>NC_071291.1:23082500-23682500 GCF_943737925.1 Anopheles nili
CGATGGTTAAGTGGTGCGGGTTTAGCGCTTCCTGCCGCCCGGATTTCGGATGCGGTTCGCGTTTCTGGCTTCGTTCTTTCTTTGTTTTTTCCTGGGTGTGTGTTTCATTTATTATTTTTCTTCCTCTCGTGCGCCCTCTTGAACACCCTTCCTGACACCTAGTTGATGGCGCAGGTCCGTCTGCTGCAGGCGAACCGTCGCTCTCTCTCTCTCTCACTCTCTATGGCCTCGCATATTATGCAAAATTACAGCTAGTTAGCCGCCGTAACGAACGAGAGGCAGGAAACTGGCCGCCGACGTGCTTTTACCGCGCTTTCGCAGCCGTTTCGGAAGCGTCAGCCAACCCGGGCGGTGTGTTTGGCGGCGTTCAATTGACTTCTCGGCTTTGGGTTGTGCCGGGAACTGGCGGGACGGAGCGAACCGACACCCCGATGTGACCTTTGATGCGTTTGATTGGATTTTCAAAACAAATACCGAGGCCGGAATGCATGATCCCAACGGGTCTGAAGAAGCCGATGTTACGAGTCGAGACCGCTTTCCGTGGTCCATTGTCTGTGGGCGCTTTTCCACGGGCCAGGGAAGACGTACGACATGCCGCACGAAAGGTGCCCTCGCTTGGGTGCCCATTGTACGCTGGGATCGGTGTCCTGCCGGTTTCATCGCACAGCGTGACTAACCGGCCTTGGGCAGGTCGTAGGTGTCGCAACGTAGTTTTTTTTTCAAAGGACAACCGTCAATTCGACATTCTCTGGGGTGGGAATGTGCGCCCTAGAGAACGGTGAAAAACAAATATTTGAGTGAGGTGTGTTGGCCGGATTTCTCCCACGGCTCGGTTACCGCTGGGCAATTATAGCCACACGTAGTTTTGGCCGCTGGAAACCTCGATGTGGAAACCCCGGCGGCACTCGGCATCGTCATCAATCTCTCGGTCCACCCGCCTGTGGTGAAGGTGAAGTAATGACTGATAATGATTTGCAACGCGAATCTCGCCGAACGGGTTCAGATTGGTAGGGATGTTTTTTTTATTGATGTTTTTTTTTACGATACTTCAACCCTATTCGCCTTGAAACGTGCGGCCCGTATCAACGGGAGGATAACGTCCTTGGGAAAAGGCGTGATAAGGCGGTTATTACTCGTCGAGTTCACTTTTCGGTTGACATTGAACGCCACTTAAAATTCCGATCGCAACGAGGAGAGCGTAATGCCGGGTGCGGATGACCATGGGCTGCTGTTGAGGAAAAACTAGCCGAATCATGGCGCCTTGTCCTGAAAAGGACCATTTTATCCCCTGGAGAGATTAAGAGGGCATCGGGTTCATATTTTTCTTTTCATGCTTGATTTTTTAAGCAGTATCGCGCAATGTAAGCTAAAAATATTCTTTTTACGCGATGACCGAACGGGTGTTTTGTAAGCAATACTTCTTAAAGTCACGTTCCACCATATTAGATTTTTTTGGTTTTGCTGTAAGAAAAAAAAAGGTAAAAAATTTTATATTTTCCAATCGTTATAGCGCACAAACAATGACTAATCACTATATTTTCTTATGCAAGTCATTCGTGATTGTTTACCGCTCGAATTAGACGGAGAAACATGCAAAATATTGTCTCCAAAAAGTGTGATAAAAATTGAGTTCAATCGAAAAATGTTACAGAATTATAGTGTGGAATTGAATATCATAGAAACGATTGTGCTTGGATTCAAAGCAACATGATTGTGTGAGAACAAAGGACAACGCAAACAAAATGTAACAGATTTTAATTATAATCGGCACATTTATTGTTCGGCACCGATTGTTTGAGGATCGGTGAGCGATTTTGATAAATAACCTGCTCATCGAGCATCTTGAGCTGCAGCTCATTTGTGCCGTTACGTGTTTCGATTAGGAAACAAAGGCAAGCACAATACCAACCTGCCTGGCAACACCGTCTACCTGCCGCAGGAAGCTAGCATCGATGCCAACTCGGTGCCTGGCGAATCAGCGCTTTCCGCCGGAGAAGTCTATTTAAAAGAAATCTGTCTTCATTCATCACGCACCGGCTGGCGGAAGGCATAGCCGCCTTGGCTACAAAGCAAACAGGCCGCGATTACGCAGGCCAAGGCGTCGGTCGGTCACTGGTTCAAAAGGATCTTCGGCAAACATGTCGCTTTTAATTAGAAAGCCAACAGCGCTGCGCTGGTCGTCCCTTCACCGCCCGTCGATCGGCAACAAATTACCTTCGATCGGACGCTGCGTCAGGACACCCCGAATGCCCCGAAGTGCCAAACAGGACACCAAAACCTACAATCATTTATCTCGGCTCTCACTCCCCCACCGCACCGGCTAAAGGGCACCAGCGGCAGCTCAACATCATTAGACCTGCGGCTCGGTTTGGTCCGGGATTCACCGTGTGGAGGCGCAAAACAAGACAAATGAAAACAGACCCGTCCTGGGAACCCCGGGAAGCCACCCTGGGAAGGATGCCGCACCGAGATGAAAGTCCCTTCGTCCTAGCAGCGCCTTTTGATCTTGGCGCGGGAACGACCCATCGGGCATCGATGCCCTATCATTAGGAATCGGGAAGTCGGTGCATTGTGTGAATCCTGACACATTCGAGTGGTTCTGCGGTCAGCGTCAGCCTTCCGGCTGCAGTCCCGGTTGCCAGGTAAGGGGTCCCTTTGGTCGATCCCTTCCAAGGGTCATCCATCATCGGCCGTCTCGCGCTTATGGGACACCCTCACGCGTCACGTCCTATCAGTGTCACGTTGGTCGATAACGGCCACAACATAAACACCGCGCCACGTGGGAGGGGCAAACGTTCCAACGCACGCCCGTTAATTCCATTAGCCGGCGTCCCGGACGTGAGTGACAAATAATTACCCACAGGTGCCCTTTGCTGCCGTGGCGGGGGCGAGTAATTGCGCAAACCTCCCGCTCCCCGACTGCGGGACTGGGTAATTAAGTGTCCACCGAAATGGCCGCCCGCGACATCGATACGTGTCGGTGAGACTATGTCGACTGTCATGGCGGTGGCAGCGTGTTACGTGACGTTGTGGACCGCGTGGTTTTTGAACCAAATTGAATTGTCGCCGAGAAGCATGGTGCTGGGGGAACTAGGAGATCGAGAGGCGGAAAAATGATGAATAATTTGTCACCCGATGACTTTAATTTTGTGCGATAAGTGCTCGATTCGATTAGATCTTGATTTCAAATTCATCAACGGATGAGATGGCCGTATGACACATTTTCCGCGTATTGGAGCGATTAGAAGTAACATTAGCAGAAAACATGGGGGGAAAATCAATGTTCAATTCCATGCCAAGAGTGTCGTTTTGTAAATGCCTCAAATGGTAACGATTAAACTCACGCAACCGGTTTGTCCGAGTGAATTTGGGAGCTGCAAGTATACGGCCTTCGAAAATCGGTGGAAAAGTGGCTTTCATGTCTTCGGCTGCGAAAACAAGCGCCCAATTGATTTCATTTCGCTCGGTTGTGGAGAAAGCCGCCGTCATGCAGTCTACCGCTGGCTGGTCTACTGGCAGATCATGAGCCATCCTTTCCGTTTTAGCATATCCACGGTATTTCGTTCCCTCCGGATCCGTTGCATCGTTCGGCCATAATTCAAGCGATCGCATTAACATCACCCTACACACCTCTCCGTCCTGCTGCCAGTGCCAGGAAGGGTAAGAACAGATGACGAAACGGTCGCAGCATCCCTTCCGGCCGGAGCAATCATCGTGCGTGCTGCAAGGAAAAAAAGGTTTCCCGGGAGAGGCTGCTTATCGGTCGAGAAGTTGGCGTGAAAAAGTACCACCAAACACTCACAACCGTTCGGCAGAACTAACAACAAGTCCGCCCATTCGGCAAACGGGTTTTTTTGTTTGGGATGATTTTTTTTTATTTTATTTTTCAAACTAGCCAAATGTCGACGGATAAAAGGGCGAGCGAGACTGCGAAATCAAAGCATGCGACGGCGGCCCGTTTTCGTCGCTCGTTTTGCCCTTCCCGATGGGATTGATGCTAACGATTTTTGGGGTCCTCCAAAACAACTCGCGATCCTCGCACTCCCACCTCCCTTCTCCACCTTCCCGCACGAAAACGCACGCCATCCCCGCCATCTAATCGTCCGTCGTCCATCGCGTCAGTCCCGGGAAGGGATCCGCCCATCGGCGCGAAGAAACGCACCTTCGAAGTGCGGCGGAACGGTGCGATCGCCGGTGCTGGCTAAGATAAATGAACCGCACCGTGCACCGAAACCCGCCCGGTCCCTAAATGATCTTTCGGCACATCCTTTTTGGTGGCCGCGGTCGGACGCGTTGCCGAAGAAGGGCGCGCTAAATTAATTGCCCGACACTTGCACCAGGCTACCGACGCCTCGTCGATGGCGGTGTCGATAAGTGGCGAGCGTGTTTATGCTTTCCTTCGGCCCCAAGTCCCTCACAGCTATGAAGGAGAGGAAAAAAAAGGGATCGATGAAGAGCAAAAAATCGGTTGCCAACACGAGTAGGAGATACGGACTCCGTTTGACACATGTAAAGCATGTTTCAGAGTCTTTTTACGGATTGTTTGACTTTAGAGAATGGGTGGATTTTTTCAATCACTTTCCGATCAACTACTCGGCAGCTTAATGCCCCTCACGAGTCCTTGCGTCACAGCTATCCTTGAGGATTAATTCGACAAAAACTAAAATTCAAGCTTTTCAATCGTGTCGCATGGCCAATGAACCCGTTTGCGTTCATTGTTTACAAACGTTTTTGTGAAAATGGAAAATGCTTGAACTGGGCTGAATAAATAACAAGGATTATTTCATCGTCAAAGCCATGCTGTATACTACCGCCATTTGTTAGTATTCAATTGAGGTAGTAAACGCCCCAGCCTCCATTCAATATTGACATTAGCGGCATCACGCATCTGACAAGCGAAACGTGTTACAACTTGTAAGCAACAAGCATTATTATTTGCCTGTGATTAAAGTGTTTTCGTTCAATTTTCTCGCGTTTTCTAGTGCAGTGTCGGTTAAATGTGCTGTGATACGATGTGGTGCCTTCTATTGGACGATCTTTGCGATCGATTGCATCCAACCGGGACAGTCCGCGTGTGTGAGCCTGATTCACCGACTGATTGTGTTTATTCCGTCGGTGTGTTCTTTTCGCTTGAACCTAGCGAGTCAACGGGCCCCGGGGTAAGTCCACTTTTCTTCGGTAAGTAGGATCTGCTTGACATGATTAGCATCGCGGGCAGCCGGCAGCGAGTACCCCTAGGATGCGAGGGCATTTCGCCAACTGCAACCGTTGCCCGGCAAGATGGCCGGCTATCGTGGGTCAGCATCGTACCGGCAGCTAGTTCCCCCTTGGTCCCATCGGAACCGATGCCCGGCAGGAGCTAATGAGTTGGTAAGCCGCGCACAAGCTGATAATAGCCATTAGCATAACGAACCGTCCATCGCCCCATACCGCCGCGGTCGAGAACCGGCCCTTCGTTTTCTTCCGCCAAACCGAACTGTCGTCCGTTCGCATAAGCCTTACCACGCTGGGCCCTTGCTCCACCCGACCCTGCAGCGATCGAGCGTTGTTCGCCATTTTCTCGGCCGATTTTCTCGGGTGAAAATTGCGGCGCAAGGAAAAGCTATCGGTCCATCTGATCGACACGGCGTGGCTTCTGCACGTTCCGCTCGCCGGGCTAGGTTGCGCCGTGGGCAGGGACGGCTTAAAACCAACCACCTACAGGCGGCTGGGCGAGCTCGGGCTCATTATCGGTAATTTAGATCTTCCTGCACGGTGGAGTCCGCGATCGGCCTGCCGATCTTCGCGACATCGGTCCTCGGCGCGTCGCTCCTGTGCCTCTAACTTAATAAAGCCTAAACACATATAATTTCCACCCCGTTGTCGCGTTCTGGCAACGTCCAATTTGCTGCTGGGTGCGTTTGCGTGACGCAGGAAGACATATGCGTGTGGCTGTGTGGAAAAATACCCCATGGTTGAGATGCTGATGGAGCTGATATACGCCATGAAATCCTTCTCAATATGTCAATAGCAGCTCGAACGATCGACGTTCTTGGTTGAAGCGTCTGTTTGATGCTCTTGGTTGAAGCGTGTTTTTTTTTGCAAATATGGCCAATTCCACTCGAAAACGACCGTTGAAGCTTTGCACGCTGTCCGTTTTCTATGAACCGGCACTCGTTTTATGCAGCACGTTAGATGCTTTTTGCACTTTTCCGTAGAAAAAGCCATACGGGGCACATCGAACACCCCCTAGATGGAAAGGCGTTAAATTGAAAACGTTCTATCGCAGCCCGATTGATTTATAACTCTTTCAAGAAGTGCATCTCACATGCCTCAGTGTGACCGCTTACGTGTTGCATTGCATTTGCATATCTTTCAGACACCTTTAGCGTGCTCTCACGATCGTACTGTTGTAGCCGCTTCTGCTTCCGTCCGTGTGTTCTGTAAACATGTTTCGTTCTTGCTCGGCACGATGCAGCATGCAGAACATGGACCATGTCGTACAGGTTTAATGGCTCTTCTTTCCCAGCTGACTGCGGGATCATCCAAGACTCGCTAGTAATTGAATTGAGGGCAATAAAACGACTTTTGCAACATATGCCAGATACACGATGGCTTTGTGCTTACGTGCATGTTGCTTTTATATCGCGGTATGGGGTTTGGTGCATTTCATATATCTTCAAAATACTATTAAAAAATAGGCTATTGTCTATTGTTTTCATTTAATGGTGATTAACACTGATATTTTCTTATTTTCGCAGGTAAAACTCAATTTCTAACGATGAAAGTGATATTTGTAAGGAGCATTCATCTCCTTTTATCGTGTACAGCGACATCTGTGAGTAAAAGCATATATACTTTTGACTTCACAACACTAGCGCCATCTAGATGTCAAATTATTGAGATCTTCAGCAGTGACATCTGTGGTTATTAATAGTAACTCATTTGTGGTATTGCAGTGTAGTTTCTCCTTAAGCCGTGATGTAAAACTACTAGTATTTGTATGCAACAAAGCAGAAATCAAATTGTTTGGATTGTCAAATTGTTCGGGTAATCGCATAATTTTAATAATTATTTTTCTACAATTTCTTTCGCAGGTTCGCAGGCCTGTGGCGTTTGACACACCTATCGCAGTTTGACACCTAACCAACTAAGAGCAACTAGGAAATCAATCGCAGTTGTACCCGCTCGTATCGGAACCCTTTCAATGAACAGGACAACCGGCGAGCTACAGTGAAAGGCGCCAAAACTCAGCTCGTGGACGGTGAAGACACACCGTTGCATCCGTCGACCGGTGAGCCATCGTTTCACATCGTGGAGACGTCTAAACGCGAGAACCTGGCATTGCAGTTGGCTGAAAAGGCTGCGGAAAAGTCCCGTGAAAAGAAAGCGAAGGCGATCGAGGCGGCCCGGCGAAACATCGCTTCACCGTCGGTGCGCAGCTCCTTCGATCGGTTGGCCAGCATGTCACCGGCAGCGCGACGGTTGGCTACGAACAAGCTCGGACTTCTCAGCACGCCCAGTCCACTAGCGACCCCGGCGGGTTCGTCCGGCTTGAAAACTCCAACCTTGAGACCATCAATAAGCAGCCGAGGCAGCAGTAAGTCCAGCGGCCATCATGCCAGCAAAACTCGGACTGTCACACCATCCCCGGGTGGAATCGTGCGAAGAAAAACGCCTCTTCTCGTCGGTGCGAACGTCAGTGCAGCGAAGGATGGGTCTACGGATCTGACGGACGATTTACTGGACATTCCTACTGGCGGCAAGCGACCGAAAGCGGCAGATTTCTTTTGAACTATCTCTTTTTTTAATGCGGAAATGTCGTACACAATACTACCAAAATGTATATTAGCTCATTGACGCTAGTAGTAGTTCGTGCCACATCCAACCAGAGGGAACAATAACAAATGCAGTTTAGAATTGTATCAAAAGGGTTTTCTTTCGCTTTAATTTCTACGAAATAACAGACAAGGTTAGGTTAGATGTAAACGAAAAGATTCAGTACACTTATATACATTGTTTTATTCGTATGTTGAAGCGTAAACGCTAGGAAAATGCAAGGAAACTATCTACAAACACATCAAATGTTAGCCAGATATTTATAGACACAAATTATGTACGATGCTAAAGGAAATTTACAATCCTTCTAAGACGCGTTCGTAGAACCGATCATGTAAAGTATGAAGATGAGTTTGGTGAGGTTACGTGACCATGGTAAACACACTTCCTACGCTCTGAATCAGCTAGGAGCGCACTACAAACATAGACTACAGCGGTTTGCCTTTGTTATGGCACTATCTTAGATCAAATTTCTTCTGGTTGAGGCCTACAAACTTAGCGTTCAGCGTTATGTCTTCATCAGGTCGATCGTCTTGCGGACAACATCTCTCTGGCGCTCTGCAACTTCACCGCCAACGGGTACCGTGCGACGAATTCTGCGTGGGGAAATTGAAGCAAACAAAAATCAGAATGTGTACCTTTATTAATGCGTTTAATATGCAATTATTTCGGAAAAAGCGTTTCCCTACATGTACTGTAAAAAAACTCCGGAGTGAAAAATAAAAATCTTGATTTTTTTTCCATGAAAAAAACGGTGTCAATGTTGTCTTCTAGCTGTTCGTCGGCTGCGTGTTGTATTTTGGTTTGGCTGCGGTCTGCCGTTCGTCATCATGGCTGCATGCTGCCATTTGTTGTTATGGCTGCATACTTTTTATTGAGGTGGCTGCGTGCTGGATTGGTAATGCAACCTCCTGAGATTCCTGCGCTCCTGTTACAAATCGGGGTTTTTGGAAAATCGAAAATTTACAATGGCTGCATCCTGACGTTTGGAATTGAGGCTGCGTACTGTCATTTGTTTTGGCTGCGTGCTGAGCTTTAAAATGGCTGCGTACGGATTTGTTTACATAACCTCCAGCAATTCCTGCGCTCCTGTTACAAATCGGAAATTTTTGCAGTTTTGAGGGGAACGAAATTTTTTTGCCGCTTCGAAAAATTTTCGTTATCGCGTCGAAGTGTTGCATCTTTTTGCGGTTTTGAGACGTGATGCAACCAAATGAAGCCTTATTCAGCGGAAACGCTCTCTTATTATTTTTGAAGGAAAGTTTCCCGATTGTAAGTAAAAAACTAAAAACCACGGTTTTGTTTTTATGTTTTTTTAATTATTCGCCGTTTTCTAACAACAAATAGCCAAGTTTGTGCGAGTTTCTTTCAGAGCATACTTACCAGGCTCCTTCAAGAACGTTTCGGAATGAGTATATAAATAACACCAACAAGTAGCATTTTCTTTTCACATCTGTATGTTTGTATATTTTAAATTACTATTATCATCACTTACAATGTTAGGTAATCATCATCATCATCATCATCATCATCGTCATCATTATCGTCCCTCCGTGCATTATCATAGCAAACGCGCACGTATTATTCGCCATCCTAAATCTACGCTCCGTTTGTATACATTCACAATCTCGCACCATTCGTTGTGCTGCTCTAAAACACTAAAAATACAAATATTCTTTACGCTTCGCACCGGCCTTTGACCATCAGAGCCCGAGCGGACAAAAAACACACATCGCACTAGCCATCATTGCGCTGTCCAAATACCGATTTGTTCCCTTTTCTCTCATCTCTCTCTCTCTCTCTCTCTCTTCCCCTGGCTCACTATCATTTTTCGTCCTCAAGATCGCGGGCACTCAATGTGAGTGAACTTGCTTCTCTCACCTGGCGTACAAAGGGCTACATCCGGTCTATTTCCGCTTTGTGCGTGATCACGCTGGTGGGACAACCTCTCGACAGGACACTCGGGGCAACAGCACGCTTCCGGTGCCTGGTGTCACCTACACACGCGTCTCACACGCATCGCACACACAAAAGGACGAAAGGAGAATGCTCCCCACGACCCAAACCGACACCACTCGTCACCGTGGAAATCTCGTCGCCTACTTTTTCCGCGAGCCAAACGTCTAAGTAGCCCTCGCATTTCCCCTCCGCAAAGGCCCAACGCGACTAACGTAAAGGCAAACCGCACATAGCACAGGTGAAGGTTAGGCTGTCGTCATAATCTACAAGCTTCTTCTGCGTCCCAAAACAATGTACATCCTAATCCTATATCTTTTCGCGAATTGCGAGTGTGTGCGTGTATCTCTCTTTCTCTCTCGTTCTCTCTCTCTCTCTAGCCATCTGCTTCACCTCGCTGGCAGGACGACAACACCCTGGCAGCGTCTGAAATCTCTGGAATCCTGCCGAAAACAAAAAACCTACTCTGTTGCCTTCCGAAAGACCGGATGATGTGCGTGTGTCAGTTTGTTTCCATTGTTTTTTTTTTGCTACGCTTCCTTTGTTTTTGCCTTTATCAGTCTTCTTCTAATGCTCGCTCTAATCGCGATCGTCGGATGCGAGTTAACCTCAATAAAAAAAACACGCGTGTGTGTATCGTCAGCACCAAGCGAAAGGGCGACTTCCGGTGGTACGATCGCACAGAGCCTGCGTGTGCCACAATACCTGTGTGTTTGTGTGTGTGTGCGTATGTGCGTGTGTTGTTACTATTACATCAATTTGGCGCAAAAAAATCAAGGCCGGCCAGCTCTCCTCCAGATCACAAGGTTGGAATAAAACTTAAACCTAATATACACGCCCGTTAGCACCGGAAGGTGACGATCTCTATAGGCCGCCCGTGCACCACGTGTCCTGAACGCTTGCAGCCGAGTCCTTGCGGCCAGCATGACAGCACCCAGCCGCGGGTACACGGACGGGTGGAATAAATTAATTGGCTACTGTATGTGTGTACGTGTGTTTCTCCGTCCGAACACGGGGAAAACGCGACGGTGCGGGTGTTTGTGAGGAGAAAACGCTCCACAAACCCCTCGGACGTACAATCCGGTTCGCGAAAAAAGGGCCCTCCTGGGAAGGACACCACCATAGCACGCGGCAGGAGTCATCCGTCGGGGCGGGAGACTTCTAAGGAGTAAGCGCAAAGAGACTCACTCTTTCCCTCTCTCTCTCTCTCTAACCGATAGGAATGGAAATCTAACTCAAAAGGCGGGCATGCCCTAGCCCTTCTGCTGCACTTAACGGCTAAAGGGAGTTTGCGGGTGGTGGTGGTGGTGTTGGAAATCATTATGATTAATACACGTAGATCGTCTTGAGCTGGGGTTTCAGCTCGGGCGGTATGACTGGGGCGGGTTCGTGCGCTTTCCGCGATACCAAACGCTTGAACCGGCCGGACAGCTGACGTTTCAGTCCCTTGAAGCCGGTCTTTTCGTTGTGCACTAACGCGTCCTGTGGGAAGAAGCAGAAGAAGAAAAAAAAAGCAACAAAGAGGTCAGTGTCGGGTTGCGATCAGTTTGGTTAAATGCACAAGCACACACACACACACGCGAGAGAGGCGGGAAAAAAGGAGCCATCATTTGAAGCCATCAGCCCCCGAAAATGAGCCACACACACGATCCGGATGTCAGCCAGACGGGCTGACGCACGCGTACTCATGTGTGCGTGCACACAACGGATGCGATGCTGCGGTACGCCGGTGTTGCGTCCGTTGTGCGCCAGGACAATGATCTTTCCCAGTTCTCCCGGTTCTGGAAGTCGCCACCTCCGGCTGTCTGGTTTTCTCTCTCTCTCTGTCTCCTTTTCGATCGAAAAACGACCACAGTACGCTGAACCCTACAAAACGTTGAAACTGCACGCCAAGCGCAATGTCCCGACGGTTGTGGCTCGTATCCGAGAGCGGGTTCAAGGCCTTTGCAACCAGGAAGGATGGCTTCCAACGCGCCTCGTATGTGTGTGTGTGTTGTGCTGATAGAAGGTGCTTGCTTACCTGACTACTGGCGTTGTAGATGTTGGGCTGCGGTGGTAACGGTGGAAAGACCCACACGGTGGACGGGCTCTGCCGGAAGGCGATCGGTGTTGGCACGGAGTAACCCGTCTCCGGACTGCTGCCACCGTTCTGGTGATGGTGATTACTGCTATTATGATTATTCTGCTGCTGCTGCTGCTGCTGCTGGGGATGGCTCGGGATGCCGTTGTTGTGATGCAGCTGGTGGAGGCTGTGCGGGTGATGATGCTGTTGTTGTTGTTGGTGGTGATGATGATGGTGAAGCTGGTGGGCCGGCGCTTCCACGTTGCTGTTCGCCGTCACCGGGCTCACCGTCGACGATTCTTCCCGCTTTCTCAGCTTACTGCGGACGAGACGCATCGTCATTAGGGTACCGTTGCTGCCGACCATTTTCTCGCGAGGCTCTCGTTAATCTTTGGCCAGTGGTGAAGTTGAACGTGGAAAACCCAACGAGCGTTGCCACAGTCAAATTCGCTTCGCTCTATCACAGACTAAAACACACGTCTTGGGGTTTCCTTTGCGATTAGGTTTTTTTTGTTGTTTGCTTGTTTGTGGCTCTAACTCTCTCTCTCTCTCTCTCTCAGGCTGTTCGAGGCACTGAAACTGACACAAAAAGGCCTTTCGAACGCGTAAGGGCAAGGACACAACTGCAGTGCACACACACACTGCCTCTATCCTAGCCTGCCTTCTAGCCTTCTTGATCCTTTTGCGCAAAGTACTCGGCTCCGGCCGCTAGATGGCGTGGCGCTGTTTTTACCGTCGCTACGCTTACGGTACACTCACACGCTACACACTGCCGGGCTGGTGGCTCTACCGAGGGCTTTTTGTAGCACCAACGGTCACCCAGGGTAACCTTCCCTTTTCGTTGGCTCGAGGCACGCACTCTCACACACACACACACGCACGCCCTTTTAATTGTAGTCCTTCGAGTTTGTCACTGAAGTGCACCGTGTGGTATGCACAAAAGGATGCACCAGCCACAAGGCTTTGGTCGTGGCTCACTCTCTCTCTCTCTCTCTCTCTTATTTCAGCTCGCCAGTGTTGTGTCCTAACACGCGTCCTATTCCGAGGGCACCACAAAAAGGAGCAAGCACAAAAGAGGAGCGCGGGGCGACGATGGTGAGGTGTTGGAAACAAAACCAAACCAAACCAAACCGAAAAAAAAAACAAATAAAAGACCCCGACCACCGTACAGTTCGCTCTGTCGCGGTTTCTTGCAGTGTGTCTGATGGCCGCGACGGTTCGCACTCGACTTGAGTTCGGTTCGCCGTCGGTGGTTCGATTTTTATACGAAACCGCTTCGCGAGATGCGCGCGGTCACAACTACGACGACCACCACACCACCATCACATATCGCCGACCGCGAGCATCAGCGAGTTGAGGCGGCCTGCACTAACGCACGCGCAACGCTAACCAACGGCTCTCCACTGGCGTGCGATTGGGGCAATAGCAGCAGCGCCCGTTTGGGGTGGTGCTGACGTCACGCCCCGTCTCACCCGAACACACTGGACACACACAGGTCGAAACGTCATCGAAATGAGAAGACGAACGCTCGCCAGACGGTGGGACAATAGAAATGTGGGGTGGGAAAAGCGCAAAAAAAACAACATCATCAACACAACCCCTTGGCCGAGCTGCTGGTTTCATGAGTCATGAAACATTCAATCGGCCTGTTTCCCCGGATACACACGGAACCGGAATCGACCGGATGGGGTGGGTGTGGTGGGTGTGTAGAAGCCCGCCAAGCCCCAAACAATCCAACAGGACATCCTGCACAAGAGCAGCAGGTAAGTTCCGCACAAAGAGCACGCGATCGATACGAACCTGCTCAAGGTCGGAACCCTTTTCGGAACCGGTTATCAGAGACGGGATGGGGTGCCCTGTGTGATTGCACTTATGCACACTGCAAATCGGCTGATGCACCCACGGTATGACCTTCGAGCGGCCCAGCGCTGCAGGTAACGGCTTTCGAAACTCGATTCCACCCAAAGGGCGGAACGTTCGTTTAACCGGAAGTCATCCGAAACCGCTTCCTTATCAGAGGATGTGCAGCAGGACGTGCCACCGATCGAGGAGTCAACCCCGCACGTTTGAAGACCTTGGTGATATAGACACGTATCCACGCGGGTCGATCAGTCTTCGAACGCGTGGCCGTGCTGACTCACGCAACGCTTTCCAGCGATCGGTCGAGTTTATCATAGCACGTCGATTGCTCCAGCAGCAGGAAGCGCGAGAGATTGAGCCGGGAGGGCCATGAGGCAATGCAAATGAGGTCACCGCTCTAATCCATGGTAGGGCGGAAGAACAACCCACCCCCCGAGTTGGGTTGGTGCTTCTAATTTGCATCCCACACCACCACCACCGTCCACACAAATGACGGTGCAATGCACTTGCATCCCTGAGCCCCGTCAGCAACCCGTCTCAAGGAGGTCGAGAGGGGGAAGGCTTTCTTTTTAACACCGCTTTTCCGGCTCAAGATGACTTGACGAGACAGCTCTTCGAAAGGGCGGTGGCTTAGCGAAGTAAATCGCAACACAAACACGCCCCACGACGGATGCGCGAATCTCGCAACCACGGCGTGATAACTCGACGGTTACTTCCTGTCATCGCCCGGTGCGAGAACAATTCATTCATTCAAAAAAAAAACGAAACCTTTCTAGGGCGACGGTTTCGACCCAAGATAAGGGTCTGGCCCCTTAAAGCTGGCCAGCTGCGCCACGGGACAATGACGCCATCGATCTTACCGGGGGCGAAGTTCTACTCCCTTCAGCGTCTGTGCATGTGTGTGAATGTTTTTCCTCACAATTTCGTCCCGCGTGTGGACCTGGCTTACTGTCATTGTTGCGTCGTCATGGCCGTCACTGGCGCCATTTGCGAGAAACGCACAAACTGGCCTGATCGTGGATGAAGCAAAACAAACACGCGGTGGTACACAAAAACATGTTTTGATATTTTCCTGGGTTCGCCTTGCCGCTGGGGAAAACGTTACGCCGCAACTAAAGCCGTAACCGTTGGGCAAGAAAGTGCACCTTCTTATCACCAAAAAGGGGGTACACACGCCTTTCGGAAGGGTTTCCGCCGGCGTTGGTGATGACCGGTGATGGCATACTTTTGACGTCCGGCATTCCGTTTGTCGATCAATTACCAATCATCTCGAGGCGCTGATGGTCGAGAAGATGGTTTCAAAAGCCTACGTCTGCTGTTTGCACGCTAACAAATTGATCGACGCTGGTAGCGGTGGTTGAATTGAGTTGAGACGGCCATCCATTCGCCATTCCCATGCCGCTGATTAATTAACAACTCGTCAGAATTAAAGCCCCACACCGCACTCGCCATCGTTGGTGGCGATCTTCAAGTCGATCGCGTCGCCTAGCAACAGCATGGCGAATCGAGAAGCTTCACCCGTTTGACCAGAAAGAGAGAACGAGGGAGAGAGAGATAGAGAGTGGGCAAAATTCGGGAAAACGTGCTCGGGGTAAAAAAAAGGGCAAAACAGACGTTTGAAACGCGTTGGTTTCCCACGGTTCCCCAATGCCACTGGCAATGAATCTCAATAAAAAACGCATCCGTGCAATTATCCCTCCCCGGTTTCGGGAACATCAGAATCTTCGGGTTTCCGAATTTCGCCGTATTTGCGCCATTCGAAAGACGTCCTAATTGATTTACGGCACCCGCGGTAATGGCTGAAGGACGAAAAATCCCAAAGAGCGAGCCTCTTTGACACAAAAAAAATCCCCAGCGCTGACGTTAAACAATAACGCCAATACGCCACCGTGTGTCCTCGTGAGCGACTCATTTGGCTCCGGTGGCAGGATTCGTCAGCGTTTGTCTTCCGGTGGTTGCTATTTGCCCATGCGGGGGGCAAGAAAATGGTCACCCTCGATGGTTGTGACACAAACGAAAACAATTCTATCAGCAGCCTTAATCGAGCGCAAATAAACAACCAGAGTGCGCGGATAGAAAAGTGTTTTTCCTCGACAAGGGGGCTCGTCACGGGCGGGTCTTCCACTTAGCGCCATCTTTCGGTGGTTCCCCTCGATCGTTCGATGCTAATCACTGATCAAAGGTTTGGTTCTTTCCGACCACAACCGACCACGAGCGTGGCCATTTCGCACAAGGACCCAATGCCGCTATCGGGCTTTATCGCATGGTGACAACTCGCCACGCCACAAGAACACTGCATCGTGCTATCGCTGGATTCGACAAAACGCACGCTTTATCTGCCTGGCGACGATATCGCACCCAGCCCTGTCTCGGGACAGGCGTTAGATTGTTTGATTAATGCAAAGAGAAGCCCCATATCGCGGGAATGGTGTGCGATTTCCGGGAATCATTAGATCACAACGTGCCTGCGAAGTTCCATCGCTGAAATCCGTACCTTTGGGGAGCTGTGGCGCATCGATTATCGCTTCATTTGTGGCCACAACAAACCCAAAGTTAGCCCTGGTTACGTGGAGAAGCTCGAGGAGCTTCTCCCGGGAGGTTTTACTCCCTTTTCCAGGCCCACTTTCGCACGTTCAACGATCGAAAATGGACCTTAGGAGAGTTATGCAACCCTCGTGGCAACATTTTCGCGCCCAACCAACAGCCATTGTCGATAAATGATTGACGAAGCAAACCATCGATGTTGCGCGTGGACCCTACGAAGGGCCAACTGCCAAACCAAATAGGGTTGGACTTTGAAATCAACGGTTGTGCCAGATGTGCCCGTGGTAACGATCGATCCCATGAGGTGCACTGGTGTGTGCTGAAGGGCTGGACTGCCGGGAAGAAAGCGTGTTATAACACACCAAGGGCCACCACCTTTGCGACTCGCCCTTGATCACGGGAAGCTCGTTCCTACGAAGGGACGTTTCTGCCCTACTGCTATTTGTAAGATTGCATTCCCACGAGTCGACTGCAGGTCGCGTTGCAGGCGATCGTTAGTGTGGAATTTCTAGGGCTGCCAACCTCGATGGTTGGCGTACGAGCAATCAGCACCTCAACTCGATAGTTTAGGTACACAGTGCCAGATCAATTAGCCGTTAGACGGTTGCGGTAGGAGTCGCTTGAGAGAGAGAGAAAAAAAAACATTACCACACCAAGCGGAAATGGCGGCGAAGTATTAAAGTTTTATGACTCAGTGCGTTTTTCGCTCCCTGTCTCTCCACTCGAGCTTGTCCGTGCCATTGCCATGATCCATAATGGTCCAGGTGGCAATTAACACCTTCAAGATATGTGTACCTTCATGCACGCACACCTCAAGTGGTTTATCGCACTTGAATTCAACGCAACGGACGTCTAAGAAACGGCCAATTTTAGACCGATTCGTCAGTGCCGATGCATCAACTGTTATGGCAGCCATCCTCCGGCCAGTCCAGGACAACGGACACAATCGAAGCCCGCTGATGAGTCAACCGGACACCTCAAAGCCCTCGATAGCCTCGCATTAGTTGCATAACGCACACCAACACCCACGAGAATGGCACACGTGCCATCGCGGTTAGTGCGGCCATGAAGTCGTTACCTTTCCATGTAGAGATACAGGTATACCTCCTCCATCGTGTGGCGGTTGCAATTTGCTGCTGTTTCGTCGCGAACCGTTGTTCCAGCTGCAATCTAGCGGAGTGTCCTTGGGCCACACGGCACGGAAAAATGCGCACGTACTCACACACACGCGCGCGCGCACACACGGGTGCACTCACTGTTCGCAGCAAACCCAGGGAAGCTTTTTTTTTTAGCCTCGCAGCCTCGAAAGCCTTTTTAAGCCTCGTCTGCCCGTCCACCGAATGCAAAAACCCACCCACACACACACACACACACGGTGCAACTGTTCCCCAGAGAGCACGAATCAGCTGTTCTTCCAGTGCTGATGGTGCTGATGGAGCGGTCTTGGTGGGACCTGCTCGGCAGCGCGCCGGTTCATTGCCAGTTGCAGTATTTTCGGGTGGACGCACAACACAACACACTCTTCCGGGTGCGCGTCCAGCCGTCGTAGGACGCGAACGAAAAAGCAAACAAAAAAAAACACGGCCACGGAACAGAGAAACGATCACCACTGTGTGCTGTGTGCTCACGCCGTTTTTTGCCTGACGCGCTCACGCGATCGACTGCAAGTGAGCGGATGAAGCAAGAAAAAAACAATGGCGGACGATCGCGTTCAGAAGGTTCACCAACTTCTGCTTGGCTTGGGTTGGTTTTTTGGCGTTGCCGTTTTTGTCGATCACTCCACGATCGATCGACTACTGGCACTGTCCGGTTACACTACACTACGATCGCCTTTGTGCGCGTGCCAAACCAATTCCGCCGAACAACGAACCGATCGACGAAGCGATCGCGATCGCAACAAAGAAGCACACACACACACACACACGGTGGGCGCTGTCTGCGCTGCGGGGCCAAGATCTCTGCACAACCATTTGCAACCAGCGAAGCCAACGAGCCACTGAGCCCCGTTGTGTTGCTGCTACTTCTGCTGCTTCTGGCTTCTTTGGCTTCTTTCTCTTCCCTGCAGCTCGGGGTCTTTCTCTATCGCTCTCTCGCTCTTCCTTTTGCAACGATAAAACAACCGTCAGCGTGAGCCCGTTTCACCGCCGGCGCCTGCACCAGCTGATGGCATTTGTCTAGCCGCACGCACACGCACACTCACACACACAAACGCACGCACAGAGATACACGAGGGCACACGCAGCGCCACAGCGCCAATGTACGCAACGTGCGAGTTCGCTCCGTTCAGGGGCGCATTTGTTCGGGGACTGGTTTGTGAGCCGTTGCGGGTAGCTAGTTTTAACCAAAGGAACTAACCGCCCGACGGTGCCGTCGCCGTCGTCGTCAGCATCGAGAAGGGGTCGTACAACCGTGGCAACCGGTTGATCAGAGTTCCCCCACGGGTTTTGGCGAGGTAAAACCGTGAGGACCACAGGAAAGCCTGCACCGCAACAAAACGCACCTCGGGGAACCCGTGCAAGGGAAACGGTTGGTGTGTGTGTGTGAGTGTGTGGGATTGACCATCACCAGATGGTTGCAGCTGTGGTACTCAGCACCGAGAGCCACCGGGTGGGATGATCACGCCATCTCGCTCAGCTGGACTGACTCATGCGACTCGTGTGGAAGTTCCAAGTGATCAAATGATCGCCCTCCGGGAACTCCCTAAGTCTCTCGCTCGTCGAGGGTCACTCGCGTGAGTAACGTAAAGCGATCTCGGGATGCAGGCAGCATAATTGATGCTGCCACAAACGAGGCTAATGATCCCAGCAACATCGATGATCAACGAACTCGCTCGTGGAACAAAGCATCGTCTTTGTTGCTGCGGGAGTCATAGAAGCTGGCGAAGAAAGTAACCACAGCTCGAGCTATCGCTACCGCAAACTGACTGGTTCGGTTTTTTTTTTGGTGATGCAATGTTAAAATATGCCTTCCGTCGGGCACAATTCCCGCAACACCCGCAGTTAACCTTTTGCTCCGAAGCGTTCGACACAACCAGAGAAGGTGAAGCACGTCTGTGACCCCGTGCTGCCAATCGCGCAAAACGTCTAAATCAATGTGCGCCCGACTTTCGACTTTCGTGTGATTGCGTGAATTGTGGTTCCCCACCACAGTCGAGGGACAATCGACAATCAACACCACGCCGGCCAGAACTGACCCCTGGGCCAGGACAAGCGAAATCGACAAATTGTTTGGTCAACAACGGCGTCGATTGGAGCCGATCAATTCCGTGCTCGGTGCAAATTCCGCCACCATAAAGGCGCCAAAAAAAAAAGTGTTCTCGATGGGGCGCTCTTCATTCAACCGACCGACCATTTTGCTGATAATTCTAACCAAACCTACCGCGCGCAACCGTTAGCGCTAATTACGCAAAAAAAAAAATAATATACCAAGCCCCGAACGCGAAAACAACGCGGCCTCGATCGTGTCAATAAATCGAACCGCGTTGTGACGTTTTACGCTTACGAATCGGCACGCCTTGGTGTGGTTTTGCGTCACTGTAACTGAGGTGTTTCTTTTTTCTTTTTCCTGGTAGGTCAGGACGAAAGGGGCACGAGTTTGGGACAGCCAACAACCGGGTTGTTGTAGGAATTTTCTGGCAACTAGCAACACGCGGCGGGACAAACCCAACAACTAGCAATTCCTGGAACGTTAGGGCGTGTCGGTTTTGGTCCAGAGAGGGATTTTCCAGCCCCGTGTGTGCGGGAGTTTTTGTTTGCTATTTATAATTGTGCCCCCCCCCCCCCTCCCTATTGCCCAACGGTGGGATTTTCACAATTGCATATTCCAGCACATATTCCATCTCGCAAACGTGCCTGGATTGTGTCACCATTGTGAAGGGAGGCTTTCGAAACCCACTCCCATTCGTTGGCATTCGCGATGGAGAGTAATTTCAAAAAAGGCCTCATACCACTATCCTAAGCCTTAGGTTTACTTCCCCCCCCCCCCACAACTGGGCGCTTTGTTTGTGTTCGGGCGTGTGTGTGTGTGTGCAGTAGTATAAATTATTCTGCTCACCTTGTGCAGGTAAGCGACGTTTTATTTTTTTTTTTGCAATTTGCTTTGCAAACCATATCGACATTTCTAATCACCCCGCACACGTATCAAAACCGCAGCTGTGGTAGAATGTGGAGCAATGGTCATGTGGTTGTGATTCGCACGCGCAAACTGCATGAGAAAAAAAAAGCGCCGTCCCCAAGGAGTGCCACAACCATATCCGGACGGCTTTGCGAACTACAGCTCCGCGAGACAGCTGGCAGCCTGCTTGAGCCGTCGATAAGGGCAGCCACTCGAAAGGTGGGCCGCAAGCACGTTCATGTTGCCCTTCGCACTCGTCCAAGCAGTTTATCACAATGTTGTAACCTTCGAAGAACGCTCAGAACACGCCAAGCTTCCTCGTTTGCGGATTCACTCGAGCGAGAAGCGTTTTCGCGGTGGATGCGATCCTGTTGAAAGACCCGTAACCCCGAACGGGCGTAACCCCGTTACGGAAGCCCCTGGGGGGGGGGGGGGGGGGGCAAGCGGTGTCGAGTATTCACACGCGACCGCAACAGGACACGTCGCCGACGAACGGCGAAAATCCCGCGGGAAAAACGGGCCACAGCTGAGTTCGCAACTCCCACTCCGATTAGCGAAAGCGCGAGCGCGCGCGCGCGCGTTGGCTTCATCAATTGGACACCTTCGTGGGGCTTTAGATTACACCAACGTGGACGTCTGGCGGGGAAGACGGAGGGGGGGAGAGGGGAGTTACCTCGAGCGCCCTAAGAACACACGATCGAAAGTTCAACCGACCCCCGAAGGACTCATGTTACAACAATCCCATGCGCGGATTCCGCTATCCTGCTGCGCTGGTGTCTGACGTATTATGCAACGCGATCCTCACTTGTGGCCCTTCGAAAACCCGAGAACACGTTAGACGCCAGCTAAGCGGAGTCATTGGAGCTACGCGTGCAGTCGCGCGTTCTCGACAACGACCCTGGTGACTTTTGGGGGGACGCGTCGCGAAATTCGTCGACGGTCAATCAGTCCAACGGTTCTGGGCAGGGTTGCAGACCAGCTGATCGGTCAGGATACGCTAACACGCCACAAAGAGAACCAGAGTTTCCGACACAAAAGCGACCGCGTGTGTGTGTGTGGCCAGGGTTTTTCGCTCTTCGGCACGTTCGAACGCGGAAGCAGCATGGAGTTTCAGCCAGCCAAGTGTAAACAGTCCGCGATCATAACAAACCAACCGGAAAGAGTTGATCGAACTCGGCAAAACGTGGGGAGACGTCTTCGTTGCTCTTTTCGCTGCATTTGAGCACATGGAGCTTGACTGCGGAAGCGAAAAACCGGTGCTAACCGCTCGCAACAAAAAACCCTCGTTGGACCGTCCATTTTTCATTCGTCTCACAACGGACTTACAAAACAACGCGTCCGGAAGTCGACCTGAGGGGAAGGTAAAGTTCCCGACCCACGAGAGCAGTGCAGAATTACGGGCGATGAATATTAATTGACCCGTTTGATTGTTTGGGGGAGGGTGCGGATTTTTTTTTTCGGCAACGATCAACCACTTCCTTGTGACCTCGGGAAAACCAGTTTCCCCGTTGCGAGTTGGGCGACGTTCGATCAGCTTGCCTTGTGCGCCGTTAATGCGCGGTTAAACCCGGTGGATCTTCTAAGGACACGGGCCTTAACACGTTCCGGATAAGCGACAAAGTGTGCATCCTTTGAGTGGAGCACTCCAACGAATAAGGTTGGCTCGTGGGAAGGGCTTTACGCGCTTTACGGGAATGCTCGATTACGTGCCCGTGAGTGGTTGGCAAAAACAACCATTCCTTTACAGGCACGAGAGCACAAAAAGTGTACATCGTAAAAGGGTATTTAACCGGAATAGGCAGCCCGTCGAAGTGGCCGCTCGATGACTGCCGTAAACATTCGCTTAAAATAGCCTTCACGGGCGGTGTTTGTAAACTATTGGTTGTAGCAGGCGTAGAAGCGAAGGCAATAGGGGCAAAAAATACCCTCAGTCTCTACATCATCAAAATCTAGCACACGCTGGGGTTGATATTTACATGAGCTGAGCAAGCGTAAAATCCCCGTCGCTTTACCTCGAACAGGCGTAACCGATGCCGTAAGATAATCGTCTGAGATGACGCTTGTTGGGGCTTTTTTTTTGTTGTTTGATGACGAATAATGAACAAGGATCCCGATCCAGTGGGGTTCGTGGTGTCTAGAGCAACAAACATACAAAACAAAAAAAAAACGTCGCCACGTAAACCTTTAACAGGTTCCGGTGCAGAGGCGAACTCGCGTCCTTGACGCGAATCATGACGAAGAGAGTGGGGAGAAGAGAAGGACTGGGGAAGGGAGGGAAGCATTAAAAAAAAACCCACCCTCGAAAACTCACCTGATCGTAACGGCGACTAAAACTATGATGAGGCCCACGAGGACCATGGCGATGACGACTCCACATATCATATACAGGACATCATTGGGAGCATCTGCAAGGAGTAAGAAATGGAGAACTAGCATGAGAACGTGGCGCTTTTTGGGGTGTGGCATATTCTCTCTCTCTCTCTCTCACTCTCCTGCTCTCTGCCCAACGGTGGGGCACTATTTTCGAGCCCAGCGAGTGATTAAATTTAGTATACGTTCGGTTCTATTTCTGCAGTTTTTGCGGTTGCAATGGACATGGGAAAAATCAGCGCAGCCTGCCGGGTAGCCGGTAAGTCGCCCCCGCGAAACACACACACACACACACACGGCCAGAGGGCGCGAAAGACGAGGATTGACTTTCTGTGTGTCTTTTATGTAAGTCCCTGCATCGCCGTTTTACGATCATGCGACCACTCGATCAGTCGGTGCAACGTCGAAGTCTCGAAGATCTCGCGCGATCGTTGTGATCCGCCTTCCAAATGTGCGGACTGATTCATCGGCCCCCAACGTCTAGGAAGCGAAATCGTAAATCCCTCTCGGTCGTGGGTGTTTCGTGGGGCCCTTCTTCGAGTACAACCCACTCGAGGCTGGCCGACACGAGGTTCACCAGGTGCAAATTGGGGGGCCGTTAAGTCGACTCGGCTAGCAAATACGGGAAGTGTGCGCAAGAAACCGGGCCCATTGGTGGGTTGTGATTGACTGGCACGATCACCTGAAGGCGGGTTGACCACTGGTCGAGCATTCCAAAGGGTGCTTGAGCGGTTCAAAATATCGCTCCCGAGGTTTGATTTTTCTCGAACTCTTCTTCCATCGCGCATAATTGTTCAATTTTTGCGCTCTACTCGATCGCGTAACAGTTGCCCTGGGTTTGCTCTAACTGCACCACATTTTACGTAACACCTTCAAATAAAATACTCCCACCCCGAAAGTGCTCCATCGCAATTTAGGGCGGTCGTTTTCTGTTTTCCATTTCATTGCGTGACGTGGGATGGAGCCACCGTACGACGATAGGGACGTGGATAGTGGAAAGTGAAAAATCTACCCTACTATTGATCCACCCACTCCAGGAGGCTGTTCAATCATTTTCATTATTTGTGAGCGATTGTCTTAGCAACGCCATTTGCCACGTTTAAAGACGTTCGGCAAAACGGTTGTTTTTTCTTCCGAAGAACAAAACGAAACCGTGTTTTTTTTTTCGCATATACGCGCCGCTGGTTGGAAATCGGCTGGGCAAACAAATGTACAAGAACAAACGCATTGTTTGTCGCCGGCTTTCTTGTCGCTGGCGTTGGTAGAAGAACAACACGCAAGCTGTTTTGAACTTCAAAACACATGTCGTTCTTGTGGGCTGAGTGGGTCATAATTCCTGTCGATCGTGACACACACACACAAACACACGCGCGTGCTACAGTAGATGCAAAGAACGGCATTCATTGCACACGAGCACGTGTCCTGCTCGTCAATAAAACCGCACATCATAGTCATCGATACGGGATGGTTAAATCCGCTCGTCATCAAAGACACGATCATCGAGAGCAAAAGTGAGCGAACACTTCCTACCATCGGGTGGGTGTTGGAAGAGATCACCCCCGGTGGATGCGCGTGTGTGCAACGAACTGCAGGAAAAATCCTCCCTCACTGTTCACTTTCGCGTAGAGTTCGCACTTACGCCACCAGCCGAGACGCCATTCATAAACGTGCGCGACGACGCAGACGGTCGCCTTGTGTGGCCGCAGACAAAAAAAAAGGACACACAAAGATCCTCACGAACCCGGTAGCGCGGGAAGAGCTGATGCACCCACACGAGCTGGCATTTGGCGCGGTTTGAGTGGACATCTGCCCCCCCACCCCCCCCCCAAACGGGGGTGGACAAACGGACTTCCCGGTTCGATGGCTTACGGCGCTGCCCGGCCAAGGATCCCTTGGGAGGTTGCGTGAATCCTTGCCACAACGTAACACATGCGAAAAGCGAACCGATCGCTGGGGGACGATTTTTTGGCGGCGCAAAGAACACCTGTGTTGTCCTTCAATGGCTCTGCTCACCGTTTGGATCATCGCACTGCGAGTAATTTGAAGGAGAAAGCGAAGGGCTTGAAAGGATGGTGTTCGCTGGGAGGAAAAGTCCCTGCTAGGGTGGGAAACTCCGCCCAAGGCTCGCGACATTTCTTGGACTACATTTCGCGGGAACGGCGCGATAGTTTTTTTGTTTTGGGTGGTGGCTAAAATTAGTTGCATCGAAGAGTAAAAATAGACCACGTGGCCCACTGCAAAGTCACTCCACTGCAGCCACTCGCATGCAGCAATGCATCGCAAAATCCACATCGAAACAAGTGGAAACGCATTTTTCTTGCATCGTGTCGGCATGATTGCAGAATAAGACAAGATTTCGGCACGTTTCGGTGTCTGCTACCCCATCTGTGAGATGTTTCGATACTTTTTCCCCTCAAATAGCTCATCACTCAAAGAGAGCGCGTTGAAGGACTATCGAGACTTTGGGTGTCGGTGTTTTACATCGAGGCGTGAAGCAGTCGTCACCAAATGGGGAGCATAATTACTTCAGCCCCGGCGTCATGTGGCCACGCGAGCTGCCACGCAATCAAGACGGACGAACCAGAGCCGAAAATAAACCACCATTTGGTGCCACGAAAAAGACAATCGGTGACGAAATCGCACCACTAAGCGATGGTAGTTAGGGGAGGTTTTTCTTTGCCCGCGTGCTTCATCTGTAACGTCGGCTTTGCTCGGCTAGCGCAAGGGGGAAAATCCTTGAGCCAAGCAGCTGACAGATAAATCATACGCGCATGCTGGACCGGGTCCGATGCACAACTGTAAGCGGGAAAACCTTCGCCATGCGCGGGAACTATTTTCGGAAAAGTCTCCCCCCGGCGCTAGCGCGTGCAGAAAAACGAGCGACACACGCGAGCGCTCGGGGGGGTGGCATTTTGAGTTGGTGGAAAATCGGGCAGACACACACGCACACACACGCACACACGTGTCCTTGTGGATCCGTTGTCGCGTTGCGCGTTGGATCGATTTACCGATTCCGTGCACCATTCCGACTGGGGGGGGGGAGAGAAAATCGATCGACTTGGGTGTTCCTTAAACACGAAAGGGCATTTGTCACGTGGCTTGTCCGCTTTTTTGATCGTCCTTGACATTCACTAACGGCAAAGCATCATCCATTATGCACCACTATGAGCTATGTTGCTTCGAAAGCACATTGGTTGGCTTTGGGTTGGCAGTTGGTGGATGGCAAAATCGAACAATTTAATCAATCGAGCTTAAAAGATGGACTCTCGTTGGGACCCGTGACGCCGGATGCAATCAGAAGCAATTACGCAGACGCACGAGGCTCTACGCCGCTGCCCAATTCGACCCAACCAATCGACCAGCAAAACGCCAATTAAAACCAATCGTCCACAATCGTGCTCCGTTCCAGCACTCGTGGCCGATTCCCACGGAATTTGGAACGTCACCTTCTGATTAAAGGACCATAAATGCACGCAGCGTTCGTATCAAACCAAGGGTGATAATGTTCGCTGCACAGCCAGCAACGGTGGAGTTTATTAATGAAAAACGCGTTGTGCCGCGATGGGGCCTGATAAGCGCGAGTCCCCTTTACAACGAATCCAAATATAGCGCTCTGTGGCGCGGTAAAAATAGTCCTGCAACAGAAAAAAAACAACGAGCCCTCGAAGGCGCCTCCCTACGCCCTATAGCACACATATGGCGGCTCAAGCCCCCTGCCTGGGTCGTAGTTGATAACCTTTTGGGAGGTTTTCCACCACCCACTTTGTGTGTGCACGGTTTTTTACACTGTTCGCGTTGGCAACCGATCGTTATCATCCCGGATTTGATTTCACGCCAGTGCCCACTCGCGCCTACTGGGATGGTAAGCGTTTGTTGCTAGGGCTAGAGTTTGAGCCCGGAGTTGGAACCCAACGATTGGCCCCGCTGGCCAGGTCAGTGTCTTTTCCTTGCGAATGGGCCAAACTTTGAGGATCGATGGTTGGGGAGAAATTCGACACTTCCCTCCCTGGGCAGGAGTGGGACACGATCGAGGGTGAGGGATTTTCTGTTTTTGCTTACCGATGAGGAACAGAACGACCCGGCGGTCACTATGTTCTAGACCCCCCGCACCCCCTTCCCAAACCTCCTCCCATCCCATCCTACACCCATCGGTGGTGTTGATGTAACGCGATCGATGTGCTTGCCGAAGCTGCCGTTCTGTTTTGCGCCGATCCGGTAAGCAAAGGGCCGCCCGTACCAAAGTCCAACCCACCTTCCTTCTCTTGCGCTCTCTCTCTCTCTCTCTCACTCCCCTCTCCACCCCCTACTCCCTGTTGCGAACAACATCGGGCGGAAGAGAAAGTGTTTCAGCAATTTCTGATTATTACCGCTATTTTTTTGTTTTTTGCATGCCCCTTTACCAAATGGCGCCCCTTTTGTAGCCCGTTGTGTGAATTGTTTGTTCTGTTGTTTAAGGTCCCCTCCCCCTCCACCCTCCCCCCTTCCTCTCCCTCCTTCCTCCACCCCTTGCAGTCGCGTTAAACACACCGTTCGATCGAGGTCGAACGCCGCTGACGCCGACGATTTTGTTGTGGGATTTTATTTTGTTTTAGTTTTCTTCTTTTTTTTCCCCCCGTCAAGCACCCCACCACCCATTTGGGGTGGCGCCCCGAGGCGGGAATGCGTTTCTTTTTCGTTGCGCCTACCCTTGAAATGGGGTACGGAGCCCCCACCCACTTGGCGCCACCAACAAGGGTGTGGCGAGGGAACACCGTCTTGGGGTAGGTTCCGATAATGAGGGCTTGAATGGCGTGCGTGTGTGTGTGTGGCTCGTGATGCAACACCTGCATGTCGTCGGAAGTCGTCAAGGTACTGCATCAGTTGCAACCGGGCTTAGAAACATAGAAACCCGTCATCATCGTCATCATCATCATCATTCGGCGTCACCATTCGGTGCCCATGTTGGTTTGCAAACGAGCCGCGTAGTTCGAAGATTGCTCAAGTAATTATGTCAATTTGTCGCAAGGCAAGGCCCTTCCCCTCTACCCCCGTACTCGTAGTGATGCACCACCGGAGTGTCGCATAACGCGATCGAGACGAATCCCCCCCCCCCCCCCCCCGGGGGGTTCCACCATTTCCACTGCCCCGCGTGCTCACAATTTCCACGATCACAATGTGCATGTGGGTTCGTATTAATAGCGCTCGAGCTGTGTGTTTGCGTTCGAGCTAGTTTGCCCAGCAAAGGGTCTCTTGGGGGCCCAGTCATCAGGCGGCAGGGTAACATAGAGCGCAAGCAGAGAGATATTTAAAACTAGGTTGCCCCTTCGCCGGCACGACAACGGTTCGAGGAGGTCACACGCAGGGTTTTCATTCGCAGGGTTTTTTTTTGCGGACGTGGCATCGCGAGAAGGGATGCAATCGCGAGAATTGAGACGAATGGCGCCAGGCTGAGTTAGCTTTGGTGGGAATGAGACAAAAACAACCCCTACGTAAAAGTACACCACTCGTCACGGACAGACGATCGACAAAACTAGAACGCATCGCACGAGCCAACGTCGACTGAGAGAAGGGCGCACACACACACACGCACACACGCGCGCGCAAGGGAGCCCTTTAGCGGGTCCTTCGGTTGTAGCCGCGTCGATTAATGCTTTGTTTTTGAAACGTCATCCGGGAGGCAAGCAACTTCGCAAATTCAGCCAGATCGAGCAGAAGGCGATAGTTTGCACCAAAACCGATCGCCACACGCACACACACCTGGAAGGGTTTTATCACACGCTCGATATCGCGATCGACAGCGCGTGATAGAGCCCTGCCCTCTTTTGCAAGCTGATTTCGCTGCGTTTGGATTAGGTTTTTATTGCAGTGCAAAAAATAGGCACATGCAAGCTGGCAAATATCATCATGCTTTAAAATCCCAACCGCTGACCTTCGCAACAACGATTACCTCACACAGCGCGCAGGCTGTATCGCGGGCACCCGTATCATCATATCGTGGGTTAAAGTGTAAATTGTAACGTTATCAGGCTCACGAACGCTCCATTGCACGCGCGCGAGATCATTTTACAAAGCGCACGACATGATGGATTCCGTGTTCCTGTTTTCGCATGGCCACCCTCCGCGAAAGGGATGCTGGAGTTGGTCCGTGCGGTGGGTGAAAGCCAAAGCCTCGTTTAGGCTTCGAAACGAGCCAGAAAAAAAAATATGGCCCCGGAGGCGAACGATCAGCTGTTTGCTGTCGGTGTGTTTGTTGTGCGCATTATCGCGAACGCGCGTTCGCACAGCCACAAACACTCGGGCTGGCGGACTTTTGCCATCGAGCCCGCGTGCTCGTTCACTCGTAAGGCGAATCACGAAATGGTGCCATCTCGTTCCCACTAACGAGCCCATCGTCAGACGGCCGCTTTTGCATGGGAAAACCAAATGTGCGCGCGCTGTTGCTAGGCGCGATCGAGCCCCACTCGCGTCGCGATCACCGAGTGATCGTGAGAGTACCGCGGACGCTAACAAACACTAACGCGCGAACTCAGCTTTGCAGCAGCTCGCACGCCGACGGCGCTACAGTGCGTACGATAATTAGCCGACACATCGTGGGGCGGCATAAGCGGGAGGGCCATAATTTATCCTCCCATCTGCGGACAAAGCGGTGCGCGCGTTATCGCGCACGGAGATGATAATCGAATTCACCTGGCGAAAGCGGCCTTGTCACTAGGCGCACTAGGTGCTGTTTACACGGCCCGGTTGACAGGCCAGCGTGTGTGTGTGTTTTTTTTTTCTTTGCTTCTGCCGGTGCCCATTGGGGCGCATCCTTGCGAGCTGGTTTTTCGCAAAGCCACCTACGCGTTCGCCATTGCGTTCGTGCGTCATTCGGGCGGTAGAACGAAGGACAAAAGGGGGGCGAAATGGGGAAGGGGGAGGCAAATAGGCAAATAAATCGATCCCGATCGCCAGTTGGAAAATTGATTCCTCACGTCTACTTTGAAGTTTTCGGAACCCATTTCAAGAGCAAAATATTTGCACCAACCGCAAACCAGGCTTCCTTATCGTCGTTGCCACCCTCGTTCGGTGTGGAATTTGGAACAATATTTGTCTTTGGCATTTAACCACACCACCGGCATGATCCATTGCGCGAATTCCTTTCCACCAGCGATTAGCGGTGGAGGCGCGGCCGTATTACAAATTTGGCTAATTTGTTCGTGCGGGGCGCTTTTTTTTCTCTCTCATATTATTCAACCCACCATCAAACGAACAGTCCGGTGGCGTACCTGACGGCAGCTCGGAAAAACGAACGGGTATACATAATTATCATCATTCCACATTGGTTTCGCGCTAACGCAGACAAAATCCGACCACAAACCGTCCAGGAATTGGCTCCCGCACCAGATGGAACCGGCGTGTTTGTTTGTAATGCTGCGTTCCACGACTGTTTACGCGCAACCGGTGCAAAAATGAGTTGTGGCATCACGTTTGGGTCCATCCGTCTCACGTCGGCAGGCCAGCTTTACGAGCGCAATTAAATGCAACTGGCAGAGACGCCCCGACGAACGACCGCGACCGTTGGCCATTTTTTTTTGTTTTGTACAATCTTTAATTTCCCTTTCCGTTTAGTGGTGTTTTTTTTATTCGTTCACGCTTTCCTCGAAGGTTAGGCCGACTTGTAGTCCTATTTTTAATCCTTCTACTATTCTGGCACGCGCTCAAACAACCACCTGAAACTGGCGCGAATGCGAGTACTTTCGCTTCCCGGTGTCGTCGGGTTCATGACACCCCCGTAGGGCACGGTACCGTCACTGTGAGCAGAGAACGCATTAATCGATTCACGCCACCCTTCGAGCGGTTTTCCATACTCTCACCCTCGCAACCCCGATGTGGGGAGTAGATAATAATTACGCCAGTGCCATTGGTGTCGCCGCCGACGTGTCTACCGGACAGACGAAATGAGTGGTTCTATTTCTGTACATCGCTTCCCACACATGTCCCCAACGTTAAGGGTGTGCGGATGTGAAATCAAACGCCACCCCTCGTTTGCGTTCGCTTTTCCGCTCGTAAACACCGTTCCAGATTCAACACCAAACCCGTCGGTTCATCCTATTCGCGAGACGAGTAATATGACGTCAATTATTAACCGGGAGTTTCGGGCGTTTGAATGTTCTACGTTGCTGGCTGCACACGAGTGGATGGTGTAATATTTTCCCCAGGATTAGATTGCTTAACGAGCAAAATGTACGCACCCCTGTGATGAGGGCCAATGCATTCGGATTTCGGCCCATCCTGAGGTGGAAATTTTCAAGAGGTCGTCCGAGGGCTGATAACTGACAAATCGCCTGTCTATTGTGGGTATTACTGACCACTTTCGCTTTCGATGGTTTGCTTCGAGGTCACGCTTCCGGATCGATCGATAAGAGCAAACCGCTTCGGTTTACGCTCTCATGCGATAAGCCCGCGATTCGAAGCCGTAACGCAGCATTTAGTGCGTCCGGTTCGGTCCGCTCCAATTATCACGGGTCGGTTTTCGAATCCCTCCTGAAACGTGTGGCCCGTGTTCCATTGGGGTTAAAAATAAAACCTCTCATGTCGCTAGCGCGTCTCTTCCTCGCTCGTACGCAACATTGTGTGCAACGCAAAAAGGGGGAAATTAAAATGCGTGTGAAAAACAAAAACAAAAAGAGCTGGCCCCGAAAGTGGTTCTTGGAAGAGACCAGCAGCAGAGCTGCATCATCCGAAGCTAGAAACTCTAGATGATACTCTTAGTACGCTCGCTAGTAATTGATTCCATCCGTATCTGGAGCGTGAATCAGGGATCTGCGGCTTCTCCGGTGATTCATACAATTAACCGTTTTTTCGCGGGTGCTCTTGCATCATAGTTATACTTTGAGGTCGTTCCGTTTGCTAACACTATTGAGTTTATCTTCTCCAGACCGTGGAGTGCGCATTTGCGTCGTGTTGCTTGCCACATTGCTCGTTCCAAAAGGTCCCTGGTGTTCGTTGACATCGTAACGATGCGTCCTTGATTGGTACCACATTTCAGGGCCAATCACCGCGCGGTTTCTGATAATCAGCCAAGTTATAGGGCACTTTTGAAAAACTATATGACAGATAACAATCTCTTGAACCCGAAATACATCATTTGAAATGGTTCCGCTTACTTCCAAGGTTTTAGGGATAACGTAAAATCATGAGTGTCATTTTTTCTGCGCTGCACATTAGCTCATCGATTCATGCTACGTAAGAAAATTTCTTTTTTTCGTTCGCATGCATAACAGCGACAGTGTTGAAGTAAACAAACGCAACCGCCTCCAACTCACTAAATGTGTCACATTTGTTTACTCCATGGCTCTTCGATTGCAGCTCGCAATCACGTGATTCCGTCGTGGTTCCGGAAGCCGACAAAATTTAATGCAATCGCGCCAGCTGGCTAATCAATTAAAGTTTTGTTCTCCAAGGGCGGTTGTCTTGTGGTTTTCTTATGCTACTTCACACTGTCACTTTCTTCATTTCCAGTGTACAATCAACGAACGAGTTTTATCTTACGATTTTCTAATATAAGTCCTTTGTATCTGGATTTATATTTGCAAAGCTGCTATCCCTCTCAAAAGGAAACCGTAAATCATTTAATTCCCAAAACCGGCTTATCGATTAGCTCCTCAAGTCGGTGGACACTTGTGGCAAAGTTTGCATTGTATTTATAGAACATCGCATACCCTCCGCTAATTCCTTAGTACAATAAAATATTTCAAACACCTGATTTCCGTTGTGCGATATTTATCAGCTCGTTGGTACAAAAATACTGTAAGCCTCCAATCAAAGATAATGCTTTGTATAAATTCCATGTTGATCCGCTCTTATCCGCTCTTGTAGACTTTCAAACATATTAACTCAAGTGCGACTCAAATAGACTAGACACGCTTTTTGTAGAGCGTGGATCAATTTTACCAACCGAGTAGCTCTTCAAAACTTCTCTCACTAACGACAAACTGTAGAATGTAATTTTTTTGTCTCATATTCCCCACAACCGAAGTAACGTTGTATTTCTAACATTTAGAAAACATTTAAATTCCAAAGACAAAGCGTTTTCTGACAAATGAAAAACATTACAATGCAATATTGCAAGCCTATTAAGCCGAAATATATCAAACTTACCAAGATGGGACAGAGAAGAAAGCTCGGAATCTGCAACGAATGATGGAAAAAACCATGATGAGTGCGATAGTGATAATGAATGATAATTTATGCTATACGTAAGCGTTGCAAAAAGCCTTATATGAAATGACAAATGATAAACAATGACTAATGACTAACATTAATGACTAACAAACAAAAACTTTTCTAGAATAACGTATTCTTTTTCATACAGTCAGGGGATAATTTTCCAAAGTCACTTTATGGCTACGGCTAAATATTCCGATATTCTAAATCAATAAACCGGTCACGGAAATTTGCACGTGAAGAATTCAAGAAGCATGCCAATGCACGCACGAACCAATGTATTTATTGACCACAATTAACTCGTCGGTGCATGTGCATTGCATTGCATTGTATGGAGCATTCATTGAGGAAAAACAATCGCGTTTGGTATGCACCACAACTCAATTAATCCTTTTAATACACAAGCAAAGATCAATGTAACTACAACTTTTAAACCATTGTGCATTGACCATGAGATGAATGAGTGGTATTTTATGAAAGTGGCTGCGGAATTTGGATTATCGTTATCAGTATTAAAGAATCAATATTATTGCCCCAATTCCAACAATTATTCTATAAGTCGATGAAAGAGTGTTGAAAAAGATAGTAATGAAGTATATTGTAATCTTATTATAATATGAATGACCAGAAATTATATCGCGGATGCTATACAAAATTTACAATTAGTTAATATAGCCATCTTATTAAATTATCTTCCTGTAAATGATAACTGTTGCAATTTAGTGCACAACTTCTTGATAAATTTTAACACCATGCATTTTCATAAAATAAAAATATATCAAAGTTTTAAAACATCAAATTAATTATTCTGCGTATTAGTAGATATGACTATTTTTCTTTGATATTTTTTAGTAAACTTTCATTTCGTAAATCGTACACTGCACGTAGGTTGACGATAGCTGGAAAAAAGCGTTTACATCAACTTTGCTATGAGAGCTTTCAACCGAAAAGCTTGAAATGAAATCGAAAGCTTCGTACAGTCCGTTTGACTCAGTGATCCATACTATAGCACTTCATAGAGAGAGCTTTGGGTCGTTGAAAAGCTTCATTTATGAGAGCTTTTAAGCTTCCAAGACAGCATAAAAGTATGAATTAAGCTTTTTCCATGTTGCTGACAGCATATTCGTATGTAACGGCAAAAATGATTTAAGAAATCAGTTTTGATCAAATAAATATCAATTTTACTTTGGAATGTTGAATTAAGTGCTTGTTACTTTACATATCGATGTCGAACAATCTCATCGATTTTCAGTTCATGAGTTGCACATTAGATTTGAATATCATTTAAGCCGGTTGAGCGAGTTAGCTCTCAACTATATCAAGCCCGAAATACATTCCTAGTTTTTTTTTAAATTTTCATGCATTTTTCAATCATGCTTCCATGCTGGTTTATGTTAATAGCTAAGCTAAATGAGCTAAGCAACTTTAATACGCATAGCAATAAAAATAGATGCCTTGATAACCTTTTAAAACAGCAAGCACCATATGTTATCGATTTAGTTCAATCGGAATCCAAAAGATCTGAGAATGTAACTGAATTTGAACAGTACTCACCGGTATCGTTAAGCAAATCTTGAATGTTTCCATTGTCTACGTCACTCCCTTCTCCAGCGGCTGTAATTAAAGAAAAGCAAACAGAAAATTACGAACGTGTTACAGCTTTCAGATATACTTTTTAATTCATCATAGCGTTTAAAATATCTCATCCCTTGAAACGGTATCAATTACACTCCGGAACTAGCTTCAACTCGTAATCAACATCCATCTTCACGCTGTCCTGTTAACCAATCGCTAATGATAATTGCAAATAATGACCAAATGTCGCTTTCAACAGCATTGTAAACTTTCCGGACGAGCGCATCGACGAGAGATTGCCTGTTTGCCGCTCATCAACACATCCCACAACTCACAGCCCTCACACCAAAGGGCTCTTCACATTTTCCCGATGAATTATCCATCGGCGAATTTATTTACCAGCTCACCGATCGGACGGCAAGGGCTCGCGAGTAGTACGTAAAGCAACGATCATCAGCTTTATCCAGCACGCCCCCAGAGGTTCGTCAACTTGAGCGATCGTTTGCATCCGTCGAACGGAACCGCGACTCGCTTGATCGCGATCTCGTGCAGTCACTGATTTATGCATTGTCGTGCCCCGCAGTGGAACGGTTGGCCAGTCCCCTTTTGCCGTATCTATGACTAAGCGATCGGGCCAAATATTGCGAATCCAGATGCGATTATGCAATATCCACCCTCCTTTTTCGCGCTTCCCATCAAGGAGTCCCACCCTCCCGTGTGCCCATCCATGGCTCCCTGTGGCCTTTTTTCCATGCATCGGATGTGACGAACCGCTCCGATTGTTTGCGTTCCATCTCGCTTACTCCATCAAGCGCCACCTGACGTAAACTTTCTCGATTTTCCTCCTCACGAGTCGTCGCAATATTCACACACACGCGTTCACGACCGCCGGGACAATGTCGCGGGAAAGCCGGTAACCGAGCAAAAGCCTTTCGAAATCGAAACCATGTGCTCATGTTTCGATTACTACCGCACCGTTACACCATCCACCGAACCACCACGTGCCCTGGTGGCGGTCTCCATCCAACGATCTACCGTGTGAAAGTGTGAAGCACGCGAACGAAAACCTACAGCCGCGTAACGCGTGGGCTTCCTTACTATACCCCTGGTGGTGGCCGCCATGGTGTCTCGTCCGATAGTTTGGGGCCACTTTTAGGGGCGGAAGCGACATTGCTGACCAACTGACTGAGCAACCGGCTGAGGGTGTGACTTATGCAACTTGCCGTCAATGTTCGATCGTACTAAAGCGAGCTGAATGTCAACCATTGTTGGTGGAACCATTGAGTGCACTAACGCTTCCGATGCTCGATCGGAACGGATCGTTGAAGTGAAAGAAAGCGACTTTCCTCGGATCGGGTGTTGGCCAGAAGTAGCCACAAGAGAGCCGGCCTTACGTAAGGAGCCTTCCGAAATCTTCCTGTCTGAATGTCGTAAAGCTACCGAGCAGCGAAACGGAGGATGGATGTTCCTCGTGACGCAATATAGAGGGAAGCATAAACAAAAACCCGAAACCCACCCAGAGTCACGAAATACAACGCCCAGCTGGTGGTTTTCCGAGTTCCCGATCGGCGTCACGCTTACTTCCGGCTAACCTTCACGGGCGAGTCATGACTTTCGGACGTGAATGGAATGCGTGGAATCGTGTGTTCCGAAACAGTCGAACCGCCAGGTTTCGATGGTGAAAACCTTCCGGGCACGTGCGTCGCGCCACCGCGTGGCATTATTACCTGTTAGCAGTTCGGCGTGGGTTCCGTTGTCAACGGACGATGACCGCGGTGACTGGAATAGTGATAGCAATTGTGGCAACTGTTGCTGCTGCTGTTGCTGCTGTTGCTGATGATGATTCGCAGCGGCAAGACTCGGATCGCCAAGGATCGTCATCGTCACGATGGCAGTGGCCTTCCACACGATCACCTGAAGGTTCGCTTCCGCAAGAGGTTTCCAGACGATGGCGGGATGGTCCAACGGACACTTAACGGCGGTTTTGCGTACACTGATGACACTGATTGTCTTTCAACATGGTAAACCAATCATGTCGGCGTCCGCAACTCGTAAGCGGGCTTAGCACGCGCACGAGTAACTGCACTTTGATGCACCGATGCGCGGTTGGTGCATGTTGGTACGGGCTATTTTTATCGCTCGATGGTTTTTTTTAAACCTACCACAGGGATCGGGAAATGGTCATAAATGAACACAACTTCTGACGCTTGGCGCTTGGGGTGAAACAATTGATACACTACTTAACCGAAGCCCGTGTTCGAGTGGACGTTAACAAGCACGATGGTTTGTGTTATCATGTCACGAACGGACTTCGGTTTACGTTGTAAAAGTCCCCAAAGAACGCCAAAAACGCGTACTACAACGCTCCCTTAATAAGCGCTGACTCGCAACAATATCGATCTATCATTGCCATTTCGACGCCTTCTTCGATGAACGCGAAAGTAACAAGGGATGGGGGTTTGGGTCGGTTCAGACGTTTTGCTTCGCTCCGTTAGAGCGCAAATAACCCGCGGTGCTCTTCGGTGGCTTAGCCATGCACTTAGCACGAGGTTCCATCTTCGTGGGACCACTTCACGTCACCGGTAGACCTGCAGACAATCCCCGGTTTACCGAGAATCCTGACTCGTCCAGCCCACGTGAGCAACATCTTGTCGACAGCAATTGACGTAGCAGTATAGAACCGTATCAATGCGCGATACGGCCAACCGTTGTCTGGCCAATTTGTGCCGACATGCTTATCGGGCCCACTCGCGGTGAAGCCTCGTATCATTTCGAGGGAACCAATTTATCGCGATATACGCAGCTCGATGGCTGTCGTGTTCATCTCGCGAAGGGGGTTGCGCTATTTGCGCACTGAATTATCACCATTCCCAGCGGGCCTGACCGATAGTGGGTCTCCCAACCATCACCAGCCCTTCATGTGTTCCACCGTTGTTTACCTATCGGTCACATCACCCTCACCCTCCCTCCGGTAGAACAATGGGTGGGTGTGGGGGTGAACCTTTTGCCAATGTTCAATTAGTCGTTTGCCTCCAGTAGGGCAACCCAAGAGGCAAACGCGCACGTGATCGCAAAACGCGGGGAAGATGTTTGCTTCAACAAATGAGCTTCCGAATTCCGTAGTTGCAGGAGCGAGCACTCCACAACACTGCTGTGCACACAAAAACACCGCTTCCACTAAACCGATCACTTAAATCGTCCGGCAATGACTAGAACTGGAGGCAAGCGAACAAACGTCGTCAGAGTCGTTAAGACGGGTGAAACCGAGTGTTTCGAATTGGTTTCGTTTATTGCATCCGTCACTTCCTGCAGCGCTGGTTGTGAAGAACCCCGGCACCAGATGCCTCCATTCGCCGTGGTTCTGCAGTTCCTCGATCGGGGGCGACATTTTTGCGGGCCTGCTCCTTTGGCGACTCGGTGTGACCGCTTCCGTTCTGCTCGGTCGTTCAGCTCCACAGGTGATTGGTTTCGGGCTCGGTCCGTGCGCGTGATTCCTTGCCATTTGAAGCTCACTCCGGAACGTCCTTGACCGTGGGTGTATTGCTCGTAGAGGACGGCACCGGACCGGAACGATCAGTGGACAGTCCGGGCTTTGAAGCAGGCAAGTTTGTGAGTGAAGGTTGGAAGAAAAAAAAACCCCACCCCACCAAGGAGCGCTGGCTGCGATACCAAACTCAGGCAAAACGTAACATCTATCAAATGCACACGCCGTGTGAGTTAGCCAGAAGTTCCTCAACGATGGAGGCGCGTTCTGTCGTACGGCCGTGAGCTTTTGTGTCACATCGAGCGTTTTTTTTTTGTGAATGTGAACGAGACCCGCGGCCCTGCACCAGTGTCAAGGATGTCGGCCATGGTCAGACGGAAGCCAACGGAACTGAACCAATCGATAGGCCACCGCACCCTCGGAGACAACGCAACACCGATTCGATTCGTTGACGATAGTTGTGGAACCGATGTTGGTCTATGTATAGGTCTCGGGTAGGTGTAATGCCGGTAGATTGCTGTACGGCAGTTCATCATTTCTCGATCAAACTGTACAGCGCGTCTGGTAGGTTTGGGCTTCCCACCAGTAACAGCAAAGCTGGAGTGGAACGCCCTATCTATCGCTACCGGAATGTGGGGAAGGTCTCAAAAGCCGCAAACAAACACATTGTGCTACACACGCTGGCCAACACAAATTACAAGTGTTGTGTCAAGAGGATCCGTTGGTGGTAATATTTGACCAATGATATGCAGGTTTGGCCTTTGCAACTGCAACCGAAACGGACTACACCGACCCATAAGGGTTGATTTTGCAGCACACATTTGGGCGCGTCCTGACATTAGCCGACGACGGAGCCACCTGAGGCAGACAGCTCGTTTGCCATCATTAGCCGGAAAAGCATTCCTTCCGTGCCATCACGGTTGGTTTGAAATGGACGAAACTGGCGCTGCATCACGTTCGTTCTGCGTCGCTATGCACCATGTTGATGGCGTAACAGGCGCACGGTGGCTTTTAGAAGAGAGAGAGAGAGAGAGAGCGACAGAGAGAGAGAGAGAGAGAGCGAGAAAAAGCGACTGAACAAAAAAAGCACAGTTTCCTTCGATCGTCACATTTGAATCACACGATCGATCGCACAGTGAAATAGCTTAACTGCAGCATGGCACTCTACGATGGCACTCGATCAAAAGAAACGTTTTGGAATTTTGCTCGATTGTTTCACTGAAAAGCACCCTCAAAAGCACACGAACTACACTTCACTTGGGACGTCTTCCTACAAAAAAAACCCAAATTCAGCTGGCACTCACAATCGAATCGACAACTTCGCGATCACGCACTCAGCGCAAAGCCCGGCTTAGCCAAACAAAAACAACCGCACAACTGCACCGTTCACCGATGGCGAATCAACTCGCAACCGGAGCGAATCAACAAAACCGGCCGTTTCGCAAGGACTCTCGCTCCAGAACTGATTCCACGGTACCGAGCGGCACTCGTTCTGGGTTCACGTTCGCTCGCAAACGATGCGCGATTGTCGCTCACCGATCCGGTCATCGTTTGGCGGCTGGGGAGATTACAATCGAAACGTCCGTCACCACCAACACCGGTACCGCGGTACGCATCCGTATCGAACGGAAAAACGTGGTGTGGGTTTCTGGGCGCCAACAACAACGGCGCTGGCGTCGTCGATGCGCTTCGCGAGCTCCCCTTTGCGCACCTGGTAATCAACGGCGGCGCGACAACACCGTCATCATCATCATCATCGCCGCTCATTCGCGTGCGGTAGCTCTCTTCTTTGGTCTGGCTTATGCTGCAACGTATGAGCACGCACTGGATCCCTGCGGCACACCGGAAATCGGTACGTGCGTTGCCGTGTGTCCCTGGATGTGGCTGATTCCGATAACGTGAAGCGTAGCGTCACGAACTCACAACCCCATGCGAGCCAGCTGCCTTTATCAGCTGGATACGATGCAAATCAACATGCGGTTCTGCAGCCACTGGATCACGAATGAACGGATGGTCGGTTTGATGGATGTTGGAGTTTTGGAACTTCACGCCATCGGTACTCAACTTCCAGAGTTCATGAAGATGGCAGCGATAAGCCAGCACGTGGATAGACGATTACGTGCTGCACGTGTGATGGCAAAAGGATAACTGACACTGCACGGGACCAACCCATTACCCTCATTCGAGATGTAATTTTGCGTGCAATTTTGTTCTCAAATCGACGCCACGTAGTTGTGCCCCATTGTCACGATGATCGCATTCCATCGATGATGACGTGCCGTGCGGCAACCGGCACATAAACACCTGCAGGAGTGGTACTCCACCACAAGCGGAATTCGGAAACTCACCCCCAATTTACGCGGCCTATTGTTCACTGCAAATTTGTCAACAAAACGGTCCGTCACAGAGCGGTTAGGTGAGACGGTTCCAACCCAACCTACTTGTTGGTTTGGAATTTTATTTGCGTGCATTACTCACGCTTGTTTCGCTTTCAGCTCGAGCTTGGCTTTCAGAACGGGGCTCGTTTTTGTTGCACAGCCCGGGCCACAACCCGTGTTCAGCATCCGTACCCCGTGCGTTCTTTTACATTGTGACTTTACAAATAATAAAAATCGAAATGATGAAGGAAAAAAAAAACAACATATTGAAAGGACCCCATTATACAATTTTATTGTTGTTGATCGTGTGTCGGAAGGTTTTTCCAGATTTGTTTTTTTTTATTTCGGTTCGCGTCCCGACAAATTGACCCAACCGAATGGCAAAAACAACTTAGCGACCGATTAGCGGTCGTTTCGACAATTCGATTCTAATTTGTTTTCGTCGTGACTCACGTTCACGCTGGCGGCGAGCAGGTCTACTAGTAAAGGCAAGTGAATCATTCCGAGGCGGAAATCAATTTCAAGGCAACTCCTTCCTGTACTCGATAAGCCCCAGAGTGACGCAGACGCAGATAGGGCGCTGGTAGGTTTTTCGGGTGTCAGGACAGCAACACCTCCTGACAAAAGTCATCAAAATAGAGCAATCTTTTTTCGGTGTTGGCACGATATGAGCTGCTGCACCTGCGATTCCACAGAGCCAACATTTTCGGCGATGCATTCAACGTAACGAGCGAACGTCATCGAAAGCCACGAAATTAAATGGTAGTGCCGTTTCTTCACCACGACAATGTGCCTCCAATAGATTGGCCCACTATCGACCCTGGTGAAATCGGCAGCGTGTGAGGATGCAATCCTACGCAAAAAGGGGGTTTGGCTAATGGCGGTGGGAGGCGTACATCTTGCTCAAGCCCACACGGTGCATTTATCGAGGCCCGTACGAGAAGGCCTGCCGTACTTAGAGGAGAAGGTATGATCGAGATCGAGAAATGAAACCCGCAATCACGCTGGCAGTGTTGAGAAAAAAATGCCCCCACTGTGAGGGCGACCCCTGGCGGATCAATACCGAATCGTTGGGCGATCACGTGAGGCTGGTGGAAGGGTCCAATTATCGCCTTGCACCAGCTCGATCGTTTCGTAATTAGTCAAGACGCTTAGGAAAAGCGACCGACCAGCAGGAGGTCCCTTGACGAAGACAAACGGTGGGAAAGCTCGAGAGTAACGTCAAGAAAAGCGTAGCCGGCGATCGTCAACGGTGTCGACGGAGCAGCAAAGAAAGAGATGGCTGAAAAAGAGTACATTTTCTCCTGAGCTACATATGTTACCACATCGTTGTCGTGACAACTTGCACAATGCCCTGTGAAGGAGGCTTTCGTGAGCTGTAAGAATTCCTACCATGTGAACAACTATTGGAGAAACAAATATAGTTTTCTATCCATTCTTGCCAATGCTTATTTGATGAAGTATGTATTTCAATTTCAATATAAGTGATAATATGATAATAAGAAATAGAAACGATATCGATTCATAACATGTATTACATTTCATAAAAAGCATTATTTTTTTAGGGTTCCCCGCATCAGACTCCAGTGTTTTGTTGATCGCGTTTACGAAACTCGAATCCCGCCACAACGACGGTGTCACAACATCAACGAAAAACGTGAGCCTCAAATGCTCATTAAAGACGGGGTTTTCCCCGTTTCACACATACCACAGGTCGAGTTTGTCTGCCGCTGTTGGTAAACAAGATTTATAATATTTCTTTGCACAACGCAACCCAATATTCGCGAACGTCCTCCCTCCGTTTTTGGCCGAAAAATCAACAAGCCGATCCCCATCGACATTCCAAAGTCTGCGTCAAAGTGAAGGCGGAAGATAAACAACGCCACAACGATGGAACTAAATAACGAAAATAAAAAAAAAACACCCGTATCGATGTAGAAAAAGCGGGTTTTTACGGGGCAACGGCGAGCAATGGTACTGTATTGCGATATCCAGGATGGCGATATCCACGGACTAGAGGAAAAAAATGAAACCCCAAGTCTGCGACGGGGTTTTGCGTTTGTTTGGTTTTCTTTCCACAATGCCCGCTCGTTCGAGCCACTCCTGACCGCCTCGCTGTCCACGCTTCGACTCTTTCACGAGACACCCTGTGCCGGAGGCTCCACTTTCCAGCCGGTCCATGCGTTCCGTGGCGAAGATCATGAACCCCGCTGGCAGATAATAGCATTATTAATGATTTGCTTTGATTGGGAGCGTACGTGGTGCGATTCCCCAAAGAACTCCACCGGTCCCGGTATGGTTGACGTACGCCCGGGTTGCACGGATCAATTGAATTTGCTTCAATTAACATGGCGCAACTCTTCGTTCCACGCCAATGACGACCATTATGATCGACCATGTGACGCTATTGAGTTGACTCCTGATGTTACGGATCGTGAGAAGTGCTGCGACCGAATGTGCGACCCATGAACGTGCTTTATTTATGCACCCACACCACTCTGTAGAAGAAAACAAAACCAACCATCGGCCATCGTCGTATCTTTGATGACAGTTTGACACCGCAGACGTCACAGAATGGCGCTGATAAAGGACACCGGGACAGATACGGGCGCCATTTGCACGGTGTTGTGAAATTACTTAACCTTCAATCCCTGTCGCTCCGGAACCGATCTGTAAATGGAGTCCGGTGTGACCTTGAGCGATGAAGGCACGTACGCGATCGCGTATTAGAAGCCACACTTAGAACTGGCCGTTTTGCACGTCGAGAATGAAGTTGTGTTCGGTGGTTGATGAGCTGACGGACAAAAATTTACCAAAGTTTACTGCAAACGAAGCCGCACCCGATAATGAAACAATGAATTATTAATGAAAAACGTCCGCTCGTCCGCTAGTCAAATCGTAACTGAACCGCGAAAAAACCCATCGATCAATCGTGATCCGCTCGATCATCGCCAATTTCGCTTTGTGAGTTTTTTCTTCTTCCTCCATCCACGTTCATTAGTCTTATCCATCTGGATAAGGACCCACGAGGCGAAGCCGTACAGGATGGTTGATGATTTTCTTTCGATAAAATATTCATTCAACCCTTAATCGGGCGTTAAACTTGATTCGTTTTCTTCGCCCCGTTTGGGCTCGACCGGTTTTGGGCATGTTTGGCTTTTCTGAAGCAAAATCCGCTTCGTCGTCGTGCCGAGGAGATGCAAATCAAGCGAACCGAATTGTATGCTTGTTTTCGAGATGCTTCTCTAGTCACCGGTTGCGAGGCAAATATTTACCGTACCTATCGGGGCTAAATTTGAGCAAACACCCATCTACGTGGGTCACAAAATTGCGTATTGGCAGCAGCACATTCGGTGCAATCCTCCCCCCTGGGTCCGGAATGAAGGTGCACCCAGCCCAGCCTACGTGCTTGGGTTCGGAATATCAATTGTCAAGTGGCCTAGTTTTGGAAGTGCCACGTTTTGGGGCCACCAGCCGGTCATTGCCAACCTGACGTGAGGACCAGGGTCACTCTGCGTGGGTCCCATTTCGCTCGTAAAGGCGCTGAGCCTGAAAGTGAACAACAGAAGAATAATGGGGAATCGAAAAAAAACGTCTCGTGTGCATCTTCCAACCTCTTCATTGCCGCACGGTGGAGGTTGTTGCTCAAGGAAAATGGCACCCGAAATTACACTTTCTAATTGGATGCCACGAGTGGCCGCAAGAGTCGCAGTTTCTGCTAGCACCGAGAACGAGCGACTGTTGATGCGCCATTAAATCATACATTCGCTCGGCTTAACCAAATTGGGGCCGTGCTTGATCACACCGGTTCGGAGTAAGCCATCAACAGCAAAAAAAAGCACCCAATAAAAGCGCTTCATCAGCAACACAGACGAAGGCGAAGGACTTCGGGCACCCACGCGACCGGTGGCGAATGTTGAAGATGGGCCTGTTGTGATTTTGGACCCCCGCGGATCCGCGGTTTGGAGCTTGAAAATAGACGTCCTTGAGGGGAGTTTGTGGTTTTTTTTCCTGGCTTTTAATGTCAATGTCGGCCATCTAGACAGCAGATTGACCGCGTAGAAGGTCCTTCAGAAAGCGCCCGCGAGATACAGTTCCTGGTGCGTGGATCTTCCATCCTGATAGCCCAAACAGAGGCCTCGGAAGTGTCGATCCCGTGCGTGATCGTCTTATCGCACTCACGGGGAAAACACGGACACGATCGTGGAATTGAGATCCTCATCAACCACCAGACACCAGAACAGGTGCAACAGTTCCTAATGCCGTGGGACCATATCAACACCGGCATCAACAGTCCTGTTCCGAGTGGCGTTGGCGCGATCCCGTGCGCTCCTGACCAGTTCGCGATCGAGATTAATCGAGGTCAGGCACGAGTCGATCGGTTGCATAATGCATGATCGCACACGGCACGATTTGCCGGCTTCTAATGCCGTACGTTCGAACTCGAGCCAGACAGGGTTGAGGTGGCATGGTTCTACTTTTTTTTGCGACATCCACCGGAATGACGTGTGCGTCTTCCACAGCTGGCTAAATGACTCACACAACCGGGCTAATCGGGAATTGCATCTAAGTGGTATCGCGACATGCAGTGGCAACATCTGGCGGCTCTAATCCGAGCGATCGTGGTGTAATATAGATTGCATAAATTAATCACTTCTCGGGCATGCCACCATTTAACCTTGCTACGAGGGTCACGCCAATGAATCGCTACCCCGTTTTGTGTGAGTGTGTGGGTTCACTTCATAAAACAAGTGATTTGCGTCCCTCTACATGATTCATGGTGACGGCGATATGAGAAGAAATTATTCTCGAACATTGGTCATAGACCGCCGCAGCTCACACGTATCTTGGCGAGCAGCAGTTTGATCTAAAAGTAGCATTCAACGACCTCACTCGCGTCGCTATCTTGCATCGTGCCTTTTATTATTAACCTCGATCTCGTTCTAGGATTTTCCCAATCACACCAGCACCCCACGAAGCATACCGGCCACCGGCCACATGGAACCGGTACCGGTTCTGCTCCTTTTAGCAATCCTGCTGCGTCCCTCGAAATCGGCTCCAATGGCCTGTTTTACTGCGCCTCTCGAAGCATCGCTCAAAACCTGCTCCATGCGATCGATCGGTACAAAGAACCTGCCATTGGGGCAACGCTTCTTACGCTGCGTGGTATGCCACTCGAACGAAACCTGATTGCAGTCTTCGGCTTACCACGGCCTAGCAACAAAATCCCACCATCCCAAGCAGGTCCTCAAACCGCTCCGAAAAGGGATCCCGCTTGCAAAGGGACGCCGTTGGTTGGCACGAAGCTGCAAAACATATGCGCCAGTTCAATGTCGTTGCATCTTCCTTCGGTGGTTCGCGATCGTCACGAAAGTGAAAGGCTGCTAAAGGATACGCCGCCGTTAGGAGTTGCCTTCCGGCTGACGTCTTGCTCCACAGCAAACGGGCAAGGGTTCGTCACCCAAACCCCACGTTCGACACGGTACTTGGTGTGGCCTCAAGGCGATCAGGTTCTCCCTCCAAGTGGCGTTCGATTCCAGCTGCTAAACTGCACGCACTCGACTGCACCGATGACGTCACTAATTACTGCAGTTACTGCACTCGCGCCGGTGTAGTATGACGATGGCGGAAATCGCCCCTCGACAGCTCATTAGCCACCCGGTGGTAGGTGGTTCCGTGGACGGAAGTGCTTTACATCGCATCAATTTAATCAACCACCCGGGTCAGGTTGTCGTCAGCAGTACCGAGAGCGAGACCTTCCAGTAGTTGAGCTGAATAGCAACAGATGAAACGCTGCTGAGCTGCCCGATTCCGTTCTAAGCGATCACGAGATTCGAACGTGACAGTTTGTTCGTATCTCATTTTCCCGGGGGCGCAGGATGCAATTGCAACAGTGCACCTGATCGCTGTTTCCAGCGACCGAGCGAGTCAACAAACTGTGCCATTTTAATTTGTTATTCTCACCGGTGGCTTGGTGGAGTGTGAGGCGTTCCCGAATTTGCATATTGTTTAGAGCCAATTTGCGTACCGAACTCGTGTTGCAAAACCTCACGCTTGCTCGTGTCAGGCTTTGCGTCAGGCGACAGGTTGATGTGCTCATGTGTGCTGGTCGGCAAATGGGTTCAACAACTTATCGGGGAGCAAACAAGCGCGGGTTGTTTGTCGCATTTCCGTCACGGGATGGATGGCGTCCATTGCACTAACGCTGCCTTTTGTAGATAAACTTAAATAGCACCCATTTTTAGCGGTGCCCGTCACTTCGAACGTTCGGTTTGAGATGTAACGCGATTGTTGGTGGAAACGGCATATTTCTTCGGTTTCTCTAATGCCGCAAATATGGCAGGCTCTGCGCATAAATGCAACTCTGAGTTCGAGCACCCTTCAGACTTCCGAAAAGTCGGCGGCTTCCTTGGCTTACGTTTGTCTGGTGACCTCATTTCGAACAGTGGAGGCGTGGTTCGAAGGGCCGCATTACTACATTAGTTAAACGCTTCCTGTGCCCTTGACAGTGGCAGACACCGTGCATTTTTGGGCGTTGCGTAACATCAGGGCATGCTTTGTCACATGTTTCGGTTCAGCTACGGTTCTAACTGTACATGTTGACTTATATTTTTTGAGTTTCTAAAGCGAAAGCAGGCCCAATTCTATGAATGCCTGTAGTTAATCCAATTAGCAGTACAAGGTGCAATATTGTTTAGTAATAGTAATCATTAGAGACTGTTTCCACTTGTCATATCGAAGGCAAGTACAGACAGGATGGAACGACGAAGGCCACCAATGGAAACGCATTCCGGCGATCCATATTTGTTCAAATGATTTTTACATTCCTCCCGGCAACGCCAGGTGGTGCTATGATGTGACGAGAATTTTCTTTCATATAGCTAAGAAAACCCGTGTACACTTCGTTGGAGCTACAATCGGAAAACCTCTGACATAACCACGCCAAGACCTCAGTCCATTTAGTCTCAAAATGCATCGCCCGCAGCATATCGCACACGGTTAGCCCTCTGAAAGAGACCCTGTCTCGGCACCGATCATGGCGATCGTTAAGTCAACGACTTCTGAAGCTCGCTGCTCAATCGCCCCGACAGGGTTGCGCGATTTTGTGCGCGTACATAAACGGAAATCGTTTAAGTGGTGTGTACCGTTCATACCACTCAACGATGCTAAGGCTTTAATTAGCGGTCCATCAACCCCTAGCGACAATATGCCAGCCGACCTCCGGCCGGAGAAGGATACGATGGTGTGGTGTATTTTGTAGCCGCTTTTTTGAGTGTATTGTTTTCAACACCTCAATCGTCGTCTCCCTTCGACCGCTAACGATGCACCAAAGCCAGCAAGATCATTAAGTTCATGTCTTGTTTGCTGCTCTCCGTCTCAAATGAGGTGCGTTTTTTTTTCGTCAAGCTTCTCCCCAAGCCCCAAACCGTACCACACGCAAAGGTACAGGGCTAAACACAATGGAAAAACATGACCATCTTCCTCTCGATCAGTGGTTTAATCGATCGAAATCATCCTCTCCGAAAAAAAACTTCGACCCGTGCGGCGACCCGAGGGTCCTTGACATCTATTCATGTGGCACCGGTGACTGGGTTGGGGGCAACCATGAAGGGGCAACCATCGCTCGTGCCCGTCGATAGAATATACCCAAATTGGAAAAGGTTAAAGGTCAGCGGAAATGCGAGCCGACGCAAACAGCGAACGACGTTTCACAACGGCTTCGAACGGCTCGAGCGGCTCGATACCTTACGTAGCCTTGTGTTGGATGGGGAATTAGCGAGGATTTTTTTTTCTGTTCCTTGAGATAGATGAAGCAGATTGTCCGTGCTGTTGGCACGTTCGTGTGTTGCGTATCTACCACCAAAACATACTACGTTTCCGTTAAAATCACCCCATCACGAGCAGTGTCGCTTTCATCAACCATCCAGCCACGTTGTGAGCGCAAATAAAACCCACCGATCGTATAATTGCAGCCTGCAAACATAAATGCCAACAGTGACTGCTATTAAATATTTGAACGTCGCTTCGCACAACGACGCTGATCTGATCCACCGATCCGGTACCAGACTTGTTCCCCAGGAAGAGAACGAACGTCCACCGAGAGGACGCATCCCAAACCTATCTCCGGCGCCGAGCAGCACGACGTTTGCATTGCAAATTCCACCCCGTGTAGGCTTCCAGTGGCTCGTTTAAGGCGACGACTTGCGAAATGACAAATGGTCACCCTTTTGGCGCGTCATATCGATCGCGCCACGATACAACGCCACCACGACAGATGACAGATCGCGTTGACTGCGAGCTCGATTACGATCGGCACACGATCGTCTGGGATTTTGACATTTGGACCGATGCGCGCAACCTTGCACGCACGTAATTGAGTTCCCGCGAAATGATCTCGCAGGCGCCACTAGAGTGTTGCAAACGAAACCGCCCCCTTTCCAACAGATGGAGAGAGAGAGAGAAAGTGAAAGTGTACTCGCGCATTTCTCGACGCGCTAAATGTCACTCGTTCGAGTCACTCGCTCAGAACGAAGTGCTTTAACCACCCAGCCAGCCAGCTAGCCTGCATCGGGTGGCATCATTAATCGAGTCACGTTGAGCCGCCATTGCTCGTGTACGTTCTACGCGGTGAAGATCACGTGATGTTCCCCTGTCCACACGCCACCACACACGCCCCGAAACGATTATGCAGCGTACATCGTTTTGGGTTTCAATCGCCCTTTCAGCAGCACGTTCGTCGGTTTTTACTTCTGCCTTATTTTTTTTTTTGGTGTGTGCTTCGCATTTTCGAACGTAAAAAAACACCGTTCCGGCGCGTCCGAGAGACGTCGCGGGACCAACGGTGGGTTCATCGAACGCATTATTCGGCGCGGAGGTCTGTCATTAACGGGCTCGCAACCACCCTGTCCCGTTCCTCGGTCGCCTCGCAAGCCCCACAGGACATGAACACAGATCGCCCCCGGTGCGGTTGCAGTGCGGAAGAAAATGCAACCCCCCTGAACCGGCTTTTGGCGTCCTTAGCGATCCAACCGAGGCGAAGAAGCGATGCAAGGAAGAAGCACCGTTCGATTTGGGAGCCTTCCTCACGGGGCGAGGAGCTGAAGAGGTGCGGCATGTCCTGCGTGGAACCATCCATCCATCCATCGCGCAAGTTCCTCCATTATGGCAGTGGGCTACCTACTGCACTTCATGTAGTCCGGTTGCCGGTGGGACTCGTTCTTCGAGCGCCCGATCCAACCGCTCTCCATCGAGATCCGTACTCGCGGTTCATGGCCGGACCGTCCTGTTTCAAGGATACGCTCGCGAGAGCTCTACCTCAAGCCGGTTTCATTTAGCGACGCACGCAGAACGTTCACGTTTATTCGAGCCAGCATGAATCCTACCGTGACGGGGAAGCTGATCTGATTCCAAGCCTCCATTCCCGCGATCGTCACTAAATTGGTGCTCCCAGAATCCGGCCACTCGACCTGGAGCGGTTCTTCGATCGCAGCTTTCGATGATAAATCACTACACACACGGGACGGCCAGTTGATCCTGATGACGCGCGCGTTCGTCGATCCAACACGGAAGCCTTCATGGGTGTGCTCGAAACAACGCCGGCACGAAACGATGCAGCAAAACCTGCAATTAATACCCGCCTAATTGTTCCGACGTTTGGCTTTGTGCACATCGGGAGCGCACCTTCGTGCCCTGTTCGCCAAGGTCGCCCGTTTCACCTAGGGAGCTCCCTCAGGGCGGCGATAACGATCGATGCAATTAAAAAAGGGAACCGTGAACAGCCGCCCGAAGGGAGACGACTCTGATACCGAGCTGCCAGACCCGGGCGTCGAGTAAAGGATCGTCGTAATGGCTAAACATCGATGGCCCACACGCAAATGGACCAGCAGCAAAGCGGAGCGACTCCGCACGCCACACGAGCCAGAGAACAGGTTCGGTTAGGCGGCAGCAGTTTGGTGGCAAGAATTTGGAGGTCAGGTCCGTCAGGTTTAATATTCGGGTCACGATTTTCGTTCGCTCGCTCGCACGCTGCGTTCTGAAAGTGATTGTTTTGCCCATTTTGGCTGCAGCGATCGGTGGCGTTTTGGAATTGACGCCCGTTTCATGTACCGTAACATGCATCTAGACGGCAGCTCAACATAATGATGCCCTTGTGCGTGTGTATGTCAGTCGCACGTCACCATACGGCCAACAACACCAAACTGTCCACAGTTTGTCCAACTAATTTCGGCCTCGAAAGATGGCCCTCGGCACAGAATGATGGCCAGCAACGTGTGCGGAAGGTTCGAATACGCATCATGTTTGGTTCGTGCCATGGCATGCATCACATTTGGGCTTTAAATCGTTAAACGCACATGGCTCAGCAATCATCGGTAGCAACGTGAACGCATGCAGCGCCCTCTAGCGGCTAATGGAGAGGGTTCCCGGCTTATACCACCGTTGTAGTCTTTCATTTCCCAATCGCTGCAGGCAATGTAAATAAATCTCACCGCACCGTCTCGTGCGCTCGTAAAACTAAGGGCCATTGTGAAATTAAATTAAGCGAAACGTCCCCCTGCCCGTGGCTCGTCCCCGCAACTGCCGAATGCCTCCAAAATACGAGAGTGAAAACTCATTTACGGGCGGCAATTAATTGTGCCTCCCTGTGGCGTGTTCGCGCGAGGGGCAGGGAAAATGGGGTGCCCTCGTGCCGCTGGAGGCGGTCCACGTGCACGGAAAATGTCCGTTTCCGTGACTGTCGCGTTTTCCAACCCCTCTCACTCACCTTCCGCCCCATCCGTCGGTTCGAGTCTATTTGCTTGTTCCGTAAATACACCGCACCAAGCGAACGTTCTGCCACACGTGAACTGTATCGGGCGCAATTTATCTTATCCTCCCTTCCTCCTGAACCCTATCTTCTATTTCCAATCTACCGCACCCCTCACCATCCGGTCCACCCGGTGGACTTTCCTCCCCAGTAACACAGTGCCCGAGTGGATCGAGTGAAAATTGCTTCCATTATTTTGTTTGAAGCACCATTTTATTTTTCCTCTGTCCCTCTCTCTCTCATTCTCTCTCTCTCTCTCTCTCGGTCACCAGCTTTCCTTCCGTCCAGCTCAACCGGTGGCAGGTCGCCTGACCGTCCAGGAGAGCTTCGTCGACGATGACGATGAGTAGCGATTATCCATTTTTAGTACGGTGATTGTTCCGTCGCAATAAATTACCATTGCCATAAGCACACACACACACATCCGCGCGAGTGTACAAAACGTAATTTACATCCCAATCGGGCGGCTACTAAATTGTGCCGGCGGGCACAGGAATCGTTTACCGGACAAAAAGATTGCCTTTGACGACAACGGCTTTGACTCTGCTGAGGTGCTCTTTCGATCGTTCCCATAACGCTGGTTACAAAGCACCGATCATTTCTTTATTCGCACAGCGCTGGTTCGCTGGATTTGGTAGCGCGGTTTGATTGGCTTAATGTCACTCGATGCCAGATTTGGCATATGAAAGGAAATTCCTTCTCCATCGCTCCTCTGCTGCTGATGTAATACCGGAAGCAGAGGCTCATTTCGGTATGCTAATGCGACGGCTCGCGAGCGAGCCGAATCGATCTTGCTATATAAAGTATAAAAAAAAAACAAATCAAAGTACCATGGAAGATGTTGGTTTTTTTTCCTCGCTAAAAGCGAGAGTCGTCCATTTCAAGTGCGTAAGCATTCCAACGTTCGTTATTTCGTTGTAAAGTTCTGGATTACTTGAAGCAGCTTATGAAACGGGTCGAAAAAAAGCGAATTACTAGCTGATAACACATACGAACCACGTCACCACGATTTTGGGTCGGTTTTGTAAATGTCGCAATAAATGCTGCACCAACTCACAGCCACGAGTGAGGTCATACTTTCAATCGTTCTTTCCTCGCAACGACGTTGATTCACGCGTGATAAGTAATCCAAAAAATGAGCCTTTTTAACGTCCACCAAGGAATCAGACGAGATGAGGCACAAAAAAAAACAAAAAAAAGAACAACAAAAGGAAGAAAGAAACCGCCTCTTTTTACGTGCCGCGTACGCGAGATACGTGCCAGCACAATGTTATCAGCAATCTGTGAGCGAATATGCTCCCTTCCCAAGCGCAGTATGATGGATGCTAGCGATCGTTGGCTGGCGCGAAATATGGCTCACGCGTACGCGAGACTCCACCATCGACGAAGGCTGCGCCACCAGGCGGGGTGAAGGTCACGATATTGAAAATGATCAACCAGAAACTGACCCAACCATCTCACCTGGGGCTCGAGCTGGACCAAACAGAAGCGATCGTGCCCGGTGATCGATGCCGGGAATGGGTTGAGGCCGGCCTCAGTTGAGTTTTGAAATTATTTCCTCGTTTTCGCGCACTCGATCGCGCCTTCACGCACCACCCGATAGGGCTCGCCTTCACCCCCACTCCACGACCTCCTCCTACCACCTCCTCCTCCCCCACCTTGTGTGATGCGTAAGCGAGTGCATTAATTGCGCAAAGGTGCAAAGAGCGCAAAGTAGCACACACGGCGCAAGCGCAGCTGTTGCATTTGACCCTGACCGAAGACGCACTGGTTTTGCGTGCGTTGGGGGTTTGGTAGGACGAAAGCACCCTCTCTCTCTCTTTCTCTCTCTCTCTCTCTGTCCTGTGTCACACTAATTGGAGCTCGATCAGAACCGCTTACCTGTGCTCGACGCCACCGCGGGCTGATGGCTGGTGGTGGGCAGCTCGTTGACGACATTATATCCGAAGTAATCCAGCTTGAACTCGTAGCCGTAGCCGCGACGGTTTCACGCACGATCCGCACACCACTACCGGCTAACGCACATCCACACACTTTACTGTCTTTCCTTGTCCCTGCGGCTTCCCTTCCCCTCCCTTGGGGGACGTTTTCCGACGTCGAACAGAGTGGCGATGGCCCGTGAAAACCTGCCTGCCTGATGCGTCTACAGCTGTCAATAAACGTCAAACTTTACCACGCTGGCCAGCGCACAAACTCGGTGAGCTTTTTGCGTCTTGGTCAGTTTCTCCTCCGTGTGTCCTGCACTCGGTCAGACGGAGGATGCACACCCATCCCCCCTCCCTCTCACCACATACACCCTTGGGAGTCGTTTTACGATCGTGCATCGTGCAGTGTAGATCGCGTTGTCACTTTCACGCTCCCGATGCGAGTGGAAAAGCGGGACGAGGATGTAGCGGGAAGCAGCAAGATGGGCAGCAAGAAGGAGAGCGAAAATGAAGAAGTCACAGGGGGTGGGTAGCGTATGGAGGAAGTAAATTCAAAATGGCACACACCCGCGTGGCTATGGTCGCGCCCGCCTGACCGGGCATGCTCTATTAAATTTGGACACATTTTAATTACGCCTCAGCTTTCGTAAGATTTCATACATTTTCATGGACCTCGTGGGTGTACGCGTGCACGATCGGAACTAACCACCTCGGCATTCAGTGAGAGTGAAGAAACGAGTTTTTCGTGTTTTCACAGCTCGCTAGCCGGCATTAAAAATCGGTAAAAAGTGAAAGAGTATCGTTTGATTGGCTTTTGCTTGGGCAAACATAAACGCTTATGCTGTAAAGGAAAGCATTGAGCGTTGGGCGCCCAAGCGAGGGCGAGAATGCTGCTTTTTGTGACCTCCGAAAACCTAAAATCCAAAACAAATCCACCCCACAACCGGGCTGCGGACAACGTGCAGGCGAATATAATGAACTCGAAAAGCGCAGGCGCTAACAAGGTGATCAAACATCCGCCCGACGAGCTTTCCGACATGTGTCGAGCTATGAAATCATCGGCAAACATTTTCTCCCGCATCTTCCCTGCCGGTATTCGGCAGCATCCTCCAGCCTGGCCCAAACCAGGCGACAATACGTGCCTGCGTGAACAAATGTGTTCGTTGTGATTACGCCCCAAAACGGGGCGAAAACGCGACGCCTTTGTTTGTCAGCCGAATGTATCATTCATCAATTACGATTAACACCTCACGTCACGGAGGCCGCTCGTGGGGTTACATTCGACACAAAACACACCCGACGAATCCCCATGACACCGTTTGACGCTCGAAATTCTAAGCAAACCAGTTGAACAAACACCAGAACCTTTTCACACCTTCGCACCGCTTGCCGGCTAGCCGATTGCCCTCCAAATTTGCGGTCCTTTCACGCTTTTACTCGTGATCCTTGCGTGCGGTGAGTTTTGGGAGCTTTAGCTTTCTCAGCAGACCTGAGCGAAATTAAGCACCGTTCTGTTCACTTCTGCCTCAACGCGGGATGTCGACTGAACTCGATCGATCGATCGCACGGAAAGTTGTTGACTGCCGACGTGTGAGCGTTGAGGGCGAGCAAAACGCGCAGTTCGCGCCCGATTGGACGATGACGGTGCACGATCATCCTAATTGCGCACACGAAAACGCTGTCCTGCGCCCGAAAAGCCTTCCAAATTTCCCAAAACACCCCAGTGAGGTCCGGTTAAATCCAGACGGCCGCGCGTCATGCTGCTTATTTTCGATGAAACGACATGTTTTTTCTGTACCGATTGATTGGTTGCATCAATGCAACGCCCGTCTGTACGCTTGTCTGAGGACAGAAAATGGGAACGATCGACACGCACAGGGACACGCCCGTTGACGAGGCTTTTGGTTAAATATCTCTGCTTCGTCTCAGTTTGAGCACTCATTTTCGACGGCCACCAGTACATCTCGAACCCGTGGTTGCCTTCAGATCATCTTCCCTTGTTCACCGGCAAGACATCCGCATCACGTGAGCTTAAACGACCCTGAGCACCCCTAACTAACGTGGCCATCATGGGCATATCACAAAATCACACAACCTTATCACACTGCGGCTCGTTTTATCACGTTTACTCACTTATCCACACCCAGGGGTGACCCAGTCTCCCACAATCACGATGGTTGTCCTTGCACTTGGCAAGGAGCGCGAACTAAACGGGGCTGCTGCCAGCAACAAGGACTCGCACATGTACCACGTGCTACACGTCCCTCAGGAATCTAGCGCTTTCGTATCGATCGTACCAGCGGAACTGCTCGAACAGGCGTCTCTTTAGGTGGGCGAGCTGCGCGAAGTTCAGCGCCACCGTTTCGCGTTACCGTATCGTTGCGCGGTCTGCGTCAACTGATAATCCCGAGCCCGACCGAAACCGTGCGACGAGTACCGCTCCGTGTGCGTACGCGTGTGTTGGCGGTTTAGCCATACCGCCGTCACCGCGATCTGTACCGTCTCGTTGGATCAACCGCTCTCGATCGCGCCACCGGCACTGCACGGTGCGCTGGTGCTGGCTCTCTCACACCACAGGAAGCATCGTTCCGCTCGAGTGGCGCTATCTCTAGCGTGGGGCTTTGATGCCAGCATTCTTATTCGCTTGTACGCGCCTGATCGTGCCCGAAAGCAGCGATACGATCGTTGTCCACCGATTAGCCAGAGCCATGGATGGTGCCCGAGATGACGAGCTAAGAACCCAGAACAGCAGGCCACGGGAACGGCCACTTAATCCGCCGCACATGCTGAGGACGCAAACACGATCGCGATCCTCTCGCACACCTTCGCGGATGTGTCAACGCAAAATGCCACGGCGCTCGGGTGTCCATAAACCAACGGGGACCCAAAATGACAGGTAGATAAATAATAAACAATAACACTTCGTCTTAAATGATACACGGTGCACAGACACACGCGATCGCCCGCATAATCTCGAGAGGGGCTGATAATGAATTCATCCCCACCCGTGGTGGGTGGGATGGAAAGCGAGATGGGCCCCGAAGAAGGCCCTTCGACGACGTGACCGAGGAAAAAGTGACGAAGCGTGCCGTTCGTGATCGCGAGTAAGTCACGCTAGCACACACACACACACGTTTGCACTAGCGCTCGCTTGGTGGCGCTAGTGTTCCGTTGGCGCTCCCTATTGGGCTCGCGTTGTCCGCCCAATTAGCGACCGCTTTTGATGGCCATTGTGTTGGAGCTTCTTTTTTTTGGTTTTTTTGCTCGATCTACGTTTCAACGCTATTTTTGCACCTCACCAGAGAAAATGCTAATCGCGCGTTTCGGACACGTTTCCCGTGCGGTGAAAACCGGTTTCCGTTTTTCTTTTCCACCCTCCAGAACAGAACCGTGCGCCCAAAGATGGAAATATGGAAACACCAAACACTGGTCCAATGGTCCGTTGCAGACCCACCCAAGCGAACCGTGAAGCGTTCGCTCAAGGATTCCGTGAGTGCGTGCCTATCGTGTAGCACGCGCACGTTTCGAACGGCCAAACGAAAGATGCATTTCGTGGATGATGCTCGTGATTGTGTTTCCCAACGGCAACCAATTGCTGGCATACCGCGGTGAAGGAAACCGATTGTTCCACTTTGGCCGCCCAAGACGGGCTGCAATTATGTCACAATGCCCGAATCGAGTGTGAACGAAGCACTTAAAAAGGGATTTCGATTGCCGCTCGTTCGCGCTTTCGCGAGCTCGCTAAATTTAACCAGAAACGGCTTACCATCGGCTGGGCGCAATTTTTCCGCCTCCCGAGGTTGCGAGCCAATGAACTGGAGCACCTTGTAATATATTGCCACCCGTTCGAAGAGCCTTGCATAGCTTCCTCTCGATGTTCTCTTATTTCGTGGGTCCTTCAAGCGCCGCGAAGGCTCTCGCCGTTTAGTAAAAGAATTTATGCGCAACCCGAACCAGTCAGGACATTCGGTAACACCCTCCGCTGGGATAAATGGCACGATCGATAAAGAACGCAATCAACGCTAATGAGAGCTGCGGCATGTTTCGCCTCGCGAAGAATGTAGTCCTTCAACTTACGGCGACATTTTACGGCCACTTTCCAACCACAGGGTGAGCGTTTCGGATCTGATCTCGAGCTTCAACTCCTCAAGCCGGAACGCGGGGATGGCCTTCCCGTGCCCGAAGGCCGTGGAGCATTTTTAATGAAGCTGTAAAGTACATTCCTGAAGAAGGGATCTCCCTTTCGATCGTCAGGCTGTTCCTCTCTATACACAGGGAGGAACAGCACAGCACGCCACCGAACGGTGACTCCAACGTTCGATCTACGAAACGAGGACCGGCTGGACATCCGGACGAAGGTCTTCGCTACCCTAGCCTTCAGCTCACCGTTCTGGAACGTTCCGAACAGGAACTTCAAGGTGCCTTCCTTTGTGAAGGTACAGTTCAACATGCTTTCGCATTCGCTCCCACAACCCGGCACGAACGAGAAGGGCTATCACTCGATCGGTTCTGCTCACACCTGGTGCGCATGGAGCGTCCATTGTGCGGGTTTGTTTTTGATTAATCGTGGCGGCGTTAACGGCAAGCCGGAAGAAAGCAAACCCTATATGCACCAGGGCCCTTCACACGCGGTACATCAGCCTAATGGTGTTGTAAGCTCCCACCGAAGCTCCCACGCGTTACACGACCGCCCATCCCCGGGTGCATTTCGCGTGCTGCGTGTTTTTCAAGGTTACGAAAGCGCTTCCGTTTGATTGATAAACGCGCTGCTACGGTTCACCTCGCGACCTGTGTTCGCGATCTTACTTCCGTTCGCTTCCGCTCCTCGAGGCGGTGTTGCACTTTCTGGCTTACCCAAGCGATCGTATGCACGCGAAAACACCACGAAACTCCACGTGTTCCGTTCTCACCGGCTGTAAGTGCACTGGCAAGCTTACCGATCGGATTGTGCTAGCTTTCGATCGAACCATGGTGTCAGGTCTTTGGTTGCCCACTGCCCACGGCACCTTTGGCGACCTTTTGCGGATGTTCTAGAAATCACACACACACACGCATGCTAGTCCCGGTCCAGCGAACTTCCTGCCCTGGCATGATGTCAGTCGATCTGCGATGCTGCACACACCATCATCGGCCAGGATCAACCCGCGTGACCGATCTTGTACGGGGTACAAACGGACGTTTGACCTACACGCCACCACAACACGCGTAGTACGCAGGAACGGGCGCGACACGCGGCACACCTGCGTACGAATGGCGCAACGCGTACTCCACGCGGTGGTGAACGGCGTAACGAGACATTTGCTCCGACTCGCCGCAGGTCTTGGCAGGTCTCGTGACATCGAGCGTTAATCGCACGTCCCGTAGACCGCTTGGTTGCGCCATTCCAAGCGCGGAGGTGCCTATAGGTGACCGAGTCAACGCTGATGTGATCTTGAACGAGCCCCGCCTCGGTTTCGCACCACACACGCACCACCCATGTCCCTGTGTGGCTAGTAATGGCCGCGCGAGGACGTCCAGTTCCGCTGCCCCGTTGTGGCGAGACGTCACTGGGTGCACTGATTAACATGTGCGTGCCCGATTCTGACAGCGATCAGAAGCGTGAAGGTAAATTTAGAAAGACGCCTAAGCTCGGCTCCAGAGTTGCAGTTCGATTTTTTGAGGGATCTAAAAGGGTCTTACCGTTGCTTCGTACGGCGGTCGAGAACCAAAATGTCGCTCCAGAGTGTCAAAAAACGCTGAGCAGGACCTTCCGAGCCTAGCGCAGCCTTAGGGAGTCCTTCAGGCGCAACAGAGGCGAAAGGACCTTGCAGAGAAATTGCCGTACACAAGCGTGCCAGAGGTCACGTGTAAAGCTTTAACAGCGGCACGCTTTGACAAATGGCACCGTGTCAGCGTAGGCCTGAGGGGGAAAATTTCGAAACCAGCACAATCCACACATTGTGTTGCTGATGAGAGACGCGAAAGCACCATTCTCGATCCGTTTAAACCTTTAAGCCGAGGGCCAGCCTTGGTTGTTCGACGGTGCGATGCAAAAGGATCTGATCCTGATCGTTTCGCGCGCCCCAAGCGCTCATTTGTTTGACTACGCGAAGAGAAACAAACCCGAAATAAAAAAAAAGCGAGTGTCACCGGGGGCGGCAAAACCACAAAGCGGCAGTTGGAAATTAATTGTCTTCTCGAACCGACCGACCGTGCCGTTTTCGTCGTACTGTCTTTTCTGTTTTTTTTTTTGAGACGTTACGCAACCCAGGCGTAACGCCATTTCAATCGCACAAAAGGAATGTCAATTTTGTAATTTCTACAAACTAGTGACCGCCCGAAGGGGAACTTGTCTTTCCTGTTCGGGGCTGCTGCAAGGCTGGTCGATCGTTAATCGAAGCGTTTTGCAATCTAACTAGGTCCTTGATCGATCCTATCACCCTTTCACAGGAGACAGGTGTTGCGGTGTTCCTGAGAAATATGATTAGTTTGTAAATTCCTTTAAACCCTTCCCAGGAGCATACATCTGTCAGCGTGTTGGTTGAGTTGAACTGCGCTTTCCTCTTCACCGATCACATCTCGACGAACGCGTCACGCCCCACATTGCCCATAATTAGACGTTACGCTTCATCCACCTGCGGTTTGTTTGCGTTTCAAGCCCCATTCGGAAGTGTACCGATCTCGTAGGTGCCCGTTCAACCTGTACCACGTCTCCTTGAACCTGCACCGGGATGATGGCCAAAGTCAACGCGGCAGGCGTGATTCGTTTATCGCGATCAGCTAGCCGGTCTAGTCCGGGTGCTGCTATCTGCGGATCACCCTGTACGCTGACATGTTTGCATGCCGTCCAGCAGAGATGAGATAAAAGAGAAGCAACCAACGTGTTTGAAGAAGAGCCACCATGCGTGCGTGTGTGTGTGACTGTACTCGAGCCAACACGGGAGGCTTTTCATTGCCACGTTTTGTTTGCTCCTAATGGTGAACTCGCCAAGGGCAGTCGGTGAGATATCAAGTTCACCGAGCACCACCGTGTATTGTGCGACTGATCGTAGCCTAGTGTTGTGAATGTGCACGTGTCCATTTTGGATTCAAAGCCACCCAGAGGCAAAAACGACCCCTAGGCTCAGGGGTGATCTATAATACGAAGAAAAACGGTCTGGTCTGACACAGTCAAGGTCTCTTTCTTGTGTCGAATGTTAGAAAAACCTGCCTCCCAAAATGTGCTCAGGCACAGAGTATGCCCCATTGTCAAGTCCAGCCGTCCAGAAAAGCCCAAAGCAATCTGAACCTGATCCAATACAAAGTTGCTTCCTTTTCTGAACGCAACATTCCAGCATTTCGGACGCCCCAGATCGAGCACGAGCTACATCCACCATCGACGACGTATTGGTTTTAGTGGTTTGCGACCCCGCTTCTCCCGGAACCAGTCCCCCCTCTCCCCCCGCACTCCCTTACCGAGGGTATCTGCTTTCGATGTCTGCACCGCAGGAGCACACAGTCGCACTTCCGCTTCCCCCAAAACTTCAACCAAAACCGGTGCTGGCGGACGAATTTCGCAACCCGGATGGTGAGGCCGATCGGCGGAACTAATCCCCTGGCAGGGGGGCAGGTTTCAGAACGTAACCGCGTGCGATCGGTTGTTAGGAAACGTGCCGCATAAAAAAAAACGCGATCTCGAAGGCCATTGCAAACTGCGCGAGAATGCCGCAAACCGGCACACATTTGGCAATCTGGCGATCGTGAACGAGATGTGCAAATGGCCTATTGCCTGGTGGCGCATTGCAGCAGTGTTCCGTGTGATGCAAAGTGATCAAGTTCCGGCTTGCTAGCCTAGCGAGCATGCACCGATTATCGTGGTCTCATTTTGGGTGGAAACAACGACCATCCGTGCCTTAAACTGGGCGCGTTTCATTAGACACTGTCTTGCTAAAAAAAAAAAGAAAAAAACCATCGCGATTGGGGACGTGTTACTCAATCGCGAGTGTTCCTCTCTCGCTCGCCTTTTTGCGTTCGCTTTCTTTCTGTCGCTCGCGACCACCCCACGGCCCTACGGGCAAATGCACCATTCGAAACGACAGTTCATCTGGGTCACCGAATGACCGGCTAGTCATTAACCTTATTTCGTTCCGCTTCGCCTGTTCGACGCACGGGTCTGCAACGTTTGCAGATCGTCACAGCTTGCTGGACCACACCCGGTTGGGCTCGGTCTCAGAATTTGACCCCCAACGTGCCCTCGGGCGTTTCATTTCGCTGCTGATAGTGACATTTTGGCACTGGCAGCAGCTAGGGACCGATCGAAACGATCGGCAGGACGTCGCCTTCCAGCTTCCCGAGACCGGTTCGGTTGCGTAATGGTGGTCGCGTTATCGCCCTCCGTTGTGGTTCAAATTTAAGCTGAAACAAAGGAAGCGAGGGAGAGCAAAAAAACACAACACCTAAAGACAACGATCTAGCTCGGATCGGGCAGGTTGCGGACGTTAAAATCGAAAGTCTACCGTTGGTTTCAAGTGCCCAGAGTGGCCGACCACAGATAGGTGAGCCTGGCGCGATGGAATTGGCAGTGTAATCTTGGCAAAACCATGGACCAAGCGGCACCATTTGCTTTGAAACAGTAATACACCGCAATTAAAGCCACAGTGATAGCTTAGGGATGTAACCGAGCCGCGGGCGGAACAAGGGCCCTCGAGGAAGCATTTAGAAACATGCTACATTCCACTCCACAGGAGTAAGCTTATCGGTAATCTAGATAGAGGGACTTTTTCTTTCCGCCACAGGGAAGTAATTAATTTCTAAATTAACCCGCATACAGCAGTTTCCGTTCTAAGAGCGCTTATCTGGTGGGAATGTGCTGCTAGCGACGGTCGTCAGTTGGCAAAAGGTTTAGAAAGCTTAGTCCCCATTAGCCGCACTTAAACTATAAACGGACAATCAGCGGACAATGGAGCCAAACTTACGGCTAATGGGCCTTCAATCTCACCACCTGGCTGATTCCGAACTGCACATGAAGCATCACCGAAGTGAAAATCAAGCTCTCACGCTGTACTTTGCTAGGGTTTCGCTTCGCGCCCGGTGGAATATCTCTTTGTTTCGGCACACATTGACACAATGTGCAGGGCGGTTTTACATAAGCCACACACCACCGTACAATACCGTGCTTCGAGTGCACGACCTGCATCTAGCAGCAGCAACATTTACGGAGCATAAAAACCCCGACCCTGGATGGCATTGTGAGAGCGGCACATACTGGCACAAGTGCATCATAAAATGGTTTGCGTCTACCACAAGCTTCTCGCTGGTTGTTGGCTGTTAAAGCTAATGAAAAACCCTCTAATACCATCCTTAAAGCATAGCCGTAGCAAAGAGACGAGCTCTTGGCGTCCTGTTCGCCATCGTTCACCGTCTTATCAACGTTTAAGTTCCAATTCAGGCGCTATCTTCGCTTAACGGCGGCACCCAGCGACGGCGTACACGGTTGAATGTGAAAATTATTGAAATTTTGCCACACGCGCACAATCGCGATGCTAATTTTCCTAATCCCAAACCACCGCACCAGTCCACTGGCGGCACATTCTCGCAAGAACCCATTAACCTTTGCCGCCATTCATGGACAGGTTTTGTTACTTTATGCGCCTCCCCAGCTGAGGCACGCTGTTGGGAAGCTGACTAAAAATGGCACCTACCTGCTTCATGGTGGTGATCGTGACTCTCGTGCCCGTGGTGCCCATGGTGATCGTGGTCATCCTGCAGATGGTGCTTCAGGTGGTGCAGATGGGCATAGAAATGGTGATGATGCAGCACGCAGGCGAGATCGGTACAGTTTAACATAATTCCGTGTTGGTGGGACCGAGTGTGCCGCTCGGTAACCGGTCCGTGGGCGAGTGAAGTTTTGCGAATCCGTGTCCTGGTGGAGCACGGTTTTGACCTTCCCGAATGTCACTGCTTTTTGTACAGGAACAGCTCTCTAGCCAGCACAGGAAGCAGCACCTGAAAAGACATGGATGGCAAATGCATGAGCAATAGTGATTCCCCGGAGGCCTACTCCGAGATGTAGATTTTCTTTCATCCGTGAGCATGCTTTGCGGAAATCGAGAATGCTGAAAATACCCCGTTAACGTGCGAGCTCGCAAGCAACGGTTACACGAGCTGGCACTTCCTGCAATATACACTTGCTTGACGCCTCGGCAAGATGGATTCCATGGTAGCAAGGTAGTTTCTAGCGCTGCTGCTGACTAGAACCACGTTCCACGTGTCCTTGACGAGTTTGAAATGTCGAAGAGGCACTGCGAAAGATTGCGCCCGGCAACGGAAGCGACACTAGCGCTGGGTGCTTTGCATAGATGTGCTGAGTGCAGGAGCGGGCGAGATATAGCTAGTGGAAGGTCGCTTCTTCCAGATGACTCCAGTGACTTGAACGAGCGTATGAACACGAACCGGGCACAAGGCTCACGGATTGTGAGGCAGTTAACGATGACACATCAATCAGCAGACCGCCACTGCGAGCTGTGGTGGGCGTTGGAGCATACCAACAACAACTCATAATATGCAAATTTCACTTTAGAAAATAGAAAAATAATGCCTCAATCAATCTCATGGTTGGATTTATTTCTTCTTATACAACTCATACCGAAGGGGAAACGTAACCGCCCACAGTATGAGCTGACATGGCCTAATCACCTCACGAAGGCGAAATCAGTAAAGACCTAGGATGTCCCTTTGTTATAGGTTTAGTAGTCGCCCGACAAAGACCCAAAACCCCGTGCAATTGATAGCGTCGGGGCAACATAAAATGTAAAAACCGACCCAGTTCCCACATGTCCCGATTCGATGTAGCGCCTGTAGAAGCCGATTTCGGTCCTGCTAAAGCCATCACGTAACCAGCGCGTGTCATTATGCAACTCGAAGCAGCAGCAGCAGCAGCAGCAGTTGCAAAGCAGCACAATCGACCACGGACGATAATTTGGTGACGTCGCACGTCTCACCGAAGCAATGGGTTGAAAATAAATCATACCTCGCCCGGTGGCGAGCTCCGACGCCAGCCAGGATGCACAATCACAAAGGGGCTCGATCTCGGTAGACGAATGCCCAACTTGTGGGCTAGAGTGGGCAACAACTCCACGAGCCACTAAGTGAGCACTCGCGCTTATCAGCGTCGGCGTATCTGCGATCGATTCGCACGTGCGTCATGCTAACAATCGAATCCACCGAACAGCGATGCACCGATTAAACCCTACCAAAGCACATGCGCTAACAGGTGAACAGGGTGGGAGTTTGGACAACATAGCTCGACCGGCTGCGACGACTGCGTTACGTTCAACGGTACACCAGACAGGTCGTCTTGTTCGGACCGCTTGTCAGTACATCGTCGGTGCGGACTTGCGCAAGCGTTTGTGTCATCAGGATTAACGTCCGAACTTCGCTTTAGCACGACGTGTTCTCTTGCAGTAGTTTAGCGGTAAGCGCAGAAGGCAAAAAATCGCCTATCGATCACCGTTGTTGCGCCAGACGGGGTGAGCAAAACCCACCATTCCGTGGGAGCTGCCAACGCACTGGCGACAACAACGGATCAGTGGGGCAGATCTCTGATCGACACTGGGTTAGCGTGTGCTGCAACTCCTCGAAGCCAGGCCCGTAATTATAGTCGACGAAAATCGCTCCACAATTGCCGGCGTCTGACAATTCTTTCGCATCGCTTGAGCTTCGCCTTAGACGTCCTCCAGACGTCGTGGGTACTCGGAATGCAAAAAAAACCAGCCATTTCAAAGTTTCCATAGAAACGGTGCAATTTTCTGGCCCCACCTCGCGCACACGGCCGATGATGCGAGAGAACCAGCCTTCTCTGATGACTTTGGTTGGTCGTTAACCTCTGGCGAGGATGAAAGTGAGGGATTGCATTGTGTGCCGGAATTCCCAAAACCCACTTTGAGGTCCTTGAAATGGTCGTTCGATTCGTGCTGGTGGAAAAGCGAGTGGTCCGAATTTGTCATGCCGCTACAGGTGGTTTCGAAAGCCACTCCTTCGCTGGAAGCGGCATAGAAGGTGTAAGGAAAACTTTGGCAACACTTATAAACGTGTAAGACAGCAAATGCTTACACTCCAAACAAATGTACCTCCTGAGCTACATTTACGGAAATAGCAAGCCTGAAACAAAGATTGACATTCTATTCTCTATCATTAACGGCTCACATCTAAGCAACAGCTGGGCTATCAATTTCGCTTTTTTTTGCGGAAATACGTCTCCCAAGAATCGCGGCCAATTTTTCAACGAGTCGTGCGAATCCACATGGAGGATAAACACTGACATACACGCCTGTTCCTAGCGCTCCATAATCACCATCATTACCCGTGGGTGGCGATTTCAACGACACGAACTGAGTGATGAACACCGCGTGCCCAGCCACTAATAGGTGTTCGATCTCGACTACTCGCCTCGTCACGATCGTCTGCTCTATCGCAAAGCAACACCCCATCGGTGAGCTATTACGATGCACCCTGCGAAGGTGCATCCCTCGGCGAGTCAGAACAACACCACACAATAACGATGGCCTCCTCAATCAATGGAAGGCCCTTGCGATGCGATGACGAACTTACTTCCTGCTCGTCGTCTGACGCTTGGAAGTGCAGTTTTTCCTTCGCTCTAAACGTCAGCCTCGGCGTGTGAAGCCACCAGCGATCCTTCCGGCCATCTAAACCGCTCACATCTCGTGGCGTGGGCCTTTCCAAAGACCTATACCCGACCAGCCATTCACCGTCCGTACCAGCGTCTAATGCGGCACAAAACCGGTATCTGGCCACAATTTCACAACCATCCGACAGCACCGGCTTGGATGCTGGGTCTCGTCGTCGTTGACTGCTCTGCTCGCACCACAAACTTGATTGACGATGCGAAAACAATCTCAGCCTTGAACTCGTCGGCTCTTCGGTTTACCGTCAAACCGGAAACGTTTGCTGGGGGCTCAATCGGCCGCACCAAGTGGACCGCATTGTGAGTGGTCCTAGGTGGCGACATCACGGTTCCACAACCCTATTGCTCAACCTGCCACAGGTTCGACCCGTTCGTGGGATGGGCGAAAGGATGGAAAGCCCTAATCGGAACGGGTTATGAGTTTGTTTTCGTTTTCTGATTTTCATTCGCTCATGCAAATGCACCCCACGTGGCTGGGGCTTAGCAGTAGCGGAAAACCAAAAAAAACGTCGGGTTGGAAGGGAAGCATTTTATGAGCGTGTGTTGTTGGGGGGTGGGTTTTCCCAATCACGAGAAGCACGGAGTTTTTGGTTTGTTTTTTTTTGTTTGTAGCGCATACATATTCATTCGTAAGTTGGCCGGTGTAAAATGACCACAACAAGCCATCGAACTGTGTGAGTCTGCTAACGCATATTGCTTTTGATTTATTGTTTTACTCACATTAGCATGTTTAGTTAGCAACACCCGACATAAGTTTATTATTCTTTTTCATCCGTCTACGCAGCAGCGTTATGTAAAACACCGAAACATTATTACGGAGCACGCTACTCCTCGCAACAAAATGTGAATCATTATCAATATTGCATATCGCTTTTTCAAGAAGACATAGGTTTTCTTACTTTTCGAGGATTGTGTGATGAAACAATTCGTTTCATGACCTGTATCAATCAAAAAGCCTTTGTCTATTGTTTCGATATTTTGTTAGAACACGATTTTTGGCTTGAATATGTAAGCAAAACATTAATATTCCAAATTTAGAGTCAACGTAGAATTAAGACTCCAACTCCATTTGTTCCCCCGCAGCAGCACCTGTATTTGTTCGTGAGATTATACGCAGTACATCACAGGTTAATTTGGTTGAACCTATAGTTGATAGCCCCTGCCGTCCTATCCCTTCTCACATGCACTTTCGCATCCGAAAGTGAAACAAAAGCTGACCCCATTCAACTTCTACACTCGCGATTCTAGCGGCACACTTTTCGGCCCTGTTTTTCCCTGTCACCCAAATCTTCCTTTCGCTGCCAAGTGACGCTTCCATTTCACAGCCCTTTTCCGGTCACCTTCGCTGCACACGTGCCAAAAGCAATAACAGGTGCAAAAGGCACCCCGGCGCTACCGGAAATGGCCGGCGTGGTGAAATCACTTTCGAAAATATGAAAATTGCGCCACAAAACCCAAAGCGCACCACAGCGGTGGTTGTGTTACGCGTACGCATGCATCGGTACCACGCTTCCTACGAGCGGTAGGTTGTAAAAAAATAAAATGCAGGCCACCAACGGCCGGGTCCGGCGTGCTCGATTCAAATTCGATCACGCGCGTTGGAACGGAGCGCAAAAAAAACCACGCACCAAAGACGCTGGTGCAACGGCACAGGCGCCCATTAACGGTGGCGGTAGTGTTACAACGTGCGGTGCGGTTCGGTTTAGTGATTAAACCTTTCTTTCTTCTCTCACACACCGCCGGTGTCGTGATCGCGCCACCAGCTACTTGTTCCCGCACGGCCACAAGCTTCCACCGAAGGGTCGGCGCCGATAAGCGAACGATCGTTTCGAGGAGAGAGGGCTTCAAGAGCTGCAGCAGTTCCACAGTTCAGCTGTCAAAACAATTACGGGAAAGCTTGGAAGCGAGTTCCTTCCCCGGGGGTTGTACTGACCCACCCTGACAGACGGGGAGGCGCGATCGGTGTTACAGGTCGGTTATTTCGTTTTTTTTTTTCATCCCCCAGCACCCCTACTCAGAGACAGGCCTTTCGGCCACACGGTCGAGAGTTTCATTAGCGCATGCACTGGCCGAGACGCACATCGCATAACCATACGCGTGGTGCGTAACGTCGATGCGTAGTGCACGCGCGACAAACCCGCGCGTGCAGTTCAAACTGACGACATAATCTCGCCTTATCTGGTGCCCGCCTTCCATACCGATGGCCGTCAGAAGATTAGAGCGCATTATTTAACTCCTCGCGGTGGTTGTTTGTCCGTCAAACCGTCGACACAAGGATCGATCAATTAGCGGGAAGCGAGGGTCTCGTGGTCGAAGGGCGTCCGGGGCCTTGTGGCTTTATGAGAACGCTAAATATAGACGCTTCTGTTTGGGATGAACGGGTGCTTGATTAAACAGCGCCTTCCTCGTGTCCTGCATGTGGATTTCTTGTGCGGGTTTCACGTGACGATCCGTAACCCCATTCGATGTGAGACACAAAAACACCCTCAAAATTGTGATTGCATCACCCTGGTAGTGACTGGTGAAACAACTTGAGCCCTTGGGTGAACTTCAACGATCACTACCTGGACCGGGTTTGCTCTTACTTTCGTCTCGGGCCTCTTATCGCATCCAATTTTCCCTGGCCCCATACTTACCGGCTATCGGGCGATCTCTTACACCAGCAGTGAAGTTCACCGATGCAGCCGCAACTTCCGGTCACTTTCCAAGCTTTAAAGAGACCCTTGACGTACCGACCAATCCCGGGACGGCCGGAAGTATTTTGTTCCTCTTTCAAAAGGGCAACTCGCGATCGATCGGCTGCTGGAGCAAGATTCGTCAAGGAGGCTACGAACACGTGCTGATGGGACGTACCACGTGAGCAACGATAAAACAAACAACACAACACTTCAACCCAAACAGGTACACGTACACACATACACACACAAAGCGCACACACACGCACTCGCGCACATACACTAGCACACACACCACGACTTGGCGGGGCTTGGACACGCGGTTCGATGGGAAGCCCAGGCAGAGGGATTCCACTTTCATTCACGTCTGCGCGTCTTAGGCTGCAATTTCCCGTACCACCTGCACTGCACTTTCTTTTTCTTCCGCTTTTTCCAACGCCGCTTCCTATTTTCACCACACGCTCGCGTCGACTGACCTGCGTAATGCCGCAGGTTCCCTGGCTCAAGCCACTCAAGCCGTTCGAATCCACTGATAACGGCTCTGTCCCATCAACACGCTGTTGATAGCACGCGGGGCTCGACCAAAGTAAATCGATCACCGTCGAGTTGAGGTCGAGTTTTCGTCGAGAAAGACTGTTTTCAACCGACCAAAGGCTCTCGACGCTTTCTGCGCCTGTTTGTGTTTGTGCGTCTGGCTCGACGCCTCGACACACGGCGTCTGTCAAATGGCACGGGTAGCAACGGCAGGCACCGGTTGCTGATAGCACACCATCTTTGCTCCCGTTTCACTCAGGATCCACACCAAACCACACACGCACACACTCACTCGCGTACGCACGCACGCTCGATCGATCGATCGATCAAACAAAATTTGACAGCTCACCACGACGCACGTCACCCGAACCGCATCCGGTGAACACTTCCCACACACTGACCAATCAACCCGACCGACGAGGAACGATCCTCGATCGTGCTACGGGCGCCTTTTGTTTGTCGCTTTTGTGTCAGATCACAGCACAATAGACTGCACTACGGATGAGCTACAGCCTCCGATCGGCCCAGCCCTTCGAACGCACACTCGCACGCCACCAAGTACGCTCATTCAGCTAATTTACTAGAGCACATCAAACGCGCACCCGAACGCATTCCAACATGGGCGCACACGTTCTAGCGCATCCGCCACGCCGACCGGTAGTTGCGCTGTGCCGAAACGCAACCTAATTACCGCCACACCTGGCCTCGAACAGGAAAGGTTGGCTGATTGTTTGGTGTGTTGCGAGACCGGCGAGGGTGATTCTGGTGAATGTGGGATTTCAATCGATTTCCCACACCAAGCCTATTGTGTGTGCCCACCCTGTGGAATGTCAGTCGATTGCCCGGTTAGCGCTGCTTGTTCGACGTCGGCGAGTTGATGAGTTCCTCCGGCGTAGAAATCCTGCGATCCAGGTTGGTTTTGATCCTTTCTTGGCCACCTCGGGCTGTAACGAAAGCGACAACGAAAGCACGTGCCTGATGAGCGGAATGAAGAAGCAACACAAATTCGTTAATCTATGGAGCTATCTAAGTTTGGGTCAGTGCATCAGGGAGCACCAAGTTATCGGATGTCCCATCGACGGTTCGTGGCCCTTGCAGCGGGTGCTCGAACACCAAGCAGAACCACTTGAGGGACGCGTTTGGAACGATTGTGCCCTTGGGTCCAATAACAGCGTCTTGATTAAACGCCTGATAGTGGAACGCCACTCGAGATGGCGTCCCCGAAATGGCTGGTTTAATGATCCCATCCAGTTATCGCCTGCGCTGGGGACGGGTAGCAAAACATAATCTAACACAATAATCTCCCTGCTCTGGGACCGTGTCGCACACATTTCGTTGAAAGTATGAACCAACGAAACCGTAACTGGTAGTGAAAGCTGACCGCTTAAGACCAATAAAGAACGACTCACTGCACTGTTGGTCGCCGCCGTGCGATGACGAGTTCGGCTCGAGAATCCCAACATAGACATGCAATCATGTCCGGCCTAAACTATAAACAAGTGTTGGATGTAACGCTCGAGCCACCCGGAGATGTGAACAGTTATTTTTAGACTGTTGCAGCCACCGTGGAGCAAAATTTCCTGACGTACGTTGACGGATTTAATAACAATTTTTCATTACCTCGTTGCTTGGGACGCATGAAGTAAACAATTCCTCCGATAATCAGGGCAGAGATTTTATGACAAAGTCAAAGGGCAAAATCGACATAATCAAGGCGTCATGTTTTTTGTGTGTGTGTGTGAAAACATCGAGAGAACATTTCATCAAGATGAGCACAAGGCCACAAAGCGAAATGACAGCGGATTCGTCGAGTATTGGGACTTTAGCGTGGCACTTTTCAACGAAATGAAATCGTTACCACGAACGAACATTAGGCATACCTGCAGGATGAGAGCTAGCGGTCAAAGGATGTGTGGTGCCCGCCCCAAGGTTAAGAGAAAATTTCCGTCAGCCTTCTCCTGCGCACACTGCTAGCGTGTGGTATCGAAATCCTTGTGCCAGATTTCACTAATTTCGTTCGTCAGTTTTAATAGCGGCATTAATTGCCCATACGTAAAGTCTGCCGTCGAAATCAATTAAGCGTAACCGTGAGCTCTACCAATAAGCAGCCTGCCGAGATCGGGCGTCACAAACGAAGGCTCCTCAAAAAAGGGTGGAAGCGAACGGCACAAGGACTCCACTTGCGTGATTCGTCAAATGGAGCAGTTATGTAGCTGGCCTGCAGCCGGGAGCCGTTTCTTGGCAGGAAAAGTCCGCCTTCCGGGAACGCGGTTACAGCGCTACAGTGTGTCTAAGGAAGGCCGCACGCTTCCTTCGCACCTGGGTGGGTGGAAAATGCGCTCAAGAAAATCCCCTTACGTGTGTTTGCTGCTTTGCTGCCAATCATAAACGCAACGGTTCCGTCTGGCGAACCGTCCAAGCATAATCCGTGCCACCGCGTGCCGACGTGCGTTCGTGTGAAATCGAAAGTACGGCAAATATTGGATGTCGCTTCCGCCTTTGTGTAAAAAAAACACACCGGCTGGCCCTGCCGAGGGCCACTCGCCCCATTGCATCACTCCTCCGGCGGTCAGGTTCCTTCAAAGTCCAGCTCTACGACGTTCAAGCTCGGGCTGTAATTGTGCGAATTCACACCTTCGCCGGTAGGTCGACGGTGTACTTTCGCGCCATTTCTCTCGAGAGCTAGTGAGAATTTGTCTCACAAAACTCATGCACCAAGTGCGGTGCATCAGTCGACCCACCAGACTCACCCTAAGTGCATACCGAATGCATGAATGCAACCATGGTAGGGGCGTAATTATTTTGCGCACAAAAGCACATGACTCGGCTTAACACCACACAGACGACACGTGCACGTTGACACCGTGAAGCGAAAATCGGGTGGGTGAGCTTATCGTGGAAATCACCGACGACATTACCGTTTTTCCGGTGGCAAAAGCACCATTGGTGACCGCAATAACCTCACGAACCGCAACAAAGCTTCTCAACCGCGTAAAGTGAGACGGCGAGTGGGGAACGCGAGAGAAAAAAAAGCGTAACACACCTGAGGAATTGAGTAAGAGGTGTTTGCTTTTTTTCTGTTTGTTTCTATATTAACACCACCCGAGCGAGGCTGGGTTGCGTTTGATTATAGATATTTTCACTCTAATCTCTCGCTTTCGTAATTCGTGGTTCGTAAACTCTTCGCAGTATGAGCGAGTGTTGGGGAAAATGTCTCATTACGCAGTGGTCTCCTCAGGGAGGCATATAATTTGTTCGATTGTCGGGAGTTATTTAATCGCCACATGTACAAAAAAAGATGAGCCTTAAGGGGCTTAAAGGTATCAATTAGAAGAGGAAAAATGAAAAACTACACTGAGGTAGCATCAACGATCGAATTTTTAGGTATGATGGACGGAAAACGTCTATTTTCTTCGCCCGGTCAAAAGCTCCACGACCTTTTACTTACGCTGGCAAAAAATTGCGTTTGCATTTAAGCCGGTGTTCGTCCAACAGGTCGGGAGCGTACTTTTACCTTTTCCCAGCTGCAAATGCGTTAAATTTGTGCATGTACCTTTTTTACCACCCATTGTTTCTCTCTCTCTCTCTCTCTCTCTTTCTCTCTCTCTCTCTTTTCCATCGCTCCTTGATGAAATGACAATCACAGCACCATGAAGTGCTACGTAATGTTTGTCGGATAGCGCGACCACACGTTCGTTACGTTACGCGGCGACTTTCGGAAAAATTGCACTCACCATAATGCCATGCAGCGGCCGGAAAAGCTCGGTCGAACAATTCGATCGAAATTCGATTGGATAACCGGCCACCGGCCCACTCGCCTTCCGATCCCGGGCCAACGGTTTGATGATCGAACCACCGGAATCGATCGAAAAGTGTGCCCGAGCGAATCATTGTGACTTGAGCGTCTCACGTGGACTAATAGCTCGCTGGCATGCCCAGAAATGGTGCGCATGGGTCGGATGGTAATGTTGCCAAAATTACGAAAGCGGCCCACCCATTATTGGTGGGTCACCACTGGTTCAGTTTTCCTCGGGAAGAAAGCTCACTTTTCTTCCGACATAAATGCCCACATGCTGCCATGCTGCGAAGAAATCCGCAAACGGACTGTTCACTTACTTCACACCCACGGTTCGTGTTGATTGCAACGAGCAATAAAAAAAAAAAAGCTCAACCACAACATTAGCGGATGCGGAATAGCCCGGCCGTGCATACATCGCGAGGGCATACATTGATTCATACACACGCAGACCGATAAGGTTGCAAGAAAAAATCGCCAAATCCCAAGCCAGGCCCTCAAGCTTCCCTGCGTTGCTTTGCGATGCGGTGAAGCTTCTTGGCGTGGCGAAATGAAGCAGAAATTAAAACAAAAAAAAACCAACACAACACATTATCAATCCAACCCCCGTACGCATTCACCCCCAACGCGCACAAGCGCACGCCCACGAACACATGCAACCGAACGGGCCGATTCGTTCAGCGTGTTGTTGGCTCTCTGAGCGGCCAATGTGTATCGGTGTGAAATTAGAAAGTGTTTTCTAACCACCGCAAGCCCGCAAACCGGCACCGTAAGCCTTTTTCCTTCAGCTCCAACCAACCCCCTTTGGGAGAGGACACCGCCTGATTACGGAGCCCGAAAGCTCGCTCGCGCATTTACGCACCAATGTATGTGTTTGGTAGGAATGCGAAGGAATTCCATTCGCATTCGTTCTCCAGCGTAACGCTCCATCGCTGACTGTTGACCGAACACAGAGCAGCAGAGGTACACCGGACCCGCAAAGCTTCACACCTGGGCGGAGGATGTCGCAGTTTCGTCCTTCTCCGCCAATAAATTCACCCTCCCCGATTGGTGCCATTTTGATTCGGTTACTGTATGATTTTTTTTTTTAGTTTCGCTCGCGCTTTGTTTCGCAAATCTCTTCCCTGGGACGCGTGGATGACAAAACAAAAACCCGTTGGAAAGAGGCGAAGAAAGTGCCCCTTGGGCCGAGGGTACCGCACGCGTGTAGCATACCACGCAACCCTCCGCACCCTGCAAAGGGGGTGAGTATACGCCAACGAACCGTGCGTGGGACGTGGGAGGCGTGATCGGAGGCGCGGAGACGACGCTTATGCTAAGTTGGCGCGAAGACGGGTTAACGGGTTTCGATTTTGAAACCTGTGCAGCCCGTAGGTCTGGTTCCATTTTCTATGAGTATGCTCCCCCTTTTTCACTCATTCGCTTTTGCTTCTTTGGGTTGTTTTTTTTTCATTTTTTTTATGTTCTCACCATATCTCGACATTATGCGAACCTACATTAGCGACAGCAACCTAAAGGTGGAGAAGCACGCGAAACATCCATGGATCGAGGCGTTCTTCGCTGCTAGGCGAGGAAGTCACAAATCACCGAAACTAGGACTGCATTAAACGGCGTCGCGTTCGAATCCGGACAGCACTGTGGCAGACCTCAAAAGATGTGCCTAATTGGGAGGACTCAAAAAATCTCTTGTGGCCACTGCAACCAAATGTCAGCGGGGTTTGGAACCGAATCAACGCTCATTACCAGAGCCGTTTGTTTTGTTTCGCCACCTTTGCACCAGGGGATGTATTTATACCTCACAGCTAGTGACGCGAACATGCGAATAAAAGCCACCCCAACGAGCCACGAGGGGGTGGTGTAAATTAACTCTAGGAAGTTAATCCGCAATTAACTGTCTCAAGAGGGTAAATCGACGAGCGATTTCAGCCTCATTACGGTGCGGTGCCATAAAATTGCTCCACTTTTGTCCGAGTACGCAGCTTTTTTGCACTCGAGCCGCTGATGCGTCTGACGTCAAGCACGAACACCTGCGATTCCTGCGTCTCCTTCGAGTCTGTGAGGCCGTATCGGTTTGCAATGCCAACTAAAATATGTATTTTTTTTAAATGTCCCCTGCTCGGGCGGAGATGAAATTTATTCGCAACCGTATCAACGATTCCAGAGCGGCTCGGTGGCTCGAGCTGATCGAGCTTAATACTCGCTCCCCATGGCCATTCGCCATGGCAGACCGCGAGGTTCACTCACACCCGCGCCCTCCCCCACCGGAACCGGTGTCGAAATGTCAACTCGTCCTTCGGCCACCGAAACGGACGGATTTAATTGGCCCCGGGGTGGTGCATTTTCGGTTTCGTTTCGCCGCAGGATCCGGACGTCATTTCGTGCACCGGCGATCGGTGGGGCATTTGCCACACACACACACACATCCGCAGCGGCTCACACGGCCATCCGAAAAGCTCGCACGGCCTCAACCGTCCAAGCTACCCCTTCCGAGAGGGGTGTAATTGCCTCGTAACGAGCTACGGGGAGGCAACGATCACGCGTTGATCAGATTTTTACGCCTCACCGTTTTGTCGCGTTTTTTTTTGTGTTTGTGTAAGCAATTCTGTGCCTCCTTATTTTATCGACATCACCAACAGGTGTGTGTGTGCGTCGGTGCCTTTCGTTGGCTAGTGAGCTACGCCGCGAGTCCTTGAGCCTGTGCCGTCCTACGCCGAATGAATGGCATCACGTACCGCTCGAGATCGATCCTCATCACGGATCGTGTGCTGATGCAACGGCGTAGAGCACCCGCATTGGCAAGGTTCGGTAAGGACGGGTTCTTTAATTGGACGCGCCGGTTCCAGCAGAAACCTCGAGTACTCCGTAAAAAGCCATTCCAATCGTACCGACCGAGCCATTTCGTAGCCATCACACATCGATTGTGGCAGATCCTGTGTGGTCCCCTACGCGCCCTACGCCCTTCTTACGGCGCTTATCAAGCAAGCTCAGTGAGCCAAATGAGAGAAGTGCACCCAGACACAGCATTTTCGCGCATCATGCTGGCACCCGGTTGGATGGTTGATCTTGAGAGCCTCCGTTATCAACACTTGACCGTTCGCAACGTGCGGTAAAAGTGAAGGGCTTTGGTGGCGAGAAAACACACCAGCACCCCCCAGCGGGCCATGGGATGGAAATATGAAACACCGATCGATTCGGGCCATTCTCCGATCGCTGCGCTGCGGTGAGGAAATAAAGCACAACCACTTCCATCGCGTTGGGCGTGTTGAACGCAAAAATGCTGCTTAATTCGTGCAGACCGTGTGCAACAACCGCGCGTGCGTGTGCAGTAATGTTTTCTCTTTTTTTCCTGCATTCGCACTCGGTTTCGCGTGCTTGTTTCAAGTGAATTCCTTTGAGCCTACCTCTTCACGCACTTACGCAGTTCTCACCCGTTTGCACACGCACGAAAGGCACGGAAGGCCAAAACCCTTACGCCGTATCATCAATACTCGATTGCGCGCTTGTTCCTGCGGTGATGTTGTTGATCGCACCGTTCTCATGTTATCGAAGTGCCCTCGAAAACAAAAAAACCCCATCCGCACACACCAAATGTCCACTTTCTACCGAAAGGAAGCACCGCACGCACACTCTCGCAGGCACAGTGCCCCACAAAGCGCGCGCGTGCGCTTCCCCAGCAGTCGGACAGCGATATGACAATGGAGAACACTTTGGGTAGATTTTGTTTGCGTGCCGCATGTCATTACCCATACTTACGCTGGTGGCGCTGATGAGATGCTCTTGCTACGCGAGTTACACGTTTGACAGGTCACACGGTGATAAAGCAAAACCCGCTCGGACGCATACCACGCACCACGGGACGTCCTCCGCGATCGTCCTTTAACGGTAAACGCACGCACACCCGATCGCCACGGTGGCCGCACGGCCGTACGGTCGTCGAACTGTGGTAGCTTCAAAACATAAACACACCACCGGCCACGGAGCCCGCGCTCAAACCCAGTAACACTCACGGTCCCGGTCCGTGCGTGCGTTCACACACGCGCAAAGTGAAGCACTCCAAAACGCGGCCCGGCCAGGCCGCCAACGAGACGCGCGACGAAAAATGTTAATCCACCGAAGGCTTGCCGAACATTGAGCCAAGCTCGGCCACATAATGATGTCGAAAGCTGCACGGCAAGCGAAAGGCGAGACTCCCCCACCACCGGCCGCGACCATCGTCGGTCGTCGACGGTGGTTCGGTGCGAGAGCGAAGCGTACCCGAGATGCTCAGCATCCCGGTGTCGCGCGAGAGTGAGCAGCAGAAAGAAAGCGCCCTCCGGTCGGACAGGTAGAGCTTGCGATCGAGCGGTTGAGCGCGAAAAGCTCTCGTGGTTTGAAAGCGCTCGATGCACCTTTCTCGCGCGTCAAAAGAACTGCAACGCCGCGGTATGGCGTGAAGCGACGAACCCCATGCGCGGCATGCGCTTGGAAGAAGTTTTGGCGCTCGCGCAAACGCAATGGCGTGGCCCCAATTGGTAGCAAGAGAGAGAGAGAGAGAGATAGACGCGAGTGCATACACAAAAAATAATAAAGCTAATTCGACGCGAACCACTCGCACACTTTTTGGGGTTGGGAAGGGGAAACCGCTTACCTGTTGCAGTCGGCCAATTCCGGTCGCGTAGTGTACGCGTTCGAAACAAAACGAACGTCTGGCCGCGTCTCGATATCCTCCATGTGCGTCGGGCAAGGCAAAAGAAACGTGCTGGGAAGGTCGTCCATGAAAGAAGCAATTGCAAGGCACTGTAAAAGGGTCGTAAACAGAAACATGGAACCCTCGACGACGAATGAGTTGTATACCGGCCGGGGCGTGGGCGGGAATGCTAAAAACCTACCGGCAAAGCGAAAATGTAAAAAAGAAATTATTTCATTTTTCTTAACAACTGCAACAATGCTGAACGAAAATTTTCGAAAGGAAAATTAAAGCTGGAAAAATGTTTCAGAGGGGAAAAGCAACAGGATACGTTTGTTTCTTCCTGGGGGTCGTTCTGCGTCCAATTTAAATGGATTTCGTAAACAGTTTCGAAACCAAAGACAAAATTACTGAAGACAGACGTTCAGCAAACGGACCCGCCTCGGGTGAGGATCACCGTGGGAAGCAAACATGCAGAAATATATTTGCAAACGGATGCGAGGAGCTGTGCCAAGGTAAGCAACTTGCAGACAAGGGTTCGTTTTTGAGGGTTGCATCCTAGGGGAATCCCTATTGTCACGAGAAATTAGCCTGTCTGGGACGAATATGTTTCATTTATGTTGAGGAAGGAATGTGAGGAAGCTTGTGTACGTAATTGTAATTTTTGTTTTAAGTTTCACTCATTTATGATTATAATTTTAGTGTTAGGTTAGTAAAAAATCTCAAGAAGAACTCATATTACAATGTTTAAAAGCGATGCTTCTAATGAATTGATATTCAACCCTACTCGTTAATTTGTTTCTTAGCGGTGTAATTGTGGTCATCGAATTTATTTATTAAGTCGTCTAAATTTTTACGTTAGTGACAAACGCAAGCAAATAGTTATATTGCAAGCTTATGATGTAGCACTCACACTCACAAATTGACTAATTTCATTTGCACACCCGCGTAAAATATGGATTTCACTTTCTCTACTTCCTGAACATCCTCAACATCTTCTATTCTATTCTGAACCCCTTTCTTTAACCGTAGGACCCTCTCGGTCAGTACGATGCCACAGTGACTTAAAAAAATGAAAACGATGTGAACCCTACGACCGGTTCAAAGCCTACCTTTCGCTTGCAATGCCCAGCGAGCCACTAACCGATATAATTGCGACGGATACGATAAATCGTTCCATATTTTGTCACCGTTCAGAGGTTCAGAACATTTTTCCTGAACCAGCTAATGCTTAGTCCTTCAAGCATTCAGGCCGCTTCAGTCACGGTTGGACTCCGAGTTTCGGCAAACCCACTACGTAACGTGTCCACCTGCGTCACACGGAATGGACGTATTGTGCCTAGAGCTAACATAGGTGAAGGCGGAAAATCGAATATCCTACGGTGTAAGGCGATATCATACAATAATTATCCCCACAATCGGCTTATCTTTTCGAACATAACGGCAAGGTACGTAATTTCTGTAAATGGTATTTCGACGCTGCGAAACGTACCATTTCAAGAAACACTCTCATACGTCCAATACTGCTAATATTGATCCTCCTAACGTTGATAATCAATGGAAACATTATTTTTTTTCGTTTCCACCAATATGTTGAATCATATTTTTCCTCAAGGCAGTAAAATTTTGTTTTAGTTTTCCTCAAAAGACCCAAAATTTGTTTCCAATACAGTTCATCAATTTTGGTACAATTGCAAGAGGTGAAAAGCTCATCACTCACCATCAAAGGTGCATAATGTTGAGTACAGCTAATTAGTCGCAAATTATATGTAACATGTTTGAGAAGCTCATTAGTGAAACGCTATTATAGCTGATGGTACCAGAACGTGGCTATTGTAGCGAGCTTCCTGGACAACCAGGTGTTGGGATGAAACATGAAACCCCGCGCAACCGTTTCCTGGCACACGAAGAAAGAGACTCAAAACATGATGTTCTTTGTACGGTTTTTTTTTCAAAAGGCTAACTAGCATTGCCTGTCGACGAAGACGTTGCAAGCATATTTGCTCGGTGCATTAATCTATGGAGCACAAACCATGAAGGCGAATGTGGTTCCAGCCTTTCCGCAAGTAATTTGATTAGGCTTATTCTATGAAATAAATATCTGGAGCACCGCTAAGGACTGCACAAGTCTTATATTTGACTTCGGCGCAAGCAGTTCCTAGCAAACAGGAGCCAACAGAGTGCGTTCTCTCCATAGTTTAGAAGACTATTTGACCGAAACTCTAGTTATAGACCAAGTGCTCGGTAGGCTTCTATCCAAGATGCCTTATTACGGACCAGTGCAGCAGCCCGGTTTGTGGGGTCAACCGATGATCAATCTTACCGTAGTGGATAAGGTGCCACCGGAAATTCTGCACCTGGTGGATCCCCATTGGCATCAGTTTCCACCGATGAACCCGTTGTGGCATTCGATCATCGGTTTCGTCATTTTTGTGCTCGGCGTGATTTCGATAATCGGCAACGGAATGGTGATCTACATTTTCTCTACCGCTAAATCTCTGCGCACACCGTCGAACCTTTTCGTCGTCAATCTAGCCCTGTCGGACTTTCTAATGATGGGCACGAACGCCTTTACCATGGTGTACAACTGTTGGTTCGAGACATGGTCCCTAGGGGTGCTCATGTGTGATCTGTACGCATTCTTTGGATCGTTCTTTGGGTGTTGTTCCATCTGGACCATGACGATGATCGCGCTGGATCGGTACAACGTGATTGTGAAGGGATTGGCAGGCAAACCGCTTACTAACACGGGTGCAATACTGCGAATCCTGGTGTGCTGGTTGATTGGTGTGTTTTGGGGAATTCTTCCCATATTCGGTTGGAATCGTTACGTTCCTGAAGGAAACATGACCGCCTGCGGAACGGACTATCTCACTGATGATTGGTTCCACAAATCGTACATACTGGTCTACTCTGTGTTCGTCTATTACATTCCTCTATTTACCATCATATATGCCTACACTTACATTCTGAAGGTAAGATCGCTTGGTTTCAAACCCATCAACCATTTCAAACTACATTGTAATTGGAACCGTCCGTGTCCGGTGTTGCTTGCAGGCTGTATCTGCTCACGAGAAAAATATGCGGGAACAAGCCAAGCGCATGAACATACAGTCACTGCGGTCTTCGGATGATGGTAAAAGCACCGAGATGAAACTGGCCAAGGTTGCGCTTGTGACCATTTCCTTGTGGTTCATGGCTTGGACTCCATACACTGTCATTAACTACACAGGCGTTTTCAAAACAGCCAATATATCACCTCTAGCTACCATTTGGGGATCGGTTTTTGCAAAAGCTAATGCGGTCTATAACCCGATCGTATACGGCATTAGCCATCCGAGATACCGTGCCGCACTTATGCGTAGATTCCCATCTCTAGCTTGCAACGATGGTCCTACAACAGATGATAAATCAGTCGCTTCAGAAGCATCCGGTGTCACGTCTGACGCTAATTCAACCACGTAAAAAAATCCTATGAAAGTGGATCTGTAAATGCTAATTGAAAAATAGCCTTTGTTATCTGATCAGGAACAAATCAAGTAAGGTAAATTTTAAATCTTTTTATCAGCATTAAATGGTATCAATAAACTGGAGACTGTATCGATTATTTTGTAGCCCAAATTTATTGTGTTCCAATTCGTGTTTTCATACATTTTACGTTCTTAACGAGCAACTTTGCGTGAGAAAACCTGAATGATTGTTAAACGCTACGATGGAGCGATAAGAGAGCCCATTACGATGGGATTCGATACGCAAGGGAAGCAGTTGTGAACTATATCAATCAATATTTCAAATTTTAATTGTGTAAATTACTCCAATGCGTTGTTTGCAGCCGAAAGAGCAAATATTTAATATTCAAACGGTATTACCTATTAATTTGTTCTTAATTATAAACTCACTAACTTTACTACATAAGCGTCGCTGACGAAACTATAAAGTTTCCCCGAACCAGAATTTTTTCATAGCCTAACAGTGAAGAATCGTGAAGCAGGCACACGTGCGATTCATTTCAAATCTTCTTTGAACTAGCTTACAAGGTAGTGTCAATACCATTTTCATTACATAATCATATTTAAGCCCTATGTATTCTTTTTTGATAATAGTTCATCATCTTAACATTTTTCATATAATTTGCTTGTTTTTAACAATTTTGCATTAAGAATACCATCTTAATAGTCCAAATAACATGTCTAGTGTCTACCATGCGACTGTTGAGGTTCTCGATTTATGTCCATTTGTTTCATAGTTCATGTTGCATTTGACAGTAACAGCTCAGCGTCTAATTAATAAGTGATTTTCCAACACTTCCATTTAAATTCATTTAATAATCGTTGCTTTTTCAAAATTATCAAATATTTCATGTTGATGCTTCAGTTTTCTTGTCCATACATGTCATTATAAAAATGTTTAAATAAATACCTATGAGTGAAATTATATTTGAAATCGTATCTGCAGTCGAAATTTGACAGCCGTTTTGTTGACAAGTGACGTTCTTTTCTACTGAATGTGTGAGTGTGCGTTTGTAATTGTTTTGATTGATGCGATTAGTTTAGTTGGTGAAAAACTTGCGTGCGTTTATTTACATAAACTTGAATTTGCACCCTTCATACTAAAAGTATTTTCTGTATAATAAGAATAGAAAGGAGCGTCAGTAGCAATGCTTTAAAGTTGTAATGTATTAGGGTACAATTCACATGTCAGTTTTGTTGTAGGTATACACTACGAAAAACGCGAAAAAAATGTTTACAAATCGCTATTAATTTTCAAATACTTTAGGAGAAACCACAATAATGTCATAATGTTGTAGGCAATCCCCGCAAAACGAGAGAGAATCTCATTAGTTCCAGACGCTCTTAAGTAAAAAGTGGTTTTCATTAGATACATAGGTAAATAAGGAATAGCTTAGCTATCATTATTCCTCACTCAAAACGTTAAACTTAACAAAAGAAGAAGAGAAGTTAGCCAACACGCACTTACGCAGTAACAAATAATTTTTTTTAATTTGGTAGCTTAGCTTATTTATTCCTTGATTAGTGTTTGCATTTCTATAAATATTGCTTTAAAATTCTAGTTGTGCTACCGGCTATCAACGTAAAAGAATTCGTGTTTTGCGCAGCACAACAATTTTGAGTTTAATAACAGTATATTAATGAAGATTTTAGATCTCCAGCTACAAGAAAGTGTTTATTGTATATCATTTTACTAATCACACATACAGTGTATTTTGTACAAATCCTATTGAACAATATGGTTGCATTTGTGAATTGTAGTCCATTGATTTGCAATATCAATTAGGCCAAATTATCTCATAAATATCACCTGTTTGACGTGTTACCAAATAATTATAAATTAGTTCGGACAAATTATCGTACGTTGACCTTGAAGAATCATGGCTGCGTTACCGCCACGAAAAAATCCTACCCCTACCAAAATTTCTAAACAGCATTTAACGCCATTGCAAATTTTACTCCAGATGGGCTTCCCAAAGCACAGAGCGTAAGTAGGCTCAGAAGAAGGCATAATTCGTTGAAAAGTATAACGAAAATACCCGATTTATTTTAGGGAGAAAGCTTTGGCAGCGACCGGAAATCGTGGAGTTCAATTGGCTTCGGACTGGTTACTGGCACATGTCAACGATCCATTTCTAGATGAATGTTCACCCCGCGAGTATATACTGTATGCTTGTCCTACAGGACCGTTTTTACAACAACTCGAAAATTTTTGGGCGCAATCGAAAGACACATGTGGCTGGAACGGTGCTCATAATTTTACGCCACACATTACCCTTGTATCATTCTTCAAAGCCCCGGACGAATGCGCCCCACAACTATCCAAAGCATTGAAGGATCTCATGAATCTTCCAGGCGCCCGAATCGATCGACCGATCGGGCTAGAGTTGTATACAAGTCCAAATTTCATGGGATTTTTTGTTGCTGAAGACGATGCTAACTATCTCAAACGGCTAGCTCTTCAATACGTTAAAGAAGTATCGCACTCAAGTGAGCATCTCCATCTTGTTTGATGATCGTAGCCTGAACCTACACTAATCCTTGGCTGGTGGTGTTTCATTTATCTCTCTTTTCTTACGCATCGAATCTCCACTTTCTGTCCTTGCGGGATCCGGTTGGAAACGTTGAAAACAATAGTAATTAGTGACACCTATGAGCAGCTAGATGCATTGGTAACCTGTTTTCCGTGGTGCGGGGGAGTAACTTCGGCCCGATGTATACCGCGTAGCAGTCGATGTAAGCAGCTGGTGCCATCACTGACCCAGTGTTCACCAATGCTTTCAGTTTGCGTTTAGTTTTGTCACTTTGGTTATGTTAGTATATTTATATCTCAATCCTATTTTACTTCATCGAAGGGTTTTCTTTTAGTTGACGCCAATAGAGCATGTGACTTTATTAACGAATCTTTGAAGCAGGTCCTTTTTTCGGTGAAAAACGATTACATGAGATTATTATTTGCAGCTATCTCGCTGGAACCGCACGTTAAATCGTTGCATTTAACATTGGCTTACCAATTTCCACCTGGCCAATTCAATGCTCTGAAAACTTTGGTAGAAAAATTGGACGCTACCAGTGCGGAAGCGAACTGGGAGTTGCGGCTATTTTCACGTGATCCCCGACTAGTCACGAAACAAGTACATAAAGTGCTCTATCCACATACACCACGTGAAACGGACGAATTGGAATTACGGATCGGAGATTATATTTACCTAAATCCGGAAGCAATTCAAACCTCTTCTGACGGCTGGGTGGAAGGGATATCTTGGTTGACCGGTACTACCGGCTTTTTGCCTGAAAATTACACAGAACGTACAGCGGAATCGGATGCTTGGACAATGCACCGCACTGTGCCGCTGTGTGACACTAGGACATTGGAAGAAATGTCAGACATGGTGGATGGAGTACACCCTGCAACCTCGCAAAACGTTCTTTCACAAGGCAGCGATCCAATATCGGAAGTATTGGGTGAGTTTCTATTTCGTATTTGTTTCAAGTGATTTTATGTTATTCAATATTGTTTGAAATGTATCATCATTTAAATTATTTGAAATGGATGCACTTCATGAAACGTTCACTGTCACAACCCGCAAAAAATCGAATCCAATTCGTTGCAAAATTGCCATTCGTTTAAAGATAAGACGATTTGTGATAAGGTTTGACATAGTCATCAATGCTCGTATCTCGTATACGTATCTTTTAAGAAGCCTGTTGACTGTTGAACTATTCTAAATCACAATCATCTAACTGCAACATTATTACTGGTGAATCAAAAAGTAAATGGTTAGTTAATGCGGGACATTTTTGTAAAAAAAAAACCGGTTTGAAAATCGCCTATTCATAGAAACAAGAATCGTAACTTTTTCAGAGAAAAAGAATTACTGAAACGATTAATTTACTGTTTGCAAATGAGCTACAATGAGATTCGCTTTACCTCATTCAATCAAACTTCAAATTCATTTCACCGAATCACTTGTAACGGAAAACTAACGCTGAACAAAATTTCAAAAAGTGTAATCCATTGCTCCATTCACCGTTGCTTAATGAATGATTTCAGAACATGCTGGCATTATCTTTATTTCATGACCATATAGTCTATCTATGAGTAACGCTTCAAACACTTAGTGATGTTGATATTGTTGAATCCATTGTGTGTATGGTCATGTTGGGCCGAATACATAAGAGAATGCAAGCAAATAAAGTAGAAATGTGATACCAGTCCAATTAACAAAAGAGGAATTCAATCTCTACTGGTTGGCTCTTATTTCAGTATCTGTAGGTCAGAGTAAATCGCAACTTGAATCGGTCCCTATCTCGTCGAACATACCACAACCTACTACTGAGCAGGCTACTACGGACGATCTGAACTCAAGCAGAATGTTTGGTGGAACTAAATCGTTGGAAGAGTTTCCATTGGAAAAATTACACGAGCTGGTTCAAAAACGTACTACGATGCAAGTGATTCCTGGTGACGACGACACGTGTACGCAAGATATTCAATCCCCTGAAATTGGCAGTCGTAAAGTGTTTATAATGCGTCATGGAGAACGTATCGATTTTACGTTCGGGTCGTGGGTTCCATACTGCTTCGACGATGCAGGCAACTACATGAGAAAAGATTTGAATATGCCAAAAACATTGCCTCCTCGGTAACACATTAATTACGATTTCGTTTGTGAACAGGCTATATTACGATCTACTTATTCTGGTTTTGTCTTTACAGTAAGCCAAACCTCTGGCAGAAGGATACACCACTTACAAATGTTGGACGCTATCAGGCACAGCTTGTGGGCGAAGGTTTGAAGGATGCCGGTATTCAGATTGAAAAAGTCTTTTGTTCACCCGCATTTCGATGCATTCAGACAGCCACTTCAGTAGTAGAAGGGCTTGGATTAAAATCTACGCTTCCTCTTTGCATTGAGCCAGGTCTGTTCGAGTGGCTGGCTTGGTACCACGATGGAATTCCAGAATGGCTCTCAAAAGAAGAGCTTAAAGCGGCTGATTACAACATCGCCACAGAATATGTTCCTACGAGAACATTTGAAGATCTTAAGGAATGCCTTCAGGAAAAACTAGAAGAGTTTTACAATCGTAACTCTAGCGCTACGGAATCTATCATAAATAGTACAGGTATGATTTGCCATTAGAGGCACTTATATTCAACATTGACGTAATCTTCTTTTTTCAGAAGGGAATATTTTGATAGTTGGTCATGCCACCAATTTAGACACATGTTCGCGATTCATAACTGGCGAAAAACTTCGTTCAACCACTGACATGGGCAGAATAATGCAAAAAATTTCGTACTGCAGTTTGGCTGTGATGGAATCAGTCAAAATAGGCATGGGTGAAGGTGATTCGGATAAAACAACTGGAAGCTGGAAACTTACCATGCCACCTTGTGATCCAGTAACTCACACAAACAATAATCGATTTGATTATAAAATTCTCTTGCCTCAGTAGTAAAGCGAAATTCAGTGCCAGGGTATTATTGAATTAACAGTTCAATATACTCTTACTTACAAGAGCACTCTTACTTTTTTGCAAAGAATTGTTAAATAAACTATTTGTTAAGCTCGTTGTACTACTATCAGAATCATACAGCAAGAATGTTCAGCTTGGTATTGGTATAAATTAGCAAAAAAATTTAGTTATGTTGTGAAGCAAATGTGCACTTATGTACCTATAAAAAATAATTATAATAATGATGCTGTACGCGAAGAATTCTTCATGCTTTCTAATCGACAATAATGCAGAAAAGGGTATGATCTCAATTGCTTTCAACGCAGACTATATATACTTAAATATATAAATCTAAATGGTCTTATTGACAATCCGCGTTAAGTTATTTTATTGCTTGCCTATACACATCAATTCGAGACCCTTGTGAAGTAAACTAACCATTATAACCAAATCTGTCCTTTCCATACTTTGTGGGTCAACACTTAACTATTGTATTTTTTTTTTTTTTGTAATTTTAAATTTGATCCACAGTAAAGCGCGTCTGATAGAATAAGACTATTATAAATATATCGTACAAAGCATATGCAAGAAAAAATTTAATTTATGTTTATTGTAGCTTGTACATGCTAGCGAAAACCATGTATAAATCGCGTTGTAATAAACCACTATTCTACATCCATGTGCTCGTCATTGGCCATTGGCATTCTTGTTTACAGTTGCAGATAAGATAAGACGTAGCTAGTCGTCATATGCACCCGTACCAATGCCACCACTATTGCACACTCCAACCACACGACTCAGCACTCAGATGGTTTGGCAAGTGTGAGTTCTAGTGAGTGTCATACCATTTTGCACACGAAACCATCTTAAACCATTTTCCTCACTTTCCTCCTTCTTCTCCTGGTTTTGTTATCTGCTGCCACTTATTGACTGGCAACCATGTGGTGATTCATATTATTAGTTGGCCTGTTTTGAGAACAAAGAAATGTTTTCTACGCATTGGTGTATGAACACTTTATATGATAAAAATTTAACACATTACAAGCATTTGAATGACAATTGAATTTAACACGTTGTACAAAAATAACCATAGAACGATAGTCAATATTCTATAAATAGAGCATGTTTATAGACAAGACCATCGTCAAGAAAGTGCAACATCATTCGATCGTCGCAACCGCAAACAATATGGTGCAATATCCTACATTTACCGTGCAACTAACTTAAACTAAAAAAAACAAAATTATTCATTCTTATAAGAAGCTGTTCAATAGCTTCTATTCGTTTGCATGAGTAAGAAAAAATATCACTATGTGACCACGTGATGTCATGGTAAAAACCATTTTATGGTTGAGAAGCTGCCATGATGGTTTTGAGCGCCATCACAGAACCATCCATAAATCCTTCGTGAGAAAGGCACTCACAGATCAAACTCAACCATCAACCATACGCAAACCATGGTTGCGTTGGATAAGGCTTTCATTTATGTAGTGGTTTGCTTGATACAAAGAGCAAAGAAAGGAAACAAGGTTTTGTTATGGGCGCATGAGTAATGTCCCTTATATCATAAGAAATTTCTCGCTCTGTACAAAATCATACAACAAGTTAAAAAATATTCACATGCAGAGAAATATCGGGAAATTTATAATTCTTTGTTTATTTTTGCTACCGATAATGAGCTGTCTGATACAAATATGACCGAGGTGATCAAACTCGATCGCTTTACGGGATTAAATTACGGCGTGCATTTTTATACATGTAAGGGCACACTGATAACGCCCACTTTCTTGCAGTAGAAAAGGCGTTGAAATGATGGTACAACGTCCATCTAGTATTCCTTTGAGGCTTGATCAGCATGACCGACATGTTACCATAACAAACAATTGTGTTTAAACGTATACTGTAAAGAAATCTATTTCGAATCACATATTTGATTTTCTGTTTATTGCAACCATTATAGAGGAAAATAAATCACAGGGAGTGTAGCGGACCTAATGGAATACATCAATGCTTGGCTCCCTTATACTATTGATTTTTATACAGTTTTCTCCAAGTATTCATCAAACAAGTGGTTGCCCAAATCTCCAGCCTTGTCCTGCTGGCTGGTAAAGTGTTTCAGGTTATGAATGTAACCAGCCAGATCACGAACGACACCGGACTGATCCTCGATAAGCTTTTCGTCCAAGTAGTGAGCTGCATCCGGATCGTAGTAGTAAACATCGTCGGATCCATTTGAACCAGCCTTCGAGTGGGCATGAGAGATCTTACGATGGATGGCATGAGCTTCCTTGGCCATGGTCTTTTCATAGTCCAGAGCGAACTGCAACGAGCTGAGCTCCTGCACGTCCAAAACTTTACCGTAATTCTCACCCTTGCTAGGTTGAACTAGATGTCCGAATGAACCACGGCGACTCTGATACTTAATCAAATCAATAGCATCCTCCCATGCTTTGTCGCTTATTTTGCGGTACAATTTCTCAAAACCGGGTCGGTCCAGGCTGTGCTTGTTAAACGCTGACGACATCATCAAAAAGTGGAAAGATTTGTCCACTAGTTGGCTGGCGTAAAGCTTCAGGTCATTCTCAATCGTTTTTCCCGCTCGCGATAGGAAGCTGGAATACGTCGGAGAACATTCTTCTGCAATGTCAGGAAAGGATATCCTACATTTAGTTCCACGCATTGTAAGGTTATTATCTTGCACATCAAGAACAATACGTACCAATGTTAACTTCACAATCGTTAGCACTGTGGTCCGTCGCAACAGCTGATGCCACAAGCACAAATCCCAGCACGACCGCAATGTTCATTTTAGCCATCGCAAACAAAATCCGTTCGTTCTTCTGTCAATTACGCAGCTCTAGGGTGATTGGTAGCTGACTGCGAATATGCTCCTACTATAATGCACTTACAAAACCTAGATTTCGTGAACCTTCTAGATTCGACGAAAACCTTTCCGTTAATGTATGTTTAATTCTGCGACAGCTAGCGAAAGATTCGCTGGAAATTGACGAATTTTACCCGACACGAAACACGATTTACGTCTTACTTCCTCGAAAACTTCAGACCAATTGTGAGTGACTGGACGGACGCGATGTGAGTTTTGTTCTGTCCAAATGCGTTAGTAGTGGTAACTGGGACTGACATGAAACAGTATTGACACGATGGTGTTTGTTTTAATGTCATTGTCACAATTAACGATAGGGAATAATAGAGATCAATATCAGGTGCTACGTGAAAACGAGCAAGTCTTCTCTAAATCTAGATTTGATCAATTGTTTGGTTTAAATTGATCAGGTACGTGCGCAAAGTCTCAAACCATCTGCAACCATCAGAACCATTTCGGGCACTCAGGCGATTGTTATCGCTGTGTACGTGTGAGCAACAGCTAAACCACCCAATAAATTGACCAGACGACTCCTTTGATGAGAACAAATCGCAGTAAGCAAGTAGAGAGCGCGCATCAGCGGAGCAGTAAAGAAACGTCAAATTGTTCAAAGGAAAGTACAACTAATCCAAATCTACAAATTTGCCAGCGACGGTGTCGTCCTTCTGTGCCAGTGCGTATAAAGGCTGACAACCTACGTGTTTAATCAATTTAACCACGAAACGAGTTCACGCTCAGTTGTGAGTAGTGTTATAAGCGGAAACAGGCTCCAAAAGCAACCGAGCTTTTCCAGCGAGCGTCCGTCACTTCCGAAAGTGCACTTCATGATCAAGTTGTAATCTTCGTTTTGGTATTTGCAGTTTGCACCCGGTATTACTACGATCACTAGGAAATGATGAAATCGATTTTTTTCGCAATCGTTGCCCTGATGTTCGCGGCAGTGTTCATGCAGCAGGAGCAAGCATCAGCCCAGCTGACTGACTCGGATGCTGTGTCAAGTAAGTACATTTATTTGCCTACATTTTTGTAAAATTTGTTTGAAAATCGACGGTAAATTGTGACAAAGATGATCGTACGACGTAATTGTACAGTAAATAGATTTCTACGTTGAACAGTCCTACAGTTCCGGAGCAATTCCGTCTACCAGGCACTCACACATATCCCGGCACTCAGAACGCATATCACTCGGCTGTGTACGTGCTGAGCTACAACCATGTGAGCTCTTTGTTTTGATTCCCTCGCGGTTCACGTCTCACCGGCTAACACTCTCACAGCTGATGATTGCGATGCAATGGGAAAATGAAAAAGAAAACGAAACACCAGACGCATCCCGCTGTGATAACGAAGTTTAAAAAAGTTATGGGCCATTATGATACGGTCTTTTGTGCTGTGATTATGCTTGTCAGAATTTTTTTTCTCATGCCTCAAGGGTACATTTTGCGGCAACGCCCAAAGCCATTACTCATGCTTATACGTCGCGGAGTCGATACAGTATCCTCAATTTTTATCTTTTCTTATTCCCTGCAGGCACTGATGAATGGAACTACATGAATAGAAGTTGTTCAGCTAAGCTCCATGATCAAATCAACAAGGAATTCGATGCGGCGATCTTTTACATGCAGTATGCCGCATATTTTGCGCAGTACCAGGTCAATCTGCCAGGATTTGAAAAATTCTTCTTCAATGCTGCCTCCGAGGAACGAGAACATGGAATGAAGTTGATCGACTACGCCCTTATGCGCGGTCAAAAGCCCATCGACCGGAACACCTTCACATTGCACTATGTAAGTTACGGCATATATTATTTCGATCTTTGAGTGTATTTTACTGAACTGAAACATCTTCCAATAGGGAAACCAAATTCAACGTCCGGCTCCGGAACAAGGATCGGTGGCTCTGACTGCTTTGAGAGCAGCACTCGCTAAGGAGCAGGAAGTGACTAAGAGCATTCGCGAACTTATCAAAATCTGTGAGGAAGATCATAATGATTATCACCTGGTGGATTACTTGACTGGGGAATTCCTTGAAGAGCAACACCAAGGACAACGTGATCTTGCAGGAAAAATAACCATGTTGAGTAAAATGCTGAAAACGAATCCCAATTTGGGCGAGTTCCTTTTCGATAAGCAAAATATGTAAAAATGTACCATAAACTACCTCTTCAAATCGTTATTGAAATTCGATTCCCGTGTTTAAATGGCAGTGCAAACATTCAATATACTTCCAAATAAGTTCTACCAATAAACAAAAACTTTGTAATAAAACAGAAGCATCTTACAAGATGTGGAAAGGAGTATTTGAAATGTGATATCATGCACTGAGTGTAATTCTTATTGTCATTTTAACACAAGAAAAATATACAGAGAGGTGTGTCATTTTTCGATAAAATAAAAATATAGATCACTTTTTGAGTATTTACATTGCTGTAGAAAATGAAAATGTTTAATATAAGAAAGAAAGAGCGATCTTGTGAATCAACCACACATTCGTCATTAAATTGATTTAAAATAACGTTTAAAACATTTAAGTATTTTGTTTTTGTATTTATTTAGCTACGTAAAATAATTAAAATTTATTTGACCGGGTTATGATGCCGTGTATTTAACCGTTTGACTACATTTTGTTGTCCTGATTTTGCTTTCCATTGATTTCACATCAATATACAGAGCATAGTATTAGGACCAATGTGTTTCATTCATAATTAAATTTGTAAAAAATGGGAAATATTTTTGTGTTTTCCATCCAAAGCGAACTGGAGATGGTTATTTACTCATATTGCTTTTTACATATTTTGCTTATCGAAGATAAATTCACCCAATTTAGGGTTAGTCTGGAGTACTTTTTTCAACATACTAATTTTTCCTGCAAGATCACGTTGTCCTTGGTGTTGCTCTTCAAGAAATACACCTGCCAAGTAATCCACCAGGTGATAATCATTATGATCTTCCTCACAGATTTTGATAAGTTCGCGAATGCTCTTAGTCACTTCCTGCTCCTTAGCGAGTGCTGCTCTCAAAGCAGTCAGAGCCACCGATCCTTGTTCCGGAGTCGGACGTTGAATTTGGTTTCCCTATTGAAAGATGTTTCAGTTCAGTAAAATACACTCAAAGATCGAAATAATATATGCCGTAACTTACATAGTGCAATGTGAAGGTGTTCCGGTCGATGGGCTTTTGACCGCGCATAAGGGCGTAGTCAATCAACTTCATTCCATGTTCTCGTTCCTCGGAGGCAGCATTGAAGAAGAATTTTTCAAATCCTGGCAGATTGACCTGGTACTGCGCAAAATATGCGGCATACTGCATGTAAAAGATCGCCGCATCGAATTCCTTGTTGATTTGATCATGAAGCTTAGCAGAACAACTTCTGTTCATGTAGTTCCATTCATCAATGCCTGCGGGTCATGAGAAACGATAAAAATTTAGGAGACTGTATCTTCTTCGCGACGTACGAGCATGAGTAATGGCTTTGGGTATTGCTGCAGAATGTGACATGATGTCTAGTCAAACCCGTGGTAGGCGGATAAAATATCGCTGGCAAGCATAATCACAGCACAATAGGCTGATAACTTCTTAAGACTTCGTTGTGTCTGAGGGATGTGTCTGGTGTGTAGTTTTCTTTTTCATTTTCCAACCAAGTCAGCCCGGGATAAGGATCACAATGGGTGTTTGAAGGAAATGCCTTTCAGCTTACAAATAGCTATACAAAACTAAATACGCCCTGGCCGTCCATAAATAATAATAATAATAATAATAATAATAATTTTTCATTTTCCCATTGCATCGCAATCATCAGCTGTGAAAGTGTTTGTCGATGAAACGTGAACCGCGAGTGATTCAAAACAAAGAGCTCAGATGGTTGTAGCCCAGCACCTAACGCAACCATCTCTTTCGGTGGTATGCGTTCAGAGTGCAGGGATATGTGTGAGTGGTCTGGTAGACGGAAATGCACCGGAACTGAAAGGTCATTCCCGGCAAAAGGCGATTTACTGTACTATTACGTCGTACGATCATCTTTGTCACAATCCAACATCGATTTTAACTTACTTGACACAGCATCCGAGTCAGTCAGCTGGGCTGATGCTTGCTCCTGCTGCATGAACACTGCCGCGAACATCAGGGCAACGATTGCGAAAAAAATCGATTTCATCATTTCCTAGTGATCGTAGTAATACCGGGTGCAAACTGCAAATACCAAAGCGATTACTACTTGAGCATAGAGTGTATCCTGACGTGCGGATGCTCGCTAGAAAAGCTCGGTTATTTTCAGAGTCTGTTTCCGCTTATGACACTACTCACAACTGGACGTGAACTCGTTTCGTAGTACACAGAAGTGATAAGATTATGCAGACAGATTTGATGATGGATTGCACTTTCCTTTTACAAATGCTAACGTTACTTCTCGGGTCCCTGCCTTTTCCTAGATCCTATGTGTTTATTTCCTTGGTGGCTTATGCGTAGTTACATTACCCTTTCGTGTACTCATAGTCTGCCAAACGATGAAGCTGTTTTGGCGGTATACTTGTACGCAGACGCGTAATCAAGAGAGTGTAATTGTTTTTACTCCGTATTCTCATGGTCTCTCTACGAATCCTATCCTCTCTGGAAATTCATCAATTCCTTTCTTGCAGTGGAAAAATAAACAGCATCCTTTCTGGTATACTATTCTTAGCATACTCAAGTGTTTCTGTAAAGACATTTGTAGTACTCAGTGATGATAACGAAAATTTTCTAGTGTATATTTTATATGTCTTGTTGAGGCCAAGCCAAAATTATAATTCCAAAGTTTTCAATGAACTTTTCTTTCCTAGCCACATTCCGTCTGACCGCAGAGCGCTGAAAATGAAAACCCATGAGCATGACACTTGCAGGACGTTCGAATCGTGATAACAAGGATATCTCTGAAAAATCTAACCCATCAGGAAAAACCACAATTCGTACAAACCGCCAAGTGTTACAATTTTCACTATGAAACGGCAAAACATTCGTACGTTGTCGTTAGTTGTATGTACTTTTACTTATCTGCTAATAGGAGCAGCCGTGTTTGATGCCCTAGAATCGGAAACAGAAGCAAGACGATGGGAATTTCTGAAAAGTAATGTCATCCATGTAAGAATGGGACGTGCCGCATAATGCGTATGAACTTTCTTTTTAGGTGTGAAAGCAAACTTTGTGGCCAAGTACAACATCACTCCGGAGGATTACCATATGATTGAGATTGTGATAACGGAGAACAAGCCACACAAAGCAGGTCCTCAATGGAAGTTTGCCGGAGCATTCTATTTTGCCACAGTTGTCCTGGCAATGATAGGTTATGGCCATTCCACGCCAGTTACGATTGGCGGGAAGGCTTTTTGCATGGCCTACGCCATGGTGGGTATTCCGTTGGGGCTCGTCATGTTCCAAAGCATTGGCGAACGTTTGAACAAGTTTGCATCGGTTGTAATTCGCCGAGCGAAAAAATATCTGCGCTGCCAGCAAACGGAAGCTACCGAGATGAATCTGATGCTTGCAACGGGATTACTTTCGTCGGTTATTATTACGACCGGAGCAGCTGTGTTTTCACGATACGAAGGATGGAGCTATTTCGACAGCTTTTACTACTGCTTTGTAACACTGACAACGATCGGGTTCGGAGATTATGTGGCTCTGCAGAATGATCAGGCACTGATAAATAAGCCAGGCTATGTTGCGTTAAGCTTAGTTTTTATTTTATTTGGACTAGCAGTGGTTGCTGCCAGCATTAATCTTCTGGTATTAAGGTTTATGACTATGTATGTACACAACTGTCCACAATCGTCCTTATGGTGCGCGTAAAATCATTTATTTTATTCCTTTTTTATTTTTAGGAATGCAGAAGATATTCGTCGAGAAGAAGCGGAGATGCAATCTTCAGTCGACGGTCTCACAACGTATGAATGTGAATCAACAGGAAAATTACTTTCTTGCGCTAATTTGAATTACTGTTCAGAGATGGAAGAAGATGATACATCAGTTTGTTCTTGCACTTGTCTCGGAGGTAACAGTTACACCACCCACGAACATGAATTTCTTCTTGACCAAGGATACCATCCAGCTGATATAATAACAAGTACTATAAGTCTCAAGCGTATGTCAATTTAGTTCATCTATTGCAGCAGGAGTGCGGATTCTGAGTAAAATTAGCTAGAATATAATCGACAGGATTTTGGAAGATATATAATTCTATTTATTATTTTTTCAGTCGTCCATAAATCAATATTTTCCTGTAGCTAGACTTATATTTATGAACATTCGGTCGTGCCAAAAATATCCATGATGATTATCAGCCGTTTTATAGATTTTGTAATCACAGTTCTTCAAATGTTTAAGTGCTAGATATCAAATTGTACATATTGAAAAGTATTTTTATCTTGTGTGTTCTTACCTATTTATGTTGTACACTCACTATACTCTATCTAATTTGATAAATCAGAATGGAAGTAAATGAATGCAAAGTAATACTTAAAAACCCTTTTTAATTTAAAAATTTGATTCATTGCATATGAAATTGCAATTTAAAATTGTTTACATCGCCGAGTTCATTTCGATTGATTGTTCACTTGGACGAAAGATCCCGGACCGTGAACGAGAAAAGAAGTCAACCTTATGTTATATCTGACTTTTATGACGGTATCTATCCAAAACACCGCCGTACTGTAGAAATCTCACTCATTCCATTTCAATAATCTACCGTCTTAGTGTTAGATTATTCCCAAGCAAAATCGGCGCAGTTTACTCTCGTTATTTGTTTTTTGATATACTGGAAACATTGTCTGCTTCCTGTGTTAAACCAAAGTAACACGGCCATTAGGATTGCTTACTTCGTTCGTGGTAAGAAAAATCGATAATTTCTCAAACCCACTCCCCTTTCGATTACCCCATAGGTACAATTAATATTTTCGCAATCTTTTTTGCATTTAGTTGGGACCTCGCGGCGGTATTGCGGGCGCCTTACCATGTGTTGCAATGTCCCTAATGGTGAACGATATTCCTGCACCTACTGAAACGTTTTCATCTTCCACCGAAGAAAAGGGCAAAAACGTAAAACAACAACCGATTACACTTATTTTGCCCACCAGCGGTAAGTTGTTTTTCGAGAAAAAACAAGAGTTTCAGCTTTGCAAACCACAACTACTTCCACTGAAGTCGTTCAGTTTGGAGAAGCTGGAAAGAATGCACAAAGAGGCCCAGCGACAGCTGCAAGAAACTCGAATCCGCACTGCAGCAAATAAGAGCAGCAATAACTTTTGAACACACGGTTCTATAAATCGACCGGTGAAATGGCCTACCTACTAGTGTTTTCGATCTGTTTGGCACTGCTGTTGGCTTCCATATCATTGTATCGCTATGGTTGCATTCAGCGGCAACATCCGATAGTGACTTTCTCTGTTTTGACGGCGTGGAGTTTTTCGTTCCTGATAGTATTCACCATTCCACTAGATGTCACCTCGGTGAGTAATTTTGCCTTTCTGCAGGTCAGACTTAGTATTATCCATTCTCACACTATTGGTATAATTTATTTTCCAGACTGTATATCGACAATGTCTGCAGGAGCATAACATTACCAGCAATGGATCCAATAATAACGGGCCTGATGTAATCTGTCAGCGACCGTGGGGCATGGTAGAGGAGGAAGTATTTCCGAATTTATGGCGTATTATCTACTGGTCGTCACAATTCTTAACGTGGTTGATTATGCCCTTAATGCAGTCATATCTGAAAGCAGGAGATTTCACTATCAAGGGTAAACTGCGATCGGCACTTGTAGATAACGCTATATATTATGGCACGTATCTGTTTATCTGTGGCATCCTGCTGATATACCTTGCCTTACAACCAGGCATTTCTCTGGACTGGCAAAAGTTAAAAGCGATCGCCTCATCTGCCTCCAACACGTGGGGGCTGTTTCTGCTTGTGTTGCTGCTGGGTTACGCATTGGTGGAAGTTCCACGAAGCCTATGGAATAATTCAAAACCGGGCTTCACCCTCCAATATGCATACTTCAAGCTTTCAAAATTAAGCTCGGAAAAGGCAGAGGCCGAAGAAAATGTTGACGACGTGTTGGAAAGTTTGCAGTCGGCTAGTCGCGCAATACCACCCCGGCATGAACTACGACCCGCATTGGAAACAATTATACGGAAAGTACCGACTGAGCTAATGGAAAGAGCGAATCGTATCAGCCGGGAAGATGGCTCTCCCAAGGCCATTCCATCTGAAAAAGCCCTGGTACGACTGCACCGCCAGGTTATAAAATCCCTGCAAACGCTTCAGCGTACTGAAGCTCTATGGAGTGTGCAAGTCAACAAAGTACTACACCTTGAAGACGTAGCCAAGAACGCCGTTTCACTAGATCACCGATTTAAGAGGGAGTTTCCGAAGCATCGTGTCGGACTTGCGCGCGTTATTTACAGCCCGACTGTTGATTGGTATTGGGAGTGTGTCGTTAAAGCACCGTTTTTGAAAGCCTTGGCAGTTATAACAGCTTTCCTTTCGTTCACAGTTGTTTGGAGTGAGCTTACATTTTTCAACCGTAAACCAGTCCTTTCCATCTTTGCTAACGTGCTGAACGTAGCCAAAGGCAGCTATGATTTTGTTACAATTGAACTATTTTCTATGCTCACCCTCTGCTATCTATGCTACTGTGCTTATTCCACCGTATTTCGCATCAAATTCTTGAATCTCTATTACCTGGCCGCGCACCACCAAACAAATGAATATAGCTTGATCTTTAGTGGTATGCTGCTGTGTCGACTAACGCCGCCCATGTGCCTCAATTTTCTCGGCATGATACATATGGATTCTCACATTATAAAAGAACGTGTTCTCGAGACGCATTACACTCAGATCATGGGACACATGGATGTACTCGGTATAATTTCGGATGGATTCAATATATATTTTCCAATGGTAATGCTTGCGTTCTGCTTGGCCACCTGGTTCTCATTGGGAAGCCGTGCATTGAACGCTCTTGGATTTCAACAGTTTATGCTAAATGAAACCATAGCCGATGAACTGGTTCAGGAAGGTAAAGATTTAATTGTGCGCGAAAAACGTAAACGCCAGCGAGCAGAAGACGCGTTGGCTCGGCGACGTGATAACGTTCTTGGACAGATCAGCCGTGACGGAGGATCCAGCAGCACAGGACACGGCAGTTCTAATGCGAATATAGGAGGCATGGGTAGTAATGGCGGTGGAGGCAGTAACATAGTATCCAAGTTTAAATCACGCAATCTCGATAACGTTGGCCCGAACGACGATCTAGTGGGGCATGGCGATAGGCTGGATTATAGCACCAACGGCAATAACGCAAGAGGAGTGGACGACATAAATCGATCGTTATCCCAGGAAATTAATGAACGGTTCGGTGTGAGCACGGGTGTATCCGTTGGCTTTAAGGGTTATGGTACAACGTTTGAAGACGACGATTACCGTTCGGAGAGCGCAGGACGTTCTAGCTCTAAGCCGAAAGGACTATTTGATGATGTTTAGTGTAGTGCTAGTACAATTGTAAGTAGTATGTTAAACTTCATGCTATTCATTCCGTTGGTTTAAACAGTTCTTTTTTATGTTCTTGAATTTTGCAAGAATATTCAATTTTAATCCGTTCGGTGTTCTCGGTGTGCAATTTTACGAATTTATGTTATAATATTTCAAACAATGCTGATAATGAAATGGACTTGTAATGCAATATTAAAAAAACAAATTCCTGCCTCTTTGCAAAGTATACTAACAATGCAATGCATAAAGGTATCAGAAAATTTAGAGTTTAATAAATATGTTTCTTTTAATTAGCAACATAAGTAATGCTTTATTAAAATGAAACAAAAATCACTCAACTAATGTGCTGCTACTGTAAAAACGATACTTAAGCAAATGATTAAGAATCTATGAAAAATGTATGAAATATGCTTGCACTTAAGCGTAAAAAATAATAAAAAAAGTGTAATAATCGCTTCTAAAAAACAAACGGCAAATAAATGTAATAACGTGATTAAACAATAAATGTAATTTAAATTAAAATGTACAAATCTTGAGTTTCAATAAAAATACTCCTTAATTCAATCCCATCTTGTTGGAGGTAATAATGGGCTGATAACTGTAATGCTCGGAATTTTAAAAATAGTCACTTAAATTATTTATTGAAATCTAAAAACAATTTCTATTAAAATGGTTAAATAATAATAGAATTCATAGCTCATGGATAACAACACAAAAGGAACGTTGAAAACCATAGCATCCTACCCCCGTATGTTTTGATGGCAGGCATACCTTGATTTGTAACAACCCTGCCACCTTGTCATGAACGTCTACCTAAAATTCTTTCCTTCCGACATCTTGAACTACGTGAAGCACGCGTTTTTCGGGTGTACGAGTATATTATTGTAAGTAGTGATAAAATTCGCTCATAACCGGCCCGTGCTATGTTCGATTGTGCGGCATCAGTAGCTGATTAAAAAATCATTCGTGTTTTTCGTTTCCAGCCGCGGAGAAAGATGAAACTAAACAAACACGTTTCTTCGTCGCGACGCAAGAGCCGCAAGCGGCACTTCCAGGCTCCATCGCACATCCGTAGGAAGATAATGTCAGCTCCACTGTCAAAGGAGCTGAAGCAGAAGTACAATGTCCGCTCCATGCCGATCCGCAAGGACGATGAAGTGCAGGTAGTGCGAGGACACTACAAAGGCAATCAAGTTGGCAAGGTAGTGCAGGTGTACCGTAAGAAGTATGTCGTGTACATTGAACGTATCCAGCGTGAGAAGGCGAACGGATCGAATGTTTATGTCGGTGTACACCCGTCGAAGTGTGTGATCGTCAAGCTGAAGATGGATAAGGATCGTAAGAAGATTCTAGATCGCCGAGCGAAGGGACGTCTGGCCGCCCTCAACAAGGACAAGGGCAAGTACACCGAGGAAACTGCTACCGCCACCGCGATGGAAACTGCATCTTAAGTTTAAAAACAAATCCCGCTTGTTTGTTGTGAGTCGGACTGAATGTATCCGTCAGAATTAACAAGATTGTGTGTGCGGTCGTGGAAAGCAGAAGAATAAAATGAAAGTAAGGAGAGAAAGTTATATTCCGGTACTATGTGTATTTATTTCGTGACTGTATGCAAGGGACATATCTTCACTCCAGTGAGATACACTATTTTATTGTAAGCAGTTTGATGAGGCGCATATTGCTTATCTAGTTCTAGTGCGACTTCCATTCCTGCGCGTATTCGTTGCAGTTGTTTATCTTGTTGATCCATGAAGACAACATATTCTATCCGCTCGTCCCTGTTGTTGTCAACTTTCGTCATTCGGTAAAACGTAAGCATAATTCGGCCGAATGACCGCTCAATAGCATGCACTTTAACGATTAGCTCCGGTTGGATCATCCCAGAAAGTATCGTATGCTGCCAATAATTTCTTTTTGTTTTTTGGTCGTTAAGTATGGTGCCTATAGTTCCTAGAAACGACGCTTTGGGATGATTGAGATTCATGGCTTTATTCCTGGGCGATTTACCGTGAACGGAGCTTGATCCCGTGAATGCAAACGATAACGGCGAGGTAATGGCTCTTGTGCTATCTTCTGCGGACGATGGTAGTTCTTCTATATTGTACAACTCTAGTTTCCCAGATTCGTCGGCGATTTCCGGCGAAGAATTTATGTCTTCAATGGAATCTAGTTCCTGTTCCGAAAACGATTTATCAAATAGTTTCCAGCTCGATGCTTGTTTGGGCTCGCTAGTCGTTGTTTGTTCTAATGCCATGGAGTTCTCGTTTGCGATGCGTTGTTTCAAAGGAACAATTTTGAATCGTTTCGGGCTTACGACCATTTCCGGTTTTTTGAACCCGGTTGTTTGAGCAACAACAGTTACATCCATGTCATCCGTAATTCGGCGACGCTTTCGATTCTGTTTACCGGGTAAATTTAGACGAGTCATTCTCGTCTTTGTACACCGTATTTCCTGGCAATCGTCTGATACACTGCAATCTGAGCTATCGTCGCCTTGTTGTAGGCAAGATTCATCTTCAGAAATATGTTCGTCGTCTGAATCTGTCTGGTTTTTCAGATTAATCGTGTCTTCTGCCGGGTCCAAAGATCGCGGCATGGATGAGATATACTGTGTACACAAGGAATCATTTCCAGCTCGTGGGCAGACAGATACATCATCATCCGAGGTATCGTCAATGTTAAGTTCGTCTTCATTTACTTTACATCGTTGAACCTTGAATCAAATATCAATACTATGGGTAATTTTTACACTTCCAAAGAAGTAAACATTTACTCACACTGGCTCCTTGAATAAGACTTTCAAGAAACTTTCCTCTCCTAGTAATATTTTGAACGCGCGATTTTCTGTGCAATATCGCGGGAGAAAAACGCAGTTGATCAAAGGTTTTCCAAGAATTCCCCTTACTCATTTTAAAAACCAATCTCCTTTCAAAACACCAAATCAACTTCAGAGGTTCGAGCTACGTTTTCAATAGCAACAATGGCTACGTCAGTTTGGCACCACTTCTCTCCGCTCCAGCTGTCAAAAGAATGCATCGAAAATGCCAGCTACACACGCATTCACGCATGCCACAATCGTGTTGCCCTCTGTGTGTCCAAATAGAAGTTCGCGTATCGTACAAGGAGGAGCCCACTAAATTTGTATGGAGCAGCGATAAGTAGTTTCCCCGTTGCTTAAGTCTGCTGTTGCATACCGCCTACGCTCCAATGGCTGCAAAGTTCATCACACTGCTGTACATCGCACGATAAATCGTGGATTAAAATTCTTATTTGTTAGCCAGAAAAGTGTATACAAATAAGGGATAAAGTGGTGCAAAAAGAGGCCGAGCTCTAGATAAAGAGCAATCGATGGTAGTTTCTAAGTGTTGCTGATTTGAACACGTAGTATCTTACCTGTTACTATTGGGGTGAATATAACAGACGAATCGCTTGAGTACCATCGTAAAATAGCATTTGCGCAATTGAACAACCTTGGATAAGCGATCCAACCAGTACCACCCCAAATCCGATGTTTCCCACATTGATTATTGTGATTCATGCTTTGCAGCGGAAGTGATAAAATAACGACAGAGAGCATACATGCAAAAAACGGATCGCAAAGCAAGGCAAAATTAATCAAAAGTACTTTTGTCCAACACAGTTCACAGAAGTATAGGTGGTGATAGAAAAATTATGGTATAAGTCAGTATTTTTGTTATCTCATGCTATCACCATCGTTATAGCTCCTCCGTTTCGTAGCTTCTTTTATCTGTGGAATACATTATAGAAACTGCGTGAGTCGACTCATTCGGATTTACTATTTGGCTAGGTTCCTATTGGCGACAAGTGATACCGTTACCCAACGGTGACCGAGCAAGTCGATTGGAAAATAGATAAGCCCAGCCAGGTGCCAGGGAAAAATAGCAAAGAGCAAAAGGATGAAAAAATTCATATCAAAATTTGAAACAAAAAATGAACTCACATCTACCAGCAGCAGCAGCCGTGAGACGAACAGTTTCGTCGGCAAAACGTTTAAACTCAGCAAGGACAATGTAGTAACCGTCGAGGAGGTGCTAGCCGAGGGAGGGTTTGCCGTTGTATTTCTAGTCAAAGGAGCCAAAGGAGAACGTTACGCATTGAAGCGACTGTACGTCAATAATGAGTATGATTTGGGTGTGTGCAACCGCGAGATTAAAATTGCCAGTAATCTCAGCGGGCACAAAAATATCATCGGCTACATTGATCATAGCATCAACGCGAAAGGCAACGGTGTACACGAGATTCTGCTGTTGATGCCCTACTGCAAAACAAACTTGCTCACGTTGATGAACGCCCGCATCGGGACCGGTTTCAGTGAGACGGAAGTGCTACAGATATTCTGCGACGTCGCCGAAGCCGTTGCTCGCCTACACCAATGCCAGACACCGATCATTCATCGGGATTTGAAGGTGGAAAACGTTCTTCAGAACGAGCTGGGAAACTTCGTGCTGTGTGATTTTGGCTCCGCAACAGCACGGGTGCTCAATCCCAACAGCCACGGGCGCACAGTTGTTGAGGAGGAAATTCAAAAGTACACCACACTCTCTTATCGCGCACCGGAAATGATCGATCTCTTCAATGGACAAGACATCACTGTGAAGGCGGACATATGGGCGCTAGGATGTCTGCTGTATAAGGTTTGTTTCTTTACGCTTCCTTTCGGCGAGAGCGCTTTAGCTATCCAAAGCGGCCAATTCACCATTCCGGATGGTTCGAAGTATTCTCGAGAGGTTCATCAGTTGATTCGCTTCATGCTGGAACCTGACGCAGACAAACGGCCAAATGTGTACCAGGTGTGCGAGGTGGCGTTTGGTATCGCTGGACGAACAAATCCCGTTCGCAACCTCACGAAATGCAATGTTCCGCCGTTGACCACCTTGGTCGTGCCCCCATTTGAATCAGAAACTAAGAGGCTGCCACCGGTGACAGCTGTGGGACAGGCGAGCTCAACACCGAAGGCAAACAAACCAACCGGTCATCTGCCAATGGAAGGTGGTACCAGCGTAGCACCGCGGCAGAGACCGAAAGCGTCACAAGTAGCAACACCAAATGTAGGAGCAAACAGCTTCTCGCTTGGACTGCCACCAAATCCTTCACCCAAAAATATTCTCTCCTCTCCTACTCCCGGTACCGCACCTACTTCCGGTGTTGGGAGCAGTGTTCCCGCTGGATCGGATCCTCCGGAGGCGTTCGTTGCAAAGTTCGCTGCCAATTTTCCACCATCAGTGGCTGCCACCCCATCAACTGTGAGCGGGATCGAGCATTCTGTTGCGGACGTAGCTGGTACACATGCACCGGCCGCATTACCTTCGCAGCCTGTTGCAGTAGCCGCACTCTTTCAGACCACCTACCCGGACCCGTTCCGAGAGGAAGAATTACCTCCAGCAGCAAGCGGTGAGATGATGGCTGGTCCAGGATCTGTCCACAACTCACCGTCCTCGTCGTTATCGCTTCTTCAATCTCCTGGTCACGTTGCACCGCAGGATCCGTCCAATTGTAGCCAAAACCACTCCATTGGTGGATCGGTTAACTCTCCTTCGGCAAACAGCGGGGTTACAGGGACCATTTTAGCTCCCCCCAAAGCATCGGGACACAGACGAAATGTGAGTGATACATCTGCCTTTAATAAAGCGTTTGCTACGGAAACTTCCCAGTTCCTGGCACCGTATGACCAATCGAACAACAATTATCAGCCGCCCACAACGAACGCACTCGGGCACACGTCCACGTCCGCTGGAATGTCAACAACGAACGGCTCCAACGGTTCGCTGCACAAGCTGCAGGGGTCTACCATCGGCTCCTATTTTGAGTCCAGAGCCACCAGTTTGGCGACCAGTTCCAATCCACAGCTGAGCCAGCAACGTTCTTCATCTTCCGCGGGCGGAGGGTCTAATTGGAATCCGTTTGGCGACCCCACCCCATTCTCTCAAATGACTGAGGATCACATCTTTGGCGAGGAATTTGATAAGATACGGGAGCAGGGCAGTCAGGGCAGTTTGAAAACTCCTCCTGAAGTCCCGAGACACTCGTCGCTGCCATTAATTCAAATGGTCGCCAACGTAGGATCGACTTTTTCGACAGTTCAACAGGCAGCCCCATTTTCTCCCGAAAACATTCCAGATTCCCTAGGCGACGATGATGATCCCTTCAAATGTGCCCCATTCTCGATGCCGGTGCGCGGCGATAAGAGCAAATCATTCAAACTATCCTCACGCAAGGTGATTGTTATTGATGGCGGTTTCAGTGCACAGCTTTCGGAACACGTGGTGCTGGGCCCAAAGCTGGATAAAGACCCCCTGTGGACGTCTCGCTTCAACGCCACAAATCCTGCGGCGGTCCTCGATACCCACTTGGATTATTTGAAGGCGGGTGCGGATTGCATTCTGACCAACACCTACCAAGCGTCCATCGAAGGCTACATGGATTTTCTCGATCTCAACGAGGACGAGTCAATACAACTCATCAAATCCAGCGTCGAGTTGGCTAAGCGCGCGCGGACGCGCTATCTAGGAGAGAAGCTAGAGAACAAATCACACAAAATACCGTGGGTGGTGGGCTCTATTGGACCGTATGGAGCGTATCTTCACGATGGATCGGAGTACACGGGGGCGTATGCAGACCAAGTTCCAGCGAACCGTTTGCAGAAGTGGCACCGTTCACGAATCAACGCTATCGTAGAGGCCGGCGTCGACGCGCTTGCAATAGAAACCATACCATGTCGAATGGAGGCGGAAGCACTGCTGGAATTGCTTACGGCTGAACATCCAAATGTTCGATTTTGGATATCTTTCCAGTGCCGCGACGGTTCGGTCACTGCACACGGGGAAAGCTTTGCCGATACGGTCATAGCGCTATGGAATAAGGCAAAGCAACTTGCTAATCCCAATCTACTGGCGATCGGCGTTAATTGTGTTAATCCTGAGTACGTTCTACCCTTGCTTAAATCAGTTCATGAACGACGAGTCGTGGGTACGGCAGACCACGATCGCATACCGTTGATTGTGTATCCAAATTCTGGAGAACTATGGGACGTGGCTGCCGGATGCTGGCGAGGCGCGGAAAATCTGACCCCACTGGAAACCTACATACCGCAGTGGGTAGAAATGGGCGTCAAATTTATCGGAGGCTGTTGTCGCACGAATGCACGAGACATCAAGCGGATAAAGAAAACCGTCATCGGGTTGTACGGAAGCCGCAGTATTGAAAATTAAATGAAGGGGGCGTTTAAAGGCACGTGCAAAGGATGTATATTAGAATACCATTGCGTTTCGTTTAAGGATAGCTGTGATTTAGTTCGAAACAGATTTTGATTCGTTGACGGAGATTAAATATCGAAAAGCAATCGTTATGAATCGTTGTTGAGGTTTCCGTCGCGTGATTAAATTTAACAAGCTAGTAAAATCCGTAAATACCGTTCGAGTAATTAAGCATAGTTCGGAATCAATGAAACGCGCAAGCTGAAGTTGTTACACCACATTTGCAGAATGTCCCTTGTGGCAATATTAATCCGTATGCGATACCCCTAATATTAACTACACACAATGGTTCCTTGTCACCGGATTGACCAGCAATATTTGGTATTTAGCTATGATGCTTTGAACGAATAATGCCACATGCAGTCGAGAAACGAACTAACAACGAGTTTTTCTATGTCGGACGGTAATACATATCCGACGAATTACACAGTAATCAAAAACAATGTATCAACTATCTATTCCAATTTGGCTACATGTTACGTCTAATTCTAGTCTAGCTTAATTTTTGCAAAATGAGTAATATATCGTAAATGTTGGAACGAATCATGCGGCGCTAAATGAAAACATTGTCTATATGCGTAACATTTAGCCGAAGTGAGTTAGGAACAAGAAATTCCGCAAAAAATGTTGTTCTTTTTCCCCTTCATTGCTTGTCTCTAAAAACCTATTCACATCGGGAATACGACATTTGAAATACCCAAAATGGCAAATATTCTAAGCATTTACAATGGAGTATATTTGTATGAGCCTTTATGTGTTTTTGCATAGCAATTTACGTATAGATTATGTTGTGGTTATTTTTGTTTCGTTAGTTCAATTATTTGCACGAAATAGTGATGTATCAATACAAGAGTTTTCATATACATGCTACCAGAGCATATTATAGCTGCATACCCAAGCATAGTGAACAAATTAAACCTTCCTCCAGTCTTTTAAACAGCGCTGTAGTAGATATGCTGAAAAACGTGTTATAGAAAAGGAATGGCTCACGAAACACAAGTAATATAATGGGTACCATTATTATTATCTGGAGATTGGTTAAATAGTTGCATGAGTGTGGTTAAGGTTTCGATTTGTTTTCAAACGATTATAGCGAAGAAAAACATATGCTTGAATCATTCACAACTTATTTATTTTTATTATTTACTAATCGTGACTCGTTGGCAAATCGTTTGATGAATTCTGGAAGAAGTAAATGGAAAAAATATGAGAAACTAATCTCCATATGCAAAACAAATAAAAAGACAGGAAACCACGAATGGGATGTGATGGACTAAGGATTTAAGTAGTAGAATATTGCATTACTTTGTGTATTAGCAAAGTTCGCTTATTTGTTCGTCCTTCATCCCCCGCCGTAATTCATCAATACCTTTACAAAAGAATGAGGAAAAAAATCCGCAAAATGTTAGGCATTATCTACAATAGCTTTTAATCGTGGCTCATTTCTAAACATTGCTTTGGAACACGTTTTGCCTCAATGGTATAAGTTACAAGCAAGATTTACTGCAATGACAATTAAAGTGAAAAAGTAGAGGGAAGAGCCTGCTGCGCAGCATTGTTTCTTTCGCTAAAATAATTGACGAACCAAATTGTAACGTAAAATATATTGAATTGAAGCAAAAAGAAATTACGTTCATTCCAATTTATATGCTATCCGATTGTTAGCAATATAGAACTAAAACTTGCACTCAATAATAATTGCTAAATGTCTATCGGTTTAATTTACATCTCATCTATTAATTTGAACCGTTGATGCTGAGGCTCTGGTACAACGTTAAAAAACTTTTTATAAATAGTTTGTCCTTCGCGGCCAGCGTAGCAACGTTGCACCCAAGTGTGTTCCCAGTTTGGATCAATCTTTTCACAGGTAACATACACTTTTCCATGCTCCATAGCGAAAAGTGTGCCATTCTTGCCGAAACCAACCTACAAAGCGACAATCAACTGAATAACATTTTTACTAACTTTATTCAACTGTTTAACTTACATTCAATCCAGGATGGAACCGGGTCGTTCGTTGAGTTGCAAGAATAGTTCCAGCTGACACATGATGTCCATCTTGCACCTTCCAACCACGATGTTTAGGACGGGGATGTTTGGGAGAATTTCTAGAACTACCACCAGTTTTCTTCGATGCATTTCGGATAGTAACTGGAACAAATAGAGGGTTCATATATAATGCCTACTATAGCGTATGAATAATGTAGAATTTTACCTAGTAATGGACTATGTGAAAGCCCTTGATGGAGACGAGAAAAAATGTTGAAATTCATTTTGTGCCGCCAAATCACAACAAGAACCGCAAAAATCCTAAGCTCCTATTTCTTCAGACGTGCCTTTACGTAAACATTGCACTGTCAATTGCCGGTCACCTTCAGTAACGGCCTTACCAATTCTAAACCGTTGAATCTATGCTCATGGCAACGCTTAGCATTATCGATCAAATAAAATAAATCAGTTGAATGTTGAAATGTGTTCAAATAGATATCGAGAATAATGTCCTATCTGTGCCTGGGTCCAATGAGTGCAGGAAAAACACTCCTATTGACTTGTTTGCAAAATCCTGATTCAGTTAATTTCACCTCTCACTCTGTACCTAGTGTAGGAACAAATTTGTACACTATCAAAATTCCACCAATCGTTATAGATGAAAAGGATGTAAATCAAAAAATTCCACCTCCGGGTAAACGTAAAGAATTAGTACAGGTTCGGGAAGTGGGAGGTTGCTTGGCACCAATATGGCGTGATTATCTGCTAAATCACATCGAGAAACTAATTTACGTTGTAGATACGTCGAATTTGTGTCAAATATCTGCCGCAGGTAAGTGCTGTCGTTTTTTTTATTTTTCGCTAATAAATTGATATCTAAACCAACGAACTATTTTTCTTTCTTGGCGCAGGTGTTCTCTTGTACTCTATGCTAGCCGAACCAAGGTTACAGAAAACCAAATTTTTACTTGTGCTATCCAAAATGGATCTCGCATATCGACAGATGCGAAACGAAGCGCTCCTCATGCTGCAAATGGAGAAATTTCAAAAACAAATACCCCAAAATATAACAATTGTCCAGTTTAGTGCCATTACTAAGGAAGGAATTGATGAAATTTTCGATTGGTTGGCAATGAATTAACAAATGTAGCAACATTGATAGAATTCCATTCAAATAAAGATGTAACAAATGGGATGCACTTTGTGTATTATGATTTTACTATCACATTATTTATTACATTCTATTATCAAATTACTCAATATTGAAATAGATAATTTACTTTCAAATTTGAAACGCTTTCGCCCTTTAGTAACAGTCATGTGTCGCTCTGCCATAAGCTGTCATGATGAATAGCTTCAATGCGTGTCAAAGCGCGTTTCGTGCGCTTCGCATAACAAAGTATCTGATCCAAAATTGAGCATTATTTTATTGTTTTCTAGCGTAATCGATTCGAATTAGTTATATTCGACCGATAAAAACTTGTTAGGCAGGCTAAAATGTCATACAATTACATTGTGACTGCCCAGAAACCCACAGCGGTTACCGCTTGTGTTACCGGTACGTGCATGAAGAAGCAAGGCTTCTCGGTAGCGACTCTGCAGTATGAATTGCATTGTTCACTTTGAGTGTAAAACTGCCGGTCTAGTCTGAAGTGGGAATCAAAACATATTCCAGTTTCACACAAGTTGAAATAGACCGGTGTTTTGTTGTAACACGAAGCACGATTGAAATACGCGCTTCTTAAGGTTATGTGTATTCCTCTCCATTCTATATTCATTTGATTCGTCTTCTTTCAGGTAATTTCACTTCACCCAACGATCTTAATTTGATTGTGGCTAAGAGTTCCCGACTGGAAACTTACTTAGTAACACCGGAAGGACTACGACCAATAAAAGAAATTGGTATCAATGGGAAAATCGCGGTTATGAAACTCTTCCGCCCAGCAGTAAGTGTTGAAATTCCTAAAAAATGATCCAAACGAGGACTACTACATTGAATATTTCTTGCTGCAGGGTGAAACAAAAGATTTGATTTTTATCTTAACACATCGGTACAACGCCATGATCCTACAATGCGCAGTGCAGGGAGATGATATCGAAATTATTACTAAAGCACATGGTAATGTCGCAGATCGTGTTGGTAAGCCGGCAGAAACAGGTATTCTTGCGGTAATAGATCCGAAGGCTCGTGTTATCGGAATGCGATTGTACGAGGGTCTGTTCAAGATCATTCCCTTGGATAAGGACACAAACGAGCTAAAAGCGACCAGTTTGCGCATGGAAGAAATGCACGTGCAAGATGTAGAGTTTTTGTACGGTACGGCGCATCCGACGCTCATTGTGATTCATCAGGACATAAATGGGCGTCATATAAAAACTCACGAAATAAGCTTAAAGGATAAAGAGTTTACTAAGATCGCTTGGAAACAGGATAACGTTGAAACGGAGGCGACCATGCTGATTGCTGTACCGATGCCGCTGGGTGGGGCCATTGTGATTGGCCAAGAATCGATTGTGTATCATGACGGTGACAGTTACGTAGCGGTCGCACCAGCAATTATAAAGCAGAGTACGATTAACTGCTACGCGCGAATCGACAGTAAAGGTCTTCGATATTTGCTAGGAAATATGGCCGGCAATTTGTTCATGATGTTCCTCGAGACGGAGGAGAATACGAAAGGCCAGACAACTGTGCGGGATATCAAGGTAGAACTACTGGGTGAAATAACTATCCCAGAATGTATCACTTACCTGGACAATGGTGTCCTCTTTATTGGATCGCGCCATGGTGATTCGCAGCTGGTGAAATTGAACACCACCGCCGGTGAAAATGGCGCTTACGTGATGCTAATGGAAACATTCACCAATCTCGCACCGATCGTGGACATGTGTGTTGTCGACTTGGAGCGCCAAGGCCAGGGACAAATGATCACTTGCTCTGGTAGTTTCAAAGAGGGTTCACTGCGTATCATTCGAAATGGTATCGGCATCCAAGAGCACGCGTGCATTGATCTTCCTGGCATCAAGGGAATGTGGGCGCTGCGCGTTGGCATCGATGACTCGCCGTACGACAATACACTTATCCTATCCTTCGTGGGCCACACACGTGTTTTAACATTGTCGGGCGATGAAGTCGAGGAGACAGAAATTGCTGGATTTATCGGCGAACAGCAAACATTCTACTGTGCGAATGTATCTCACGGGCAGATCCTTCAGGTAACGCCTAGCTCGGCACGATTGATTTCAGTCGATAACAAGTCCATGACCTATGAATGGAAGCCACCAGATAACAAGCGAATTGGCGTCGTTTCCGCTAATTCGACTCAATTAGTCTGTGCTTCGGCGCAGGATGTGTACTACATTGAGATACATGAAGGCCAGCTGCTATATCAGAGTCAGACAACGCTTAACTTCGAGGTAGCATGTTTAGATGTGTCACCGCTGGATGATAATGCAAGCCGTTCGGAGTTTGTGGCCGTTGGTCTGTGGACGGACATTGCGGCTTGCGTACTAAAGGTGCCGACATTGGAATTGTTGCACAAAGAGAAACTCGGAGGAGAAATCATCCCTCGATCGATCTTAATGGCTGCATTCGAGGGGATAAATTATCTCCTGTGCGCACTTGGGGATGGTTCAATGTACTATTTTGTGCTAAACAAGAACACTGGATCACTGTCGGAACAAAAGAAGGTGACCCTCGGTACACAGCCCACCATCCTGAAGACCTTCCGGTCGCTTTCCACGACAAACGTGTTTGCTTGTTCGGATCGACCGACAGTGATCTACAGTTCGAACCACAAGCTAGTATTTTCGAACGTCAATTTGAAGGAGGTCAATCACATGTGTTCGCTTAATGCGGAAGCGTACCAAGATTCTTTGGCACTTGCAACTAGAAATTCCGTCATCTTTGGCACAATAGACGAAATTCAAAAGCTGCACATTCGAACGGTGCCACTCGGAGAATCGCCGAGGCGTATTGCGTATCAGGAGGCATCGCAGACGTTTGGTGTTATAACGTTCCGGATGGACATACAGGACTCAAGCGGCCTCACACCCGCGCGACAGAGTGCCTCGACCCAAACAAACAACATCACGCAATCGAGCAGCATGGGCTTGTTGAAACCTGGTGCTAGTAGCACTGAATTTGGACAGGAAGTGGAAGTCCATAATTTGCTTGTCATTGACCAAAACACATTTGAGGTACTGCATGCGCACCAGTTTATGCAAGCGGAGTACGCACTCTCATTGATGTCCGCCAAATTAGGCAACGATCCTAATACATACTACGTTGTTGGAACTGGATTGGTCAATCCAGAGGAGCCCGAACCGAAAATAGGACGTATCATTATCTACCGCTACGCGGACAATGAACTAAAATTAGTCAGCGAGAAGGAAATCAAGGGCGCCTGCTACTCACTAGTAGAGTTCAATGGACGCGTACTGGCGTGCATAAACTCAACTGTGCGATTATTTGAATGGACCGATGACAAAGATCTTCGATTGGAGTGCAGCCATTTCAACAACGTACTAGCTCTATTTTGTAAAACGAAAGGTATGTTTGCGCAACTTCTATATTTCCCACTGGGAGAAAGTATTCCCAACAGAGAATGAACGTACCTTACATTGATACATTTTTAGGTGACTTCATTTTGGTTGGAGACTTGATGCGCTCTATCACATTGCTGCAATATAAACAGATGGAAGGTAGCTTTGAGGAAATAGCGCGCGATTATCAACCAAACTGGATGACGGCAGTTGAGATCCTGGACGACGACGCTTTTCTCGGTGCGGACAACAGCAACAATCTGTTCGTTTGTCTTAAGGACAGCGCGGCAACGACAGATGAAGAGCGTCAACAGATGCCAGAGGTGGCCCAGTTCCATCTAGGAGATATGGTGAACGTGTTCCGCCACGGATCTTTGGTAATGCAAAACATTAGCGAACGCACAACGCCCACGACTGGTTGTGTCCTGTTTGGTACGGTAAACGGAGCGATCGGGCTGGTCACTCAAATTCAGAGTGATTTTTACGAGTTTCTAAGAAAATTGCAAGAAAATCTTACGAACACTATCAAATCCGTCGGCAAAATTGACCCATCATACTGGCGTAGTTTTCATACCGAGATGAAGACAGAACGCTGCGAGGGTTTCATCGATGGAGATTTGGTGGAAAGTTTCCTCGACTTGAACAGGGAAAAAATGCGTGAAGCCTCGTTGGGACTTGAAATCGACGTCGAAGGTTCAAAGCGTAATGCCACGGTTGATGATATAATCAAAATTGTGGAGGACCTTACCAGAATACATTAGAGTAAAGGGACGTTGGTGGAGGGCAAGCGTGAATATACGGATTTTGTGAGGAGAGCTTCTACTATTTCACTGATTGGCCTAGACATTTATTACATTATCAAAGAACGATAAAATAATAAATAGCGTTATATATGAACTACAAAATTGATTGGAAAGAGTAAATTACAAACAAAAATATGCGAAATATTCGTACTTTTACCACTTATTATAAAATCAAGAATTTGTGTGGCGCAATTTTCTTTGCTGTAAATAAAATAACTTGAATTCAGGAGAACTATTCTATTATCCTTGGAATGCAAACGATGTAACCATGCGATAAATTACACACACGCCAATGTTCAACGGGTAGTTTGAAGCGCCAATAATTTTACATTACTTCTGCGAGAAATTGCATATAAGGGATCACGACACGGGCAACAATTAATACGCAAACTTCTTAACCACGATTCGCTATCATATCCTCTGGGTTGAACATTCCCTGCGGAAACAAGACAGTTGTTACACAAAATTCAGGTTAAACAATTTTATAACATACCTTGGCACGGCGCAGAATAGAATCTTTGCTAGCATCATAAGGATGATCCTTGGAAGGAATCTCCAAAACTGCTGGTGTAGGAGCAGTGTGTGCATCGATCACGTGACGAATCAACTCGGCGTAATTCTGATTGATAAGGATGATATCAATATCGTCGCGCTTAATGAATCGCTTGAAACAGTCCTCAATTTCACTAACGGCCGTATCTAAAAAACATTGAAACTTGTTACAAAATTATATAGAAAACATTTCCATAAGATTCTATTATTGGCGCACGTACTTTTGTCAACAACCATGAAGTTTGGGTGACGATTCTTGTTAATCTCTCCAACTCCTCCAAGCAGAAATCCGACACAAGTGTCCTGCAATATATACCATATTGAATAACTATGATTAGAGATACAAATTAATTCAAATAAGCATGAATTATTTGATTAAATAAGGATGATTTGTTGGTGTAGTGGAAAGATGTTGTGAATGCAATTAGGTAAGGCAGTGTAATTTCATTTTTATGTGAGAAGTAGCACAATTACCTCATCTCCAATAACGGAAATCAGCTTGCCTTTAGCTGCTGATAGAAGAGCCATCTTAGCTTTCTGCGAAATTCAAGCACCGACGATGAATCTAAATAAAAATCTTTTCTCACTCGAGTGAAAAACTGTTTTGGTTGGAAATGCAAAACTCGGATGTCACCTGACTGCAATAGATCCCGTGAGCTATGCTATCAGGTGAGGGCATTGTCAATGTCAATTTAATTTGAGCGCCACAGTACATTGAGCTAAAAGTTGTATTAAATGTTTTTGAAATTTTTAATAATATTTGAGAACCATTATTGCTTGAGGACATTTAATGAAATTGAGCTTCACTTTCTACTTTCGTTTATTACGATTTATGTTTTGTTTCGAATCATTCTTGATTATCGCTTGACGATCATTTTGAGCCAAATCCTGTTTGTACAAAGCGTCATTTTTGACTGCGAGCCAACTTATCTGTCATAACATAGTGAATCGCGGCGCGTCTAAAAAATCCGTGTTTCTATACGATTCCCGGCGCACAACGTGAAAAAGAAATCATTTCAATTAATGTGTAACTTACTTTGTATCACAGCGTCATGACTTCAATCATAAAACTACACGCTATATCGGGAGCAATGGACGAATCTCCTCCATGCTATATACTGCAAGTGGACGATGTTCGAATTTTGCTCGATTGCGGATGGGACGAAAAATTTGATCAGGGGTTTATTAAAGAAATAAAAAAGTAAGCAGTGCATGATAAAAAAGTATCTGCGTAATCTTGTTACAAGTACACCAAATAATATACGTTACTTTGCTTCTTTGTTTTCGTTTGGTTATTAGGTATGTTCATACCATAGACGCCGTACTGCTGTCTTATCCAGATGGTAGTCATTTAGGTGCATTGCCGTATTTAGTAGGAAAACTTGGTCTTAACTGTCCTATATATGCGACGATTCCTGTATACAAGATGGGGCAGATGTTTATGTACGACATGTTTATGTCCCACTATAATATGCACGATTTCGATCTATTTTCACTGGACGACATAGATGCAGCATTCGATAAAATAGTTCAATTAAAATATAATCAAAGCGTGTCGATGAAGGGCAAGGGTTACGGGATTACGGTTACGCCCTTACCCGCTGGGCATCTGATTGGTGGAACTATCTGGAAAATTGTAAAAGTAGGCGAGGAAGACATAGTGTACGCGACGGATTTCAATCATAAGAAGGAAAGGCACCTCAATGGATGTGAACTGGAGAAACTGCAACGTCCTTCACTACTTATAACGGACGCATATAATGCACGGTATCAACAAGCCCGTCGTCGAGCACGTGATGAGAAGTTTATGACCAACATTCTACAAACGCTCCGGAACAATGGCAACGTCCTAGTGACAGTAGATACTGCCGGCCGAGTTTTGGAACTCGCGCACATGCTCGATCAATTATGGAAGAATAAGGAATCCGGCCTAATGGCTTACTCGCTTGCTCTATTGAATAATCAAAGCTATAATGTGGTGGAGTTTGCCAAAAGTCAGATAGAATGGATGAGCGATAAACTTATGAAAAGCTTTGAAGGGGCTCGAAATAATCCATTTACATTCAAGCATCTTCGTCTATGTCACACGATGGCGGATCTAGCAAAAGTTCCCAGCCCAAAAGTTGTGCTCGCTAGTTCCCCCGATATGGAAAGCGGATTTTCACGCGAACTATTTATACAGTGGGCACCGAATGCCAGCAATAGCATTATTATTACAAGTAGATCATCACCAGGCACTATGGCTCGCGATCTTATAGAAAACGGGGGCAACGGACGCAAAATTGAAATGGATATTCGGCGTCGAGTAGAGCTGGAGGGTGCGGAACTGGAGGAGTATATGCGAACGGAAGGGGAAAAGTTGAGTAGATCAATCAAAAAACGTGACCTCGATGAAAGCAGTTCCGATTCAGAAGATGAATTGGAAATGAATATCATTACTGGAAAGCATGATATCGTCGTGCGGCCAGAAGGTCGTTCTCATACCGGATTTTTTAAATCGAGCAAGAAAAACTATGCCATGTTTCCCTTCCATGAGGAGAAAATCAAATACGATGAGTATGGAGAAATCATTCAGCCGGAGGATTATCGAATGGCCGACCTTGGACCGGAAACGAACGGAGGAGATGACAGTAAGGAGAATTACATAAAAACGGAAGAAATAAAAAAAGAAAAAGATGACGAAGTTACACTGCTGGACAAACCGACAAAATGCGTTCAATCACGCAAACCGATCGAGATTAACGCACAGGTACAGTTTATCGATTTTGAGGGGCGCTCTGACGGAGAATCGCTTCTGAAGATTCTTTCTCAGCTGCGACCTCGTCGAGTAGTGGTAGTTCGTGGATCACCGGCCAACACAGCACATATCGAGGAACACTGTCAGCAAAACATAGGTGCCCGCGTGTTTACACCGAATCGCGGCGAGATAATCGATGCCACAACAGAAACGCACATCTATCAGGTGCGATTAACGGAAGCGTTAGTTTCCCAGCTAGAGTTCCAGAAAGGCAAAGACGCTGAGGTAGCCTGGGTGAATGCTCAGATCGTAATACGTAACAAACGAATAGATACCATGGCAGAAAAGGACACTGTAGCAGCAAACACGCTCAACGGCACTGGTTCGGCAAATCCTGCAGTTGCTGGTACAGGCACGAATTCAGAAGGAACGGGGGATACACCAATGGATGTTGATGATTTAGATTTAGTCGATGATAAGATAGACAAACAAATTCTAACGCTCGAGCCCTTGCCTCCGGAAGATTTGCAGCCTCACAATCCCGTTTTTATCAACGAACTGAAGCTGATCGACTTCAAGCAGATCCTCATGAAGAGTAACATTGCATCCGAGTTTTCAGGTGGCGTGCTCTGGTGTAGTAATGGAACAGTAGCTCTGCGTCGAGTGGACACTGGTCGAGTTACTATCGAGGGTTGTATTTCGGAGGATTATTATAAAATCAGGGAACTGCTTTACGAACAGTATGCTATAATTTGAAATGTTACTTGTCTGGATGTATTTTTGAAAATATTTTCAATAAACGGATCGTTCCCAGTTCACTTTTTACGTTTATCCAGGAATATATGCATTTTCATCAAACTTGCATGGGATGCGGGGAAGTGCTAGTTTTGTCATTACCATTGCTTTACCTATGTCGAAGCCTTCATTGTCGAAAAGTTGCACCTCCCACGGATATTTATTGTCACTGAAAACGGAAATGAATCGCCGCGATAATTAAATTGTCACTGCATGATATCTAGCTCATACTCACATGACTAGTGCTCTCAATGATTTGTCCAGTATTGAATAGTTAAGCTGCTGAATTGCTTCTATATGATATGGTTTAATGTGACGGATATTTGCGATACGGCAACAAATTGCTTGGTACGGTAAAAATTTGAAACGATCTTCCCAACGTCGGACATCGTGCGCACTCACAATGGCTGTATTGCCATAATCTACGTAAAACACGCTCACATCATCCTCGAATATGTCACACACTGTGGCCCGATACCACACATCTTCATATTTTGCTATGACTAATTCTCCGAGAGCTTATTTGAAGTAACGAAAAAGTTCAAAGTTAAAATATGTTTATAATGTACATAGTAATTTATATAAGTAGATGTTTCACTTACATGGCATCAGTTTCAGCGGTTTGTATTCAGCTATTATTTCTGGATCGTTCATAGTACCAACTAGCAACGCAAAAGCTTTGCTATTATTCGAGTTTGAAATTAACTGTGCATAAAATTTTTCAACATCCACGATGAATGTTGGTTGCAACTGCACATAACTATTCGGCAAAGGAAATTCCATTTGCGCTGGGATAGCCACCGAAACCGTATCCTTGTCAAGAGTCCATCCTTCAGGATCTTTTTCTTCGTGCCTCAGTTTGCAATTGCTTCCTTTGAAACACCGCTTTGTTCGTGGATCATAATGCTTACATATTTCGATATCATCTCTCGGTACATAGCCAAGCACAGCTTTCATGGCATTTGTTGTTCCTTCTGGTGAGTCATCTAACTGTTTCAATTCTTCTTCAGTAAAATTATCTCTAGTAATAGCGACTATTTTTTCTTGACTCATTTCCACTACCATATGTTCATTTTCTGTCGCAACCACTTTACACGATATCGTATCATATAAGTTAAATAGAATTTGGCAATCACTAGACGCCAGCCGGCACTTTATTGCATATGCCGGAACTTTGCTCAGCTCTATGGAAAGTTCAGCTATAGGAATTTCTTCTTCATAGGTCAATATTTCTCCAAGATCTACCAGAAAAACTGCAGCTAAGTTGGGCTGGCCTCCAGTGGTATCAGTGCGTACAGCTCGGTGCCATATTCCATCTAGTTTAAGGATAAACATTGTCCCGGCTGATGGTAGCCTAGTGAGCAGAACCTTGGGTATCTGTTGTAGCGGTGTTAGTTGATTAGCAAATTCCTCTGTTTTAGATTTATCCATTGCATAAAAATATCCTTGTTGTGAATTCAAAATGTACGTAACCATAAGCTGAATTTTTTGATTCAAGTTATCTAAAATTAAACGCAAATTAGCCGTTTTTATATTTATCAGTGAATGTTATACTAACACTCCAATTTCGGTTTACTACAATCCAATGTTAACTTATTGCGGGGAACTGAACATTGGCGAGCTATTTCTGTAATTGAATTCACTGTTTCCATTCCAAACAAACTGTGCCATTCGCCTACAAATGCTTGCAATGATTTGGTCATATGCTGAAGTTCAATATGTGCTTTTTCGAAGTCCGATGCGAATGTGCTATTCTCCCTGGCTTCGGAAATCAATTGGTTGCGTAAATAACTCGCCTTTCAAATCAAAAGGACATGTCGTAAGATTAAACGAGAAGTAAGTAAGTAAATTACACATGCTCACCCTTTCCAGCATCAGTTTAGTAACGGAATGTACAAAAGTGACATGTTTTGTAAGAAACTCGTGGGAAGTATCCCAAAGTTGCTCGTATGCTTCTAACGTCATGCTGGGCTATTTAACGTAGCGATGATATTCTTCGCAAGAACGTTGAAACTGGAATAATAATGGACAACAATAGGCAATTATTTACAATCATGGTACCGAACTCGGCTGAATTGATTAACTTACATCGTATGGTTAGCGCAGCGTTTCAACTAATGTGGAATTGTTTATAGCTGATGAATTTTAAGACCGTCGTGGTTTATACTTCAGAATTCAGTGGTTCGGCTTACCTTGTTAAGTCCACGCGTTGCGGATAAGTTGTCCAGAAAATGGAATGAATTAGAAAGTGAAAATTCAATCGTTAGTAGGTTCAAGGAAGTGGGTGTAAAATAGATGAAAGTCATCTGACTGCACTCTTGGGTAGCCAACGCTAAGTTGGGAGCTTGATGGCCGGATCTTTAGCGTGCGGCAAAAACACAAGATGATTTTCGGGTTTAAATCTCGATTGGGAGGACCCTGAGTCACGCATAAATTGTCCCGCCAATGGGTAGAATGGTGTATGTTATTATGATGTAATGATGATATTCTGATTGAATTGAATTATCCTTACAATTCAGTTCTTCGCACTTCTCAGCAAACGATTCATTAGAACGGGTTGAATTCCACAGTAAGTAAAGTTTGTCATTAGATCTCAAGCTTTATCTTCTTGGTTGCGCATCAAGTAAAAAGGAGATGGGAAAAGATAGTGAAACATATTTTGAAATAAATTAATTTTTCGAAGCATCATCAAAGAAGCAACCACTTCGCCCACTGCCATCTGCTGTTCTCTCATGCTCTCACATGCTTTCCAGAGTCGTACCTTTTCTTTTAACAATTCTTTTAAGATATTGAATTAAATTAATGGTATAGATTACATAGTTTTATGTAAAATGTAGTAAAGGCATATTAATCATATCACATGTTAACGTTATGTTAATTACAACTTGTTGTTTATCCATGAAGCTTTTCTCTTTAGACTGCAACTGCTACTGATGTGATGTGCAGCTAAGTGATCTAATAAATAAAACGCTCACTCGATCACGTATACCACTAGGATTCAAATATCCAAGAGTCGATTATATTATGTAGGTTTCACTACCTGTTCTCGAATCGTTTTTTGACCTGCGTGTGGTACCGGGCTAAAACACTATGTGTTGAAAGTAGGGAGGTAGGTACAATTTTTTTTAAATTAGAAAAGTGTTCAATAGTAGTTATCCCTTTAAATGCAGTGAAGTAACCCTCGTGTTCCAATATTGTAGGAGGATATACTCCTTTCGCTTAAGAAGAAAAATAACTTGTGGGATATGGTCACAGAGGTTTCCACTCCTTAGATTCTAACACACAGTCTAACGCAGAGATGAAGAAAAGACAGGATAGCAAATACACCTGGTCTAGTCCCTTGGTGACAGTAACGGTTATAGATTGCTTTTTATCCACCATGGAAAATTTAAAGAGTATGATAAATTTAGCCGGGATTCCAGAAAAGTTTATTGCATTGTATTACTTTTGACGCTGCCTATATTGCCATATGAGATTTTCAATAATATATATCGATGAGAAACCCTTGAACAATCCAATATAAATTATCCAAATCGTTTGACAACACGTTTTTTAAATTGAATATGACAGTGTCTTACTTATGGCGGGAAAGTGCTACTGCGTTCATGCACAATAGTTATCTAAAAAATAGTGTTTTGTACACAGCAGATTACATTCTGTTATTGTTCTTTCTCTGCGACCACACTTAATCAGTGATTATATTGTTTTGTGTTCAACAACTGCATTGTGATTGTTACAAACATATATTTTGAAAGAAATGGATTACGATTCCGATTCGGAGCTTCGATTAACAGATACTCTTCGCATTGATTCAGATTCGGAAGATGATATTCCGGCAAAAAATAAGGACATAGTTTCCGAAGAAAACTATATTGCGGAACATGAATTAACAACGAACAACGAGGCTCAAAAAGGCAAAGATTTGGTACATAACGACAACAAATCGGAGTCGCAAAATGATACAAACATTGCCATATCTCCAAAATTCGTTCGTAAAACGAAATTATCAAATATCATAGATAGTGACTCTGAAGACGAGCAAATTTCATTACCACAGAAAGCGCAGCTTGAAAGTGACCCAGTTGCATATGCGACTACCGTGAATCGACTAAAGAATTTGTTGGATTCGGACTCGGATAGTTCAAGTGAGGATCAACATGCTAGAAAGAACCAGAAATCCAAAAAAATCACGAAAAAAAAGTCTAAAAAAGAATCTGTTGTATTGGATAAAGTAACGGAATCCGATAACAAAAAATATAATAAAAATGAACCTGCTGTACAACAAAAATCAAATCGTAAACATAAAAACGCTTCCAAGAACGTAAAACCACCACCCATGGAAATCAAATCAGCGCGGGAAATACTGGCCAGCGTAAGTATATATATATTTTAGCTTACAGCTTACGAATAATTTTTATTTATTTATCTTTTCTTGGATATTTTTAAAGCTCAATCTATTTTTCGATGACGACGAAGAAAAGTCGAATAGTCCATTGAAAATTAAAGCCGATAAGGCTGCCTATTCCTCATCTGATGACGAATGTAATGAAGCCTATCCACGGAGGCGGATTCGCAATGGAAAAGTGGGTGTTGAGTAATTAAAAAAATGGCCAAAACAATGAAGCAATTCTTTTGCAATCATATTTTTCAGATACCGTTGACAAGCAAACAGGCAACGAAAGACAAACAGGTGATTCAAAGTGAATCACAGCGCATGGCTCGGGAAATGTACATAGATGTTCCGTATCATCGTACAAAAGCATTCTCTTTTAAACAATTCCATGCTAGAAAAACAATATGTAAACCGGATCCCAAGCGTGATTGCGTCGGAAAATCTGCTTCTATGAGCATGTCGATTAAGATGAATCGTGAAGAGCTGGAGGTTTTTGAGAGGCAATTAAAAGAACGAGAGCTAGAATCGCAAATATTTTTCAAATCAGAAAGTGAGTCGGAAGTGAGTGAAAGCGAACCCAGTAAAAAAGATGCTGATACGAAGCAATGTGAGCCAATGGATGAATCGATGCCATTCTGCAAGGAACCTGTTTCCCAATCAATTGATGAATCTGAGAATGTTGCGTCAGAACCATCGAAGGATTTCAGCTCGTCTGGTGAAATTCCTCTAGGAACAGATCCATCCAACACACCGAGTAATGTCAATTCTTTAGATGAAATGGAGCATGACACTACAGTTAATATGGAAAATATTACATCTACTTCAAAAGGTGATGAAACATCAAAGTCGGAATTTACTGACACTATAATAAATTACGATCTGATTTCGCAAGATTCGCGAGGCTCAACGGTATCAGCAAAAAAAGCTGCACTATTAGCGAAACTAAATGTTCCGCTATGTCCAAAACTGAGTGGAAACCCAGACGTCATGATTGATTTAGAAAGCGGAACACTTCAACCTAAGGAGTCGGGGCTATCCGGAGTTGATATACTTTTTCACAGACTTGCAAAGTGCAGTGCACCGAAAGTTACCTCTTCTATTAAGCCCCTGAGCATTTTGAGCATTGATGACGGTGTCGTGAAATTCAACACAGTTTCTCTCTTTAGTGATGAGGAACGACCAGTTACTCAAAAAGACCCAACTCCCGGTGCTGCTTTTATAGCGCTTAAAAAAGCTCTGAAAGAAAAGATAGATAACAACCGTCGAGAGTCCATTAGGAAACGAGAAGCAGAATTTATCAAAAAACAGGAAATAGAAAAAGCTGCAAATGGCAATGAATCGGATAACGAAGAGGAAGAACTGACGGAAGACGATTGTTCTGAATCAGAAACTGAACAAAACGAAGAAAATTGCGCTGCTGGACAGTTGGACAGATTCTTAAACGTAGAAGCTATACAAAAAGAAAATTCGGAAGATGAAAATGTGATGGAAGATGAATATTTGGAAAGAAGCGATAGCTCAGCTTCGGAGGAAGAGACTGAACTAGAAATTGATAAACGGGAAAAAAAGAAGGGAAGAATTATCAAAGCTTTTGAGGATTCGGATGATGATGTTATACTTGAAAATGATAACCCTTCTGAAAACCCCGAGGATACTAAGTTACTGGACGGTAAGTGTTTCCGAAAATGTATGACAATTGTTTTTTTTCTCAAGTTCATATTTTTACAGATCAAAATCAGTCTATCAAACCCAACTCAAGCAACGAGAACAACGAAGAAAACAATATCCCGATCTGGAAAGCAGATGCCAGCGACAGCCATGAAGAAATGAAAGATGATGATCTAATGGCACTGTGTTCAGGGCGATTTGACACGCAGCTTGAAGGACAAAATTCGCGAACTGAGATGCAAAATACGCTTACTAGAAACCAATGTAATGGAGATCCTCTTTACACGCAAGGTGAAGATCTCTTGGGAGATTCACAGCTGATGAACCTCTGTTCTGGTAACTTTGAAACTCAAAGTGAGCTTAATGAACGAGAAGACACAAACCTAACTGACGGTGCAAAAACAAAGCATTGTGATGAAGCTATTGGATTAGAAGAGAGTGATGGAGGCTTAGGTGGAAGACTTCGTCTTGATTCAAGTGATGATGAAACTGAACCTGGTGACAAGAATACAAAGGCTAAATGTAAAAATCGCAAACGTAAATTACTAAGCGTCTCTGATGATGAAAATGATAACGATTCGAATGCAAAGTCAAATGATGAAGAAGAGGATTCCGATATTGAAGAAAACCTCGAGAAAAATGAAGTAAGTGAAGATGAGCCTGAAAATGAAAATGAACGATATGTGGATTATGACTCAGAAGAAAACGAAGTTGAAATTACGCTGACAAAAAAGGAAAAGCAACGGATCGGTGCGAAATTCGTGGAAAATGAAGCTGAGCTCTCCGAGTCGGATTGGGGTAGCGCTGATGAAGATGAAAAGGGTCTGGATCGATACGATATCGAGGTGGGAGATGAGGAACAATACGACCAAAAGCAGCTGCAACAGGAATTGGAAAAAATACATAATCGTCAAATGCTGGATCGTGACCACCGTGAGTTGGAGCAATTAAAAGAAATTTTCCTTGAGGACGAAGAAAATGACGGATTTGGTCGGGAAAGGCAATTTCGTTGGAAAAATGTTGAAAAAACCTTTAGCTTGGATTACGATAAGCGCACGAATGATGCAAATTTAACTGAAAACAATGGAGAGGGAAGTGATGAAGAAACAGAATTACAATGGCGGAAAATGAGACATGAGCGAAATTTGTTACTAAAGGAAAAAAATGTTGATCTTAATGCAGCAGACCTAACTGCAACAACACTGTTGAACCCGATGGAACCCACATGCATGAGTGAAGGACCAGAAAATAATACATCTTCCATCAACAATACCAGCTTAACTGGAAAGAAAAAAATTACAATTGTTAAAAAAACCAACACAACAACTTCAGCTGCAAAGAAGGAAAATCCTTTCTTGATTCCAAGCCCTTCTGTTGTACAGGTAATGATACAAATGATTTCGGCTAAAGGCCGTGTACATTAATATCATTATTTTCACTTTTCGTAGAGTCACAAGGCATCATTTCTATCGCGTGATCAAGAAACGCTTAACAGATTGGCCAATTTGGTAAAATCTAACCCTGAAACCGAAGGAAGCAACACGGTTTTAGCAGCAAAGGCGCGTAATTTTGTTTTCACAACTCTCAGCCCAGCAGTTCAAAAGGTAACTTGTCAGGTATATGTTTCTTAACTTTAACTACTTACTGCTTTTTTATGCACATGTTCCAGGTTTCCTCCAAACGTTCTCTAGACCCAGAAAATGATGAGGAGAATTCAAACACAAAAAAAGCAAAAACATCCAAAAAGGAATCAAATAGTTCCCGAAAATTGATGCTTGATACCCTGGTGTAAGATTGATACACGAGCCCATCTGCTACGCAATCAACGTCCATAAATGAGCTTATCAGAAAATCAAACGGCGGTGTAAATCTATCAATAGTATTACAAATCGAACCTTTTCATTCTAGAAAGAACTAGTCACGGGTATAACAGTAATACATTATTTAATGATTCTACAACACTTCAAATCATTTAATAGCTTCCAACGGATTAGTTTGATCCCCAAAATGTCATACTATGTGAGTAAATTAAGCTGTCTCTTCATTTTTTGACGTTGTTTTTGACGTTCTCAACGACTGGCTTTTCGGCGGCCACTTTGTTTTCATGTTTATTTGGAAAGGTGGAGATAGCCGTTTTTTGATATGAATTTTGCACGAGTGAGTGTCTTTAAGTAAAACTTTAATAAATTTCACACGGAACTATAATGCTTATTTACCATGGTTTATAGGTTACCAAGTTGCTGGGTTGCAGTACGCTTCAACGCGCATATTGCACCGATCCTACACGCATAGAAAAAAGTGAGTATAGTTGCTAGGTTATCGTTGATTTTTACATAAAAATTTGTAATATAACTCATTGTGGCTATAAAGAGGATATTCTGTTTATCTTTTTATGCTGTGCCAATGAATAATGCCATGTAATTTGCATATCAACAGCTGTAAATACGGTTACGTTGTTGGGTCGTGTTGGTGCTGATCCGCAAAGGCGAGGAAACGATGAACATCCCGTCGTAATGTTTTCTGTCGCAACACACTCTAACTACAAGTATTATTTGCTAAATATCTTTTATTTTTTTCTGAAAATCGTTATAAACCGTGTAATGACTTATCATTGTAGATATGACTCGGGTGATTGGATGCAGAAGACAGATTGGCACCGAGTCGTAGTTTTTAAGCCGGGTCTTCGCGATTCGGTGATGTCGTATTTGAAGAAGGGCCAAAGAACGATGGTTACCGGCAAGATAACGTATGGTGAAATAACGGATCAGGAAGGAAAACAACGAGGTACAACAAGCATCATAGCGGATGATGTAATCTTTCTTCAGAGCTAAAGCTCTTGGTGAAATATTTGTTAGATATTTAACTCATCAACAGTGTAAACAATTTAGGAGTTCATAATAATATGCATTTCAAATCTTTAACATACCATATTTATATTGTTTTTATATTCGATATTGATCGTATATTATTTATTGTGTTGTATATATGTATAACAATTTATATATTGGGCCATGCGTTTAGTAGAATAAAAATATGGCACGGTTAATATAACAAAATAGGAAGTGTAGTATAGAATCATAATCTGATTTGAATGTTCATCACTTTCAAATACGAAATAGCTTTATAGTGTAGTTTTGATGAGATAAATGTTCGTACAATTCCTATTAACAACTATTAGAAGAACATTTACTTTTTTTCCATTTGTCATAGCAAAATTTTGGTCCAACCTATGCCTTGCAGTCTTCAAAGTAGACCAATACAATCTCGGATTGCAACTGTCATGTGCAGTCCCGTGAAACTCGTTCAACCTGTGAGAATATTATATTAAATATATTTTGAATATTAAAATGTTATACTTGACAATCAATATATTCGGTGTCCTGCAGCAATGTTTCTTAATTGATATAAAAACTATTTTCAATTGATAGACTGCCCGGCAGGACAAACATATCCTCGAGACAAAAGTTTGACATCTCTGATCTGGAGTAAAGACCGCACATACCGGCCTACGGAAGCTGCGCTGTCGCCGTCGCACACACACAATTCGTAGCTTGCAAAGCGTGAAGTCTAGCTTTTTCGGTCTCAGGCGATTTTCTAGCATACCGTTAGCTGTGCGGCTGCTGAGTGTGAAGAAATCTAAAATATTGGATTACTTGTCCTCTTGCATTGCTAATCGCTAGCCAAGGCTGTCTAATCGCTGCGCTGTTGCAGCTAACGTGTGTGAAAACGTTCTTCCAACTTGGTTCACGTTCCTCCCTATCGCCGCGTGTGCGTTCCCGGAGCATCTTCCCCTTTGTCTGGCTACGGCAGCTGCATAGTCGTTCGTTTTCTTGTGAATTTCGTGTGCTTTTTTGTGAGCATATATTGTACTTGTCGCGAAAATGGCAGCCGTTGCATTAAGTGAAAAGATTCTCTCGGCTAAAACGATCATTTGTGACATCGAAGGGACCACCACGTCGATTTCCTTTGTAAAGGTATGTAACAGGCTCATCTACACTTTTTCACTCCATTTTCTCCACCCTCTTTCTAATCACCGGTTTTTCACCTTGCCGGCATTGTACGCCATGAAGAATGGGCCATGTTGGGCATCTAATAGTTCATTACAATGCACTTTTCTCTTGCCGACATCATTGCAATGGCGCTCAGTTGAAATAATGTGATATTTTAAACATTATCCTACAAAATGCAATGGTGGTATTTTTTTTATTTCGTAGTCTTTTCCTCTACCTCGTTGCCATCGATCGATGTCAGGAGTTCGCTTACTAATACCATTACAAAACTCTCTTGGTTTAGTTTCTAGAGAACGGTAGAAACTACTAGCTTAAGAGAGAAGACAGATCGAGAGAGAGATGTGAATAGAGTATGCAACATGAAAATAAAATTCAGTTAAAAACGGTGCATTTCAAAATTTTTGAATGTCGGTACCATGCTGCTGGTCACGTTGCAAATTCATCGCTAAAGCTATCTTTTTGCAGGCGAAAAGCTTTCCGTCACTTGTGTGGTTAGTTGTTTAGGGTCGGTATTTCTTTACTAATAGTTTCACGGCTTAACGGGTACAAAATTTGAACTAGATGGTCGCTCATGCCTGATTCTTATTCTCTGGTCTTTCTGCTCGTTCCTCAGAAGAGAGTATTGTTGGTATTGAATGAGAATGAAGAGCTAGAGAGTTGGAGTCGATGGTGAGAAATTTGCAAAGAATGGTTGCGATTTCAAAATGACCGGAATCCAGAATTCCAAGCGGGTGCAACTCTGGAATGCAGAAATGCAATATGCAATTTTTAGCTGTAATTTTAAAAATCTACGTCTACTAGCACTTTGTGAATTTAAGTTTAAGTAACATTGAACAAAATTACAGTTCGATAGCAAATTTGTGATGTGTCTCGTCTGGCATGGGATGTTTCCAGCAGTTTTTTGGTGTTGGAGAGATGCATCCTACTCACCGGGTTGAATTTTTATGCTGGTGTACGTGAACAGACTCAAATGTGACTAGTAAACGCGGCCAATGCCATCTATGAGAGAGCATCGGCAAAAAAGATATGAGTGCAGTAACCGGAACTAGCATTCGGTTGGGGCATTTTTATTATTATTTTAAAATAAATATCTAACATTTAATCTTCGTTGCCATAGTAAATTTGTTGATTCATAAATTCCTGCATCGGCATGTGTCTAATGGATAAATTCGATTATTGTACATCCTTCAATTTTCTAGGTAATATTAACCGACAAGGCTGCAAATGGCTGAAGTTTGTAACATGTATAGCAAGCTTTTAAATCATATTGCTATTTCAAACAACACATAAATGTCAGTTTTCTCATTTTGGCACACACAAGATAGCTGCATCTTGACATAGATAGATTATTGGTCTGTTTGAGAATTGACTCCAAATTCACACAAAGCTTGAGTTTTTTTATTGTCACAGTTAAAAAAGAGGTTTTGCGAAAATGGAGGATAATTTTTACGTTTCAGCACAATCTTCAATTTTCGTTTTTCGTCCATCATTCAAAGCTCTATGTTGACGAAGGAAGGAAAGCGAAGGAGATGCGATAATCCGGAAAACTATTGTATGCGAAAAGGGAATGAAAAATGGCGTTCTATAAATAGAAATAACAGCTATGAATCTCATCGACCTACCTTCAGGTCTAAGCAGTTCGCTTCTTTAATCATGCTTTCTTGCTTCGCGAAAACTAGTTCTTTGGTCGCGTATACCTTCTCAATACTAAACGGAAACACATGCATCGTATATGCTCCGCTATTGGGGTGCCCTTAAACTGACTCGTCGCCTCTCTTGGACACAGCAGCAACGGATGAAAAAGAATCCAATGCAAGCGTAAGGCAGTCTCTGATCGTTAGGATAGGACAAGAAGCATGGCCATAAAATGGCCTGCTGTGCCGCCTGTTCATTTTGCCGGTACATATATGCATCGCGTTGCCGGACTAAGAAAAGCCGGGCGAAAAGAAACTCAGAACTTATTTCACAACCGTCAATGACCACCGGCCGGCCGGCAGATTCAGGGCCGGTTGTGTTTAGGTATATCTGTTGCAGTCACAAGCTTGTTGCTACGTGTAGCAGCAAACCTTGTTTATCATTTCATGCTAGTGTGGTAGTTCGATGTATACACATATCTCCAGTTTGTCTGCACAGGGATTTTGTAACTCAAAACCAGGTTAACTAGCACATGGCCAAATGTCATAAAATTCTTTACCTGGTCCGATATAGTTTAGGTCGAAATGAAGCTGCTCTCATAAAACGTAATTCTGACAAAAATGCTGTCTACTGGGTACCATAACCAATGTGTTATAAGTAGGAACGGGTTACCAGAGGCAGAAAGTAGACAGGGTAATACTTTCCGATCCATCAAAGAATTGACGCCATTTTTTTTAAGTTTTACAGCACAACCCTATTACAATTACAATGCATTCGGCCTTACCGGTCGTCCAACATTAGCGATAGTACTACCTCCGTTAATGCAGTATTGCATTGGATTGCATTTTTAACTACATTTTAGGTGTTATTGTACCTCACAGATAAGAGTTTTCAATATGATCTTCAAATAAAAAAAATCAACACTCTGATTATAATTATAATTTTTTTTCAGGATACTCTGTTTCCCTATGCACTGAAATATGTGGAAGAATTTTTGAAGAACAATTGGAATGAGGATTCTACAAAAACTGTGGTAACTGCTTTGCGTGAGCAGGCAGAAGAAGATAAGAAATCTAATATAGAAGGAGTTGTGACAATTTCGGCTGGGGTATGTATTTCATTGGTGTGATGAGTACCCTCAGAATGATTTACGTTATTTGTTTGTTTTCGATAGAATACTGTTAGATGTAATATCTAAATCCACTAACTTTCTTAAATTTTGACATTTTTACAGGATTCGGAAGACATAATTCCGGAAATAGTGAAGAACGTCGAATGGCAAATGTCCCTGGATCGTAAAACGGGCTCTCTAAAGACATTGCAGGGATTGATCTGGGCTAAGGGGTATAAGGATGGAACTATCAAAGGACAGTAAGTTGTGAAAGAGGAAAAATATCGATATATAATTACTCATTGTAACAAATTGAATTAAAATCCTATTTTTTTTACTTTAAAAACAGTGTTTACGATGATGTGCAGAAGGCGTTCGAGCAGTGGACTGAAAGTGGACGAAAGATCTATATCTATTCAAGTGGCAGCGTCGACGCACAAAAGCTGCTTTTTGAACACAGTGAGCAAGGAAATCTTCTTAAGTATCTTACAGGACACTATGACACGAAGATCGGCGCAAAACAAGAAAAAGAAAGTTATGATTCGATTTTGAAAAATATTGATGCCGTTGCTGAAGAAGTTTTGTTTCTTACCGACGTTTTCGCGGGTGAGTACAAAAAAAAAGACTGATAGAGTGTATATTATGTCTTACTTAGATCTTAAGTATTATATGAGATGTTATTTTAATATTATTATCCTGACTTTGTTTTGCTTACTTTCCATATTTATTTGTGTATCTGTTTTACGATACACAGAAGCTAAAGCTGCCAATGAGGCCGGTTTAAGTGTAGTTCTGCTCGAACGTCCTGGCAATTCCGAATTGTCAGAGGAAGAGCGCAATCAATTTTCTGTAATAACCACGTTTTCGGATCTGACTTTTGAAAACTTAAAGGACGAAAACGGTGCAGTCATCAATGGGAAGCGTAAGATTGAAGAAACAACTGATGTCACCGAGGAAGACAAAGCACAGGTATATCCTAACAAAAAATAATTTTACTTTTCTTTTTCTCATAATCTTATTTATAACCCAATACACACTAATCTTATATTCCTTCTAATATTCTAACTTTAAAATTTCTTAACTCATCGGAGTTTAAATGAACACAGTAAAATCCATATGTTTGAATGACAATCATAAAGTATAGCAGAGTAGTATCGTAAAATGAAAATATCCAATTTACATTAAATATGATACATCATCCCGCAGAGAGATTTTCGTATGGTATAGAAATAGATATCTCATTTATATTTAATGCATGTTTTTTGGGCTCTTTATTCTTTTAAGAAATCAATTGCCAGTGTTCATGTTCAATATGTTACAAAAAAATAAAGTTAAAAATGTTAGTTTCCAAAAATAAAAAGTTCAAAAATTAAAATACAATTTACAGTCGAAATTAAGCGAAAGGTAATAATTAAGCTATATCAGGCATTCAAAAAAATTATAGGGTAGCAGGTACCAAAAATAATTTTTTCAATTGTCAGAACTATTATAGTCTGCATTATTTTATTAAAAACACTAGGATATCTATAAACTATTAAGCGATAGGATAAAGTCTTCCAAACATGCAATTAAAGGAATCGGTAAACATTATGGTAAACATTCGTCTTTTTTATCTATTGTATTGGTTATAGTTAATAATCTTGCTGGAGAAAATTTAGACAATTGTATGGTGAAGGTTGGTTACATTGATTAGTGACAATTCTAGAAGTAATTTATGTATACTCGCCCATTTCCTCTAATATTAGTCGTTATTCACATTTTTTGCTCGTATTCGTTGAATATTTTGGGCTCTTTTGATATGAGTCTACGGTCTATTACGAAAGAAACAACAGTTGGCAATAATTTGCAAACCTGTGTTTTGTAATTTAGACAGGTCGAAGTAAATAAAACAAAAATTGAACCACAAGATTACACCAAGGCTGTGATCGCCACATTTTTTACATTTTGCTTTCATTAATTCATTCTATGATCAGTTAGATAATATAAGACAAAAAGAAATATAATTAGTATATTTTTTTTAACCTTAATCTATTTTTTCCAGAGCGAATAAAATAAAACTTTTATGTAAACACACTTAGTCTGCAATTTGAGTTTTTATAAATGTGTATTGTTTCGGTAACTGAAATACGAACGTAGTAGATGTTACGAATATTTTAAGGGTATTGCGCGGTTGTAGTCTAAGATAAAAGGCACGCTCCTGCCGTCTATTGTCGATTTTAGAAGCTTTTTTTAGCATAGCACGGAACCGTGTGGATTGAACATTAAAACAGTTTGATAGTTAGGCAGTGGGAAGTATTAAAACCAAGTATTTTAAATATGATATTTTTAATTATTTACTAAATGAGTTTGTGCCATAAATTAAAAATTTATATGTATCTTTAATTTTAGGAACCACCCACCAAAGTAGTGAAAGTCGAAGAAATAAAAAAAACCGAATCTTCTGGTGCTGGTTCCACAGATGATACAGAGATGGTTGAGGAGGAACCCTCAGCTACAAAGACTAAGACTGATGAGACGAATCAGTCCTCTACGAAGGAACCGGAAGACAAAATGGAAGTAGACGGAACAGATGCTGCTCCGGTTTCCGAAGATAAAAAAAATATTGACAAAATAGAAAATGACGAAAAATCAGCTCAACAAAGTATCACAGAAAAAGTTGTAGCAGGAGAAAATAAGGATGATGAGAAGACTGATCAAAAAGACGGTAATGAGAAGGTGAGCAGCGACGATAAAGAAGAGATCAGCAAAGTTGAGAATGTGCCAGAAAATCGTGATGAAAAAAAAGATTCGCCTAAAAATAATGATGTAGAGATGGCTGCCGGGGAAAAAGATACTGTAGAACAAAAGGAGGAAAATAAGGAAAGCCATGATACTGAACAAATTAAAAACGATAAAGATGGAGAAAATAAAACAGACGAGACTGAAATGGTTGATTCCGCGGAATCTAAGCAAGATTCGAAAAGCGACGATGTTCAAACAAATTCATCTGCCATTCTGGAACCTAAGGCCTCCATGAAGGAGAATCAAAGTGAAGAAGCAACAACTAACGCTGAATCTAACATTAAGAAAACTGATGTCGAGGTTTCTGAGGGTGTCGAAACTAAATCTAACATTCCCGCAGATGAGGTTGGCACAGAAGTTAAGGAAGATACGCAAAACGGACAGGAAACCAAAGAGAGCGTCGATGCAACAGAAAAAGAAACACCAAATGATGAAGTAACTTCGACGGAAAATGGTAAAGAAGATGGAACAGCAAAAAGTCTCAATGGAGAGGAAGCTGAGACAAAAGCACCCACAAATGTGAATGGAGCAACAACAGATGAAAATGTTACTACTAACGGCGGAAGCAGTGTGGGTGACGAAGAGAAAAATGGTGATAGTGACAAAGAGAACGATACTTCCCTGACCAACTGCGATACTGATGAAACTGTGGCGGAGAAATCCAACGGAAATACTGCCGAAACCACGAACGCTGACGAAGTAACATCCACAGAAATTAAGACTAAAAAGATAATTGAAGTTGCACCGACACCTGCTGTAACTCCATCTCCTACAATTGAGGCGGATGCGTAAATCAAATTCGTTCTTTTCCAAAAACACGTTGGTGCGGGCTGTCGAGATGCCTTCAGACAACTCTTCAAGAACTGCTGCTTACGATGGAACAAACACGACACTTTTAATTTAAATATGAGTTTGAAAAGAAAAGAGATATTACTAACAATCTCATAAGCACCACCATTAATAACGTTTACGTGAAATTATGACTAGATGAACAGGCTGGGAGGAGCTGTAAGTAGTTACAAGAAGAAAGAATTACATTTACATCTGTCACAGGGACTACACCCACTTTTAGTGATTACAATTTTTATAAACATATTTATATCATTTGATGCCGAGATTTGCTAGGTAAAATACTTAAACGAAAAAGAACTTAGCGGAGAAAACGGTTAGAGAAGCAACGTAAGGATGTTAGCAGTTATGATTTATGTTGATGGTCCGTATTGATAGCACATCAGTCCGTCAAACGAAATCTCGTCAACATGAAATAGAACTGTACAACGTAACAACGATCGGATTTTTTCTTAGTGTCCATGAGGTCACATAATACCATACAAACAATAATATCATTTTGTAACGACACTGCGCAAATCAGAATAGCCATTTAATAGTATAAGTGACGATTTTGGTTGGCGTTGCTAAAAGACAAAATACAACTCATGATTCGATTGCACCACAGAATCAACCGTAAAATTGAAAGTTACTCGTTGGTCTTGTCGTTTTACAACAAGAGAACGATATAATGCACTCAGCATTCATTCAAAATCCATTCCAATGTGTTTGATGAAAGACTGAAAATTGGTTCGTTTGCGATGAAAGTAATAAGCAAAAATTGATAAAATACTTAAAGATCAGCATCAATTCTGATGTCGCAGCAATGTTCGAGGGAAAACTTATCAGGACTGTTAATTTTTAACACGTGTGCTGCTCCTCATTGAGTGTTCCTTGCATGCTGTGTCACAACAGTGTTGTAAGTTCTTGGGATCGCACATAGGTTTACTCGCATTTATCCTGACTATCTGGTTTCCACCGGTTGCAGGCATCTTCTTAGTTTCCTATTTTTTTATTTATTTGTTGAAAGTGGTTGCCCTATCAAACAAAAAGGTTATGACGTGTTATATGCTGAAATTAACGGCATCTGTGTTACGGGTCATGTGGTGTTACGTACACTGATATTACCACGATAAAGCAGTATTGAAACCTGAGATCTGATTTTATACATGCAAATGACGCACCGTTTCTCCGATTCGTTCGATGTGATTTCCTAAATAAATTATATAATCCTCGCGTCAATCTCACAAGATAGTATTATATTAGATGCTACTGCAGCATATTGAAACATACGGCCGAATTGTGATGAGAGAGGCAAAACATTTTTCCTATGCTTTTTACACAGCTCAACACTGCTGTAATGGTAACTGACGGTATGGAAATGTAATACGTAGATTATGATATGATCACGATAAGGAAGGGAAAACATGCGATAAATCAATGCAACAAATATCACAAACTGATTTAAGAAAAAAACACTAGCAAGAAACACCTGGTAAACTAACATCTCATGTCCTCCATGTATGAGTAAAGAAACGCACACAAAAGTCTACGCGGACCCATGTTTCAGAATAAAGAATAAACTTTGACAAAGCCGGACGTGTCATTGTTTAGTAGTAATGCAAAAAGGAAAAAAAAATATATATATATATGAAAATGTCTGCCCACAGACTGTCATCAAAAGATGACGCCAAATGAGGAGAAATGGTCATCGAAGTGAACTGAAAATACGCGGTTGAGATACTACATGGATATATGCAAAGAACACAGGAGTTAAGAAATAAACTAATCGATAATATTTTAAAGTTCCAGAAACGGAGGAAACAAAGTATCGGTTACAATGTGTTGATTATTTTTTTATTTGAAACTGAGAAATGGTCAGATTGAAAATTAATTTCCCATTTTTTTGCCTACTACACTAGGATGAAAGCACTGTTTTAAATGGAGGCGCCTGGTTATTTGTTAAGCGACGTGGGATAGCTGAAGATATGCCTGTTACTTAATTTTTTTCCTGTTCCAAAACAAATTTTACCCTTTTCTTAGTTTAATCAATACTTCTACAAACAGTGCATACACCCCAGTATAAATGAAATCAATTTCATTCATTTTTTTTACTATTGCTAGCTAAATGTATAAATTCCAGCCCACATTAGTTTTGTCGAATATTTCTACTTTTCATGTGTATATTGTAACGTTCCGGGAACACTTTGGCGCCTATGAAGCTTTAAACACATGAAAAATAAACGAACTAAGTCGCATGACCAGTACTGAGCTCTGTGCCTTGGTCAAAGTATGGTTTGCGAAGGAACGAGCGCCTCGCAACCGTTCGCAGTGAACGAAAAGGATGAAACGAACATTGTTCTGTACAGCAGGATGGAAGGGAGTGATAATGAAATTGACGTAGAACAGAATCGACGAACGATGGAGCGCTCGACTGCGGTAGGAAAGTTGCCAAACAGCATTGGCCGCGTCACTAGATTTTGCAAAAGGAAGAAAAAGGACACACCACCGACATGATGCCGTCGCTGTCCCTTTGCTGTTTGCCGATGATAGGTTGCCATTATCCGTAGGATACGCTTTCGGGATACGCTATACCTGTTCGAGCTCAACTGCTTTCGTGCAGGTGGTCTTTTGTTTTCGATTATTTTTTTCCACCGTGTACGGCTTATTTTTGATGCAAAATTCCTGCATTTTATGTATTTCGGACCAGAGTTTTCGATTTTCAGATTGGCTCAAGTTTTCTCGCTTTACAACTTTACACAATGTGTGCTGCGACAGTATGCTTAGAGAGCTTGCCCAGCAACAAGCGTGAACGCTGATGCTGGTTTTAGAAAGGAAATACTTGATTTATTTTTTTTAATGACATCGCCTCTCGATCAATCCGAAACGCAACAGTTTACAAGTGAGAAAAAACTTCGAATGCTGACTCCTTATGAAATTATCTTATTTTATATTGTTCATCGAAATATATGCGTCATGGCTGCTGGCTTTTCATTTACCGTCCGGAATGAAATGATTTGCATCAAATTTATAGCTCATGAGTTCGTCACGATCGTGGATTATAATATTTCTTACATTTTTTTTATCCCCCTAAAGCTCCTTTTATTCCACCTCATCCTTTTCCCCCACTTTAGCCGACATTTTGCATTACGCACTTCTTCTTGATGGCATTGCTTCTGAAACAAATCCCAAAACCCTTCGATAGCCACCCGAAACAAGATCTGATCAGATCCAGCGAACTCGTGGCGCGCAGCAAAAACGAAAGAAATTCGATTTCAAGTTTTGCTGCCATAACCCAACAAATGATACCAGGAGATCATGCGCCCAAGAGGCTGCACTCAGCCGGACTCCGATACTCATACAGTGATCTCGTTTGCACGCATTTGCCAAACATGATTGCTAGCTTGCTCTAGCGTTATCGATATCGTCAATTCATATTGTCGCTCTTGTTGGCGCGTGATAAGCCGCATGCTGTCTCTTTCGACCTCGATCGCTTATCATTCGAAGCGCATCATGGGATCTTTGTGGCCATAAATTATGAAGTTATAATTAGGTTTACATCATTTAACCACATTAGCATGCTCAATTTTGAGCACAAAACAAAGAAGAAAGCTGTGTGCGATACATGTCTGTAAATAAATGAATTGATTCCATAGCGTTGAGTGACTTTATTATTCGAAACCACATGGAATAAAAGTGATCAATAAAAACGGTACCCTTTTGTCACACATTGCTCCATAGTGCAGCAGCGATGATCGATTGGGCCAATCGCGTCGTTCGTTCAGAACGATAAAATGGCCCCTTACGTGAACGATTAACGTGCGCAGAGATGTTAACACAAATATTCTTTCTGTAGAGTCACACAAATTGCAAAGAGTTTGAGATCGTAGCGGACAACGGTACTGCCAGGAGACCATGTATTGATCAGCTAGCCGCTTCCCACCGCAATAGTAACCCGATCGTCCTGCAGACCCGATACTTGCCGACAGTTTCCTGCTCCTCTTCCGTGTTGTGTGAAAACAAACGGGATCAAACAAGAAGAATAAGGTCACTCTAATATTTTATGCGATAGCTAGAAAAGGAAGCCTCAATGTATTCTGTGCTCCAGGGATTGCTGAATGAGACTAGCTTATCGGGAAAAGGGTGAGAAAGTAGTAGCATGTTCAGTCAGGTGCATGATTTTGCCATAAAGTTCTACGTCCTGTCATTGTAGGGGGATTGATATAATGAGAAGGATAAAGGATTCGAGCGTGCCGGTTATGTTAGCGTTTAACAACTCCACCAAGCGTGGTCATTGATCGATAATTTAAGGACATATTTACTAAATCTTTGCACTTCTAAGCCATTAAAAATTGTGCGTTTGCAAGGGAATTGCTTATCCATTCACCCTAGGGATGATATGATCAGTTGGAGACATGAACGTTGTCCCTGCAACGTGCATAAGCAATGAGCTGAGCGACAACTTCACGTTACGCCCAAATCTCACCGTGAGCAGAATGCTGCTAAAATACCACCAGCGCACCAGCGGAAACGGAGATGGAGGAACAAACTCCCAAAGCAAAAAAACAAAAAACAAAAGCCGTTCCAAAAATCGGCCCGAACTCCAGCACGGATGAGTCAAGGTTACCACCCTACTCGACAGTGACTCGACCGTACGACGAGGATTTCATCACCACACAAAACTTCATCGTCCTGTCGCCCAAATGGAAAAAGGATCCCAACATCTACCAACTCCAGCCCAACCAAAAACCGGAAGCACCGAGCGGGGGCACACGTGCCACACAGATTCGGGCGCAGCATTTCGGCGAAGATCCTTCCAACAACCCGCCCTTGCTGGAGGGTGCTCTAGCTTTGGGCATCCTCTTGCGATGGGTTCTCGTACTACCACCCGCACCACCACCGGCAGATAGCTCGCCCAAAAGACAGTGGCCAAAAGGGGACGAACGAAAATGAAATTCTACGGTGATTGTCTCGAGCTAGCGTTTCGTCCTGCGTCCTGCGATCCCACCCCGGCTGTCCTTTTTGGGTTCGGGTGCTTCTCTCCTTCTCTCTTTCTCTCTCTCTCTCTCTCTCTCTCTCTCTCTCTCACACACACACACACCCACGCAGGCTGGAGCCCTTCAAGAGCACTCCCACACAGGCGGAACCATCCGGGCCATTTCCGTTCATCCCGAGTTACGTTGTCTCGTGCCGGTGTTCGCTTCTTTGAGTGTGCCCGTACTCCGGTTCGGTTTGGGGTTTTCTTTCCACCTCCTGGGGGAGCGTTTTTCCATACACGTGGCTCAGCTTTGCGGCACTCCAATGCGGCATGGAATAAGGACACGCTGCACACACTGGCCGCTGGCTTCACGCGCGATGCGTCAAATTGTTCCAAACACTCGCAATGAGATGCATCCGCTAATCGAACGGTTGAGAAACGTTTGGGTTTTGTGGTTAAAAAAGCACAACCTTGGCTATTTGTTGTACTGTGCCTCTGTGTTGTTGCGTTACTTTTCCCCCTGCCGCTTGCAAATTAAATTTCCACACGACTCCGCACGTTACGGGTCCGGAATTTAACAGTGATCGTTAACCTTTCGGCCTACGCAAGAGGTCCTTGTGTGCGGAATCAGAAACGCGCAAAATAACACAAAAAACGGTAACATGTCTCGAGAAAAAATATTCTTTTTTCCCTTCACCAATGCGATGCGTGTGAGCTGGATGAGCTTTTCGTCTGGCTGGAACGAAAAAGAAGAACATTCCCATCCAGTCCACCACCCTTTGGCGTTGGGCTGAGCCTGGACCGGTTAGCACATCCGGCGCCAGAGGTGGTCTCGTTTCGAACCGTCCGTTCTTCGACCGAGCACTGTCTCAGGCTGGACCGAAAGACGACGTGTTTGTGTGTGGAAAACGGGGCGAAAAAAACCCACCAAGCGGTGGTGGAGCTTCTGGGTTCGTGAGTTGAGTGAACGGGACGGGACGATTCGGTGCCTTTCGGTGAGTGGGAGTGAGTGAGATGTGAGAGCAAAAAGGGCTCACAGCCTTGGGACCGTCGGCCCTTAGCATCCTTCACAGGATGCTCCCGGTGAGGGGAACTGCTTTCAGCGCTCGAACCAAGGTGGTAAACGGACCGACGAATATGGCGTAAAATTCGAAGAGAGATATTTCATTCCCTTCGACCCACACCTCTCGCTCTCGCTCGTGCGTCCTGCGAATGGCGCGCTTTTCCAGCAGCTTTCCCTTGCTTGTTAAGGCTGCCCACCTTTGTGCGCCTTTGGTGTGCGAATTTTTCTTGCCTAGCGTTTTATTTTCCCGCTTGCTTTTTTTTTGCTTGCTTGCTTGCTTGCTTGCTGCCATTCCGTGCTGGTCGCCTTCGTGTTTGGATTCCCTCGACAACCGCCGGTGTCCCTTCGATCGCTCCATCCTCCCTCAAGGGACGCTGGATTCAACTTTATTCCATCTGATGGAAAGCGTACTGGGAATCCTGTGCCACGTTGCTGCCATGAACGAACGCGCAATCTCTCGCTCTCTCTCTCTCTCTCTCTCTCTCTCTCTCTCTCTCGCTCACTCGGTGTGTTCTCGTCCTCTTTCGAGGCTTCCTTAAAGGAACCATCCAACAGGACCCCATCCGAGTGATCTAGCGAGCGTGTGAGTGCGTGTGTTGGTGTGTGGGCAAGTGGGTGGAAAGGTTGAGCTTACGTTCGAGCACCCTGGCGCACAGAAACCTTAACCTTTCTTTGTTTCTGCGAACGCTGGCGTTGGGGCGCGCTCTGAAGGCGGACGAGGCTGGATTTCATTTCGTTAAGACCATCCGAACGACGCCGGGACGCTATCCTGCTCGGAGTCAGCGTTGGAAGCTTTCGCTCTAATCAAACCGCCCGCAACCGCCTCGCACCCCGGCCGCCTGTCGCCCACGTCGGACTCGTCAGCATTCGTCTGTTGGAGGCTTCTTTGTGCGATGTTTCTTCGATGGGCGCTTGGGATGCGGTGAAACTGGAGCCACCGTTTGAGCAACCGTTGTGATCCGTTGCTATGGTGATTCGGTGACGATCGAAACTTCGACCAACGTAGCGTAGGACGTCGTGTCAAGCGCTACTGAGGCGGCGTTTGTTGGCCTCGGTTTGCTATCAACCGGAGTCTAGCGAATGGAGAATAAGCCACCTGGATTGTTGGGTGGGTTGATCCTAATGGCATTCAGTATCTCATTCGCTTCGAATAGACGAAATGGTGCCATATTTTGTACATTTTGTCCACTGCTTACTATTTGAGGATTGAGTTAAATGTCATATATAAGCTCCTATTGCTTATGTAATGAACGTTCTTTCATCTTATTCAAGCACGAATAATGTAGAAAAAACACTTAACTTGTTTTTCATCTCCACATTTCGCTCAAAAAAAGAAATTTATTGTGTTGGCTCGATCGGCCTAAGAAATGCGCACATTGCCTACATTCAGGCGCTTTTCCGTCCGAACAACAGGGATCGAGTCAAATTCCATCCGCTTCTCGCAAAAAGCGAATCGGAAAAGCGATGAAAAGCGGCCACCACAACGGTTCGCGTTCTCAGCTCCACATCCACCCCCTAGTCTTCGTGCAGAAGGCGCCCACCGGTTGGAATAATGGGGCCAGGAATCGACGAACGGCGTAGTTTGGCGCGGTGAAAGTTTAACGAGCAAATACGAAGCATGCCCGATTTCGTTCTCGAGTGAGCGTGTCCTTTCGTGTTTCGGGTGCGCTTCCTATAGCAAAAGCTACCCTATCGAGCGATCCCACCATCCACGTCCACGTGGGAGCCCGAAAGGTGCCGAGAAGGTCACGACAAAAAGTTCAAGGGCCGGTTCAGGGCGGTAAAATTGGTGACCGTTAGCGCGTTGTCCATCGTCGCCTGCCAAAGGACCGGTCACTTCGATCGGTGACGCGATCCGTGATGTTCTCAAGGTGTGTACGGATCTTGCATTGTGCGCCAGCAATAAGATGGGTATATTCTCGCTAAATCGTTGCGAACGGGGACGTCAGCCTTTCTCGTGAAAAAGGAATTTCCACGAAACTGCTTGCTGCAGTGAGCAACCGTTACACGGCGTCGAGAAGAACATTCCGGGAAAGCTCCCGTTTTCCCGCTCGAAGGGCAAACGCAATCGACGACACGATGGTAGCACTCCACACCGCCGACATCCTGCGGCCGCCCCAATTCGCCCACTGACCCGGCTCCGAGGAACTCGAACGGAAAATTCTTGCTTCTTTCCATTTCTCCTTTTTATATTACGCTCGCACTCTCCCCGGGTCCTCGCCCTAAGGGCCTACACTAGCGCGGGTCTCAGCGGTCTCCGCGAAAGCAAGGAGCTGGAAACGGAACGAGCTTTTCTTTTACGTTTATCGTCGGCCGTATATATATATATTTTTTTTTTTGTTTCGCTCCTGCTTCTTCTCTCTCATAATTTCCCGGCCCCGGCCCATTTCGACGGTTTATCGTCGGGTCGGATCTGTGCTGGTTGGGTTCGAATGGCGTCTCCATCCCGGGCGGGCTTTGTTTTCCCTCCCAAAGCCTTCCCAAGGCCCTTTGCGTTCCCCGCCATTGGTGACCTTTCGGGAGGCAGCAAAAAGCGTCGCCGTCTCTTTGTTTTGACAAATCGGAAAACGGAAGGCGTGCAAATGGATGAAGCGAAAAAGAGGAAGCTTAAGCAAAAAAAACAAAAACCGCCACACGAACGGATCGAACAACGGTTTGCCGGGTGAAGAAAAAACGGTATGGAATACGCTTTCTGCGTCGAGAGGACTTTCGCTTATGATTCGAGGTGGCTTTGGTGGAATCGCTAAGCTTCTTGCGCTTAATCGGCGCACAAACTTTAGCGGTAACGTTCGATTTGTTTGGTAATTTTATTTCCAATAGTTTTTCTGTTGCTCTAACGCTATTCGTCACCAGTTTACAATGGCTGCTTGATGTTACTACGTCCAATTAGTAACAGCTTTTCCTGCCAACCGTTACGGTAACTCTTCGTTCACGTTCTTAAGCAAGGTTGCAATACTTAGAACTTTGGTGTCACGTGCGAAAATAGCAGCAATGATGCAAAGCTTTTCCTCGTATCTAGCTCTTCCCAAAATAGTTCTTCCAGCTATACCCTCAAAGCCAATCCAGTTCAACAGCAATCCCCTTTTCCGGTAGACGCGATATAGACACAATTACGCGCGTCTATGAGGTGTCCCTACCGCCGTCTAGTTTGATCACCGGCCGATGTGACGATTTGCAATAGCCAGTCAGTCGCTAGGCGATACACCCACCTTAAGGATGCAGACGGAAGGAACAACGTGCCCCACTGAACCGTACCGATCGGGTTGACATTATACGCGCTTCGTCCCAAACGTGTGCCGTTTTTCCGCCATCAATCCGTCCAGTGCGTCCTCCCCGATGCATCTCTGCATTTTACTCACTCTTTCTCACTCTCTCTCACTCCCTCTCTCTTTCTCTTTTCTTTTTCACGCATAATCGATGGCTTCAAACGATGGATGATAAGTTTCCGGAATGGGGCTCTGCTCCAAAATCCGGCTGACAGCGTGAATGCATTGAGAATTAGGCTAATTTTGGGGTGGTCCAAAAAGAGAGCCCAGAAAATCCGTTCTACCAGGCGCCTTGCAATACGTGTGTAGGATTTGGCCGTCCTTGTGGCATCAAATGAACCCACGATTAATGCACACCCCACACCGAGCTCCAGTGACTGCTCAATCCGTTGCTGATAAGCCCGCAACCGTTCGGAGGTTGCTACCGGTGTTGCCGGCAACAACCGAAATATATGCCCCACCCTATGCCCCATGCCTCAGCACGCGGTATGTCGAGCTTTTTTTTTTGTTCTCTCATATTTTAGTTTGGCCTGTGCTTTTTTTTCGCTCTCTTTTCATTTGTTAATTCCGGGATTGCCACCAAGTGCAATGTTAAAATGAACACAGGTCGATCGGGGTCCTGGTGGGTGAAGGGGGAGGGGAGAGGGAGGAGGGGGGATTGCATGTTACTGGTCAACCACCGGACAGCGAATGCACCAGCTGTCAGGAGCGAAGAGTAGAGGCTGAGCAGGACGCTTTTGTGTCGGTGTGCGTGCGTGTGCGTGTGCGTGAGCGTGTTAATGCACCTCGGTGGTGCGGTGCATGGTGCATCAGGGCTTACGTGCCCTCCCACACCCTGCTCCACGCAGCCAGCTGTTTGCGCGACCTGCAGTTATGAAAAAGGACCTGACAAAACAATCAAACGTTGCGCGGAAAAATGAGCATGAAAACAAAGAAAGTGGGGTGAAAAAAAAAACGTCCACCAAACAGTAGCGAAGAGGAACGGCTCATGGAAAACGAAATGCTATCGAAAGCAAAAAAAAAAAAAAGAGGGAGTCCGAACATCCAAAAACTACCCCCACCCATCGCCCTGTTGCAGCCGGGCGGTCCGGGCACGAATGACGCCATTACCAAACACGCTGTTGATTGGCCGGCATCGCGGGTGGGGGGAGGAGGGGGGAATTTCATTTGCTTTTTTTTTGTTTATTTCGCACACCTCCCCTCATTCCTCCACCGCAGTATTCAGTCATCCCTTTTTGGTTTAATTTTCCCGATTTTCCGCGATGCTGCCTACCTCCGTGCACACGTTCACATTCATTCGAGGCAGCACGAGGCAGGAAAGGGGATAGTGGGCCGAACCGTGCGAATGCATTATCCCTGCGAAATGCCGAACTCCTACCGACCGCCCTCCTCCCTCTCCCCCCCCCCCCCCCGTGCCCCACCGTCGATTGGCGGTCAATCAGCGCGAGGGTACGCTTTTCCGGATGGTGCGCGGAGGGGTGCGAGAGAACCGGGGAAAAATCGCGTTGGGTGGTCGCCCTGCCCGAATGGAGTTTTGCGCAATGGGAAATTAACGAAATTTTCCCAGGGCTCAATGGGAGGATTTTCCGAACCCACCTCCCCCCCCCCCCCCCCCCCCCCCCGCACCGTTCTGCGTATGCGGGAAATGGTTTTCCACCCAGCATCCGGTTCGCGGAGCACGCGTTCATTTTATTTCATCTCCAACCTCCCTCCAATGAGTGGGAGTCGCCTTAAAGCTGTCACCTGTCAGCGTCCGCGATGGGTCTAAATGTTGAAATCGGGTTGCAAAATGGTGAAGCTTTTACAGGAAACTTTTGCAAGCGAGCCTTCGATGAGCCTGGTTTGGGGGATGCTAGTCCTTTTTGCATCTTCTGCCCGGAAATGCAGATCACACCAAGCCACACACACAAACACACACACGGCACAATTGGGTCAGGAAAGATGTAGAAGAATACAAACCCCGCTAATGATAGGGAGCTGTGCCGCACCTGTTGAGTATTTGGCTAACTCAAAAAGCTAAATTATGTTGGGTGCATCTCGGTACGATCTTGGCACTGTTCGAATCCGATTGCAGATCAGTTACATTGCGCTTGCAAGTGACGATTTGTGCCGTGTTTCGGGGTTGATTTCGAATGGATTTCAAATAAAATCCCCGTGAACGGGTTGTGTGCGAGTGCGTTGTGGTTAAGATTGCTAGGTCGCAGAAGCACCCTTCTCGATGGGATGAACCTCGCGCGATGTTGATTCACCTGCAGGATATTCTGAAAGTTTACAACTACCAACCTCGAAATAAAAAGAGAAATGGTAAAAGCTCATACTGCAATCGCTGATAAATGAGCTCGCTTCTATTGCTAAATGAAAAATCAGAACCACTAGAGATGTTGAGCTGACAGTTCCATTTTTTTTGTGAGCAACGATTTTCTGTTCCACAACTTTGCGAACTTCCAGCTGGACAACTTTCTGCATGCTACAAATAGCTGCTCCCATTTAGAACCGCGACCCAGTGACACTCTGCCACTACGTCGTTGTCTCCGATCGCACGTTGACGCATCGTGAACGCGTAAGTTTTGCGAGTGAGGCGCGCTAATGGCCTCCATCGTAGGCACGTGAAAAGGCACTCGCGCGAAACAACCCCTCCAACGCACCACGTGGCCGTGCCCGTTGGTCATCGCGACGTAATCAAATCGCCAGTGAATGACGCCAAACCGCTTCCATGTCGTCACCAAAGCGAGAGCTTGAAGTTCAAAATGATGCTACAATACCGACCAGTCCTCGTCACTAAACATGACAAACTGCCGTAGGTTCTCCGAACAAGCTATCTTCGTTAATTCTTAGTCAGTGTTGAGATCAGTTCTTAGTCGGTTAATACTTATTTCTCCCCAGTGAGTCATGGAATTATCGATCTCAGCATGTTGCCCGTAGCAACGACGCCGATGGGTCTGAGTAACGCAATTCCACTAAGTTCGACTGCTCCAACAGCATCGATCCGCAACAGAAACGATGCACAAACGATGCAGAAACGATCGACGAATCTTGAAGTTGATGGTATAGACCTAACCGTGAGGATGATAAGCGCCTCGACCACTATCAGGAAGTTGATCGGTTGAGCTCAATTGCGTCAATAAAGTGCGTCACTCTCGTCAACGCTCGATGCTCGATCTCTCTTTCATGAAGCCGCTCGCCAAAGTCGTGAAAATGCGCACCCATTCTATTAGAGTGGTCCCAACGGGACCAACCCGAGCCAGAAAAACCATTATGTCTTCGCCTGGTGGAGATCATCTCACAAGACGCCTCTCGAGACCACCGTACGATCTGAGCTCGAGGTTTTGCTGGCATTCGCAGGCACATTGGAGCTGCATGAACTGCTGCTACCGAGTGCTATGTGCACATAACCCGTCCCTGGGGTGGCTTTTGTGATGCCCCCGCAGGTTGACCCTGAGTTGCACGATGGATCGTGCACGATGAGGCCAAGAACTGTGCATCCCAGTGTGCACCACGCGCACAGTGGAAGTAGAGCACTAGTTAAGAGGATAAAATGCGATTGCAACTCAGGTATATGAAGCTCTCTACAACATCGCTTAGACTGAGGAAAGGGCCTAATTTTGCTTCCCAAACAGTTACATAATTATCGGAAACAACTCTTGCTCTATAGGGATAGTTTTCATTAACCTTTTTGCGATCTACATTGCGCAACTTTCCTTGCGTTCTTCAAGGAGTGTGGTTTGTTTGAAATCAAAATTTGCTTCCGATAGAAACCGAGTAATGCGTAACCGAAAGACTTCACCAAAGAATGAAAGAAAGCAGCCGGAGCTGTATGGTGCCATCCCAAAAAGATGCACGAAGCCATCCAGCATGGTTCGCACGAAAACGTATCTCATCCAAACCCTGCTGCAGCGGAGTGCTTTTTCCCGCAAAAACCCAACTCCAACACCCGAGACGCGATCCCGAGCCCGCACAATTTCATCCCAAGCGTTATAATTCCCCGTCCCGGTCCTAAATAGCACAGTTTTAAAATTGAATGGGAGAACTTTGCTCGTTCGAAGAGCGCTTCCATCGGCGGCAGAGCTCGGCAACCGTTTCGGCCGCTGTGTCACGGCCCGCACCACCTCTCGGGTGGGCGAGTTTTCCCAGTTTTCCCTACCCCCATTTTTCTCAGCATTCTCGCACTCGAAACCAGCCTCCGGAGCTCACCGTACGACATTGCTCGTTCGTTCGCCCGTACGTGCGGTCATACGCCCGATGCGTGTGCGCTCGAGTGTTAGTACACCGGGTTTCGACTCCTATATACCTATCCTACCTTCTCGAACCTCATTTCGCTGCCGATGGCACACAGGCACCATTGTTGGTACAGGGCTCTGCTATTGCTCTTCCAGGCCAGTTCTTGGTTTGTGACTCCCAGTGCTGCTTTTTCTGACCGCTTTTCGTTTCCACGGCTCCTTAGATTGGTGGTTTTCTCTTTCTCGCTTGCTGCCTCACTCTCTCTTTCTCTCTCTCACTCTCGCCCACTGGGTGGCTTCATTATGCCGCCTTCGCGATGAACCTGTACGCTCTCTTTTCTCGCTCATTCACTCTGTCTCTCTCTCTCTCGCTTTCGGCCACGGCCAGCAACAGTGGAGCCGTGTATTTCTCAAAGTGCGCGCGCTCCCATCAACTTGGGAAAATGAAATGTTTCATCTTAAGCCCTCGCTCGCACGCCCGTTACGACGCACTCGTTTTTTGGGGGTTGCTTGCACGTAAACATTCCGATCGCTGCCTTCACTCGCCCCACGCTGCTGTGAGGGATGCGTGGTTTCGATATTTTGAAAAATTCGTTGAAAAACGAACCGCTTACGGTTGTGTGGGTTCGATTCACGGCGGGGAAAATGGCAATTTATTTTGGTAAAACATTTTTACAATAATCGGCTCGTAGCACCAAACCAAAGTAAGGCCGAATTCATCGTTGTCACAAACAATTCCATCGGTACATAACAGCCAAAAACATGACATTGAAAAGGGATGCCATTTTAGAGGGATACTATTGTGCAACAGATATATACAAAATGCAATGCTCATAATTAGTAAAGAAATTGGAAAATGCACTGTGAAAAACTATTTGAAACTAGTAAATTGCCTTTAACACTTATAACTTTGCTTGGACGCATTGGACCATTTCCAAAACATCACTAACTTACAGTACTTTTAAGAGATTATAGTTTTAAAAATAATAACACAGATATAGTTATACTGGTGCGAATAGGAAAGTATTAAGATCTAGTACTAGGTTAATTTGGCTGTAAAAAAAAACAAATTTATCTCCAAAAATTTTTCTTACCAAACCGAGAAAACCCGGGATAAGGTGCACTGTGACTACTGGGAGGAAATGCCCATCACCATTTTTACTTTGTACATAATGTCGAGCTTCAAAATGCGTATGTTACGGCCCGTCTCTTATGATCTCTTGCTTTATTCGTCAACTTACCGAATCAACAAATTTTGGTTAATTTTGGGAACAAATTTTACACCCCCCTTTTTGCTGATAAGTTCACCTTTCCGTCCCACACCTGACCTTTAATGATTCTAGACCTTGTGGAGCGCAAAAAAAGGAGTGACATTTTCGAAACTCCTTTTACAGTGCGTAATTCCGACCGCGTGGATTCGCACCACGTTTTCCGATACTACCCGTGTCCTCTAGCCGTTTGCCAATAAAAACCATGCACCGACATCCGTGCGCCGACTCTAACGGTTTTTCTGGGCGCCCCAACCAACCGGCAACCGCATGGTCAACTCCATTTCGCATGCACAGGTCACACACGTGTCTGCCGAGTCGCGCGGAATCTGCGCATGAAATACGAGCGTGTCTCAATTGTGCTCGGATACCGCGGCTTCTAACATGCTCGACCCAGCAAAGGAGCTGCATCGACAGCAGATTCGCTCGACCGAAAGGGCCACAATCGCCACTTCGTCGCTTCCAGGCAGGTGCAGCTCCAGGAATGCATTGGAACGGAAATGACACGCATCGTCGTACCGGTTCACAAGCACCGTGTACGTCATCTTGGCTGTCAATTTGTCGATTGTACAAGCGTTTGGCTACTTTGCCGCAAACAGAGGCCTACTAGATTGTGTCGGTCTGGAGATGCGTGCGGGAAGTCTCAAACACTGGACTCCTTGTGTTGTTTGTTGCGTTCTAACCACGAAGCTAGCGCGGGCTTTCTTCCTCGATGTGGCCTCGTGCTCGATTGTGGCGCCCAACAAGGCTGGTATCGATTGGGGTGGCCGCCGTTTCGTTTGGCTCCTGGAGCACGTGGACCAACGGCGCACGGTTGGGCGAATTTATTCGTTTCTCGCCCCGTTGAGGCAGCCGATTTAACGTTGTTTGCCGCTAGAACGCTTCACGCTGCGTTCGTAAAAGAAAAACATTCACGCACGAACGCCCCACCCGTTCGCACGCACGCACGCACGTTCGTCAGAACCCGTCGAACGAAAAACAACGCGCAGGTTTTCTCAAGCACAAGCGCCACAAGCGTGTACGGTGACCCAAAATATTCGTATTAAAAACTTTCCGTGCCACGAAATCGCGCCCCAAACGCGAGCGAAGGGTGGTTGTGGCGAGGGAAAAACAAATCGCCCAAAATACGTGTGTGCTGCGTGCTGCGCACGCGTTTCCACTGGCGTGTATTCAAAAAATCAAACTGCGCCGTTTTTTTTCCTCTGTGCCCTGAATCACCGTCCAGCGCGCCATCTAGCGGCCGTCGTTCTAAACTGCCTCCTATCAGTATGTCCTTCGCTAGGATATGAGCCGCTCGATCGATCGTTCAGTACGCAAGCCATTTGACGGATGACGCGTTTTGTGCGCCGTTCTTACGATGCTACGACGGTGGGAAAATGTCAAATGCAAACCCTCGCGCAACTGGCGCTAAAGGAAGAATGACGATCCCGCAAACATGTCCTGACGAGCCAAGTCGTCTAACCGGGTGCATCACAGCCTCGCGAAAACACCACTAGCAAGCGATCGAACCCATCCCGAAATGTGGCGCAACGAGAGATAGGAAACGAATAAAACTTCATTTGCGGCTAAGTTCGTTCGCCAGTTTGACGTTTCTCCCGTGGCCGTGGGTGAAAATGCGATTTGCTTTTTAAATGCGGACAACCAACGGCCGCACAACCTGCACACGAGCAGCCGCGAAACTTTCAAACGGCCCCACATTCCCAGGATGGATGGATATCCCACCCTGGCAGCCCTGACAGCCCCGATTGTGCCCATTTGGCAGCACTGCGCGCGTGGTTCGGTTTTGCCTAGGATTTGGCCGGCGTGCGGAACCGCCGTACGCGTATTATAAAACGCATTTTCGAACCACTCCGTTGTCCGTTGCCTCCAATGTTGGCAATGGTTCGAACGGGCGCGAGCGTACACACTCAACAACGCGAAGAAGAATAAAAAAAAGCGTTCATTTCGCGCGATACAACTTGCGCGAGTGAGCGCAATGGCGCGAGGGGTGCGAAAAGGACACACGCACGCGTGCGCCCGTGTGTGAGCGAGCCAGCACGAGCGTCCTTGTGAAGCGGACAGACACGAACGGGACGTTCGAACTAAACGCACACGTACCATCGAGGCGTATTTTTCCATCGCTGACGCGCTGCTTTGTTGCCAACCCCTCCGGTGGCGTAGAGCGGTGGCGTGTTGCGTTCGAATTTCGCCCTGTGTGTGCCACCCTTACGGCACACCCCCTCCCTCTCGTCGCTCCCTTCTTTAGCTAGAGATGGGCTCCACCATCGCTTTCGCGTTATTTGCCGCGTTGCGAAGCCAACCGCACACACAGCCTCGCAACTTTGCCTTCCTCACTAGGCTGCGTTCGCCCGTGTTTGATCGCACGAACGAACGAACGGTGCCCGCCTCTGGGGCCACCATCTACCCCCACCCTCTCCTGGTTCCATCATCAACCAACCACCCACCCACCCAACCCACCCAACACCAGCCGCCCTTCCTTCCTGTGCCGCTCTTAACAAACGGCAAAAACCAACGCGCGCCCTAATGGAAATCCATTCGTTTGTCGGTGATTATACTTCTTCGTATATCGGCACGGAGCGGCCAACGGAGACGGGACGAGCGTACCGGGCGAGCGTGTGTGTGTATGTGTGGCTGTGTGAGCGAGAAAGGGGCTGTGACCGAGCAGGGGCGACGCAGATAGTAGGAACGCCTAGCATCAGCACACCAATCGACACTGAGCACCGAGAGTCCCGCGACCGACGGAAACGGCACGGTGGGTTGCGAGTCGTGTTTGTCGGTGGTCAACTTTTACCAGCACGCAGCCCATTCATGTCCTGGAAGGATGTCTACTCTGTGTCCGAGTTGACAGCAGTAGGCTGGAATTTGGGGGAGCATAAAAGAGACATCCCGTTTCCAAAGAATGGGGAGAAATACTATTCATGCAGCAAAAGCTAGCGAAACGCAGTCGAAGGCAGAACAAATACTGCACCGTTTTTCGCTACCCACAGGTGTCCATTTTGAAACGCTGTAATCCGTCCTCAATTGCGGTGCACCTGCGAACAATACCGTACGGCGCAATTCGTACACTACGAAAGACATCCATCATGGCCGCCAGTGGAGTCGGCCTTAGCTCCACCTTCGCAAATGAAGCGTATTTTGGTGTGAAAGTTGGCAACAGGGCGATGCACTGATTTTTGACACGATATGCATTTTTAGACGGGTGTAAACGTTGATTCCTTGATTGAGTTCGCTCTAAATGCAAGCTTTTGTGGGGTTTTCGTATTGAACGCAATGTCTTTCGTGAAACATTGAAAGTATCTTAACAAGAAAGAACTTAAACGATGAGACCCAATCGGGCTGCATTATACATGCCTGAAACGTGATCAATATCTCAGTTTCATCCTAGTAACCAGTATTACTTAAATAATATGCATATTGTTGCATGTTTTCATAAGCATTTCTTAGGTTAGGGTTCGAGATGTGTTATTTCTCAGCTTTAATGCAACAGTCTCATTGATTAGTTTTATTTATGCAATTTACGAACATACCCCCCCATTTTCAGGTTTTGTTCGTACGCAGCTGCCTTAATGTATCTCAGTGATATGTTATTTTTTTGGTTTTGATGTCTCATCGGTGTGACTTATATTATTTGAATAATTTACAAATTTTTCCAAATGTTCATAAACATCTCCCGTTTTTTATCAGATTAAGCGCGTATGTATCTCCGTGCTGCGGTATTTCTTCTCCCACATCCATGGAAAATGTGGCCACAACTCACCCAGCTCAAATATGGCCATTTTGTTAGCAAACACCGGGCTTGATTCCAGTGTGCCAGTGCCCTCCGAGTCGGTGCCGTGCTCGTCACTGCTATCGTCGCTACGGCGTGCACAAACAGCACACCGAGTGCCCCGAGTGTGTCCCGGGACCGAGAAACATCGAGCACCGCATTACGTACGAGTGGTAAAAACCCGCACAAAGCAATAGCAGCAGCAGCAACATCACCAGCAACACCACCATCATCATCAACAGCAACAGCAAGAGCAGCAGCAGCAGCAGCAGCAGCAGCAGCGGCAGCCAGCTCCCGAGCACATCGAGTACGGGCCCAAACGGCACCGATTCGCCGAACGAGCGAACGAACAAAATGGGGAATCGAGACCGTCACTTTTTCGAAACCCTCTTTCGCACTCAACGCACACCAGCGCAGTGTACCGGGGCAAAACTTCTTCGTTGCTTTTTCCGCTCAACGTTGCGCACCACCATCGCTTGCTAGAGCTCGGTCACCCTTCGCCGGTGTTCGAATGTCAAAATCCCATCGCTCTTTCTCGCTCGTGTGCTCTTGCTTTCTCCCTCTCTCTCTCTCTCTCTCTCTCTCTCTCGCACACATTCACACACGCTTTTGCTCCCTCTGCCGGTTGCGTTCGCCGTAGATTAAGCGCGCCCGTTCCCTTGTCGACCCGACGTGAACAGCAGGCTTTCCTTCCTTGCCGGTTTTCCCGCCCGGCTTCTTCCACGTCCCGTTTTCCCACACCCTTCACCCAAGACCTTCCCAGTGTGTGGCAAGAGACTGTGCCGCCCCGGCCTGATGAGGCCGGCAGATTTCTCATTCGAACGCGGCTGCCAAACGACCCGAAAGCGGCGCATTTCGAGCGGCGAAACCGGGAACGAAGGCGAACGATGGAAGATACAAAACGTCAGGGGGAGAAGCACAACAGCAACAAAAAAAAATACCAGCCACCAGGGCAGATAGATCCGTACACTCGTCGGTACAAAAGTAGCAGCACGCCTGGAAGAATGTCCTTACGGTGAGGGTCTGCGATGGTTTTGGTAACTCGGCCTTTTTGCTGGATGAAATTCGTATAGAAGTTGGCATACATTTCTGAGGTTGGCAAGCGATCAGCGCCTACTTGGGGTTACATTAGTTGATTTTTTACATATTTAAGAAACTTGATATTCACAACACTCAAATGGATATCGCTTGAAATTTAGCTTAAGAAAAGATGCTACGCGCATTTTAGACCACGTCAGAAAGTGTGGTTAGAATTGGTGACACGTCATTTGCTTCCATCGCTTCCTAAAATCATGATATTTATACAACCCATTTGCACGATACGAGCGTTGGAAGTATCGTAAGTGAATCAGCACATCAGTACTCTGCAACACCTAACCTCACCGATGTACGATCGAACGAGTCTATTATCGGTTATCGATCGTTTCGCAGACAGCTTAGTATTCGCTCACGTCACACCAGCGCCATCTGACGGCATCCAATTGACATCCCGGCCACCAAACCGATGCTAAAATGGCGTACACGGATGTAAAGCAGTACCGATCGAAGCGCTCATTTTTTCCTCGCAACCGCCGCGACCAAGTCGTCAATCGTGGCCGTCGTCATCGTCGCGTACGGTCGTCGCAGGGGCGGCAAACAATGCTAGTGCCTGAAGGTGACTTTTCTTCTGCTGATGCGTTGGCTGCTTGCTCGTTCGCCTGCTAGCTCGTTATCTTTCCCTCCATCTCGCCACACGATGCTCCATCTCGCTCTTGCACCCACTGGCGACGACCGACGACGACGACGACCGACGAAGGCTGACTCACGCGCGCTCACGTCCTTCCTGCGAATGGGGCAAGAAGCTTGGCCTCGATGGCCGCCATTGGGGGTGCCCCACCCGGACTCACCCCACCCACGTACGCCGTCTCACCCGTTTTACGCCCTGCTTTGACTCACCTCGGTGGCCTCGTCCTCGCCTCGAAGCCGCCATCGTTGTCATCTTTTGTCGGGGCGATGCTGCTTCCGTTCCCCGTTTGCCATCGTTCCCCGTTTGCCCACCCAATACCCGTCAACCCGACGACACCGGGTAAGGGTGGGATGGACGGTTTGCGAAGGAAATGGATGGAATTTTTCCATTCTGACTCCATCTAACGAAACTGTCACGCCGAACCGTTGGGGTTCGAAGCTTTGCTAAACCCTTTTTGATCGGGCACACGGATCGGTCCCGGGTAAGGCTGAAGGGCCGCGGTGAACGGGCGTTTATGTGCTCTACTCGAGTCCTGCCCGTAGTAGCGGATAGCGCGCACCATCGTCTACAAAAGCCCGGCTCGCTGGAAACGGGAATGCGTATTTTTGGACCCCTTTTGGCGGCCTTTCCCGAAGGGCGTTTGGTGCGGGTTCGCTGCATCGGACGGATCACGTCTGCAAACTAGAACCTGCGGACCATCGGGCTAACTGACGAGCGGGTGCGCACGTGGAACGATCGCTAATGGCGGCAAACTAGCAGCACCGCATGTGCACCGTCGACGTGTGTGTCAAATTCAAAATTTTGCAACTGTCTCGCGCGCCATTTTCGTGGCCGTTATTTTACCCTCGAGTGTGGTTTATGCACTCTTCGATTGCGCACCGATCGGTGTCATTTTGAGATGCCTGATCAGCACCGGAGATCTGCTGTTGATCGAATGATCGTTCGACAGAGTGTGACCCATCTTGTTGTTGGTTGTGAAATTCGTGGACCAGCGGCTTGGGTATTGCCGTATCTTTTGAGGGTGAACAGAAGAAGAATTTCTGTTTAATGCTTTCTTACTTAAAGCACGAAATATATTACGTAAAATGTACTGAATTGCTTTCCATAAGATTGCTCGTACGGTTGTCAAAAATTTTCAATTGTAGAATGGATTTTTGTTGTTGTAAAAATGAATGCAGATTATACGAAACTTTTCTACAAAACTATCTACATCTTTTCAGCTAGATAAGATTGATACATGGCAGTCGTGACCTTAAAAACTGAAAAGCAATTTGTCGCTATTTTTTTTCAATAAAGTCAAATGTGCGTAATGCTGCTGGAGTTACTCAGTCAATTGTAGCGTGCAGTTTTACAGGCGCAAATTCAACGCATCGATTTTCGCCTCCAACAAACAGAGCCACTCGGATGGTAACAACAACAAGTAACCTGCCCATCGTACGTTTCCTTGAACGGGCGGCCTCCTGGCGAACGCTTGCAGGACTGCCGCGTCACGCACTTGCAACGACGGCTCGAGAGCGAATGAACGGGGACAAAACCGCCGCCAGAAAGGGCGGAATCGTCGATTCCGATTCATCAATGCAGCCTGGCTATGCACGTACGCAAGTATTTAAAACATACATAAACTCCCCTGCAAGCAGGTTGAAGGCGAATCCGTCCGTTTCCGCCTGTCACGGTTCGATCCGGCGAAAGGATTGTGCGAGAGCACCGGAAAAAGACCGGAACCATGCGGAAAGGACACTCGAGGACGCGCCTCGCGAGAGTCCTGCTCACCCTGAATTTGGTAAGAGAGAGAGAGAGAGAGCAAAAAAAAAGAAAATTCCCCCCAATTTAATGCCACCCGATTGCGGTGAGCGAGAGAGCGAGAGAGCTGCTCATTATCAGCGTGGGTTGATGGAAAAGCGCTGGAAAAGCGCTCCTAGCCTACGGTAAGAGAGAGACACTTCCTGCGTGTGCGAAATGTGGTTCGATTATCGGCAGAATAACAAAGTAGCGTGGGGCATTAGACACCGAGCGCTAGGCGCGTCAGATCGATGCGAATGTTCGCAACGAAAGAGAGAGAGAGACAGTGAGAGAGGACACGGACTTTCCACGCATCCTAGAAAATCCTTTCCAAAGAGCGGCCGGCGAGAGTGGACGCCAACGATGGTACGCCGTGAGAGAATTCAATATTTAATCGTTCTTTTTAACGTCTCTGCGGCGAGTCAGCCCGCGACGGGAAACGTCAGAATCATTTCGATCGCAGAAGGCTCCGCATAAGCGTACAATGCCATTAGTTAGCATCGAGGAAGCGTCGAGGAAGCGTTCGTCGTTCGTAGCAACCCTCCTAGACCGGACCCTTCAAAGGGCAGAGCCAGAGCGCACAGTCCCAAAGCAACCCAAGTCGCCGTAACAGCGGGCCGTTTCCGAAGGGGACTGAACCGGGCACCCTCGAAGCGAACGGAATGGAATGCTGCCACGGTAGACGGAGGGGTGACAAAGAGAGGGGGATGAGAGGAAGAAGGGTGGAAGGACGCAGGCGAAGGGAACAATAAGAAGGAAACCGGTGGGAACGAATGAATCCACGCCGTCGTTGTCGTTGCCTGTGCTCGCTCAGTACGGCTTGGTTGGCGTTTTTCTTGCCTGCGTTTATCTCCCTTTTCGCTCGCTACCATCCTTCTCTCCCTCTCTCTCTCTCTCACACACACACGCACACTCCATCTCCCTCTCTATCACTCTATCACTCTCTGACCTGCGGCCTCCGAGCGGGAAGCAGATAAACGTCAAGCGCTACGCTGGGAATGTGAACGGTGAAACAGGAAGCAGCGACGGTCGGTAGGGGTTGTTTTTTTGTGCCTTTCGTTGCTTTTCGAAACACGGCGAGTGTGGCGATGGCCTGCGTGTCTCGGTCTCTGCGACCTGACAGCTAATCGCCGCACGCACACCACCACACGAGCGCAGGCTGTGTGCTTTGTTGTTGGCTCACCGTGTGAGGGAAAAATCCCTTCGTTTAGGGGTTGCTTTCGTACAAAGCGCCTTAGCCAAGGCGCTGCTGCGGTGTAACCCTTGAGTGCGCCGGCCTGCAGGATGTGCAGGGTGAATGATGAGCTTTCGAGCGGCGTTTCGTGAGTTGCTTGGTTGGGCTATTTCGAAGGGTATTTAACTGAGGTTGGCTCGTTCAAGATTGGAAGTATTTCCTACTCAGGATGCGTTAAGTTAATCCATTCTTCATTTTTCGTGCATTGCTGCTCGTTTTTGGAAGCATTTGTTTTACTATGCGTCGGTTTTTGATACAGTTCCAGCTCTTTATTAATGATCTTATTAATCAAATTCCTTAAAAGATTGACCAACTGGCCTCGGTTGGCACGCTTGATGTTTCAAAGGAGAATTTTATATAGAGGTTGATAAAACATGTGAGTGTTAAGTAGCTGGTCCGATTTCAAGCAAATTTTCTCATTGCTTTTCAACATACTCTTACTAAATTGACATAAATTTTACTCGCAACCTTTTTCCCACCAACACGCACGAAACAGAACGCATTTGAGCGCGTTTTCAAACCAATGTCAGTTATCAAAGCCATCCTTTACCACGGCAAGTGCAACAACCGTCCATTTCGCATCGAAGGGTGCACACCCTATTGGAACGGATTCGTCCTCGAACCACGCGCTTGCACACACACACACACGCTCTGACAAACACGCGCACACTTCCCTGCGAGAAATGACAGCGCACTCGAGCTGTGAGGGGTGGTGTAGCGAGTGGCGCGCAGAAAACAGAGGGGGTGAAAATATAAAAACAACCCCCAACATAAAATGCCTCGAAAGCTTCCACACCGCGCAGCAGGCGAATGTACGCGATTTGACAGCTCGCGGAGAGAGACAGCAAGAGAGAAAATGAGAGAAACAAAAAAAGGCAAAGATACCGCTGCTGCTCGAAGGCAGGTTGGCTCAGAAGTGGATGCAAGGATACGGGGGGGGGGGAGTAGAGGACTGTACCGCGTGGAATAATGCTTCATCGGCACAGCGGCCGGTGGGTGGGATGGGTGGATGGAGGGAGGTCGTGTGGGTGGGTGGGTGGGTGGATGGGTGGTCTTGGTGGGATATTTTTTCCTCTCTGACAGCAGCGCACCGGGTCCGGGTCCGGGTCGATCGTCACCCGTACACGGGGCTCGTGGGCAGCAACTGCAGGAGAGAGCGTAAAGAAGAGAGCGCAACAACACCAGCAACAACAGGCAAAAGCAGCAAAAGCAGCAAAAGCAGGGTAAAAAAAAGGCCAGCCCCAACACGGCCACAGCGGGGATTGTTGATGGGGATTTTTGTGCGAACGTTGGCACCGGTGGGTGGGTTGCTGATGGGTGGTGGAGACGCACGAGATGGATCCAACTTGCGTTCGGGCCCGAGTTCGTGCTCGGTTCGTGTTCCGTTGCGCGTTGATGGCGGCCAAGCGATGGCGGCCGTGCGATGCCCGCGGTCTGACAGATACGGCTAGTAACATTTTGTTCGCCGCACGATACAGTCCTGGGGAGCGTGTGGCGCGTATGTTTCGCATCGCAACACGCAACGCTTTTGGGCACGTAAAAGACGCACCACGGTATGGCACGTTTTGTGGCCAACGAGTGATACGAGGCTGACGGTTTCGAAGTGGTTTCGAAGTGGGCGAGCCTTTTTTTCTACTGGGAGCCCGACGTGCTTTGCAGGAGTCAGGCAATCGAGACAGGAGTCCTGTCCTTTTCCGACCAGACAGTTGTAGTTTGTTGACGGTTTCGTTGTTTACTCGATGTACTCGGTGCACGGCGTGCAGGACCTCGGACGCGTCCTGCCATGACCGGTCCGATGCGAGTTGTTATCGTGTGCTAGGGAGCGGAAGTTGCCGCCAAAACAAAAAAAATTACCCCGAAACGGAGCAAAATAAACCAAGCGTGATTGTGATAGTGTGCCAGGTGTGTTGTCGATTCGGCAGTGAAACGAATAAGCCGGTACAAGCCTCGAGTCTGGTAATCACCGGTAGAACAGGTGAACACGGGTATCCTAAGAGCACAAGAACAGAGCAACAGAGCAAGTATTAGAAAGCATCGTTCTTTAGCGCGAAATCGAACTATTTCGTATCCCCCCCAAAATTGCCCAAAAAACGCATAGCTACAATGGACGTGGTGATAACTGACGTGCTCTGTCAACGTTCGACGTAGGATTGCACCTGTAGCGATTCTTCCCTTCAACAACGCGCGACCTGCGCTTACACTCGTACTCCAGCTGTCCTTTTAAGGCACACAACCGCACGAATCAGCTGACCTGACCGCGGGGATCCCTTCGGTCGTCCTGGACGTGCATGAACAGGTAAGTGGCTCTCGCTTGTCCTCCTTACACATTTCCCAATATCCCTGCGCTCCTGCAAAGCGCACACACGTCAAAAGCACAGGATCTCGCAGACGGCCAAGAACCGCCACGCGTTTTATCGTGCGCGAATTGGCCGTTTGTAAACAAATCACTGACCGGTCGGTGCACCGTGGGACCGTGGGAGCTTGGGAGGATGGAGGACTGCTTGTAGTACGTTACACGCATACATACCTGCATGGTTGCAAGTAAATCGTGCCTCATCGAACGGGTTGAATTACACACGGTCGAAATTGTACGCTTAGCCTGAAGGGATGATTCGGGTCAGATGGAAAGCGTGGATTTACGCACATGTGCACGCGGTTTTGGAGGGGAAAAGTTTACGTTTGTTGTTGCCTTTTTCCCGTGCTGTGTGCTCAGGTTTTTGTGCGTTTGCTGTTGGCCAAAAGGTGCCTTAATAATTTGACAGCATGCTTATGCGATACGCACGTGAATCGAAGAACTTTAACCATGTGCACCTGCTTTTCAGTGATCCTGGATGTGGTGCGGGTGTTTTAACAATTAATTTCCAGTCTTCCGCAGAGCAGAGAATGATCAACAAGAGATCGTAGAGCAAACATTACTGGTTGAAAAATTACTGAGGATGGTTAAAAATAAGAACTGTTAAACATGACATTTACAACATTAGAATGAACTAGATATAGGATCTTTTTGTTAGTTAATATTTTGAATTTGTACATGGTTTTTTTTTGTTGGTATAATTATTATAGTCACCAAATTCAACCAACATCAAGCACAGAAAGCTTGCAATTAGAAGAGCACGTCACCTAACAGATTCTGGCTCATCAGAGAGCATCCAATCAGTCGCGAAATGCACGCTCGTTTCTGCATTCCAAAAAAGCTCTAAATTTTCTGACGGGCAGGGATTCGAAACGAGATAAGCTGCGATTGTTGCGGCTCATTATTAAATTACACGGCACGTTCGTTAAATTTTGTGATTTTTTGTGCTCTCAGGAAGATAAAAAAAGACGTAAAATCTCGCTATCGGCTCGTCGCCGGAGAGGGAAAACTCAATAAAAACAACGTTATGAATTTTCCCAGGTGTTAAAGGGATTGCAAGCTCGTAAAAGCGCCGAGTTACTGCGCCCACGTTAGGCAGCCTCCCGCGCTAGTTGTCAATATCGGCCACATTCCGGTGAGCTTCCTGCCGATATTTTGCATGTGTTCGATTATCGTATCGGCACGGTGAATTCCTTTAGCGAGCACGGAAGAGCGCGCGCTTTTAGTGCAACATGAATAAAATGCAACCCAATCGCACACGCTGCCGCTCTCACCAACACGCCAGCAGAACGCATCTGGCAAGAAAGGAAAGCATGTGCTCGCGCAACGGAGCAACGGACGCAGCGCGATTGTGCATATCTCTCTATTCAAAAAAGCACGTGCCACTCACGAGACGATGACCGCAAACGCGAGACGCCGGCAGACGGTGGCAGCAGCAGCAGCAGCAGCAGCAACATCAACAACATCAACAACAACAGCAACAGCACCAGCAGCATACCAATTTACGACGAGACACGACGACGAAAGCGCCGCGCAATAAATCACTCGCCAATTTTCCTTCCCGTCAACATAATGCATGCGCGAGCGAGAACGAGCACGTGCGCGCGACAGAGAGGGGGCCAGGCTCGCGAGAGAGAGCGAGAGAGAGAGAGCGAATTTAGCGGTGTGTTTGTGTGTGACCAATCCATATCCTTTGGCGAAGGTGGTCGGGGGGGAACGATGGTACCGCAGCGGAAAAGGGCCGTGAGCATTTTCTCAATTTCGATTCCTTTTTCCAGCGTGGTAGTGGTGGAGTGCTGTTGTTGTTGTTGTTGTTGCTGTCTTTTTTCTGTTGTTGTGGTTGATGCTCTCACCCCTTTCCGGAGGTATGCCTGGCGGTCGGCATTGAAGGAAATGAGCATAAAAAGACATGCGAGACGTAAAAGATAAATAAAACACACACACACGCACGCGCGCGCGCGAGGGAGGTACGGGCAGCATCTGTTGACGCGGGCAATAATAATAATGATGCTGCAGTTCTAACCAGCTGATCGTAGCAACCCGTGAAGTTGAGTGTACCGGCGTGACTCTGGCAGCGCTGTTATGCTTGCGGTTATGCTTTACCTTTTTTATTTGACATGTCAACAAACAAGCAGCGTTTCGTTGTGACGTTTAATCGTGCACCAAAACAAACCCAATGTCCTTTTGCTGCACGCACTTCAAACGCACTCTCGCGATCATCGATCGATGGCGAGAATGGCTGACAATGGCTAGAGCTAGAGGCGCTCTAAACCACGCGGTTCCATGCTTCAACAACGGCCATGCAATAATGTACACTTGTCGCGCTAGTTGCCGGTTTTGTTTTGCTTGCCAATTTCGTGCCCGAAACGAGCCGGCAGTACGTCTAATTGCGTGTAGAGTGATCGCGTGATCGCTCTCGCACGCTGGCTCGCTAGTTTTCTCGCTCGTTCTGCTTCGCTTCCTGGCGATCTCCTGCGATCCGGCGATCCTCTCGCTTTGCTCGTTGCGCCCGGCTTGCTATCAAGATACGGTCACGTTTTGCTGCTCGTTAATGACATAAGCTTCTGGAGCAGATGTGAGTGACTGATGAACGCGTCGTGGCGGCTCGATCGCGCGTGTTGCCGGCATGAGAGAGCTTTCCGCGAGCGCTCGATGTAAACAAACCCAAACCCGCCAAGGCAGGGTCAAGTTGGGAGCAATTAATTGCAAGTTGATGGGCTGCTGCGCCGAGATCGGCACCGCACGGGCGTATTGGTGAGATGACCGCTTTTGTATCCGCCTTTTGTTGGCGTCGCGATCGTGCGGTGCTCTCTTGATCGGTGATCGGGAGATGTGGAAAAAGGTAAATTGCAACGTTCTCTCACGGCCTAAAAGCCGCACTGGTGCCGAGTGGGGAAATAGAGAATGTCTAGCACCAGTTCTGTGCAATAGTTCAAGTTCTTCGTCATATGAAACCCAACAGGGCTAGGAACAGGTGTTTTCTTCGCGCTTAAAGGGAACGTTCGTTATTTTCCACGTGGAAAAGCGTTTACAAAACATTGTTATCGGTTATTCGTACATATGCAAAAAAGCACAGCGAGAAGTAACATTTGATCGAAGCCTTAAAGCACCGTTTGAATGACGTACTCCTGCGACAGGCGAAGAAAAGTCCTACCGATACAACGTTCTACACAAAAATGTACAGCACGTGTAGGAAAACCGCTCGATCCTTAGATTGCCTGCTACTCGCCGTCTTTCACTCGACTCGTCTTTGAGACTCGACATACCAAATTTCCATGCGGTTTGCATTTGCTCTCCAGACGAACGCTGTTCTTCTCCGAAACCGAAACCCAATACTCTCCTCGGCACGGAGAAAAGCGAATCACAAATTGCATCCTTCCGTGTGCACTCGCGGTGTGAGGAAAATCTTGTTTCTTTTCCGTCCCCATTCGCCGCATTCATCCTTGCCGAATTCGTGAGCCACCAGGCGGCCGCTTGCGCTTCGTGGTTCGTTTGAAATCCCGCCACTGTCATGGCGGCGCACCTGTCAACGTGCGGTGTCCGTTGCACTGCACCGTGAGGACATTACCAAAAGAAAGCATAAAAGAAGGAAAACCCGAAGCGGCCAATACGCTCTCATGCTCAAGGAACGACCAACCGACGGTTTGACCGACCAGTACGAGGGAGAGACCGCCGGCCAGTCAATCTCAGCGCGCGTGCAGCGCTCTCCAAACCACGGGCCAAGTCCCAAGCCGTGCAGCCACCGCTGTAAACCTGCCCCGAGAGCAAAAGCATGTGTCAAAAATGTATGCGTCGCCGGGCGATAAGAAAACTATTTCCGAGCAAATAAACAAAACGACGGCACCGCGTGAGTGTGCGCCGCGTGCGACAAACCGGGAGCGCCATTTGCGAGAGCGGTGTTTTTACAACCCGAGAGGGGGGGGGGAGAGGACGGTTACAACCACCCACCCAACCATGTCCGTCTTCCCACCCCCTTCCGTACAAGCACATGCTAACTACCGTCGCTAGGGCGCCGATTCTGCTGCCTGCTTGTCGCTCCAATGTGGGCCCGCGAGTCCTTGGACGTGCGCTCTTTCCACACGCGAGTGTGTGTGTGTGTGCGGGGGGTTTTCTGTGGGGTGGCGGCAATTAGCGTCTCTTCTCCGAGCAGAGCCTAAGCAGCTTCTCGGGGCGCGCTCTCGCCATTTTCTCGCTCCTGTTCTCTTCGTGCACTCGCGCGCGCGGCTCGCATGCGATAGTGCGTCTTGGGCGCAATTCGTTGATTTGTTCATTACGCGTGGAAATGCGCTCGAAGAAGGAACGCTAATTTGGTGCCCTGCTGCGCTCCGTCCGACCACATCAGAGTATCGTGATGGGGAACGTAATTTGCACTTTGCCCTCCACGAGCTTTCGATGTGCGCGATCAAAATTGATGATTTTTTTTTGTATTTCGCGATCATCTTGCGGCTGGGTTTGCTGATGCTGCTTGCGCTAACGATTCTTCTTGCGCGCTGTACGCTTCCACGAGTTGTACGGTGGCTTGTCATCGCCCGCGGCTCGAATGCTTCTCAAGCGCATGCAAGCGCTTCGATGTGGCCCTGGACAACTCGGAAACTCGATGGGGACCGAAACCGGTCTTAAGCTTGCTTCCCACTCGCCCCGTAACACCAAGGGATCGATGGGAACAACCAGTTCATGGGGCCGAGTCTGCCGATGGTTTGGAATTTCCTGCCTTTAGAATGGCAGCCGAGCTTTAGCGTAGCGTTTCGGCGTTGTGCTGCTTCGCTTCAGACTTGGGGACTTAAGGGGTTTGCTCGTTCGGGGGTTTGTGGTGATTTTTTTTTCATTTACTTTTGACCGACACTGTTACAGGCCAACGAGCGTTTGGACCGAAGCCACCAGACCTGGGTTAGCTCACGGAATGCACTTTGGTTGGAGATTTTATGCAAAAATATTTTCTCACGCAATCCGCACACACACACACAATCCGCGAATCTAGCAAGAACCGGAACAGGGGGGTGCGAGCTGTAACAGTGACGGATGCATCTTCTTTTTGCGCCCTGTGCAGCTGCATGCTCCACTGATTTGACCCTAACGTGGGTTGGAATGTGTGATTTGTTGGGTCTTATGGAGGTTTGAAACAAAATTCGTACGATCCTTTAAAACGGACTTAATTTTTATTTCATTATGCGTTGGTTCTTTTTTTTGTGTTCGAAGAGCTAGAAAATTCCATGCACAATCGTCCTCAGGATTGGCCAATATGGAATTATTTCGTGGTTGAGCTCCTACCTAGTAGTGCAGCATAACCGGAGCAACCATAAGCATTCCACATACCGTTGGCCCGGTATTATTTATGTACGAGCAAAAAGCTTCAAGTTAAGCGGTCGCTATGGAAACCGAAACGCAACCAGAACATCCCACAGCAACTCTCCATGGCATGTGTTTGGGCTTGAGCACTCGGTGTGGGTGAATTTCTCGTAGAAGCACGCCGAGGATCGCTCCCAGGGGTTCGCCTATTTGGTTTATGTGCCCCTCTGGCTTGTTGAGCCCCCTAATTGACAGGGGCCAAAATCAGATGCAGGCGTAAAGCAAGACCGGGTGGTAATAATTTTTGGAAAAAGCTCACCGAAAACAAAGCAGAAATAAAGAACGCAGTGCCAGCTTCATCGCCCTGGTGCTGGAATCGCATTATTAATCCACCGGCCCACCGGTGACCAGGATTCGGGTGAGTCCTAGCTTTCGTCCTTTCCCTTTACGTGGATATGACACAGTGTCCGGGTGATGCGAAACAGGATGCAAAACTGGCGCATAAATACATAAGCCCACACAGGACACCCGGGACCCGGTGTAGGTGTGCTGAGTCGCACAGCAAAACGTCATGGACATGACCGCGTTTGGGGGCGGCGAGGTGGACATCCTTTTTTGCGGTCAAAAATGTTGCATTCTCGTCCCCGGTTTAGCGGATCCGGTAGGCAAATGGTAGGCGAAGGGCAGCGGCATTTGTTTTGTGTACATAACGCGATGCAACAAAAATACAATATACACGGTTGTTCGTTGCGCTGGTGTGTGCCGTGTGCTGCGAACGCTTGCAACTACATAATCTATCAAAAAGGCTCTCCCCGGCGGCTACGTCATCATTTCCAAGCGTTACATAAATTAAGCCGAGAGCTTTAAGGTTACCCCTTGACGGTCCGGTGATCGAGGGAGAGTGAAAAGAGGGATAATACAGAAGGTAACTTTTCCGATCCTGAGGGCTTAAGTTGACTGTAACGCAACCGAAGAGTCAACCGTTTGCCTCTTTTAGCTGCTCATGCGCCAAACCGCTGTCAAGAGCTTTTGAAGTTCGCTTGTTCTAAATTTCCACTAATGCGTTGGCGCATGCAGCCATTTTCCTGCTTAAAAGGGGATGTTTTTACGAATTCTCCCGGCGATGTTGCTATCAACGACAAACCTCTTTTGTCGGGCGAAGTGAAAACGACTTCCATTCTGCGTGTTTGCTCATTCTAGAGCAGCTACTCATACCTCACCACACACTCTCGATCGATCGAGTTTGCGTCCACATGAACCAGCGATCGGTTCAATGTTGCGAAGAAAAACGTTCCATATTCCAGGGAACGTAATCAATTTGCACCGTAAACTTTTCTCCTCCATCGCAACCGGCTGGGAAATGCCAATTCCGCCCCCAACGGTGGCGAAGAGTTTCCACAGAAACGAATACCGTGGAGCGTGGATTGCGAGAAAAACAAACTCATTCCCCGTGCAAAGGCGCGCCATCCCTCGAGAACGAATGCCGCCACACAAAGCCAAAGCCCTATCCCAAAGCCCGTGCAGCATCGGGCTGGAAAATCGAACGTGAACCGGCGCACCAACTTTGCCTTCCACCTCCAAAAAGAGGACGACGCCAAAAGGATGCGAATGGTTAGAGGAAGCGTAGCACGGGGTCGAAAATTAGTCTGAGCCCGCTTTTGTCTTTCTCGACCCCGCGGTTTGCTGCGTGGTCTTGCGATAGACTGTCCATCCCAGCCGCCGTACTTGGACGACTTTGGCCAAAGCTTTGGTGGGCCTCGAGCTTCCCATTCGCGTCACCCTTCCGCGACAAAACCCTGCGTGTGTGTGTGAATCATTTATTCAAGCCCAAACCGATGGTGGGCTCGGTTGTCGGGCGTTTTTTTTTCTCTCTCTCCTTCGCCCATTCGCTCACCTCCACTGTGCACGTCCTTCTGCATCCTTCTGTGTAAACGACGGTTATGTCATTTATTAGCGATGAATCCAACGGAAGGCGGGAGAACAGGGCAGGATGGAGGGGGGTGGGGGGGACCCGTAACGGGGATAAATCGCCCATAGCCGAAAGGATACGGCCCGAGGTTCGGTTGGAGGGCGGGCGGGAGCAATGTCCTGCGGCGGAAACCCTCGGAGCACAGGGCAAAGTGATGGAAAATTGGCGATAGAACGAGTGGAAGAGCTTTTTTCACCTTTCGGATGACTCTGTGTGGGTGTCGGTGTGTGTATGTGCCTCGGGAGGTCGGAAAATGCCCATGTACCCGCTGTATCCATGTGCGAGTGACACGACGGATGCGGAGCTACATTTCCACCCACCCTTGGGTGCGGAGTTTATATACACCGGGAGAGAGAGAGAGAGAGAGAGAGAAAGAGCGCAAACGAGAGAGTGAGAAAGCGAGAATCTAGCACATAGCCGCTCGAACAAGGGCCCTATATATGTACAACCCCTCTCCCCCACCCCCCACCACCCATCGTCCCGCCCTTTCCTCCGTGGCCCCGTTGCCACCATTTGCCGTTCATTTCGTCCTTGTTTGCGTCACGTCCTGTTTTCGGTCAGGACGGACGGATTCTCGTCCTGTGGGTTGTTGTTTTTTTTTCTTTTGCTTCTCCCGAACCTCATCACTGAATGGTCGCCCCTGCTTTATGTCCTGCTCGTCCAGACCAAACCGACCGTACCGGCCGCCCAGTGAAACCAAACTGCCCTTGTGCTCCTTTGTGCACGTCGAGTGAGTGAGTTTCCAGTGCGCCTGCGCGTCATCCTGCCATAATTCACCCCCCCCCCCCTGTCGGAGTGTCATGTGAGGTGGAAAAGGAGCAACATGGCGGACGCGAGGACGAATGTTTTATGTAGCATCCGTTGGAGGTAGCTTTCGATGCGAGCGAGTGAAAGGAAGTGTTGTGTGAGTGAACCCCCCCTCCCAAACAGAGCCCGTACATAACCAACACAAGGGGGTGTGGGATGCGGGAGGTTCAATGGTTTTTAGGTGAGTTCTCGTGCCTCACCAGCGATGGCAGCGACACAGAGCGGGGATCAGTTGTGTCGCGTTATCCTTGTTTTTGCTATTCGTCTCCTCTATCCGCCCAACCACCCACTCACCCAGAGCCAGTGGTGCAGATTTTGCCCTCGGTTACACTCGGTTTTGGGATCGAAATTCCGTTCTGCCAGCGCTCGAACCGAAGGATCTCCGTTGGGCGATTATATTGTTCTGATTCCGAAAATAGAACATGAACAACGGGACGGCATTACCACCCGTGGGAGGGGCAGACGAGAGGAAGGAGTGAGGTGTAAATTGGAAAGGGCTTCCGACGTCATCGGGCCGTTCCCGGACCACGCTTTGCTCATTGGCGATCCCGACCAGGCGCCTCCATCGGTGATCCCTTTTGGTCGCTCGAAGCGCATGTTGGGGCCTCGTGATGATTAAAATTTCACAAAGATCTCACCGCCTGCCCGTGCTGCAGTGGTGAGGATGGGAGGGGGGGGGAGGGGAGAGGGGGAGGGAATCGTCCTTTTTGAGGATGCGACTGATGCGAGCGAGAAGCGATCCTTTTTCTGCAGGACCCTTCGACTGGGGCTCATAACTCGAACGCGTCACGGGGATGGCGAAGTGTGGGAGGGTCACACGGACACACGGACAACATGATCGGCACACATACAGGTCCACACGCACACGTACGCCTTCGAATGTTCGCCCGTTCGCGGGAGGATATGAAACCGCGTCAAGCGGGTGGGATAAAGCGAACAGGCTGAAAAGCCCATTCGGAATCGGATTCTCAGGAGAGCAGACTTATTTCTTTCCAAAAACCCACCCCCACGTGTCACGTTGTGCTCCCAACTGGGGATGGAGGATTCGGCTGTTGCAATCTTCATAAAAAAAGGATCTCGTCGATAATTTCAATAACGGCTTTCCGGGTACTGTCGATGCTGACGTACCGTTTGACACGGGCAAGCTCGATTTATCCCAAGGGCAGGAAGCAAATCACGTCAAATTGAAGCAAGAAAAAAACTTAGAAAACATACATCCCAACCACAGTCCAATATATTGCATCCTTCAGGTGTTTTATTGGACACTCATTTAAAAAAAAACGAGCACCCTGGTATCCTTCCGTATGCCAGCGAGCAGTGACGTCATCAAAAGCGCCCTAGAGACAAAGATCACCAGATCCTGCCATCTCATGTGCTCCCAATCCCAGGAAGAAGCGCATATCAGCGTGATCGGATGCACCAGATACCGTCGTTTTATTGCGCGAACGAAGGACCTTCGCTGGGGGAGGACACGCTTCGTCGTCGGTTCGCACTTTCACTGCCACCCGGAGGAATGACGGTGTGTTTATCTTCACGCGTGATGCGCTTCCCTGTGATGCGATGAAATTCCACGGAATATACCACACGCTGGTAGCCGCCAACGCACGGTTCCATCCGTGGCTAACACGCTTTCGCCATCGGGCGTGCGTCTCGAACCTGTTGCACATGAAAAACAAATAAACACCGGCCACGGAATCCGGCCCAAGTTATCTGCTGTCCGCGTGTGTGTGCTACAGGTAAAACGGCATCTCATGTAGCCAGGTGGTGCTATAACCCCATTTCGAAAGGACCTGCTGAAGAAGACTAACATGCGTGTGTCTCGTTTTGGCTGTCTGATTCTTGCGCTACATCGCTCCACCATTGAGTTTCCTTCGAAGCAGACGTGAAGCGATTAGTTGTGTTGAATTTTTTGACAAAAATCGCTTAAACCGATGCAGTAAGCTGTTTGACAGGGTACGTAACACCAGAACTGGCGGTCCTGATCGAGATGCCGTTCGCGGTTTCCATGGCGACGATGCTTCGATCCGTGAGCTTTTGTTGATACACCTATACGGCCATCCGGACGGAAGTTCGATGAACGCACTCCTGCATTCGCATTACCCTCAGAACGTTCAAATGAAGCTAAATATATGTAGGTCAGCATCGCGTATCGCGTACACCAGCCTCGGGGTGAGTTTGTTTCGCCTCTTTTTTTATTGTCTCCATTTTCTCCACCGGTCAACGATCATCCCTCGGCTCTGTGCACCACAGAGACGCTAGGCTAGTGAGGCGCATTCAGAAGCACCATCTAATTGGCATCTTCCCGCCAGTCGGTGTACAGGTGCTGAACGTAATTCCATCACCACACCAGCCACCGATCGATGCGCAAGTTCCGGATGGTGGAAGCTTTCAATGGCACGCCACCAGCACAAACCGTTCGAATGTCCTTTCCAAGAGAGGCCCGGAATCCCTACGCCCCATCCGGTACGGGGAACTGGTGCCGCAAACTGCCGATGCCGGTGATGATCACTGAGCAACGGCTTTTGTTTGTTTTTCCTCGGAAAACTCCTTCCCATGTGGATGGCGCGTTTGGCGCTTTTTTGCCACCCTTTCTAGTTCTTCTAGGCATTTGGTGCTTCTTTTTGCGTCGCCGAGTGAACGAACCATAACCGCACGGATGGGGACGTTGGAAGGTACACGTGGTGACGTGGCAGGCGTACATTTCGTTGATGATCACCGCAAACGGCTCTGCGTTCTATCTTTCCTCCGGTGTCCTTTTGCTCACGCTTTTCAGCAATACCATTCGGGCACACTCTCTCTCTCTCTCTCTCTCTCTCGCTCGCCCACACGCAGCTATTCGTTTTGCTCACGGCCGAGTTTGCTCCTTACATATCCTGCCTGCCGTAAATCTCCACAGGCCACGAGAACAAAGCCCACTCCCGTGCGGAGGTTGTAGCCTCTATGTATCCCGAGATCCTGGCGTCCTTTTCGGGGCTTTCGATGTAAATAGCACCACGATGGGAGTCGGGGTCGAGGGCCAACGGTGCTATGTAAAAGCCCCATCTACGTGGGTCGCATATAGAGCGAGCTCGTTGCTGGTGTTAGTGCGCTCGGTTTCATTGTTACGCTCGTACATTGATCCTTTCCGGCGTTGCTTACTGAGGACGAGTGCCAACCGCATCGTGAGTGAGAAAGAGACGCACAACGTAATGGGGGATAAACTTTCCCCGAGGGTGGCAGAGAGCTTGCCGAGTACATAAGCTTGTGAAAAACTTTTCCCCCGCTATGTACATCTCGCCGCAGGATGAGCTTCGGAAACCGGAGCGTAGAAGGGCGACCTTTTTGTGGAGCAGGCGAGCTTTTCCCAACCGTTGCTACTACTCCTGCCAACGCTCGCCTCCCTTGATCCAACTTTCAACCTCCAGAAACGACATATTTGAGCGAAGTTGCCATGACAACGGCCGCGATATTGTGCCACTAGCGCTGATGCTGAAGGAGTCGACGTGTTAAGCTTTTTACGCTGGTTAAAATATATGCGTCCTTTCCATCGGACGAATGGGGCCGGCGAAAGGCGGGGAATGAAAACTCCTCACAGGACACGCGAGTTCGTGTGCATGAGCCAGCACCCTGTTTGGGGTGGCTCAAAGTCCACTTCTAGCGAGGACACAAACCATCCCCGGAAGCACCGTTGACATCAGGCATCGAGCCCGTTCCCCGTCGTTTGTGGCCAACTGAAGGGTTGCGATTTCCATTGAAGGCTGGTCCCTGTGTGTCCGGTGGCCTTGCTCCGTGACCTCTTTGGCTGTGATGCCGTCTTAGATTGCTTCAGCGAGTGTCCCTCGAATGACTCGAGTTGCAGCAGCGTGTTGCAGGAGGTTAAGTGCATAAATAATGTACCCACAACTGCCCACCAACGCCTCTCGGTGGTTCGAATATAAACAAAACAACAACAAGAGAGGGAGGAAAAAAACAAATAAAAAAGCCACACTATACGCTGCTGGTGCTGCGTGGAGGAGAAGGAGTGTGTCATCGTTGCCAGCATCCGCTTGGAACGTCCTCGTGTGGCATTGTTTCGTTCATTCGTTTGTGTTTTTCCGCCCGGCAACAGGTTGAGCCCGCTACTTCTGCTTCCTTCCGATCTGCGCCCCTTCTTTCTTCGCACGAACGTCAGCACACCGATACTAACGCGTTTCCTTCTTTCGGTTCTTTTTCCCTTACAGATGCAGGTGAGTGCGCGAGATGTACCCGGTCCGTGGTGCATTGGTGGGAAGCTGTTGGAAGTAAGTTCGGTGCAGCTTCTTGGGAAGCGGCCGCAGGAAAACTGTTGCAGGAAAAACAAACTCTGCCACGTCATCTCGCCACGGTACACTTTAAGGTTCGGTGAGCGTGCTTTAAGGATTGCGGGAATGATGGATTGCGCTGGTCACCCTGCGGGCATTATCCTTAAAGCTCACCAACTACCCCCGGGGGGTGGTGCAGCTTTAATCGAGCGCCCGAAATGGGGTGGACGTTCGTGAGCCCAGCCGTGTGTCATAATCTGGTGGGTGTGAGGACAGTTGTTTAAAACACCAAACATCCCGGCGTAGATCCGGAACCATCCAGGCACCAGATCAGGGACCGGGAATCAAAGGGCAGTGCGGGTATACAGGACAGAGAAAAAAAAAACCGACCACATTTGCAGGTTATTAACACAAGAAAGGGCTTCTCTTGGAACAAAAGCTTAGCCCTGAAAGAGACTGAAGTAGAGAAAATACTCCACCGTTGGCAGCATAATCGCTTCGTTCGTTAAATTTGCAGCTTCCCGCTTTAATAGCGCCAACGAAGGTTTGCGATGCATTTAAGTTCCAAAAGTGCTTGAACCTTCATCTGGCAGCTTTACCTTCAGAAAGTGCACCGGCCTGGATTAAATTTCCCCAATCGGCGGGACTCATTCACCCTTCAGGACAAAAACACCCCAAACTCAAACGACTCCAATCGATGCACCGCGTGCGTCTCGTGAACTTTTCGTACATAAATTTCGATTCCGGTTCGAAATGAATACGCTCCACCATTCCCAAAAGGGTGGTGGGCCTCAGAATGAACGTGCTTCCGGTTCATTCCGGGCCGCCTACGACCGCTACGGCTGCCGGTATCACTTAATTAGTGGGTTAACTTTAGACATCATCCCCCCCAGGGAGGACGGCCGCGCGGACAGGACCGCGGAAGGGCAGTCTCGGCCAGACACAAGGTCGCCACAAGTGGTGAGCGCACGTACGATGGTGAGGCCTGAATGGGGGCCGAAGTGGAACACGGCTCCTCACACCCTTGCGCGTCCTTAGCGCAGGAATTCTCCGGCGGCAACATAACAACAATGCAAAGGCAAGCGGCCGTTTGAAGTGTGTCAGTAAAAGTACGCGCCCCCGCGAGAGCGAGAGAGAGAGAGAGAGAGAGGACTGTGCTGAGTTTTCAGCATAGCTTCCGCCTCTAATGCAGACGATGATAACCTAATCTGGCAGTTAAGGGCGCGTTTCTCACATGCGTGCCACGCGTGTGGGTGTGTGGGTTTGCGTGCGCTATTCGCGTATGTTAAACGCTGTCCTGCCACGAGAGAACGATTAGTGAAGAGGCCAGCGATGGGGCAACATATGAGAGAGAGAGAAAGAGAGAAAGAGTGAGTAGTAAATAACAGAGGCCACCCCATAGCAGCACCAGGCAATGGGCATGGGGTCAGCATTTTACTCGAAACATACCCACCGCCATCAGATCGTGCGAGAAAGTGCAAGCATGTGCTTGTGCTAGAGCGAGACGGACGCCAGGACCGTGCGTGGCGGAAGTGGCCCAACCGGTGGTATATTCTAATAAATACGCACCGATACGGTATCGGGTGTTTTATTTGGGTTTTTCACCTCGCTGGCTGTGTGTCAAAGCGAGGGCTTCGTGGTTTGAGCGGTTAAGGATATGGAAATGCAACGTGCTCCCAATTTGAACCCTCTGGATGAAACTGAACTGATCGTGGATGGCAGCTTAAGATGGAGCGTGGTGTTTGGCAGGTGTTTGCTGGTGGAACAGAATATTGCTATGGCTTTTGAAAAGGAAAGCGCTCACATGTCCTGCAGCAAAGCATCAGCATATTTTTGCTCGAATTATAAACGCATCAGTTTTCGTCGAGATCGAGAAACAAAAAACAGATTGTCCTGATGATGATCCTTGCGAAGACCGACACTCCACATGTCCTTAACCACGTGCGTGCTTGCGTGAGTAAGTATCAAACCCTCTCACAAGCGCCCCATCAGGCACAGGCTGCACACACACGTTTGCTGTGGCTGTGGATATGCTTTTGCAAGTCAGTCCCATTGCCTCCCACCCTCCCTCCCCCCTCCCCACCTAACACGGCGAGTCAGGATTTGTATTTCTATTTGCGTACGTTTCGGGGCTACGACTTCGCGCCGTACTCGCGCCGCCAGACACACATTCATTCAATCTTACTCACCAATAATGTGCGTCTGCGAAGGATCGGTGATGCAGAAGGGCCATTACGGTTGAGGGGGCGAGGCACTCGCCCGTATCTGTTGCGCACCCCCTTCCCCCCCCCCCCTCCCAGGCTGGCCATCGCGAACGGAGGGCCCTCTTGGTGTCTTTGTTTGTTTCGCCGCCGCGCTAATAATAAGTGAGCATGGAATAAATTTATGAAGGTCGTCGGCGGTTGCCGTCGACGTACTGTTTTGTTGGTTCGACCCGTCAGCATGATGTCGGTCGTACGGGCGAAACAGAGTCCCCAAATGAGCGAGAAAGAGAGAGAGAGAGAGAGAGAGAGAGAGAGAGAGAGTACAGAAAAGAACGGGACTGCGAGCACGCGAGAGTGGCGCTTTTCAACCCTTCTATGGGGGGGTAGGTTGATGTTTAGAGCCGCCATCGTCATCGCCATTTTCTAGCCATCTCATTCTCTCCCCCACGGTGGCTTTCTCGTCTGTGGGGGGAGTTGGGAGGTAATGCATTCATCTGTGCGTGTGTGTGTGTGTGTACGTGCATGTGGATATTTGCCCGTGGAGGGTGGTTGGGTGAAATAAAAATTCAAACCAACTAGGATTTAATTGCACATTGTTTATTGGGCCGTTGTGTTTTTTCACTATCTCACTCTCTCTCTCTCTCTCTCTCTTTTTCTCGGCCGCGCGTGTTTGCTTTTTCTTGTTCACCCCACCGCCTACTTTTCTTTGCTCTATACGCTTTTCGCACACACACACACACACACACACACACACACACACACACGGTGAATTGGTTCGTCGCGTTTTATGAATGAAAACGCTTATCTTCAGAAGCGTTTGCTCTATTTCGAATCACAACACGGTGCCAGCGGTTCATTGAGGAAACGCTTCAAAAAGGATTCCAATTCTTGCGAGCCACCCAGTTTTCCCGGCATTATTTCCCCGTACGGCAAGCGCTTGGTGTGCGTTTTTCCGCGAGTTCATCGAGCAAAAAGCAGACAAATCCTTCTCAAATGCGCGCATCCCGGGAAAATGGGCGCCATCAAACAATCAATCGGTCTTATGACGCTTCGTTCGCGACACCACCACACCGACCGGTGGTATCGCATTTCCTTGCGCGTTTCCCTACACCCAAGGGGATTTTCTCTTACGTCATCCGATGGTCGTTGGCCCTCGACATGGTATGGCATGGAATTTATGCACGGCCACCGTCACCGTCAGCAGCTTCGTCATCGTCATCGTTTGACGGCGGTTCGCTTTGTGTCTGTGTGCGATTAGTCATTTTGCCGGTCAGCGAGTGCCGGCGGTTGGAGTTTCCGTTCTTTTCTTCTCATGTGGGGAGGGAAAGAAGGCCTGCTTTTTGTCCTCTTCTCGTCCTGCTTCTCTCGTGGCTCAGTTTTAGAGGTCAGCCAGCATGATACCGCCTATCGCAACGTGCTGCCAATCAGCTGTTTCTGTGCGATGGAAAAAGGGTAGCGTTGTTGCTGCGTGGTGTTGGCGGCACATGCTAATTAAAACAGCGCCATGCGCCAAGGCAGACGGCGGTTCCTTTCGGGTGTGTGTCTCGTGCGGTATCCGAGACGATGGCAGCTGCCGTTTCTACTGTTGCCCATGCATCGTTGCACTTGGCGCTTGGCGCACGATGAGTTTGCTCAATTTTATTCCGTGCTCTCGTTTCGTTCATTCTGCAGCTCATGCAGCAACGCCACATGCCGCGCAGGTGTGCCTGGCTTAGATAAGGATGCACATTCGCAGCAAGGACATGCAGGCTCGGTAGCTCTGGTGATCGGTGTGCAAGCTGCATTGACGGGCGCATTGATTGGGCAGCTGAAACGGCTACCAACACGGTGGTATGTGTTAACCGGTTTTGCTCGCTATCAGCTCAGCTGGAGCTAACCTTTTTCGGGGAATATATGGAGAATATCCTTTTCTTCCGGTTGCATTTAGCTTCCATCACCCGCTCAGCTCAAAGGTGCTCGTGAACGAAAGCGCCTGAAGTTTTGCAAACTCGCGGTGAAAAGCTTGATCAGTAAATTCGTTACGCTCATATCTGCGCCCGCTCGAAAGTCCTCGAAACGCGTCGCTCGACTCGAGCGTGAGCTCATAAAAGAAAGGCAGGACAAGGAAAATGAGAAGAAAAAAAAAGCCCCCAGTGAACAACGAACACCATCCGCAAAAGGACATTTACCGGCGCGCCGGAACGCAGTGGGCAGAAAGTGGGAAAAAAGTGGCATTTCCAGAGCGAAGTTGTTTGCTCCATCCTTCTCAAGCGGCTCGTTTCGTGGGTGGTGGGTCGCGAAAGGACGAAGGGCGAGCGAATTGTTCGTTTGCCATCGACCTGAGCGAAGCCAGCGGCAATGAAGCTTAGGGCGACGGTTCCGAGCATCCGAGCGTAATCTTCTCCGTGCCATTACCCACCCTCGGTGATTCACCACCCCCTTTTTCGTACCGGGTCGCAACCTGATGACGAAGGGAAAACTCATCTCGCACTATCGCTTTTCCTCGAGGCGTGCTCGTTCTTTTTCGTCGTTTTTTTTTTTCGTTGCTCTCCTGCTTCTTTCGCACCACCCAAACGAACGCCCAGGAACACAACTGCCGGCCAAACGACCCGCATCCCAGCCTGTTCCTCCCCCCCCCCTCCCCTTGAGCCCTTCCACCCACGCTCACCCATGATGGCATTCCATTTCGCTCGCTGGTGCGGGTTTTTTTCGAGGCAAACGAACGGCATGGGGTGGCGAACGACGGTCAGATGAGACGTCACATGATTCTCGCCCCAGCAGCAGCAGCAGCAGCGTGTCCTTTCCGTGTGGACCTTCGTCTTACCGAGCGACCGATGACGACGACGACGACGACGGAGAAGGCAGGATATAAATAAATTTCTCCCATCCAACCTCCTTTCTGGCCATCACCGGTGAGGGCCGATCGCACCGATGTAAGTCGTCTTCGTACGAGAAGGCAGCGGGCAGTAGAGCACTCCCTAGCCCATCAAGGGATGCTGCAGGCACACAAGGGCCGAACCACTCGAAAAGGGCCAACCTTTGCCGGCTCTCTGGTGCCCTTTTGCAGGCGATAAGCGAACGCGGTAGAAGCACCCCTTTCATGCGAAGGGTTTTGTTGATGGGTGAAGGTGGAGGGGGAGGTGGGGGGGGGGAGCAGGATGGGGAGATTGAACCCCGCTCACGGGGTCCCCCTTCGTCCTGCTGCTTCGAATCGCTCTTCATCTCGCTGTGCCGCTGGAGCCGTTTGTGGCCACTTTCTGTGTCATGGCTCCCAGCGGTCGTGTTCTCTTTCTCCCTCTTTCTCGTTTACTCACTCGTTCACTCTCTCTCTCTCTCTCTCGCTCTCTCTCGCTCGCTAGCCTCTCTGTCGCACTGGCATGCCGTGTGCTGGCCAGGGGTTGAATTTTGTTCAACCGAAAGGGGGTGGGTTATTATTTTTCCCTTCACCCTTAGCGCACCGACGATGGCACGAAATGGAAACAAAACTCCCTAGAGCGCACGTTCACAAACGGTTTAGGTACGGTTGGGAAAATCGTTCATACCGAATGCGACCTAAAATCGGACGTCTTTTCGGCGCCTGTTCGACGATGTTTGCGTGCAGGTTTTTTTGTTTTTTTGCCACCCGCGGGTGCATTTGTAAGGATCGATGCGCGGACTGGCCACAAAGCGCCATCTGCCGGTGGTGCACCAGAGACGGCAACCGGGAGATGAGTCAGACCACAAAAAGGTACCCTTGAGCCAAAGTTCGTCCCCATTTACGGACCACACTGTCGGACTTCCAACAGCTCCGTGGCTCAGAGTGCGTTTCCCAAGCTATACATGCCGCCTACTACTGCTCTGCTCTTTTTCCGTTTCTTTTCCCTGCTTTTTGTTGCTGTTGTGTCGAGTTCACCATCGTCACACACAAACACACACGCACATCATCCCCATTTCCCTGGCCGTGCAGACCAAGCAGGCCGTTTTTTCATCCCCCTTCGATGCGGTGCGCTTCCGTTCGCTGGCTATTTTCTTTCATTTGGTTTTTTTCACGCTCTCTCTCTCGCTCTCTCGCTCTCTCACTCGCACTGAGCTTGGCCATCCAAGGAGGCCTTTATCTTGCGATGCCGTCTTCGCCCGGCCGCCTTTTGGCTTTCTTTTGCTGCGCACCATCGCACCATCGTCATCATATGCTCCGTCGCGTATCGCGTTGCCGTGGCGTTTTTGGTGCCTTTTTTGTTGCCGTTTGGCCTTCTCGCTTGCGCCCCTAGCCGTCTCGCCTTTGCGGTACCTCTCTTTCACACCCCGCCCCAAACTCACCCCTAACCGGTGGGCCACCACCCCCTTCTTAGGCGGCGCAGGGTCCGCGAAGATTAATGAACGTTCGTGCTCTTCGCTTCATTCGCGCTCGCTGTCTTTGTCGTACACGCGCGTGTGTGCGAGTGGTGGGCAAGGACGGGGGAGCATTGCGGGGATTTTCCCCACCATTCACCCCCACTCCCCTTGGCCACCAACAGTACGCCTCTGCACGAAACTTGGGAAGGGAACCTCGCGCGTTTCGCCGCGACGGAAACAACGGCCACACCAGCGCAACAGTGTGCGGTGGTGGAGAAGCAATAGCCCCCCTTACCCCACGGCCGTACGGTGGTGGTCGCATGTGGGGCTTGGGGTGGCATAAAAATAAAAGAAAACTCGTCGGTTGCGGCGGCGACGGTGGCAGCAGCAGCGGAAGACGAAATAACGCAACAACGCGAGATGGAATTGGAATTGGTTTGGGTTGATTTTTCCTTCTCTCTTTCCCGCTGTCCTTCTGCCCTACCGCACCCCACCACCCTGCCACCCTGCCTTCCTCCCTCTCCCACACCACCCACCAACCAACCAAAACCCAGTCAGTCGCGCTTCCTCGGCGTTTTTCCTTGAGCGGCCAGAGAGCGTCGTGTGCGTTTCGTCTTTTTCTTCTTCTTAGGCTGATGAGGTATCCGCCTCCTGCTCCAGCGCACGGTGGGGCCGGTCTCGCTCTTCCACCCAGTGCCCTACGGGCGGAAGGCCCTCCAACCTTCGCGCGTCTACGCACGTAAGAAAACGAAAAATGGAATGGCTTGAGAGAGGCACCTTTCGTGCGATGAGGGGCACCAGAGGGCAGGAGGAGGGCGATCAGGCGCGCGTTGATGGCGTTTGTTGGGAGGTTCCTTGAAGGGGGGTGCCAGAGGGACGAGTGTTGGAACCGACATCACGTGGAGTTTTGGATCACCGGGGGGAAAGTAGGCTATTGGAAGAGAGTCTCTCGCCCTGGGTTCACCCTGTGTGGATCCCTTTTTGGGGGAGTAGGGGAACGGGTGCCGGGGTGGATTTTGGAATGTTCCACCCGTTAGGGCGAGAGGGTGACCCGCAGGGAGGGCAACATTAAGGCAGCGCCAAGAAAGAAAACGCAACCAGGTCCCATTCGCGCGCACCCCGGCGTACGGAAAGGAAATGGGAAAATGATCACACTTGTGGGTTGGGAGGGAAGGCAGGCTGGCAGGCGCTATTGTGCGTAGGTCCACTCGGGTGGCTGAGAGGGGGGAGGCTCGAGGCCGACGCGATTGGGGAATTTCAAGTGACCAGCGAGACTTGGGAAGGATGTCGTCTTGCGTAGGGGAGTTTGGAGGATCACGCGAAGGGATCATTGGCTGCTGACGCGGTCTGACGTCCTCGGGGGCGCCCGGAAGGACACGTGGAAATTTGGGTGGACGGGAAGCGAAACACTTCAATGATAACGACCACAGCGATGCCGGCGATTAGGCGCAGTAGTCGCGGCCTTCGGTTCAGGGTTTTGGTGGTCAGGAAATTTTCCCGTAGTCAGGAGCCCTTTTTTGTGGAGTTCCAATTGCGGGTTCCGCTGGTGGACGGCTCGAAAGGGCTAAGGTTTTTGTTCACGCAAGTTTACGCGTTACGCGTTTGTTACGCGTTCAAATACATGTTGGTATAAAAATGGAAAAGAAAAAAATATGAAAAAGTATATGTTAAACCGTAATAAACGTCTATAAACAAAAGAATACCTATATAGTAGTTGAGCAAATTTAGGATTTTCTAAACAAGTTAAAGACAAGATATAAAAAAACAGAAAAATGAAATACTTGTCGGAAAGTTCAATCACACATTAATAAAGTGGAAATAATACCAGTTATCAATGAAAACAATACAATACAACTCTACACAAAGGCGCTTCAACCAAACGAATAAAAAATATTTTACAGTACGCACATCAGCAGTAAAATATTAAAGTAAGCCTATCTAAACAGAAATTAAAAATTCATTATTTTAATGTTAATGTAACAATCATCGATTATTATTATACCAATGTTAGTTTGATAAATTGTATTAATAACAATCATATAATACTACAATCCATACAACATTATTGCATTATTATTACATTTACTTTCATAACATTTGGGTGTTTTTCGAGTGTTTCTTGTTTTTTTTTCTCTTGTGCATCAATTTGCTTTTTTTTTAACTAAATCATACACACTAAAAAAATTGGCCCTTTCGGTTTGCCACAACCGAATATTTTAATGCGTTGCACAATTACTTTACGCTGCGGATGATTTCTGCTTCCACAGTTTTGCCGTGCAGTTGCAAGCACCTTTTGCCACCCAGTAACAACCCAACAGGGCAACCGGAGCGAAATGCAGAAGGGCAGAAGAAAATAAACTTCCGACTATCCCCACGACGACCAGAGCCAAGCAGCAGCGTGCTGAAAAGCGAGGAAAGAAACGCACGGTGCATTGTTCCGGGAAGCGACTTCCCCCGGACGTCACACTCGTAAAAGAGATGACGTCCGATCGCGGAAGGCAGAAGGGCACACTCGAAAGGGTCGGAGAGCTGAGCAACAGGCACTTTGCGATAATCACGGTGGCCTTCTCGCGTGAATAATGCCGAAGTCCGCGGCGATAATCCCTTATCTGTCGGAAAACGCTGCGGTTTCGAGTTACGACGTTCCCGATTCGAGCGGATCGAGCAAAGTTTGAATTTTTTTTTCTGTAACGGCTTCGGTTGCGGTTGAAATTCTGCCCCAGACAGGTAGAAACCACTGAGCTTTGGCTTATTCGCGACCGTAATTGTTTGCCTAACCTAAGAAGGGCATCGGAAATATGGCACTTTTTATTCGTATTATGGGGAGTCCTTGCAAGGGAGCTATTTTTAGGAATCCTTCCAACGGTGGCTCATTTCAAATGTGCCGTTACGTAAATCCCTGAATTGGATGCTTTGAATACTATTAGTAGATTAGAGCAACTGCTCCCAGCGTGGCTGGTAATTAGGGATGAGAGTAATCAACCCTTCCTCGATTTTTGGTTCACTTTGCACTCAAAAGGAGTGATGCTTTCCGAACAGTCGTTCCACTGGCGTCCTCTACGGCAGATGTTTAGTTCCGGAAAAGCCGCCCTCCGCCGGCCGCCGGAAGAAATGAAGTTTTTTTTGTCATTTTTTTTCCTAGCTCGCTACGATGACGATCCCGGGAAGATTGTCTTTTTTCCCTCGCCTTTCGAAACGGAATCCACCCCACGATCCCTCCGCATTCGGCAAAACTGTGTTCCCGTGACGGGGGTGTTGCCAGATGAAAATGGAAAACCAGCACGGGTGTTACGCTGACGTCCTCGCTGCAAAGGGGGTTTTTCCTTTTCTTTTCTTTCTTTTCGCCCTTCCGATGTTGGATTGAGAAAAAGTTACCCAAATAGAACGGAGGGAATTTTAGGGCCATTCGCTGGGGATCGTCACTCGGTCTCGGGCGCCCTCAATGTTGGCGGCAGCATTTCGGTCCCTTATCGACGACGAACCACGCCGCTGCTGAGTCCCTTCAGCTGTATTTCACTGCGTGCGTGTGTGGGTGGTGCAGGAAAACTCGCTGATCCGGCTGCCCTGTGGCGCGCGGAAATCACTCGCAAAGGGTGCGTGGGCAGCCGAGGTTGCCTTGATCCGCAATATCTCTCTCTTTCTCTCTCTCTCTGTCTCTTTTTTTCGCTCTCTCGCTCTCGAACGGTCCGCCAACGGGAATAATTTAATGGAGGCGCGCGCGCGCACACACGCTTCCACGTGCTCGAAATTCGAATCTATCTTCGTTCGATCGGACCGTTTCACGCATTTCACTGCATTCTCGGACTCGGCATCATCTTCGCGCGGTTTGCGCCACACGTGAAAGCGCGTGCAGTTGATTTGAAAATTCAAATCGACTGTTTAGTGGCACTGTCTCCTTGATGTTGGGCTTGTTTGGAGCGCGCTCAAATCGAATGTTTTTGTCGCAATGTTACTCTTAGCGAGCGAGCGATATCATTGCAAATCACACGATTCGATTAGATCTTTTTGGTGATCGACCAAGCAGGCCCATTTCAAACCGGCTTCAACTCAATCCAAGTGAGCGCCGGCCTCCACCGACAACTGACAGTAATGACAGCGTGGAAAACCACCCCTAGCACTGGAACAGGTTGCTAGATAGGGCTGGTGCTTGGTCCCTTACCTGCAACGTGGCTTCCGCTGATCGTCTTCAGGTCGAGATTGCACATTCCAGATCCACGATATTCGCACGGTCCACATGGAGCATGTTCTCGGTTCCAGCAGGACATCCGTGAGGGCCATTTCTTGGTGACCAGTTTTGAAAAAAGAAAAAATATATATAACGCCCGTCGTTATTTTTATTCTTCGGTCACCTCATCTCCCCGTATCCTCCTCACTGTTCTCCACGCCCCACAACCCCCTCCCACCAGTGTCGATCTCGCTTTCGGGAGCCTGGCGTTTATTTGCGCGCTTGCTGCTGCTGCTGCTGCGTGTTCGGCCAATTCCAGGACGCTTGTTCCGGTGAATCAGAAGGCGAGCTGTCCTCCTTCTCGCGTTCCCACCCGGCCTCGCACCCTCTTGATATCTCCTTCCCCACTTTCACCCCATCCCTCGGGGCGTCGTCATTTTCCGTTCCAATCTCTTAAGAGGCTGCGTGCTGCTGCTGCTGCTCCGAAGAGCCTCCATTCAGTCCCCTCGCGGAAAGTTGCAAAGTTGTGGGACCGTAAAGTTGTGTGTGCTTTTTTTTTCCACCCTCTCTCTCTCTCTCTCGCTCTGCCATTCAAGGTGAAGACACCGCGGCGGCGCTGGGGTGGCTTCGATTGAGACAGGCGAGTTCTTCCCCTCTCAGCCGGAGCTATCGTAATGCCCCCGCACTTTGAAATATGCCGTTGTATTTTAGTGCGAATGAGGGGGTGACTCACAGAGGGGGTGAGAAGTGGTCTCGTTTCCTTGCACCGTCGTCGTCGTCGTCGACGGCAGCGTCGTCGTCATCGCGCGTTGATGTCGCCGTCGGTGGCCATACCGCGAAGAGGGCGAAATTCCCCTTTAATATTATATTTCTTTTCCCTTCCATCGTCGAAAATGAAGCAACGCCGCGGCGTCGACGGTGCCGTCGGACGGTTCGTTCGCTTCGGTCGGTCGAGGTCTCACTCTCCATGCCGGCCCACGCCAGCAGGCCAACTCCATTCTCTCCCTACAGTTTCGACTCCTACGTGGCGGCGCTGGTGATGAGGCCACGGCTGCTGTTTCTTTTTCCGCTTTTGCTCGCACACTGCCATGCCCGGGCGCGGGGAGTCGGGGGGGGGTGGGGGTGGACTGGGGTTGGATGGCAGCAGGAAAACAGCGCGCTCGAAGCTCTGATGGCAACATTGGCAGCCATTGGTAAAATAGCATCAGCCGAGGGTACCACCACCAGCAACAGCAGCAACAGCAGCAGCAATGGCGGCAGCGTCAGCAGAGTTGTTGGTGGGTGGTTGTGGGAGGGTGGAAGAGAGCGGGGACGCTCACTCCGTATCCGCCATCGATCGCGTTGCCGTTCATTCGCTTTGTTCATGTTGTATGTGCCCCGGTCTCGCTCTGTGGTCGGTTGGTGTGCTGTGCTTCGGTGCTATGCATCGCAGCACACCCTGGTACACCGAGGGCTCTGGCACAGTTGGGCGATGGGTGCACTTTTTGGTGGACAAAATATGTCCACCGAACGAGGCCCATCACAGCGTAGCCATGTTGCGATGCGTGCTTACAAACAAAATGGCCACCCACAGCATGGCCTATTTTGATCGAGCTTGCGATGACACAACTTCTTCTATCAAGTGTGCCCTACTTGCATGTTGTTCATGCAATTGGTGTCCTTTCTTACGGGAAGGTTGCGTTGATAGACCATAAATTGTGAGTCAAATGAGCACGAGCCCTTACGCTGCGTGTTGATTGAACTAATCGCATGATCGGACGATTTTCACCCAAAACCTTTCAAAACACAAAACCCATCAACCTTCCTTTCGAAGGAACGCATCATTTTTGACCAAAAAACCCACGAACAACCCAATGTGCCGCATACCAAAGGCGGACACACCAGCACACTTGGTTCGGCTCCGGTGCGATTATACCGCCGCCACCACCCTCCTTCCCTTTCCACCCCCGCCACCACCCCCTCGTATCCTCATCAACCATCCCAACCGCCAGCCACACGGCACACCAGCACACACACTCCCGCTCCCAAGATCCGTGGAACTTCGATTCCCGCAGCCGTTCGCTTGGTCGAATCGTGTCGCTCGTTGCTTCATTCCGCGTGCGGCCGTTCCTCTACACCCTTCCACCACCCTTCATCACCTTCACCTGCCACCTCACCATTCCCCGCAAGCCTTCCACCTCCTTCGACGTGCCGGACGTACAACACACAGCTGACACTCGCGTTTTCCCTTCATTTGCCGCACGTCAGCCCCTTGGTGCGCATCGGCCGCGTTTTCCTCTTGGGTCTGCCTTTTTTTTGCTGCTACTTCTGCTGCTGCTGCTGCTGGTGCTCTTGGCTCTCTAGCGTGCGCTGGTTCGAATCGGGCAGGGGAAATATAGCCCAGCGGTTCAGCGCTTCGAAAGCGCAGCATTTGCTGCCTGCCCTAATCGAGCCCCAGCAAAGCAGGCCGCTTGTGTTGCGTGAGCGAGACAGCGCGATGGTAGCGTTTTTTTTTGTGTGTCTTTCTCTTGTGCTGTTCGCTCTCTCTCGCTCTAGCGCTTACGTCAAAAGGGAATGTTTTGTTTCACTCGCTCAACTCGACATTTGCGTGCTTGGCGTGTTTCGCTTGCGTGCGGCTGTCAAACGCGATCTTGCTTTCTCTCTCTCTCTCTCTCTCTCTCTCTCTGGCTCACTCACTCACGCGGTATTGCGTGTTGCGTGTGTCCCTGCCCAAGGGTGGTGGCCTGGGTACTGGGTGAAAGGATGGCGGCTCAAATGGGTGAGAGGGCTGTTTTTTTTTACTTTTTCTCCTCTTCACACAACGCCTTTCAGTTGCTTCGCACTATTTTCGGGGCTACATCCTCCGTCCCTGGCTGGGGTAGCGGTGAGATAAACAGGACACGTACCGAAGGGTAGCGTTTTACCTCTCGCTCATCGGGTGGGTTTTTTGGGGTGCTTTCATATATATATATATATATATACACGCCACCGTCTCTATGCCTCATCCTGCGCACACCCGTATTAGGTCGCTCTCTCGCTCTCTCTCTCTCTCGCTTACAAGCGCACCCTTACCGGGGGTCCTTCCGCTGGGGATTGGAATGTTTTTCCTCGGTGTCGGGTGTTCGAGTCCTCCCTGGCAGGCAGGCAGATCAGGAGAGTTGTACGCACGTACCGACAATGCACACAACACACTGGCCGCTTTGCTTCGCCGCCCACACATACAGCGGCATGCACACACGTACAGCGCGTGGGGGAGGGCACACAAAAACCTAGGGGTGGAAAATGGGCGCCCAGGGTTCGCTCGTCGGCATAAGCGCACACACACACACACACTGGGTCGATCGAGTGAGGGGGGAGGGGGAGAGGATGCACAGGGGAGGGCAACCTGTCAAGGAGGGTGGAATTGCCAGAAACGAAGCGTTCGAAGCACCAAACCGGAATATAAAACATCCACGCAAAACCCCTCGCCGCCTCTTTCCGTTCTCACTTCCTCCCCTTGGGTGGGTTCGCGCACCCCAACCGGTTCCTCAAGCCACCTCTCCCCCTCCCCGCAACCCCACCCAGGGGTGGCCTTCGTGTCCGTCTTTCATCCCCTGACCAGAGTGTGGTTCGGGTTTTTTTTTCTGCTCGCATTTCGTTGTTTATCCGTTGCGTCTTTTCGCTTGCGTTTTCCCCTTTTCTTCCTCTTCTTTATGTACCAATACACATACCCAGTCGCGCTTCTTGAGCGATGCCTCCTTGCGTGGAATCTGCGCGGAATCGCCTCCTGCGATTCGCTCGCCGCGTATTATTATCCTTGTTTTTTCTTTTTGTTTCTTCTGTTGTTGTTGCTGCTGCTGCTGCTGCTTTCTTCCTTCGGTTCTGTTCGGTTGTTGCGAAAAGCAGAAAATACGCAACCCTTACCCCCCCCCCCCTCCCCCCACGCAGATGGTGGGTGCTGCGAAAGAGGGTTGTTTTTTCCGCTTCCTTGCCCATCCCAAAGGGGTCGTCCGGAGCCGTGAGGGCGTGCGTGTGAGCGTTTTATCGGAGAGAAGAAAAAAAAAGGGGTGACCCGGTCGCCCGCTAGGGGATGGGGCGAATAAAGCTGAATCCTTGCCCCTTTTTGTGCGTGTGTGTGTGTGTGTGGGATGACGTCGATTTTCCGAACCACCTTCGACCGGGGTTTGATGGTGCCGGGAAAGCTCGCATCCTCGTGGCTCTTTTTGGCGGGCAAAATGGCAAAAAAACATCCTGCGAGATAGTTCATCGAGATGCTGTTTTTGTGGCCATCCGGAAGAACTCGCCAGGATGCAGGATCGTCTATTTACCGACCAATAAAGAGGTGATGTCCACGTGCCGTCGAGTGGGTTGCAAAAGAACAAAAAGGACTCGCTCTGGGGTCGATCGATCGTGCACGATCGAGGAGCATCAAAGGGACACTTGTCCTTGCGTGCGCGTGTGTGTCCTGAGAGCGAAAAAGCTTTCGTTCACGCAATCGCTTCCATTCGCCACAATCGCTCTTAGGACGTCGATCGCACGTTGACTTGCAAGGACTTCGATCCACTTGTCAACATGTGCTCAACGTCCAAAAAGCGTCCTTTTTCGCCATGATCGAGCGAGAGTTTTGTGCGGCACGAAATTTTCCAGGACACGATCGACAGAGGGCAAAACACCATCGCGCACACATCGAGCGTACCTGCACAGCTAACGGCGAGCAGGATTCCGGGCACAAGCAGGACCTCCGGGATCTCCGTTAGTCCTCCTTACGCGAGCGCTTACCTGCGCGGGGGCTTCGACAACCTTATCCGCCTGCCGTGGGTGGGAAATGGGCCGTAGCTGACCCATTACCGGCATCCTTGTGGGCTCGTCCCTGGCGAGGTAAATGGCTGTTTATTTTCGTCCCTTTTTTTTGTCTGTCCCTTTCGATCCGTTCCCGGGTCCCAAATAAGGATTAGGGACCTTCGGGACGCTCGTCGGGATCCTGCGTCCGCTTTTGCGCTTTCCCTCTGTTTTTCTCACTCTCACTCTCTCTCTCTCTCTTCTCGTCCTTCCAATTGCCGGAATGCCTGCGCCCTCGGTTGTCCTCGCAACGTGGCCCTTTGGCGGTCTCTCGAGCGAACATGCGGTCCTGCCATCCCTTGGCGTCCTTTTTACCCTTATCTTGCTCGAAAAATGACAGCTCCCTTTCGAGTCGTTCCCTTTTCACCCGACCCAAGCCGCTTTCGCCCTTCGCTTTTATTTTTGCCCTCTCCCTTACCACAGCGAAGCACACCTTTGAGAGCGCGTTCACGTTTCGGCTCTCTGCGGTTGTTTTGTCCATGCGTGTCTTGTGCTCTCTCAAACGCGCGTGAACTCTCTCTCTCGCTCTCTTTTGTCGGACGGACGGAAAACCATCGCTTGCTGGAGGTTGGCCACCGATGGTGATGAATTTTCCCTCGCCGGCGCTCCAGCGATACGCACGTACGATACGCGACCGTGGTCACGTTTCGCTTGCGTTTCGAGTTTTTCGTGCGCGCGCGCGCTTTCGTACGCGCGATCTTTTCCGCAAGGCTCGACGGACGTGTGCGTGGATTTGTGACATTTGTGATCGAGCGTTGTGGTTTTTTTTTCTTCCGTTTGCTGTGCGTTTGTTGTCCTTGCCGTGTGTTCCGTGTGTTTCCTGTTCGTTCGTTCGTTCCGACAACGTCGGGCGAGTGTGTGATAGCGTGTCTTCTGGATGTGCGATTCAGACGCGCCTGTTGTTGTTGTGCTGGTGCCTTGGCCGTGTACGCCAACGTGCGTGATCCTGTTTCCTTGCGACGGCCAGCCCGACACCGGCGGACACCGTGTTCCGGCTCAATGTGTATCATAGAACATCCTCTCGGCGGCGGTTATGCTGTAAGTGTGGGTTTTGCATTTGAGGTGTCGAATTTGTCCAAAAAAAACCCAAAACCAAAAATGAGCTTTTCGAGAGCAAATGGTGTGATACAAGCAAGCGTGTTTGGGACGGATGCTTCCGGCGTATGGTGGCTCTCGAAAAGGACCTCGAAAGTGCATTGGCGTCACATTTTATTTTGTCACAAAACTACGTGCACATTTGTCTCCATTTTCCGTTGGCCTGCTAGTGTGTGCAGGATTGAGTGGGCAGCAAAATGTTGTGCATTTGTGGGAGCGTTCGTTTTTGATGTTGTTCTGATCCTGATTCGCCGTAGGGATGCCAAAAGCACCGAAATTGCAATTTGTTTATCCGACCATCCGAAGGATCGCAAGGAAGAGAAGGTGCACAAGTAAAAAAAAATCCCCCCGCACTTGGCGCGGCTCATTTTGTTTTTGTTTTGTGTAAGCTGCCGTGGGAGAAAGAGCGAGAAGATGTTACGCGGCATCACTCTCGATGCATTATTATCAAACATCGCCCAGCGAGCCAACGCGCGCAAGCCACTTGCGCGAGTTGCACCGCGAAAGCACACACATGCACGCACGCACACCACCCTAAACTAAGCTCTCGAGTCGATCGAGCGATCGTCCACCCCTCTTGGGAGCTTTTTTTTGTGTGTGCTTCTTATACACGGCTCCCCAGGGGATCGTACCATGGAAGGGTGGGGTTCCACGGCAAAGGGTGGGAGCTCGGGGCAGTAAGGGAGGGTGGAGGGGAAGGTGGATAAAAAAAAGCTCCATCAGAAGTTAATTTCGAGAGACCTCAAGCGAATGGCAGCGAAAAGAAACGGCCTCGTAACGTCGCATAGCGTCGTCTCCTTTCGCTTCGTTTATCGCGCTGTCTCCTTCTTGCGATCTTTCTCTCACTCTCTCTCTCTCGCGTTCACGTTACGCACGTCTTTTCGTCTGCTTCGCCGCTTGAGCTTGAGGTCCGTGCTTCCTTCCTTCGCTGGGTTTGGTTCGTATTTTTACGGGCGTTGCTTTTTGCGCTATTTTCCATCGCACCGTTTCTCCATCATCCGAAGGGGAGTGGAAGGGGGGGGGGGGGTGGTTTGGGAAAACCGGGAGAGAAAGGTTGCCCCCCGCACTAGCCTCCCTCCATCTCCCCCTCCCGGCCACGACGACGGAGGCCGGGAAAGAAAAACCGTTAACTATTTTTCCCCCCAAAGAAGAGAGTTTAATAATCTCTTCGCCCTGCTGCGCCCAACCACGGTTACCATGGCAACACGTACGGAAAGCGGCCCCCCCCCAGAAAGGGGGGGGGGGGTTGGAAGAGGAAGGGGCTCGAAGTGGAGCTTTAGTTCCGTCGTGCCCTTCTTCGCGTGCTCGCGATCGCGATCTCGCCCGGACCTTCTTTCACCATTGTGTGTGACGCAAAGCAGCCGCGAGTGGGCTTGAGCGAATGGCAACGGGTGGAGATGGGATATTTCCACCCCTTCGCCCCACTCCCATCCCCTCTTGCTTTCTCACCCTCTTCGTGGATCGTGAATGGCTTCACCCATTTGAGCGGGCGGGCGGCCTTTTTCGTCGTCATCAACGGCCGTTCTCTCTTCCAGGCGTTTGCTGCTTTGGTGGTGAGGGGGTTACGATCGGGCGGGGGCGTGGGCGGGAGGGGGGGGGTTATTTTTCCCATTTTTTGTTGCCGTTGTTGTTGTTGTTGCCGTTGTTGTGGAGCTCACCCTCATCAACCCCGTGGAAGCCAACATCTCGAGCCAACATTTCTCCGACTGCGCAAGACGCGCCACTGCGTCGTTGGCTTTTTGTATGTGTGTGCATGTGCGTGTGTGTGTGCGAGAGCTCGATCGATGCGCCACACGGATCCCCCGCACTACCCTCGATCGCACCCTGGCGAAAGATAAATTTATCCCATCGGTGGCCTGGGAGGGAACGAATTGAAGGAAGGACGCACCGTCCCAAGGTAAACACACACACACACACCCGAACCGCCCAAAGTTCTCCCGCCCTCGATGGGGGTCTCTTTTTTTTTCTCCTCGAAGCAAGCGCCAAAAGACGATCGGCCACTTGCGCACAAGAGGTGGGGGTGGGTTTGGAAAATAACTGACGATTCCCTCCTTTCACACGGCATCACGAGAGGGGGCAGACTTGTGAGTTGTGCTTTGGTGCCGTGTGACGTCCGAGCGAGACTTGGAGAGCAGAAAAAAAAACGCTGACACTCTTTGAGGGTGGGAAAAACAGGAAGAAGAAGAAGAATTTCGGCGACGCCAATCTCAACCCCCGTCCTCGATGGGGGGGGGGGGGGGGCAGCAGAGCGACGATGACCTCGTCGTCGTCGTCGTCGTCGTCGTCGTCCTCCTTCTCGGTTGGTTGGCGTTGCTTTGGTGGAGCCGGCCTTTTTCTTTTGTTGCGGCCACGGGAAGGGCACGAACGAACGAAATCACGCAGAAACAAAGCGCCATCGGTAAGGGGGGAGGACGTGGGGGAGGGCGTGGGTGAGGAACACTCACACCAAAGCATCTAAACGGGTCACGCAACGGACCTCCGGCGCACGTCCGTCGTCAGGTCGTTCTGAAGGAGCAAAAAAAAACAAAAAAAAAAACAACCCCACGCAAAAGGCACACCTTGGAGTCCTTTTGTTTTGGCTGCTCGTCCTGCCGAGGGTGGCGTTTTTCCGAACGCGAGCGGAGGCCCTCGCTCACACGTCATCGGTGGAAAAAGCCCGAAAAGAGAGTGGGCTTTTCTCTCGCTATTTTTAACGGAATTCGATTTGCGTAGGCGAATTTTTACATTGGACGGTTTTCTACGGGGCCAGGACGCGAGCTTCTCCCCATCCAGGAAGGAAAGGTTCGTCCTTACAAACGTGGGTGTGTGTGTGGCATTAGATCGCGTGACTCTGGCGTCGCTCCGGCTGTCAGACGTTCGTGGTTCCGAAAAAGGGCTGCCTCCCACACCTACAATGAGGCTTTTCTTTCCAATTTCCTTAGCGCGACATGCGCGAGTCCTGGACGTGGGTGTGTGTGCTTCGTTTTCGGTATTTTCCAATCCCCTCACCGAAGGCTCATTGCCACCCTGTGTTGTCCTGTAATCGCTCCGCCGTCACATTCTGATTGATCAAACGCGCCTAGCAAAAGGGGTCCCAAAACCTGAGACCAAACGCTGAAGTCCTTTTTTTTGGCGCCACTTGTCCTCCTACGTGGGGCTTAATTTTGGAGAGCAACCCAAAGCGAGCAATGACCAAGTGTCGATGGTATGTCCTTTTCGCATTTCCATGGCACGCGTTCGAATTCGATAAGCCTTTACTCGAACAAAAAAAAGGAGGACTCAATCATCCACAGTTCCGACGATGGACGCGCGTCGAACGCGAAAACACCCCCAAAAGGGACCAACAACAACCTCCCCCACGGCGACAAAATCTCGCTCCATCCGTAACCATCGATTGGGGTGCAATAAAAAGGCCGCCGCCGCCACCGCCGGGGTGAAGATCCTGGTCGGCGAAGAAGCGCAATCGAGCGCTGGCAGAATGGAATGGGGATTATAAATATGTTTTATGAATGAACTGGGCCCGGCGTCTGGGCTGGGGGTGAAAGAAGCAGACAAGAGAGAGAGAGAGAGAGAGAGAGAGAGAGAGAGAGAGAGAACGACGACGGGGGCATGATAAATACGTACGTGCGTGTGCGATTTTGCCAATCGTTCAATTAGCGAGCTGTTGGTTGGTGAAAAGGCCCACCGAAATATGCCACCCGGTGTGCTTTATAATGGCGGCCAAAGATGGCGGACAGAGTCGTGGGTGGAAAGAAGGGGGAAAGAAATTAGGGCGGGTTGTGGTTGTAAACAGAAACCATATGATTTTTACGATCGTTTATCGGGTTTGGCTTTAATTTATGTGATTATGGTCCGTCCAATTTGGTTTGACCGTGAAATGGGTCGAACTGTTCGCGTTCATTCATCATCCCTGCGTACCTCCATCGACAGAAGTCATCTAATCGAGGCTGTTTTTTCTTCTTCTTCTTCTTGTTCTTTTGCGTTCCCAGCATTCGACACTAAAGATGGGTCAAGATACGGAAGCAACAACGGCTGCGGCCGTCACCAGCACGCCCAGCAACACCAGCAACGCGTCGTTGTGTGGCAACAAGCGAAAATACGACGAAATCTCGACTGACGCACCGACCAAGACAACACCGGACATCGGAGTGTCCACGGAGTGCGAGATGGTCGTCGATGTGGTGGTGTACGACGACAACCACCAGCAACACCAGCAACACCTGCAGCAACAGAGCTCGGAAGGGGCCACTCCCGAGGTGGTCGAAAGTCAGCGGCTCAAGGAAAGTGAAGCCGAATCCGAGGGTATTAAGGCGTGCAAGAGTCCTCGATATGATGGTGATGAGGTGTTGCAAGAGGACAACACCGCACAGGTAGCTCAGGAAGATGCGCCAGTGCAGAAGATGGAGGTCATCTCGGAGAGCCTCGTCAATACTAGCGTCAGTACAACCCTCGCGACGAGTAGCAGCAGTAGTAGCAGCAGCAGTAGCAGCAGTAGTAGCAGTAGTACCATAAGCAACGTTAGCGTTAGCAACAGCAGTAGTGTGACGGTCAGTAGTCCTTTCATCACCGCCTCGCCAACGATCCTTAGTCCGACGGCACCGATCCTGTTGACGGCATCGCTTGCGGCGGAACCGGAAGAGAACACGATTGCAAAGTTGGAAGCTGTCGCCGTGCCAGGTGAGACGTCCTGGAACTGTGAGCCGATCGTGGACAGCATTAGCAAGCTCCAAGCGGTGGCAGTACCCGGAGAAACGTGGGGTAGTGGGGCGGATAGTACGCGATCGACACTAGCGACCACATTGCTGGTAGCGGAAGACCTCGATGATGATGATGATGATTTTGAGGATGACTTCGATGATGATGAGACGATCCTGCCCGGGTACTCGTCTATGCGTTATCCTTGTTCACCGAATCGTGGGACTACGGTGGCTTCGGTGGGTCCACCAGGTGGTGCGGGATACATTAATCCGGCTTATCCGAAGCCCGGATACTTCCCGGAACCCTATCAGAACTGTGCGCGAACAGGAGCGTCCAATAATGGTGCCCAGCAGTACGCAAACCGTGGTTACGGATGGGCCCAACATGGCTACTATTCACCTCCTTACGAGGCTCCAAGTTCGCAACAAACCATCCGTTGTGCGGAAAATGGCAAGAGTTACTTTGAGCTGGGATCGGCCAATTATGGGAATGCGGCAGCAGCAGCTGCTGCAGCGGCAGCAGCCTCAGCAGGCCCACCAGGAGGACCAATGAACCCAGCCATTCCGATGGGAGCAGCTCAACAGCAGCAGCAGCAGCAGCAACAGCAACAGCCAGCGGGAGTTGTGGGTCCTTTCGCAACACCTGGACTCATGCCGGGTGGTAGACCGCATCATCTGAAGCGATGCTGTGATGGACGTAATATGTCCTGCAGCAACAAGCAGTGCTACAAGGAGCGTCGGCTTAAGATGATGAACCTGTCCATGTTCAAGTTGGCCAGATTCCGGCAGGCCTCGGATCAATCGCTCTACCGTTCCGTGCTCATCTGCAACACGCTTAAGTCGATCGAACGCGAGATCGACAACGAAAACAAGGAGTTTAGCCATCACCACCAACAACAACATCAGCAGCAACAGCAGCATTTCCATCACCAGCAGCAGCAGCAGCAGCAACACCATTACCACATGCAGCAACAGCAACAACAGCAGCAGCAACACGCGGGTTTACACCATCAATTATCACCTTTGGCACCTCCACCACCACCGCCACCATCGTCGGGAGCGAGTTCTACTCCACCAACGGGTGACTACTTTAGCAACCGGAATCCTGCCAACCGACAAACACCTGCAGCACCAACCACCAACTCTGGTTATGGTCTGCCAGCGGGCAGTGATCCTGCGACTATCACAATGCAGCTGTCACCGTACGATCAGCAACAACAGCAGCAGCAACAACATCAGCAACACATGCTTCATCCTCTGCATCATCATCATCACCTGCAGCATCATCATCACCATCCTCATCCGCAGTCCCAGCAACACCTGCAGCAGCAACAGCAGCAACAACAACAGCAGCAGCAACTGCAACAACAGCATCACCATCTACAGCTGCTCCATCAGCAACATCCGATGGTGCCACATCTTGCCAACGGAGGACACACACACCCGCTAAAGGATCCTCAATCGGGTCGTGCGACTCCTTTCCCAGCCACCGGTGCTAATCCGACCACCTTGGGTGACACTTGTACCACAAACAGCACGAGTAGTAGCAGCAGCAGCAGCAGCAGCAGCACGAGCAGCAGTAGTACCACCAGCAGTAGTTCTGGCGCCAGCAACACCTCCGTTACCTACCAACAGCTTGTTCACCAGCATCACCAGCAGGAACCTCTGCAGCAGCAGCAGCAGCAGCAACAGCAACAGCAACAAGACCAACCCCAACTGCAGGTTCTCCATCAACACCATCTTCATCATCACCTCGAATCGCAGCAGCAACAACACGACCCAGATCCGGTTGCAAGCAGCTTCACCGATGACGATTGCACACGCCCAATCAACTGGGGTTCGGTGTTAAGCCTATCCTCACAGTCAGCGTTGGATCCGCTCACCGGAAGTGACCTGTTCGTGACGTCCCCGACGAGTGCCGTGTCCGTCGTTGTTGATGAGGACGATGACGCCGTTTCCACTTCACCAAACACGGTCGTTGTCGTCGATAGCTGTGAGCAACCGAGCTCTGGCTCAGGTGTTCCAGCAGGATCTGCACCGGGAAACCGATCACCAACGGGTGAGGATAGTGCCATCATCTCCGGTTCGACTTCCATCAGTGACTCTGGCGGAAACAACACCGGTGGGAGTAATGTAGCTGGACCAGAGGGAACCGTAGTTGGTGGTGAGATCGATACAACCGTAAACTCCACTGGAAGTTCCACAAACAGCTCGTCAGGAGGTGGCAGCAGTAGTAGCAAAACGAACGTCAGCAACAGCAGCACCGGAGGGCACGCGAGTACAAACACGTCGACGGCAACAACGACGGGGGGCGTTGATGTTGATAACGTGGACGTGGATATGGACGGTAGTGGAGGTCTTCCCGTGACACCACGTGACACGGACGTAGTTGATGATCCCAGCGTACCTGCGGCTCCATCAGCAACAGCTGCTACCGGCACGGATGAACTCGATCGTTCGATCTTAACCAGCTCCACCACGACGCTCACCTCACTGACGACGCTTACGAGCAGCAGCAACAGCAGCAACAACAGCAGCAGCAACAACAACAACAGCAACAGCAGCAGCAACAGCAACAACAACACGAGAGCTGACATCAGCCAGCTGACGACGTTGACCAGCAGCAGTGTGGCAACTTCACCGTTACTCTCATCCTGTGCCTCAGCTCTGCAGCACTACAGCAGTCTTCAGCAGCAGCACCAGCAACAACAGCAACAACACCATCATCATCATCATCACCAGCACCAGCAGCAGCAGCAGCAGCACCATCAATTCCAACACCACCAGGGAGCGATGCACCACGCAACTACCAGTCCGAGTGGTTCGAGTTGTTGGGAGTTTGCGTACCTCGATATGGATCTTGGGACAACGCACGAGCTGTACGACATGTTCCCGAGCTGCTACAAGATCACGTCCTTCAACTCGACCGATCACGTCGACGTGCTGGGTCTGAAGGGTCCAATGCTTGAAGGTCCCAGCAAGGTCGTGTGTGGTGACAACGAGATGGACTCGTTCACGACTCACATCATGGTTGGGAGTTAGTATTGAACAACCGCCGTGTGTCGACGTGGCACTCGCTGAACATGTGTGTGGGTGGGTGTGGGTGTGCCACATATTGTTGCTGTTGTTGAGCTTGTTGTTGTTGGCTGTGCTTTAATGTGTTTGCTGGGAAAGCAGGCAAACGGTTCCTTATAGGTGGTAGAACGGGTACTACGGCGATTAAAGGGCTCTAAGTGCTGTAGAGCTCTCTAGGACTCTAGGTGGGCTGATAGCTGGTTGGTTTGGATTTGAATCAGGACACGATCAGGACGATCGATCGAGAATCGGAACAGTATTTTCTTTCTCTTTCTTTTGGCGTAATGATCGGTGCCATAGCAAACACAGACATACACACACACACTCTCTGGTCGCTTCTGGTTTTTTGTTTAAACACACAGCCACATAAACTAGGTTTAAACACGTCCTGTTCCGATGGTCTGTGGTCCTTTTGTGGACCTTTTGCAACAGATTGACTTCATTCTAGTCCACGGTAACTTTCGGTGCGCGTTTGTTTTTTTGTTTTGCTTTGTTTTTATATTGCAGTTGTCGAACCTTCGTCGGCAGCAGCAGCAGATCCTGGCAGGACACGAGAGTGCAACAGTTAAACAGAAAAAAAAACACACACACACCCTCACACAGAAACATACAGCAAACGATGGTCAATTGAGAGGAGGGAAGGTTTTCGGTTTTAAGGACAGATGTAGGAGGTTGTTGCTCGCCCGTTGTTGCTAAAACATTCGCGGTTGTGCTGCAAAGCAATCGAGCAATGTTTGATTTTTAAAACATTTAAAGCGCTTGCAATACTCGACACGAGCGGGGGAAAGCATTCGAATCGCAAAACAATCGATGTGTGGGTGTGTGTGTGATGTATTATAGATGGAACAGGAATGCAGAGCGAGATTATATACACATTCGGTAGCGTATAATGATGGTGTTGAAGCGAGGTTGATGTGTAAAAAGCAAAAGCAAAAGCAAAAGCAAAAGTTGATGTCGGTAGAAAACAAAGATCGAGCACGATCGAGACGATCACCTCTCTAGTAGGGCTCTAGAAGTAAGGAAGCAAGGAAGCTGCACAACAAAACGTGTCGCAGATTGCAAGGGATCTTTTAAAGGCTAGGACATACGCAGACAAAGCACGAATGCTTACGGAAAGTGTTTTAACAAGAGAGAGAGAGAGAGAAAAAACAGAAACAGTAACAGCTACTACGGCAACTCTTAGTGTATTATCTCCGTAGACGTAGACTACCGTTCGAGTAAGCAAGTGAACAAAAAAGAGTAATTTATTGATCTATTAAATATACATACACATAGGACGTATATACGTATATATATATACAAACTACAGTAAGATGTACATATAGAAGTTAGGAGCGCGCGGAAAGACTAGGGCAGAGAACCTGTGTGTTTAAAACAAACAAAAAATTGAAGCACGGGACGTCTAGAACAAAATGAAGGCAGTCTTTCGTTCACGTAACCGACCGCGACACGTGGTTTGGGGGGACGTGAAAACCTAGCAAAAGAACAAAACTACAAAGATGGGCAGCGGCGAGTAATAAAACAGAAAATTACTGCAAATATTTAACCATTAGCGTGAGTGTATCATTATTGTCGTATCCGAAATGCAAAAGTTCGTTAAATGGTCCGCACTTTCGAAAAGAAACATTGAGGTAATGTACGAATATTGCCGCCGTTGAATGCGCAGACTTTCGCCGTTGAATCGCAGCAGAATTCAAATTTCGATATCATCAACACGGGTTTGGGTCGAAAGAAATGCTACCTCTGCGCTGGTATGCTCTCCTGGTGTTTTCTGAAAATTTTGAAAATTGGAAATTTTACGCAAAAGTAACAGGAGAGCATGTCGGCTAAGAGCATACATTTTTCACCACCAACACGTGGCTGGTTGTACTAAATTTTGGTACTAATTGGACGGCAGGTTGAAAAACTCACCAATAGATGGCGCTGTCAGATGAAGCGTTTTGAAAAGTTTCAAGGAAATATTTAGCGCCATCTATGAGTGAATATTTGAAATATATTTTCTCTTTAGCGTATTTAGCGCCATCTATTGTAAAGTAGAATAACCAATAATAAAATTTGAAACGTTTCATTGTTTGAAACGTTTCACCATCTGAAACTTTTCGTTTCGGTTTTTTTAAAAAACGTTTCGGATTTTTTCAACCTCCTGACTGGTATGCTCTCCTGTTACTTTTGAGTTAAATTTTCGGTTTTGCTCGTTCAGTACGCAGACATTTTTTGCTTCTTTTGCCAACATTTAGACATTCCCACTTTCCACGCTGTTGTGAATTCGTTGATAATAATCGCTTTCTAGGCAAATATGTTTGTAAACATATATATTTAATAACTTTTTCGGATGAAAACGTAATAAATAGAAATGGACTAGTAGTAAAGATGCTTTCAACTATATAAAGTTTTGGTACGGTGGAAGTACTTTATTATAATATCAGCAAGTCATACTAGCAGAGACGGGACATTTTTCCCGACTCTTCGCGTGTTGACTATTTGGGATTTCATATCCGTTTCTAAACCATTCTCAGACAACTAAAAACAAGCTTAATAAGACCACCACTGGATACTCGCACTGGAAGCGGGGCAATTGTTCGGTTAAGTCCTTTATTTACACCCAATTTAGTTCCATTCGGCGATTTCCTACAATACCGTTCAATCGATCAGCGCGCGCTTCTAGTTCTGTCCGGACAGGAATTTGGACAGAAAGTCGGTCGGTTTCGGTTCCTGGCTTTCCTTCCAGTAGCGCATAATGTGTGCCTTCTGCTTCCAAATTTCGACTGATTCTTTCAGTTCCATTTGTCCCTTGATGACGAGCATATCGATCACGCGAATATCGGTGACATTTTTATGCCGTAGGAATTCTTCCCGCAACTTCTCCCGGCACTGCTCAACCGACTTCGGGATGTCGTAGTCCATCACTGTAGATATCGCGTCGAGCGGCACCAGATATCCGGGGCATCCGGGAAAAAAACAAGAGAGATGGGTTACAATCGCTATCGAACCAAACAATAACAAAGCAGCCACGGGTCGATAGCGCTGCACTGCTGAGCATCCCGATGACATAACACACATCGACACGGTTCTTACCGATGTACGGAATTTGACGATACCAGGCTTTGTAGAGGTTCAGCACACGCTTGCGGGCTTCCTCACGGTCAACCGACAGGATCGGGCGCACGGATTGCACCGTCCGCCTTACAGCTTCGCGGCTAGCCATGCTAGAACCTCGTTAAAATCTTTCACAGTCACTCGAAAAGTTGGAACAGCAGATTTGCACTCTTCGAGTTAAGATCAATGTTGTGACAGTTGTGTTTTTTTCTTCGGGCGATTGTCATAGGTACTGTCAAACGTAATGTAGTTTGCACAAGCGTCGCATATATTACAAAATATGGTCAAAAACGGAACCAAATATAGGAGGGGAGTTTTATGAAGTGAATTGGTAACGATACTAAATGCTAAATAGATAAATATATTCGTTTCAATACCTTTTCTGCTCCTAGTTTCAGGATGTTAAATAAATGAAGATCGCTGAGGTTTCTCAAGTTGGATAGTAGGCTGTTAGAGGCGAATCAATTTTTGAAATTCAAAGTTTCTACAGAAAAACCATCATAGAAGAGGCTGTTTGCTTGCTGAACGATTACCGATGTATTTTATTTCTTCTTATGCTTGATTAACATTTTGAGTTTTATACGGTCTTTCTACCGGTTTTATTTGATATTGAACGGCCGATCTAATATCTCAACGTGGCATTCTTATTCAGACAAATGGCTGGGTGTGTAGAAGCAATTATTTTTCTTTCAAATACGTTTATTCTCTTGTTACACAAATGATTGAAAACGTAGATTGTTTGGTGTAAGGAAATGAACTACAAAATAAAAATTTCCATTAGGTTTAGTTATCAGTTCATAAAATAAATTGCTACTTCATGAGAGACAGATTAGATTCAAATTTCTCTTTATGAAAGCACCCATATTGCAAAATAAAGTATCCAACCCTTGCATATTTCATTAACATTATCTACCAAACATGGTTTCAAATTGTGTAAAAGAGTTTCACAAAAGAGCAGAGGAAACGTAAAAAATCAGTCGTACTTCTGACTAGTTGATAAATTATTTGTGCTTCACATCAATTCGTTTCGTACTAAATTTTTAATAGTACGCTTTGTATCATACACGGTTCTCCTCGAACCGTGGATGAACCGTTTCCCACCTGTACGACAGACGCCACGTGGTCAATTTTAATTCAGTGTCATTCAAACTATATTATGAGATATCGTCATTCATCTTATCGTGCAACCTTAAAAAATGTAAACGTACTACACCAATGCACCTTATTCGATTCCTTCACATGCATTTTTTTGCAGTTGATTATTTTTTATAGGGAGCAATGTATCCGTTATGTCCCTATATTGTTTATTCGTCGTACTAGATAGGCGTTTTTAGGTTTATAAGAGTCTTGAAAACTTCATACTGCGTTTTTTTTTAAATAACATTTTCTCTTGCTTTCGTTATGCTAGACTTTTGCTACGATACTTTTGAATCTGTTTTGTACAATTTACCTTAGCTACTTTTACAGGTGTTAGCGGGAAAAGGATTTTATCCGAAAATGGCAATGAGTTAGAGAACATGGGGTTTAGATATAACACCAGGTAAGGTCACAACTTTTCCATATTTTTTCCATTACTCAGGAAGTGATTAAAATGAATCATTTCTACGATTGTTGATGAATAGTAAAACTATAGCAATAAATAATGTAATATAAAATATTAAATCTGTACAGATTGCCCTTAACTTATCTTGTCGTAGGATAGATTCGTCGATGAAATTGATACTCGTGCCATTTAAATATAAAAATGATAAAGATAACATAGTCCTGGGATAAACGATAAACTACGTCTTTAAAACATTGCAAACGTTAAAACGCTTTCTACAAGAACATACAAGAGTGATAAATTCAAAGGAAAGAGATTAAAAAGAAACTTTCAAAGTGTGGAAACGATCACAAAGAACACAATTGTAAATAATGGCCTGAGTCCCATGATTTTGTTGGTATGATTTCACATTCTTCCGAAAGTTCGGCGCGATTGGAAATGATACTCATCAAAATAAGTGAAGAAAATACTACATATAAGTAAGACTAAATCACAAAGCGTACGCACTCGTAACTATTCCTACCGTGCAGATCTAAACGAGTTTGTTTTAATACATAAGAAAAGCTTCAATCGAAACCACACACGCGCGGGTTGCATGTTCCGGCAACAGGTGTTGTAGAGGCAGTGGAAGAAAACATTTTAATAACTGCACTGTTGCAATTTGGTATTTGTTTCTCTTAGTTTGCTAAAAAATCCCTACAAAAATTGGCAGAGATGGTTTTGAATCCTAAACAAACAACGCGCTATAGCAATAAATTTCCTAACATTTTATCATATCCAAAAGGCTAGCTAACCCTATTGGACATCATTAACAATAAGCAACGATTCTGTTTGTATGGTTTATCATTTGGTTTGTCGTTATCATTCTACACCTAAGACAGCAGTAGAATCGTAGTGGCTCGTCTCAATGTGGTAAATCATGGACTCGTATGATAAATAAAATAAACATAATTTCACAAAGCATCTCTCGAAGAGGGAAATGGATCATCGAATTATTTTAGACTAGTTTAGCATGCTTACAACTACCAATCTATGTCCCAATTCCTTCTTTGCAAATGGTATCGAGATCATTCATATATAGAAAGATAAGACGTCCCTTGCGAATTAGGACCGGGGACCATTTGATTCCCACCATTAACGAAACTACGTTGCTTGGTGTGGATGAAGTTCCCCGTTACACGTGTCATCCTTTAGAACGTTTTGATTTCAGTGCCATTTGATTAGAGTTCCTATTGCAACATATTTGTATACTAAGTCACTTAATGCTACTGTTTGTTTGCATTAGGCAAATCATAAACGTTTGTATCTTAGTGCTTTTTACGGGAGCTTGGAGTCTAACTTGGTTGCGGCGCTACTAAAGCAGCACTAGACTGGCGTAGCAACATCGAAGGAGGACGTTGGCCTCCTTTCCGGAGGTCCGTCGCACCAACAACATTCTGTTGTTGAGCCGTAAGATGCTGATGTGGCGGCGGAAGAGGTTGATTGTGCGGTGGAACAAGTGGAGGATGTTCGGGACGTGCACCGGGAGGCTGGTTAGCGCCAGTTGACAAATTCTCCTTCTGCGTATCATCCGTGTGTGACTGTTGCCGCTGAAGTACCTCCATGTATTCTCGGATGAGATTTGCAATTTGGAAAGCCTAATTGAGAGAAACAACATCGATGAAGGAAAGTATAGAAAATTTTGCATTTGATTGTCTTACCTGTGCCGTTGTAAGGATGACTTTCGATTGTTTTTTATCGGACCCAGTGATTATCATGAGACAGTTCATGTTGGGCGAGAAAGAAAGTATCGATTGATAATCGTACGTGCATAGCGTGTTTCGTGAGCGATGCTCAAGCAAATGCAGGCCCTTTTGGTCAACTGCTAGCCATAGCATTCGCGGCCAGTTGGAGGTGAAAGATTGCATCACGTCAAATATGGTGGCCTTATGCAGGGGCCAGCTTTGGATGAGATTCAGGAAGGATTTTTTCGCTTCCGCCGGTGTGGTGCCTCGCAGGCTCTGGTGATGCATTGCTACACTGTCGCGCGGGATGTTGGGAACGAAACGTGGCGGTAAGCAGTGGGCTGCGATAGGCCGATAGTCCTGAACCACGTCGGAACTGTCTCCCAGCTCAAGTTGTCCTTGTAGAGCAGTTAACATAATCTACAATAGAAAAGAGGGATTCGTAGAGAAACTTCAAATATAAACCCAAATCCTTGATGGTTGTTACTACGTACAGCCTCCATTTCGGTGATTGGAAAACGTTCGGTACGCAAACCGTGTAGCACCTGGTGGTAGAGCAATTCCTTTTCGACGGGGTCGTCCAGGTTCATGTACTGATCGCAGAACAGATGTTTCTTGAAGAGAAACAGATGATGCTGCCGGCGGCAGGCGGGTGGTAAGTTGGAACTCTGATTTTGTTGTACTGCCTGTGCGGCCGCAGTACGGTATTTTTCCCATTTTGACATAACATCAGCAACCTTTTCGTCCGGCAATAAGCTGCGTTCCGATGCTCCCAACACTTCGTAGATAGCATAGCCTATAGCGCCAGTAACCGTATTCCCAAAAAAAGACACCAATTAGTTGCAATCAAAAAGCACACGTTAGTTCAATGTTAATATTGCATATAATCAACGGATTGTCGTCTATGTTCCAGAAAACATAGCAAACGGAGAATTTCGATTTCAAAATTGTTGATTATTCTTTAAGTTAAAGCTCAGACTTCTCAATACGGCCTGGCCGTCTCTAAATAAATAATAATAATAGCAGATCAAACTTAAAAACCACTTCATACTACGTAACTGAAGCCACCGCATGCGCAAACTGATGTAAAATTTAATGTGTACATTCACGTACTCGTAGCATCTCATTACTTTTATTAAATGATCAAAATGAAACTTACCTAGTGCATTTTCCTGAAGACCGATCTTTTTCTTCACGATTTCCATCACCTCTCGAGAGGTCGAGCTTGGGTGGAACTCGACCGAATGATACTGCCCGTCCATGAAGTGGAACCGCGCATAGATTGGCCGTCGGTTGATTGTACAAATGATCTCTTCCCGCGACGGTGGCCATTGGCGTCGCCGAGTGCCCTGCGTTTTGAAGAAACATTTCTCCGCAAAACGTGCATATTTGCCCTCCTCGGTGATGAAATCACTAGCACAACGTTTGAGATGACCGAGCAAGTACTTGCGCACTACCTTCTGTGGCGGTAGTATGACACTACACGCTAGCGACAGCAGCGCCCAGTGACGCAAGTTGACACGGGAATTAGGATCGGGATGGTCGGTCGTTTGCTTGATCAGCTGCAGATACAGTTCATTCAGAAGGGATTCCTTGCGCATGCAACGATCCATGATCGATTGTATGAGCGTAATGTGTTCATCTTCTGCACGCTGAACTGTTTCGCCTGTGATCGTAGCGATGGGAAATGTGGCATTAGAAAGAACAATAATGTATGATCAATGTGAATTCAAGTAGCTACTCGAAAAACAATAGCATAGAATAACGAAGCGGGAAATGGTTATTTTTAAACTCGAAGCTTACCGTTTTGTCCGAGACCGGCGTAGGTGAGAATCGAATTGAATACTTGCAGCATAGCCTGCTCCTCTTGATCGGGCAGCTTGCTCAGACTTTGTGGCAGTGCCTGGCGACTGAATGCCCAGTATGCGTGCGGGAAACCCTTGTACGTTTCACCATGATCATGCACCGGACTACCATGCTCGGCGCGCAGCTTTTCCAATCGATGTTTCGAAAGCCGACGCAGTGTATTGCGCAGGAACCCACCGCTTGGATCCTGTGGTTTGCGTAAAATTTCCGCATCTACCAAGTGCCGCCTGCACACGACCAAGTTGTGATGCAATCGAACACGATCCTCGTTCGTAATACCCTTGCTCTTCTTCGGTGGTACCTCGTTCTCCGTTATCCAGTTCGAGAGGGCTGGATAGTATGACACGATCAGCGATCCGATTTCATTCTTTTGTGCCGTTTCAAACACAAAGCATCGCTGCTGATCGTTGCTCGTACTTGTATGGCGGTTCAGGCTGATTGTTATGAAACTATCGCTCGGATCGAGCATGATCGATTCCACCTCAGCGTAACGGAACTCGTACAAAACGAACTTATCATCCGGTTTGATTAGGATGATTCCCTCACAGTTCACGCCGAGGATCAGACTGTTGCCATAGCTCCAATAGCCACGGTAGGACACGGCAAACATCGTCGTGCCATACAGTGGGTACTGCATGACACACGACAGGTACAACACCTTTGCCGTTAGCTCCGTACGTCCTGAACCGTACTGTCGATGAGCTTGGGCCAGTATCGGTACCCAGAACTGTTCTTCACGAGTTTTCGAGATGCGCTCCGGAAGGTAGCTTGGCACGTCTGAGTAATACTCCGGCTTCGGTTGGTTCGACGGATCCCCGAGGGCAACTTGTGCCTGCAAACCGGCAAGCTGAAGAGCAACCTTTTCTGATACCGGAAAATCGTCGCACTGAAAAAAAAAAACAAATTTGTCGATGTAATAATGAAATGAATGGATGTGTGATAGAATATGGATTGGGTTTATTACCTTCACTACGCTGTAAACGGCTTGCGCGTACAGCATATTAACTTCCACCGGGTCTTGTGAGAGCTCACGAGTGCTTTTGAATAAACGCTTCTTAAACACGAAACGATTTTCACCGGAACCCAGGGTAGTCGCGTTTTTACGCAGCGTCGCATTGGAAGCATGAATCTTTGTCTGCTTGCTGTGGAAAGCAGTTTCGGAAAAAAAGAAAACTCGTTTTCAATTTGAGTGCCCAGCCGAGTCCAAGGACCTGTTCGGATCCTTGCAAAACAACATCGACGGTGTCCGCAAGTCACACAGCAAAGGCTGTGGCTAGTCGTACGGTAAAATTGTTTGTCAATTCCCCATCGTCACGTGGTGGTTTTTGTCAGGTAGTGTAGTACTTGGGAAGTTTTGTGCTCAGCAGTTCCTCAGGCAATTTCAGATAAAGGACGATCCGGTATGCACGTCGATTGACTTTTTTCACTATATTCGTCAGACGACAGTCTCGGTTACGTCCACTGGATTAGGTTTGTGATTCGTTAAGATTTTCGTGCATACATGTGCAGTATGCATGGGATACGTTGAATTTGCCGGAAAAATTGAAAAAAGAAGCAGTCCAAGATAGATTATTCGATCGCATTGAAATAAAATTGTTACTAGGATTGGTATGTACACATTGCAATCCATTCCAAATTGTTCCCTCACATAACACCGCACAGCAAACTAACACACGGTACACAGGTGGCCTTATTTGAGCTATGATGATGCTAAAAGACGCTATCATTTTCTGAAAGAACACATCTACTTAATATCTACATAATAAATACAATATACACATTGTTGTTACTGACGTACAGCGGCAGTTACTGCTGTTAGATTTTACGGTATGTAAAGAGATGTTACATACATATGCTACTGAGCAAATACAAATTATCAAATTATTCAATAAACCGAGAAGGTTCAATGCTTTACTCCAGATAATTCAGGAAATTTGTCCACATATATACGAAAAGCATATCAAATTTATATGTTAAATGTATTAATATTGTATGAACATCATGTATCAATTAAATGTAGGTATACCATGGAGAAGAGGATGAGTTGATTACTTTGCATGGTCAACGGTAGTACTTTTGGTCTGGATTTTGGTCAGTCGATTAGAGAGTAAGAGTTGGCACATGTTCCGTCTGCCAAGCTTTCGTGATAAGATTCCAAACTCCCCAAGTCACACAAAAATCGTAAAAAAAGACAAACAACAGAAAAAATCAACTACTTACGCTTCCCAAGCAGCGATGATGTCGTATAAATAATCATGTGATTTAACATGCTCCTCTCCATCTGGACGCGATTGATAGATTGCCCAACCTTCGATGTTACAAAGTCCTAGCTTTTCCGCCAATTTAGCTACAGCGTCGCTTGCAGTATCGGTTGGATGAACGTCGATAGCTTTCGTGCGTCCATCAAGGAAAAAGAACCGGCAAACGATAGTTCCGAGTCGTCTCATAGCCTACGAAATGGGCATTAAAGGTTAGAGCGATAAGATATGTCGAACGATTTCGCACAAAAACATTATTCCTGACGACTTACCGCAACTTCCACACTTGATGGGGGATACTGGCGGCATCGAACTTTGGTATTTTTGCAATTATCCAAACACCATTGCACATACTGGCGTAGCTTGCCTTCGAGTGATTCGAGATTTTTCTTCAGAAAACTTACGAAATAACGGAAGAGCAACTTGCTTGGCTGAAAAGCGACAATCGTGAGGCAGAGCAACAACCAAACGCGGTCGGTCCAATCCACGCTTGGATTGTTTGTGGCCTGACGCATACATTGGACAAAGATCTCGTCACGAAGCTCCTCGCGTTCTATACCCTGCCCGATGATAAACTGAATGACCTGCAGCTCACGCTCGTTGTTCAACTCGCCACGAATGTACTTGCACAAGTCACGGAAAATATTGCAAGCGATTGTTACGTTCTCCGGATCGTACATATGTATATGCGATGATGGGATCGTTGTGCCGCGGTAGTACGTAATCATTTCGTATTTCGGCACCATATCGACAGACTTGCGGCCCTTCCGCGTTAATGTAGCCATTATCGTTCCCTCGGGAGATCGCTCGTGGGTATTATAAAAGCTTTCGGCAAACTCCAGAATATCGTAGTATACGTCGTCTCTAAGCAACTCCTTTTCCCTTTCGGTGATGTCTAATTGCTGCATTTCTTGAAGTTTTTTCTCGACGCGATATTTTCGACGTTGCTCACGCTCTGCGAACGGATGTCCACCACCAGTAGAGGATGCTCGCGAGCTTGGCCGACTGTGCTTGGGGGAAGAAGGACTCATCGGACCAGTGGAGCCGGTCCGTTGAATAGGACTAGCAGATCGTATAACGGCAGGACTTTTTGGACGCAGCTTGTGACCTGCGGTTCCATTCTCCAGATGAACGTAAGCGTGACTAGGCGCAGCGTGAGCATGTGGTGGTGGTTGTGGGGCTTCGGTATGCCCCTGATGTAGCGATCCAGTCTGTGTTGGAAGGTGAGATGGGGCGTGGTGCGCATGCGGTGGTGGAACCGGTTGTTGATGGGCGTGCACCGGTGGCGGAGGAGCTACCGATTGGTGCTGAGAGATCATTGATGGCGTTGGAGCCTGATGTTGTGGAATCGGTGGCACCTTTTCATGCCCTTCTAATGGCGGAGGTGGTAGCTCCTTCAGATGGATAACAGCCTCGTAAATAGGTTCCTCGTGACGTCGAGTGTGATGGAGCGTGGCAGGATGATGTGGCTGTGCTGCTGCTGGAAGGGTATGATTGTTGTTTTCAATCGGTGGAGGCGGTGGCGGCATAGTCGGTTCTGGAAGCGAAGGAGTCCTGAAAAAAACGAATCAAATACAATATTCAATACATGACAATAAAGACACTGGATACTGTGACTGGATAGTTCCTTACCCGCCCATCGGTTTAGGAGTTGTTGGCTTATTTTGGCTATTATTATTGTTAATGTTATTGTTGTTGCTAATGGCATTATTGGTACCTGTACAGGTACCATTTACCATTGCACCCTTCGCAGTGGGTGCTGCGGATACGTTGTTGTTCCGTTCGCTTGTCAACCCTTCAATTTCCTGCTGGATCACCGATTCCAGTTCGACGTCCAAATCTTCAACCAGGTTGTCCATTTTCTCTCCAATCTCATCAATTATCGCGTTCGCATTTGCATTCGGCTGCACCTCGCTGAGAAAAGCAAACAAATTGTCCAGATCAACCGAATCGTTGCTCTGCAGACTGGCGGATCCAGCCCCTCTGGCACCACCGGGTTGCAGCGGGCCGGCACCCTTGTCACTACCGGGTCCGTTCTGCAACAGCGAAGCTTGCACAAGGCGACTGTTATTGTTAGCAACATGCTGTTGTGAGTGCAGCTTCGAGTTTATCTGCTCTGCCATTTGCGATAAAGCGAGAATTTCTTCTTTCGCAACCCTGCAGGGAAAAGTGTTGGCATTAGTTGGGTGATGAGATTACTGGTGCTATTTTACAGAAAATAATCTACAGCTATATTGATGAGCATTCTATAGACTTCAATCACTAAACGGCAAGCAATTATTGGCGGACATACAGACATACATAAAAGACACTACAAGTTAAGGGCCGCGGACAGCCCACTCACCCGATTCTGTGCCCACATCCGGTTCTACATATTAGCATGCTTATACAATGTACGAAAATCAAAATAGGGATTTGTTGTTTTTTTGTTGAGTTTGTTAATTCAGCACGAAATGAGTTAAATGACGTAGTTTTACGATACAAAAATGGTAAATAGAACGGCAGGACATAATTAAGATATCGTTAACCCATTACAGCGGTGCTTACAATGGATAATGAAATCAAAAGTATCACCAAAGTAAGGTTGGCAAAGCTGGAAAACACATGTTACCATTCGAAAAGAGCATATGGAACATAGAGTTAGATAGAAAAAGAAAGATAGGAAAAAGTATTGACGATCTGAAAAAATGCAACACATCGTGCTATACTAAGCTTCAGCTCATGTCCAATACAAGATCAAAAAACAAATCATACAGATTACGCGTACTAATGAATATGCAACAGGTCAATAAGGATCAAAACCCAAAACAAATATCGATACGAACTACAATTTTACAGCAAAATTGTTCAACTACTACTTTTGGATCATGGAGAAGAATATTCCACCAACTAAGCCCAATAACAGACCTTTCGCTCTCCTCCAGTGCCTTTTTGTCGGCTTCTGCTTGTGCCGCTTCTCGTTCCCGACGCTCGGCTTCGAGTCGTTCGCGTTTACGCATTTCTTCATCGACGCGACGCATTTCACGTAACGCAGTGGCGACTTCTCTTGCAAACACACCCCGCAAATGACTTTGGATGACGATGGCAGCACGTCGTTTTTTGAGAAACTCGATTCGCAGCTTCCAGCCCTTATACGCGTGTTGTATCTTGAGCCCGGCCGAACGAAGTTTTCTGTATTGTCGTTGCTGACTAAATCGCTTCCAGTTTCGCTGAATGATTAGTGCCTTGGAATTAATCACTTGCTTCCGAGCATCCTCGAGCGGCTCGTGTACCACGCTGCGCAGGAAGACTTTCGTGCGTCCCATCTGCCATTCGGTGGTAGGAACGTTCAGCTCACGTATCACAGCCAGTGCCTGATCCTGGCTGGACATGTTTCGGAACCGCTTCGTCAGGCATTGATACTTTTGCACGAAATCATCAAATGTCAAATGCACAGGGAATCCTTCGCGTCGGATTCGAATTATGTCAAGCATGCCTAAGTAACGCAGTTGATCCAACACCAGTTGGTCGTCGTAGTCGTTCGGCAATTTTTCGGAGTTCGGTTTGATGCAACGCACGTACCATGGATTGGTACTCTGTAGCACATCAACAAGCGCTTGCAATTGTTGGCGGAAAGTGTCACTGACGGTTAGCTTGCCTTTCGATGTACCCCGGGATACAGTGCTGGTAGCGGATGACACAGATTGGACATGCTGAATAGACAGCAGATCCTGGAAGGACGAAATCTCCTGCACGAACGTGTTCGCACTCCGGCTCATATGATCGAAGAGAACGTCCTGCTGCACGTCACGGTTTTTATCGACAAAGCCCTTTACAGTATAACTTACGCACCCCGCATAGTGCTTGATGCCAAATTCAGATTCCCAATGGCGGCGATCCTGACCTTTCACGTAGCTACCATGCAATTCAAATTCACTGTGAAGGTTCGTGAGGTACGCTGTATCTGACCCTTTCGGCATATGGCACTGTTCAGTTAGCAACTTGAGGATACATCGCGGGGGTTTTTCGATGAGTTCCAAACATTGCGTGTTATCTGTAAACTGAATGTGGGAGAATTTGATTTCCTCTTGGCGGTACTAGTATAGGAAAAAGAAAGAGAAGCATACATGTTAGATACGGGTTTTGATTTTGCCGTATGAAATAGATACGTACAATTTCTTGCTCCAACGCAAACACGTAATGGTTGAAGAATTTGTGAAGTTTTTCATTTGTGTAGTTAATGCAAAGCTGCTCGAACGAGTTGGAGTTAAAGTTCTCGAAGCCAAATATATCCAGCACACCCAGAAACCGGAAAGCATCCTGGCCCGGGTTGATGCACGTGTTAATATGGCTGATTAACCAGGCGAATGTGCGTGAATACAGTGCTTTAGCCATCGCGTGACGATTTTCTCCCGCTTCTTGCAGTTTTAAAGGGATCTCGGTTATGTTTCCGCGTACGTTGATCTGTCGTTTCAGCAGCACCTGCACCAAGTCTGCCTCTTGCAATCCGAGCAACTGTGCTACGATTTTCACTATCTCATCATCCTCTGGCGCAAGCTCGCACCGTTCTCCATCGACGTCGGCGAAGTTTAGATTACCCAGCCACATTATGGCACTTAGAACGCGAAAAATACCGTCTATCAGTGGCTGAGAGATTTGTAGCACATTAAACGCCAGGCGCAATGCCTCGAAACGCTTTGACTCGGTGGCAATTTCTAGCGCCGGTTGGTCAGCACCCGATTCCGTATTACCGGTGCCGCTGGATGAATTCAAATACCGATAAAACGACGCATCTCGGAGATGAAGCGCGGTCGCTAGTTCCTTGTTGGTATGTCCTTCCGCGACCAGCTGATAGAGCACGTGATAGTTCCGTTCGCCCGGACTTTGAAAGGTTATTCGCGATTGCTCGAGTAAGTAGTCTTGAATGATGCAGCCCTTGATGCACCATTTCGAATCGAAACAGACTTGCATGAACTTTCCGAAGCGGGAACTGTTATCGTTGCGAATGGTTTTCGCGTTCCCGAATGCTTCCAGGATGGTGTTAGCCTCCAGAATCTGCTGTTGCACCCAGGTGGACACGTCACAGGTAACCGAGCACAGGTACTGCAGAATAAACTTGGTTGTTTCCGTTTTACCGGCACCTGATTCACCAGATATGACACAAGATTGGTTTGTGTTGTTGTCGCGGATATTGCGATAAGCTGCCTCTGCCATGGCAAAGACGTGTGGTTCCAGCAGGCCCAGCTTCTGGCCATGATATTTGGCGACAAAATCCTGGTGCACCAGAAGCCATAGTTACCGGAAATTTCAAAAAAAGCAAAATAAAAGGAGTTTTGTCAGAAAAAAGTAAACTACATTCATATACATTGCTACAAGTATATGACCGGAATGCGTCCCCATGGCATTCATATGTGCAGCTTTTACTGTTAGCATTGCAACATTATGTCCTCCAAGGATATGATGAGCTTGTTGACGATGCTATCACTTGACTTATAACACGTAAGGGCTGTGCAAAAAATCGACAGTAGGTCAACGAGGAAAGGGTGTAAAGTATTAATGCAGTGACCTATATTCGCCGTCCGACCTGCCACTTCGTTGCGCAATGGTAGAAAAGAAATGTGAAATTTTCATTTCATAACAGGAAGCAACACCACTGACGAGTAAACTACCAAAGGATATGAAAAACTCAAGGAAACTTGCTTGAAGAGAGCAGCATTAGTGCACATCGAGTTGACCTCAATTTTGTGCCACACGAATTATTGTAAAATGGTATATTTGGCTATAACTGTTTGATAGAGTAATTCATCATACGGTTTAATAAAAATCAAGCATAGACCAAACAGTTAAATCTAGAGATATGTTCAATACTTTAGTTTAGCATTAGCATCCATTAAATTACATGTATTTAATGCCCATGACTATACATTGTTACACTATTTTTGTATTTAAACCGATGTTCGACCATATTTTCTACACTGTTTTACTCACATCATTAAGCCCTGTCTAATAAAACTATGTAAAATATATAATTTAAAATTTAAATTCGTTTGTCCAGCTGGTTCAACCAAACAGACCTTCATTCAAATAAAACAAATGTTGGTAGGTAAAACCCATGGAGCTTACTGGCATCCTTGCATGGTCAGTAATTTCCACATATTTTTTCCCATTTTGGTCTGCTAATACACACAGATCGACGAGATAGGCATCATAAAAATCTTTCAACTGCGAAGGCGCGTCTTCTATCGGATACGTCGGAAAACAAAAGTGTAAGCCTGGTGCCAAAGGGGGTATTAGGTTATGCTCAAGATGTGTGACATGCATCGTTGGGTCCGACAAACCTGAAATTCCCACAATTAGCATGTGGAAGAAACTTCATACCGGGGTATGCTTATTGGAGAAGACCGAACTGAGCAAACGGTCTGCTTAAAAACTGTTTTCGGAGCCAAAAACTGTGTTGATGGACTTGGTTTATGACAGGGGTTTTCCCTCACGCAGTATTCTGCTTGTAATTTTTACAATATTTCTTTACAAACCATGGGAACGTGAGTTTGGCTTAGAAGAAAAATTCTCACCGTTATCCGAACGAGAACAAAGACAAATGATACATCCGTGACGATTCGTTCACATTAATTTAGGGAGGAAAAAAACATTGGAAATGCGGATTGGTGAACTTCAGACGGTCGAAACAAGGGTCTGTTGCTATGGATCCTCGAGTCCCGCCCAGTTCATTGGATATGCGTAAGCTAACATGTGATTTCACTCCATTCGCATCAACGCGTAACAAGCGGATGGTAAGGAAGATGTTATCATAACAAACGAATATGTTCAGTGGATCATTGTGTTTTATTTGGCACGGAGCTTCCACAGACACTCAAATGCAATGGCACTGTGGAACGAAAGAAAAAGTTTTACGGTACCATTTTTGTCTAAAGACGCTCTTCATGCCGAGGGTACGGACTATGTCTGGAGCAAAAATAGGAGCGAAGTGTGTGCGAAATTTCAAACTTGCTGCCTCGTGGAAGGGTCCACATGCTGGCACACTGTTGTAGATTGATTGGAGCGATGTGTGGAGCCATTTTCCCATCGCTTCGAAGAAAAACCTTAATTTGGTGCTCCTTTTAGGTGATCGTCAGTTGCGCGAAGATAACAGAAGAGCACACGTTTTCTATTTCAGTCGCGTGGGGAGTGAGCGATGGTTGCTTTAAATTTGCACCTCACGTTTCGATAATTTGTGAACTCAATCCACCAATAAAAAGCCCACTTTAATAACCTGACCGATTGTAATCAATTAACTTTTTCTTTGAGTAGGTAACAAAAAACTGAATTAAGACAGTAACGCCAATCGGAAGCATCGATAAGACGGCTCTCAGCTGATTTTATTCGCCAATTTTGCGTCTGGATTAGGAGCGCATCTGTAGCTAACTTTCTGTGGCCCTGAAAGCAGCTCGTCAATGCCTGCGCAAAAGAGAGTAGAGCCGCAGTTTTATGCTCTTGGAAAATTGCACTTTTTACCGAAGCAATCAATCAATCAAACAATTGGGTTGCTTCGCTTGCATTCTCCTATCAAATTGCATCGACCATGCAGTGGGTTTTTTGAGCATTTTTTTCAATAAGCTTCCGGTAGAGGTGTTGAAAATATTTACGATCATAAATTGCGAAACGGATTACGGAAATGGAAACGTAATGCATTGCAATAGTGCATCTTTAATACGCAGTAACCGTCATTAACGTGGTAACAACTAGTCTAAGCTTACGAAACAGCCAAGCCGCTGATGAAAATCATAGAAAAAGAAAATGCTTGGCAGCTAATTAAACTGCTTCCTGCGGATTTCTTCTAGGAGCTGCCATAGTAAGTGTAAATTTATGCATCGTTTACTCAAATAGATGCTTCAACACGAACATCAAAGATAGTAACCACAGAGAACAATGGATCCAACGAACCTGCAGTGTTCGAATATGAATAAAATATTTCAACCCGATTCGCGATAATTCATTTCGAATGCAGAATGCGTCTCTTACTTTACCAGCGAGATTCCGGATGGATCTAGCTTCCTTTCGTAGCTCCCGTTAAGTGCGAATCAATACATTGCGATATGTGATGGATGTGCATGTTACAGTAGGACATGAAATCAACTTATGACCACACCATACGTCGGCCAGTGGGCCGGAGCTACGTTGAACGGAAGCGCCAATAACGCCCCCTCCAAAAGCTTATGCGTAAGCGTTTAGGGCCATCGGATGGGACGGTGGGTGATTCCACCGGGGATCATTTCTTAACAACTCTCGAACTCGGCGGACGTCTGGCCCCCGCTTATCTACACTGCTATAAAGGTTTATTGAGCATGTGATTTTACCAATTAAGTCTTCACCTACGACCGTTGGCACAATTAACGTCGGCATTACGACCGTGCCGCATTGGTGCTAGTCGATTGTGCCAAGTGATTGTTACCAAACTAACGTAACGTGGTTGTCCACAAATCTTATGGCCCATTATAAGTATGAATTACCGGACCAATCGTTGCTATTGCGACGTGTTATATCCGCTTTTGACGATTGTGCTAACACTCATATTGTTCTGAACGTATAACGAACCAATAAGCAAATCTTGATTAAAGAGACGACGAGCTTCTCTAGTGAAGTAAGTTGGTTATCTCCTCTAACGCTTAACGATAGCCTTTCGAACAGAAGTAGAATCTATGCAAAGTGGTTCATGCTGCCGCGCGTTCGAATCATGTGTCAATCAGGCATAATTGCATCCCTGCCAGTCTTGTTGACGGTTGCACTAGAGCAAACTCACTCAACCTTCGATGGCGTGGGAAATTCGCTCACAACTCAACACGCGGGTGATATTTACTTTTCGCGAGCGTTGTTGCGCGGTTGTTCAGGTAATTAAGGCCTTTTGCAAAACGATTATCGGTGAGCAGAACTTGTGGTGCTCTTGAACGCATGTTGAAGATTAGAATCACTGCTCGTGGGAAACAAGGTGGTTTAGAATCGTGTAATTAGGGTTTAGTAGCTACGACGAACATGTTCACCTGTTGAGGCTAAACTCCGAGTGGTGTGTGAAAGTGTATTCACAACCCATCAGAGGGTGTTGAAGCTTTCAATTGCAATAAGTAACACTTGAATGCAGTAGCGGTTATACTTCTGTGAAAACACAAGTCATTTTCCATCAGGATCATGATGTTAATGTAGGCTCATCGGACAACCGTTGACTTACAAGCGATGTCAAAGATGCAACAAATAAACTCTTTCTCACAGACCTAACATAAAATTCAATACCTATGCACACAAATTTGCATAACGCGTTGGTGGTCACTACAAAAATGTAGCACTCATGAGGGATGTACAAGAACATGCTCTTTAAGCCGTTCCATCTGGTTTTGTGGATTAGCATGTAGCAGTTTGGTGCTATTCAAAAGAAAGTAAAACCTTACGAAAAGGAAAGTTTCATCCCCATTTCTTCCCACTTGAGCTGAATCGAACAAGGCGCGAAGAACTGTGAATGGATGAACCCGTTTGCACCCCGGAGAGCTTACGCGGCCTTTTATTGTTCCTTGTCGTTTCTTTTCCAGCAAATAGAGCGACAGAGAGAAGGAGCGAAAGAGGGCGATCGCAAAAATTTCACCTCTAATCAGCGCGCGGCATCGGAATTCGGGTATTCATGTGCCGAAAACAGGCATCCCGCATTTTCCACCGCTCCCTTGGGCAAGGAAAGCCGAATGAAGGATTTATAAGCACCGATAACTACGGTAATGAGCAGAGGAAGCTTCCGATAACGGTGTTCGGATGTGCCCGAGGGGCTCGAAAGCATGCGCCTGTGTTTGCTCAATTACGCCGATAGCGCTCGGTGGAAAACGCGTTAGCTGCGCGAAAAGCGCCAAAAGAAACTCACCGCTCAAAGGTATTCGGAGCGGATTGCTTCCTCCCCGGGTACAAGGCAAACCAGGTGCTTTCCCGTCGGTCGATCGATCGGTTTCGAGTGGCAAGTTCGGCACCTGGCGCTGGAATTCCGGCACGGGACACGGCCCGCGGGCGTTCAAGTCACTTCCCAACTGGCTCGGGACTCTTCCTGACCGGCGAGAGATTTGGGGTGCCCGATTGAAAGCAAATTTATTTATGTAATTACGAGTTTCCTCAACCGTAGTTTAATGTGCCCCGTTCCTGAACCCGAGTGTGCACTTTTTCGGACGTGCGTTGTACATGCACTTTCGGTATGTTGGTGTGTTTTTTTTTGTTTTTGCCCTTCATGCACCAGATAGTTCGGGGCTCGGCTACCTTTGGCCCCGGCACGGTTAGAGCGAAACAGAGGAAACCGTGCTGATGATGATCCGCACGACGACCTGGGTCGAGGCGTTTGTTTCCACTTTCTGGTCTCGCTGCTCGGACCAGCGTTTGGCAGCGGTTCACCAATATCAAATCGCGCCGAATCTGGGTCACACCGAAGCAGATGCTCGGCAGACACGAAAAACTTGGCGGCTTGGCATCGGGTTCGCGCCCAACTCAGCTCTGGGGGGGTTTAAGACTCTCCAAACAGAGGGAGGAAAACAAAAACGCTCCTCTAGCCACACGCGGAATATAGCCGTGGATAGCCTCGGGAGGATGAATAAAAAAACACACACAGACAGTTCATCGAGAGGAAAAAAGAGAGAACGCACTGGAACGCGGAAACGCCGGACAGCATGAGCAGCATACAGATTAATCTCTTCATCCCACCACAACCACTCGGCACTCCGTGGAAGTGGGTTGTGTGGGGTTCGGTCTCGGGAAGTGGGTAAAAGTGAAAATCTAGGCTCTAAAAATGAACTCATCCACGATCGGAACATCGGCGCGTTTCGGTCCGAGCCGACAGATACGCGTGCTCTGCGGCGTTATGTTTATGTAGGCGGGTATATTAATGGAGTTTTTCCAGCATCCCCCCACGCGTGCACACACACACACACACACGCACGCCCGGTTCGATTGCATAAACCGGGTGCTCCCAATGCACCCGCCAAACGGGAGGGTGGTGTTTAACCTATCTTATGAAATTTCTTTTCAGAACATCAAAGCAAACGCACCAATGCACTGCTGCATCGGGAAGGCACCGTCTGGCGATCTCGAGCAGCCGCCGTTCGGTCCGAAAGACTTAATCGTTTACGGTTTACGGTCTGGCCGCTTTCATGCCACTGGCACGATGCGGGAAGATAATAAAAGCTGAACGGTGGACTTAATACCACCGAAACCGCTTAAGCATTACTTAGACACGGGAAGCAGCGTAACAGCCGATTACGATGTTCCGCTGGATCGCGTCCCATTGCGCGGTTGGTTACTTTATTTTCCCTTGCTACCAAACGAACTTTGTCAAAGCAATGGCCGCATTTGTTGCGCGAAGAAATTAATCGCTCTCGAGGCAACCGATCGGATTACACGCGTTCCCCAAACAATTGCTCATTGTGCTGTGAAATCCCGATTCCCGAGGGCCAGAGAGATCACACGGCTACGACTCCTCGGTGGATGTATTTCGATGAAGTAACTACTCCGTCGTACGCGGTTTGATTACTCTAAACATAACTTTGGGGAAATGGCGCACACAGGACCACATACACATGATGTTCGTGTCCATCTTGTTCACCCTGGACGCCTTGGATTTGCGCGGATGTTTTCGAGCATGTTCCCGTTGTACTCGCGGACACGTTAAACGAGATCATCGGTCAGGTCAGGCGGTTCAAAGACCTCCGGACGGAAGAGTCGCGATAATTTATCTGCCGCCGGACAAAACCCCTGTGAGACAAAATCACTCACGCCAGTATCCCAGCCCAGTATTTTCCGCTGGCTTCAACTCACACACACACACACGCATCTCTTGGAGATGGCGTTGGAGCATACGCGGTGGAATGTGCGACTTCTAAATTTGTCCTCCTTCGGACATGTTCCTTATTTTCGTGCCCTTCTCGCGCTCCTCGAATCCCTAGCGATAGCGAGCGAGTGAATAAACGAGAAGCACATAAAGCCTGTGCAATAAAGCCGGCAGCTTGTCTCTGACGCGCACATAACAATCATCGTTTATGATCGTTGATCGTTGCACTCGATGAAATGGCTCCGGTGACGCCGTTTTTCTTCTTCACGCGAGGATCACCGCGTGGACCATCCCGTGCCGGGTTCGTCTTCTTTACCCACAAAAAACACACGCGAGCAGGAAACTGTTGCATAATACAGAACAGTTCGTCGTCTCCTTCGGCCAGTCTCGCACGTGGAGCAAGCGCTTTTCTTTCACTGCCTTTCGTATCGCCCAAAACAGAATGCAACCAAGAACGAAACGATGCGTGTTATTCTTCAGCTGACGAGAGTTCACTCGCCCCCTGTGCATTAGGACCCATCCCTGGGAAGCCTTTGGGCACTTTTCAAGCGTGGCGCATAGCAAGAAGCAAATTTATTGCCACTGAAATATAAATCACTTTGGTTTAATGGTCCACCACCTTCACCGGTTGCTTCCCTTCTGTGTTCAAGCGCTGCAACCAACCGCGACGTCCGCGGGATTTATTAGAAGGGACAGAACTATCAACTAAGGAGCTAATCCGCCGGGCAACTGCACTTACCTGAGTGTAACAGTCGATCTCTTTATATGGGTTGACTGCGATCAGGATCGATCCGGTGTAGGTCTGCGGTGAGGGTAACAATCTTTGGGTTAAGGAAAAAATGATTTTTTCCGCTAAACTGCACTGGTAAAATAAACGAAATAAACAGCATATTTTCTCGATTCTATGTCGTGGCAGATGTAGCTTCAACGCGCAGACACGCGTTTGCTCAGACGACAAGATTCCGTACAAAGATTTTCCGAAATTCTCCTGGCATGTATTGGTATGTTTTCTTGATACATCTCGAAGCACGTGTAACAAAATCCGACAGCAAATTGAAAGTGCTTTCCCGATGGAGATGGTGTAAGGAGGGAAACCAATTTGTCACTATGAAAAGTTGTTGTCGATGTGGAAATAAGATTCAGATCGCTATTGATTGATGTATTTTGAACGTTTTTGCTTTTAAAGCAACTCGTGGAATGTCTATTGGATGTAAATGAAAACCATAAGAAACATGAGAACAGTTATTTAGATTAAATTCCTCTGTTTTATATTTTTACGCCAATCCATCTTTGCTCTTAGTCTCCGAACAAAAGATCTGAAGTAATACCAAATAACACAAAAGCTCTATTTAAACTTAAGTAGCACAAAGTATAACCCCCGCTGCGCGCACATAATATCACTTTAATTGGAACATATCATTTAAATTTATTGTCAAATAATCGACCAACATTGATTATCCGTTCGAAACATATCAAGCCCCAAATAGGCATTACTTAAGTAGTCATTTGCCAGATCACACAACTGACGGCACGAATTTGTCTTAAAAGCAGTCGCGATCACGATCGACCCAATGTGGCTGCTGTATGCCCGTTGGAGTTAAAATTGTTTATGAATTTTGTAACCTTTCAATCCCACGCCGCACAACGCGTTCGAAAGCCGAAGAATGCGGGTACATTTCCACACAGCTGTCACAGCAGCCAGCGTGTATCCGCACAGCCGGACTCGGAAAATATGTAGAATATGTGGGCATACACCACTGCAGCAGTGAACCAATTAACGCCGGACGGAGCATAAGATCCGGAGCCATGTTGGGTACACATCGTTGGGGGTGTGTAAATTAGTGACGCGTGGGCACACAAAAAAAAACCCACCAACTCCCGGTTCCCGTGGTTGACGGAGCGTTGGCGGTGCTTTATTTGACATGTGAGTTCACCCCGTTTCGTTATTGTTTAGCGTGCCCTCTTTCCTTTATCAGCGAACGGGCACGTGCTTTTATTTATGCTCGCCGCGAGTGATCGCGCCGAAAGAGCCGTACTGGCGCTGGTGGTGAAATGACGCATAATGGAGCGAAACGGATTTCCACCCTCGCGTGTGGTAAGTCACGACCGGTCAGGAGAAAGATACAAAACATTTGACCAAAACCAAATCCAGCCAACTGGAATCACTCGATGAGTCAACGATTCTTAGCGTGAAACGATGAGGACAAACCAATGCACTAGGCGGGGTGGTCTTATCATTCCAATGGTGCGGAATTTCCAACAACGTCAGTAAACATCCGTGACGGTCCTTAACGGTTTCTTACCGTCTCTGCGAGCTATGCTGCTAGTGTGCAGCGTTATGGAGGTGCGGTTTATGTTATCTCCGTCACTCCGCTATAAAAGTCGCGGCGCGGATCTGCTGATTCACGCGATGATTCATCGCAGAAGGCCGCCGTTATGCTGCTGGGATCTTCGGGCGAGATCAAGGTGTTCAATAAAAATTGATTGACGACCGGCAAGCATAAAGTTGCGGTCAGACGCGTCTTAGGAGGCGTTGAGAACGATCAATTCCTGACGATGGAAACTTGGTGAAGCATCGACTTATAAGGCTTGGTGAGAATCGTAGTTCAATACTTGTGCCATTCCCACTTGAATGCAAACAAGACGTCTCACTTGGTCAGACTCGTGATCGTGCAGTAAACTATATAAATCGGAGGCAAACTCCTGTCAATAAAACTGTGCGCTCAAGTACGAGGCTGTAAATTCCGCTCCAATGACTCATCGCCGTACCGTCGAATGCATAATCTTCTCACGTAAAGTGCATGCGAGGTATTTGATGAGCCGAAGCTGAAGAGAATGAAAGAGAAAAGTACATTTGCCCAGAGTGATGTTGCCGCAGAACCGCGGTGTTTAAAACTCTTGCTTATTCCATTGGAATGTTTTACTTGGGCTCCTAATAAGCAGCGTCCAGAGTGGGCAGCACAGCATGCAATAAAGAAAACGGAAATACAAGACCATGACCCGAAACCGCTGCTAAAGATGCGTAAAATGTGTTTTATAATTATTACACCATCGCAAGACATACGGCTTCTCGCTTCGCCTTCGCTATTGTAAGGAAAAACACAAATTAGTTCGTTATGCTTCTCTTACATTCTCAAACTATGAGTCAATAGCAACCGAAAGAAAATGATGGCGGTTTAGGGGAATAAATCTGTTGCGATTACGAGATGAGCGACTATTTTCGTCTTCTCTTAAGCACCTTAAAATATGCTCATTTTTACATTTTGATGAATTACTTCTTCTTTCCTTTCAGATAAGTCTAAGCATACATTTCTCACGATACTCTCTTATGTCGTTATTCGTAGAAGAAAGTAGGAAAGGAAAGTAGCATCTTTTTTAAATTTCTCAGCCACAAAAATAAAATATAATATTTGATTAGTTCGCCACAAATTTTCCAGCCACATATACCCTATAAAAATGTTGGATTTGTTAGCTAAACACGAACAGGACTGTTTTATAAAAAGGATACGTAAATCTGGTCTCGCTCGTAGCGCACTTTCAGATTTCTGTTGATGCCGTTCTCGTCGATGTCCGATATGCATGTCATATCAGGAACGCCCTTGTCTGGGGTGGATCCGATGCGGCCTGAAATAGAACAAAAGAAATTCACAAATTATTAGCATGAACACTAAAGACACATGAATTTAATACTCTAACAACAGAATATTGAATGTCCTTGCAAGTGCTTCAGGTGACATAAAACCCAAAATGCAATCAGTCAAGCTTTTGTCAGCAAACCTGCAATAATCCGACTCTATTGCGGAACAAATAAAAACAAAAGACCATCCATACTCCTTCACATCCTGCAGCATTCGAAGCCCACTCCACAACGTGCCATCGACCCCGGCCATCCGTACCGTTTGCCAGATTGCACACCGCCAATGCACTGGACCGAGGCAACTCTCGACTGTTCGTTTTCTTTCGCACATCACGAGTTCTGCATTCTATTACAGCACCGCACGGCCCAAAGGAATCGCAACCTCGTTCCCTGTAGCTCTCTAGTAATGCCTCACCGACCGTTCATCGACCATCGGACTTCGCAACCGGTACCGCGTCCCGGCTCGTGCGGTTCTTCATCAGCCGGTTAAACCCAGAACCAGTTCTCATGGCGGCACTTTGCGGCATGGCGCTTTATTCCTGCCAGTTCGCGAGGAGCATCCCCGTATCCCACAATACCAAAGACAGACAGTGCACCATCGCCGGTCGACGACATGCGATGCTGGAGCGCAGAGTTTACCCTTGCTCGCACAGCACATTCGCATTTATTTCTATTTCTTTTTCGTGGTTGTTTTTTTTTCCTAGGGGTTTATAAATAGCACCAGTGTGCATCGGAGACTCTTCCGAAACATGAATGAAGCTGCACGAAACAAGAAACGCCAGCCTGAAGGGATGACTGGGTACTTCGCGGGTTTTACCTGCTTCCTTGCTCCTCTGGACGGCAGACTGGGACAAACCAGACACCAAGGATCACTCAGATGTGTACCACCCGAGGCAAAGCGCCGCAGCAACACTTCGTTTCCTGGCCGATCAATCGAGACAAAAGCAAACCATCATGCCGAAAGGTATTGCTACCGCCAAGCGGAAGTATTTATATGCCGGTTTGGTTGTGGCAGCCGGACGAACGAGGACTACGGGGTTCAGGGTTTGCAAATGAAAAGCCTCCTGGGTACGGGTCTAGACCACCTGTCGTCTAGACTTGATAGATTGATTCTTGTTTTCATCCGAGGACCGACTGAAGTAGCGAAAAAACAAAGTTTAGATAATATCCACTGAAAATGAGCGGCATTATTAATTCCGACGAATGCGACTTTTGTTTCAGTACTGTTCTTTTATGATTGCCATTTTTGAATGAACTTTTTTCTGTAACGTAATGTATTGTTGCAAATCAGGTTGTTCAGAATAGGGGACCAATGGACCGAGCGTCTAATTCTTTTTTTGAAGCTAATTGGGAAGTTGAGCTACAACAATAAACCAGCTAATTGTCTATCCAGCAACCCATGGATAAAGGCACGTGCGGTAAGCCCGAAAAAAGACACGTGGTAAAAGTGTGTCTAACAACCACGGTAAAGGGTAATCATTAATCCCTTCTTACGGTGTGTCCTAGAGCATACTGAACACAACAAATGGTACGGCGGTTAACAGAAAGCCTTTATCATGCAACCGTTGCTCAGGAGCCGTGCTCTCGGTCAACAGCGAGATAAAATTATCAATAATGAGCTTTGTTTTGCTCGAACCATTCTGTATCTTTTGGTGCGCAGCTGACCTCATTCGGACGGTCGAACGCGTGGTTCGATTGCGTCCACTCCTTCTTTGCCACAGCAGCCCAAACGTCCAGCAAAGTCCGGGTCCGTGACTGGCGACCTGATTTCATGCATGCGTCGATAGCAGCCGGCGAGATCGTTCGCCTGCTTCATGTCGGTTCGCTACCAAAATCAAGACGTCGAAACTGGCGGCAACATAAACCGGGACAGGCTGACCACTGCCCCTCGGCGGCTTTTGTTCTTTTACGATATAAACCACCGACAAGGCGCGCAAAGAGCAGGAAGGCGCGTGCTGGAAGACAAAAACATGACCGCCAAGCTTGTGCGTCTGATGGACAGCTGTACAACAACGGTATCGTTGATATTCTTGTTATTTCGAGGTATGTTTCTTTTTTTTTCTTTTCCCTTCTTACGCCAATCATCGGACCAGCATATTGAAATCGAAAGCCCCGAGTGATACAATGAGCCTTAAGCAATCGCAAACAACAACGTGCACCGTCGTCTTGGGCTCCACCACATTTCAACCAGTCGCTGTGTCTCGTGGCCTTTTCCTTCATTCGATTCGTCAAACGAACTTCTGAATGTAGCGAAACCCTCGAGGACAAGGGAGGTGTGTTTTCGCGTGAGTCCGTTTCGCGAGTTGCATTACAATTTTGGCACACAGACAGGACCTGGCCCGAGCACTGATCCCCCCTTCGATCAGCTTCGCCGACAACCTTGATCTTGAACAGTAGCTTCCTCAAACCGAAGCCCGGTACACGCGCGTATCCTTTTAACAGATAAAAAAGGAACGCTTTCCCAAGCATTGACCGGCATCAGTTACATTTGATCGGATTCGATTGATGTGTACGGAGTGTTGACTTTAGCGTGTTCCTTAGAGGCATGAAACATTACATTGTGGCACGGTGTTCGTGTCAGCAAGACCGATCCTAGCGCATATATCACTCCGCGAAATCGCAACACGGCTCGAGCATGACAAGCGAGCGCGCGCAATCGGCTAATAATGCATACCCTGCCCAGCGAATTGACGGACAGCCACCGCCCTGGGGCGGACCTCTACAGCCCTTCGTCGAATGATAGAGATTGCTTTCTTCACTAAGCACTGAGGCAACCGCAACGCTGTCTACGAGGTTCCCTACTGCGCGTGAAGCGAAAAATCGCGGCCAGCACCAGAGTACAAAGGCTTTTACAGCTCCAGGCTCTACTTCTTGTACTCAAGGAATTCCGGCGAGAATTTACAGCGAGAATTAGATAACGAGCCCCCTGAACCGTGCCAACGGTAGCGCAGAGACGTGTCAATCAAAATCGTTCACGGCAGCTGTTCCGAGTAGTTTATGGGCGAGCTTTCGGAACACGCACGTTACGCCCACTCCTAGCCAACCTAAGAGGGAGTTGTGTCGAGGTTAGGAACAGAGGACAAGCCCAGAAATTCATGATTTCGGTTCGACAGCTAGAACCAAGAGGGCGTGCTTCGGTTTAGGGTGGGTCACAGATAATAATCTGTTATCGGCAGCCAGGCCAGATCCAGCACTTCTCTCCGGGAGGTCCTTGGAATTTAGGAACATGGGAAACTTTCCAGCTATACACCACTGACCGATTCTGAGGTGCCAAGCCAGCTGGCGGACCGCTCAATGGACAGGCGCCGTAAGAGCTTGTGGTCTCTCCCGTTCCTATCGGGCTCGAAATTAATTGACCCAAGTGATCAACCATACGCGCGGGCGAATGTGGCCCCGGTTGCGATTAGATTCAATTATGCGACATAAATTGCTACAAACGGATCCATAAATAGTCGTTGGCGGGTTTTTGCTTCGACCATCCGCTGGTAGCAGTCCCCGATCCGCAATGGGTCACACTTTTGAATCCTTTATCCGGCCAGAGGTTGATAAACGAGGTACAACCGCAAGCGCTCCCACAGTGCGTTAGGTCTGTGGCGAAGGAAGCAAGTTTGAGGGGAAGGACATTGCGACGGAGGTATGGAGTGAAGGGTAAGACGGCGCCCAACGTCGTCAGCAAATAAGCGACGAGTGGAAAAAAGAGCCCACGCTCGAAAGGTGACCGTCCTGACGAAAAGGTGCTGACACCTGGGTCGCCATGTGGTTGACATTTTAGGAGCATAATTTAGGACGTAAAATATGGAACGATACGCTCCAAATGATACGGTCAGCTGGATTTATGAAAGGCGAGATTGAACGCCACCCTGTTGTACCACGAACGTAATGAATTGTGCTGAGGGAATTTTATTTCTTCTACACTGTCGATAGAAATGGTCAACGCGCCCATACTGAACTTTCAAAACATTATATTCGTGTACATCGAGAGATTTAAAACACATCGCTTTAATAGGGTCTTTAACGCTTTTCGAAGAGAAAACTGCTTGCCATTGAGCAATATTAGTTTCTTCAATGCTCCAAGACACCACCGCTCCTACGTCGTTTCATTATATGTTAGATGCGCTCCATCAAATCCTATACAACGTCGAGATGATGCATGGCATCAGCACCCCTGAATTGACTATTCACGGGCAGGTGTAGCAGAAAACATTTGCTTATCGAAGGAATTAGGAATTTAATCGGACCGCTTGCGTGATAGAGGTAATTATGTTGCGCTTGCCTCAATCCTCTTACGGTCGATTAGTTTTCGTCTGTCGGGTGTTGCTTCCATTAGGCGTCCTTCAGCATTTAAATTTTGAAAGTGGTTGGCCAGTGAAGAAACCCATTCTCGTTTCAGGAGGATAAATATATCCAGCAAGTTTCGTCTGTTATTTAAAGCTTGAAAATGATTTGCAACATTAAGAAACAATTGAGTTTGTTTGCCTCAATCGCATTCAATTGCATATATTTTTCATAGCATTGTAGCTAAAAACAAGTTTTCTGATATATGGAGATCTGAAGCTAATAATAATAATAAAAATAATGCTGTTTCCGAGTCACGCACAGAGTGGAATAATGATCGTGCTAGATACCCCCCAGTCGTATGTGCACGCGTGAACAGACATCCCTAGCATTTGATCAAATAGCAACGAACGATTAGAGCAGATGGTGCCTTCCCCGATTATGTCGATCCGGTCTGCGAAGGTTCTAAGCAAGCAAGGTATAAAACAAGTTTTCAAAACATATCAAATGCCGGAAAGAAACATTCCATATTGTTTCAATGATCGACGACGACCTCTAGCCGGAATTACTTAGCATTCATTATGATGAACTTGTACGCTGCTGGAGGCGCAGATTGGCCCCAAAGGTTATGTAAAGCCAACCAAACCTTGATGCTAACAGACACTTGTCAACATAGAAGGAACTCTCCATTAGACGAAACTCCTGTTTGATGACTATTGACCGTGAACTTTACATAAGGAAATCATTCTGTAGAAAGTGGCCCAGACACCAATCCGGGAGTAAACACACGATCATATGCAGCCTGACAAATGTAGAAAGACAAACCACAATGTTGCACACTTCCGGATTGTGCACGACCATTCCCACACTGAACGACTAATTCCTTTGACCTACCCTTTTGCAGCAAGTCTTTCTATAACTGCTAGGCGCAGCGAGGGAACACTATTCCCTGGCCTATGACAAGCCCTTTTTCCACTTCTAGGTGAAAGGATACTAATGAAACTATCGGTAGAGTAAGGGTTTCTTTTCGAGCGATTGGACTTTATTGAGCTTTCGGTAAACGCAAAGTGTAGCACAATAAGCAAGAGGCTTCAATCTTAAAACAAACAATCAATTTAAGTTAATAAATAAGGGAACACGCTATTTACAAAAACACAGAACATTTATGGTACATGTATACTACGAATGTGTTAGCAAATCATTGTACACATGATGTCACATTTTTTGACATCATAAATACATTTGTAAAAGCCTATTTAAGAACGCAAAGTTGCATAATTTTAAACAGGCGCGCTGTGAAGAGCGAAGAATTGTGGTTTCAACAACCCAACGAATGATGCAAGCGAATACAAAAAGCAGCTAATTTTTTGGAAGTTCTTTGTTTCGGCAGCCTGATACTTCAATCAAATCGTTCGGCAATGCGGGAACAAAAAGAAAACAACAAGGGAATCCCATCAATATGTTTACCATGTGTTGTTTCAAGCCCTACGCATTACCATTTCCACACATGTCCCCAATGCTGGAAAGAAATTCGTTCCTCACACATGGATTCTTCATAACGTTCTGCCCACCCGTGCGGGCAAAGAGGACAACAAATTGACTCCTGTTTCAAGCCAGTTTTTGTGTGGCTTTGTTGCGTGTACGAGTCACGGTGGAGAAGATGGTCACTGGCCAATATCGGGGACGGACCCATGTTCCCATGTTTGCGCGGCACGATTTCGCGATTCCGGTGGTGAGTCAGCACCAGTATGTCTATCGTCGTGTATTCCCAGGCTATTACGCGACCACAAATGAATGAGGTGTCGCGTGGAATTTACGTAAGTGGAACTTGTCGGTCACGCCGTACCCTTTCTCTCTCACCAGCAGGGTACGACGCAAGGAAGTGATTGATATTCGGGGTGCCTCGGAAAAGGCAAATATAACATCCAACCGTAGCTGGGTTTCGTAATCTGGGTAAGGTTTAAATAGGAGAAAAAACGGAACTTGAACGAAATATTTCCATGATGACATTATTACCTCGTTCCAGTTCAAAATGATTTTATTCCATTGAACGTTGGTTCGAAACAAATCCGGTTATTTCCCCTTTCGATTACGGCTATTCCTCCATTCACCAGCTTCTTCATGAATAAGTCAAAAAGAAAACATGACCTAGCTTCGGGATACGGTAGCAAAACGAAACAGGAGCGTCTCGCTAATTGATTGCAAACAACTACCGTACAAAAGTTCATTATAGGGCTGGAAAGGAAGTATTACTTAGCAACCGTACCCCAGTTAACAGCAAGAGAAACGTGAATCACGAAAGCAACAAGTAACTAACGCATCATTTAGCAAACTGCAATGAAAGCATCACAACACCATATAGATACGATGGAAAAAGTTAAAGTTTCTCGAGATTGAATTAAAACTGGTTGTGCAAGCGACATTACATTACACATATGTTACAGTGAACGGAAATAATCGTAGAACGTGGCTTTGAACCAGATCAGGCTCAATGGTGCTGGTGTCTATATCCTTTCTCCTTCAGATAAACCAACATGTCTTTCGTTGATTTGTGGCAAACCCCTGAGGAACAAAAAACACTTTTCTTAGAACACGGTTCGCCAGAGGAAAAACCAATCTGTCCTCTCGACACGTTCCGTTTCGTCAAGCCCCCACCATCAGTCCCAACGATCAGCTTCTGCATCGAGAATCGTGCCCGATCGCTCCCGCAAAACCGCCCCGAACCAATTAGGGACAAATTTTTAGCAAAACTTCATAAATCACGATTGGGCGAGCGCTTTCGCGGTTGCTGCCGCAACGCCCAAGTCGCGTTCGAGCAAAAGGCGGGCAGTTCCACAATCTAGCGCAACTCGGACTTGCACCGCGTCCGTTCTAAGCACGGTGAAGGGCAGCACAAATTTTGACCTGTTGAAGGTAATTAGAAAAAAAATATACATCGCGACCAGGGCGGGTACGATTCCATTCCCCACGCCTTTTTCTTCGAAAGCCGCAGCACACCGAGGCCAAGTGCAGCCTGTGTACTGATAAGTCCGGGCCTGCTACAACGACTGCATTCGGCGGAATGCGTTCCAGCTCAGGCCACCGCCTCCGGATCGGTTGGTATCGAAGCAGGCGAAGAAGAAAGAGATTGGCCACTCGCGTGCCCCGTTGTTTTGGGTTCAATCCTGAGACCTGAGAAATCCGACAACTTCTTATCTGGTCACACCCACACCTCCGGACGGGTGCGGGTTCAAGCATTATTACGGGAAGTCGAGCTGGTTGCGGCCAGGACGTGGAGTTGTCGTTGAGAAGGACGCGCGGCCCAGGCTAGAGGTTAGTGGAGGGAGATTAGCAAAGTGTTTGCCGGGCGCAATTAAAGCCACGGTTTGTCGTTAAATCGTGTTTAACCGGCTCTAGCACGGTAGCCACTGCCGCCACCGTCATCGAAACACCTACTATACACCACATTGCTCTGAAATATGCCAGATTTAGATAAATGAAAGCGTCTAGAAAAATGTAATATTTCAATTATTGAGCCTTTTAGATGATAACAAGCGATCGAGACCCATAATTTACGGCTTCATCAAGCAGGTATCGACACTTGACACCCTACTGATCGTCATTCAAGCCCCGCTAGGCGAATCATTGTTGGGTGGCAGTATGGTACTGTTCCTACTGAAACCGGCTTCGTTGGCAAATTTATTGCATGATTAATTGGCACCGGCAAAGCACTAAGCATGTAAGGACCCGTTGAAGGAAGTTTTCGGTTTCCAGACGCGAACTCCATATGGTTGCGCTTCCGTGTGCCGAGGAAATGCCGCGGACAAAGTGTTGCTGATTTTGATCACGACCCGATCCCTTAGCTGAGCCGGCTGGCTCTCTGTACGCTCATGATGGCATAATAAAATTGCCGCTCCTGGATGGAGCGCTCAATGCACGATCCAGCTGGGTGGGAGCCAGTAAAAGAAACTAGAAGGACTCCTATCCACCCTAAGCACAACATTGTAGTGCATCGTGCAGGTGGCCTCACACAAACCACCCAGATGTGCAGAGCATAAAAATGTGCATTTGCTTAGAGTACCATAAAAGCACCGGTTTCCTTGGAACACTTGCCAAGCGACAACAGCTAAATAAAGTATATGGAATAACAATCTCTATCTCTATAGAGGTTGTGGAAGGCTGTGGTCGCTTGTTTTCTATGTTTTTGCCATACGTCGGTGGTCCAGTTCAATAAATCACGCTGAACAATTGTCCACACATTGTGTGGAATGCCATGTGTGGATAGCTATCTATGATATGATAGAGGCCTATAACTTTTAAACGCTGGCGCACCATGTGCTACCATGTGTCTAGGTGGTCTTCTGGCGAAACGACCAATAAAGGATATCCCTGCGACTCATTCTTTAAAGAAAAACGTAAAATATATGCCAATTAACCTCGCGGACTGCTCCATAAATATAACAATTGCCATAATCATTATAGGCATGGCATACGTTCCCGATATCACCGATTAGATTGCGTGCGAAGGACGAATGAACTACGTGCTAAGCTATCTCATAAATCCTCCAAAAGGGTGTTATCAACTCCGCGGTGGCTTACTTGCCGACCACACCTGATTCTTACACAGCTTGGCTTAGGTTCAACAGCCTTATAAGAAATCGCCATTATCAGTTGCAACGAGGTTGCAGCAAATTATATCGGTCGATAACGAAAGTCGTGCTTTCCCATGTGGGAAAAACGCATTGAATGCCTAATACACAAGGGTAGCTCCTGTCATATTGCGTTACAATAGTAAGTATCGCAAAATTATGTATGGAAAGGTCAGGAACCTAAGGGATAACACATCTCCACCCAGGATATTATAACGCTATCGGGTGTTTCGTCGTTGTATATTTATGGTGCGTGAACGCCGATGAAGCAATATTCAGTTTACCAAGAGATTCCCTATTCATCAGCATATACGCATCGCTCGACAGCGTTGCAGTGCAGCAAAATTTTAGTTTTAAAAAATCATCGATTGTGATTGGATAATTCGAATTTTTGCATCGAAAATCAACCAATTAAATAAAAACATAACAAAGCCTAACGATTAGGGAAATTAATTTCATATAATTATTTGGGAAAAAAATTGCTCCACACATTTTTAGAACAATTATTTTAAAAGCATTCCTTGTGAGGCTTCAACTTGATTCCCAGGTACTGCTACATCCGTTGGCATGTTACCAGTACACTAGCTAAACTGTCGTCCTTTTTTGTGAAACTTATCGAGCTTCTATACGTTAACAATGTGCCTTAGCATATCCCTATTGCGTGCATTTTGACAATCATGATTCATCCATTACAATTTTTTTTGTTCTCTTGTACACACTTTTTCTTTTTTTATATCTTTTTTTATACTTTTGATCAGTTTAACATGGTTGACTTTTGGGCTCTCTGAATAATCCACCTTTTTGTTTAGTATATGAAAGATTTAAATGGAAGGTTTGCGTCAATATCAATGAAATTCGATTCGAACAAAGGGTTGTTTTATTGTTGGTTCCAAATGTTTACATCCCATCTTCATTCTCGAAAATTTAAATAAGCATACGGGGAGAAAAAAGGATTCAATATTCATCCGTCTGCGCTTGGTCCTTGGCCCAGAGCCATCCTGACGGTTCCCTCGCAGCTGAAGAAGGCGGTGGTGGTTGTGCAGGCGAGAAAACTGTTTATTTGTATTTAACGGGTGGTGTGGCATTCGTTTTCTTGCTGGACGATGCTATCTGTTTCCAACCATTTGACAGCTGCCCCGCAAAACCCTACGTCATAGGGATGGTAAACGCGTGCATGCGCACGTGCCCTCTTCGTTGGGACACGCGTATTGATGTGTGTGTAAAAGCTGCGGCTGTGTTGCTGGGCAGCAAGGAGTTGCCCCGAACCTGAAATTGGTCCTCTGAAAGCGAACGAGCCTAACACTATTGCACATCGCTACCTTGTAAGTTTGTGTGTGTTTGTGACGGTCGGGTTGGATGGGATTTTCCTTTTCCCAGTGAAAACCAGCTGCTGCCTTGCTGGGTACGCATGATACGTGTGAAGTGCATATGGAATAGGCTTTTTAAAATCCTTTCAGCTGCTCACACATCGAACCTTTTGATTTCCGATGCTTATTTGCTCTCGATGCACTTAATCCAGTAATGCATGTTTTGAGAAGCAGAAGAACCACCAGCGGCGTGGAACGATCTACCATCTTCACAACGTTGCACTTTGCACGCAAATTTATTGCTTCCGGCATGGTGTTTATTTATCCATCGGTCGCTGGGCCTGCACGTTGCACATCGCTCATGCTTCACGGGAAGCAAAGTGCATTATACGATATTGCAGGCAACATTCTTGGAATAAGCTAACAAGAATGAAAGAGCCAACATGAACATACACGCACCGAATGACGACCAAGATATAACCCATCGAAAGAGTTTAATGATGAATATTTAACATGTCTACGTTCTTCCGGAAACGATGAGTGCAACCGAATAATTCAAATATATTGCGCGGCATTTTTTATTATTTTCCTTCTGACCAATCCGACATGTCCGAAAAAACATTCATTGTTCCTGCTCCACAGGGGATACTTCATTGTTTGTGGGCTGAATTCAATAGAAAATTTGCCACCGAGTTAATTGGACACATTATATGGGGTCTTATATATTTAAACTACGCAGACAAAAAATTGTGCACCTTGTTGGTTCCAAACAGAAAAGAACTGATGTCAAAATATACGACAGTAAGCTTATGTATATAATCTACATAGTTTATCTACGCTGATTTGGTCAAATAAAATTCACGAACAGCTACAATAAACTTTTAAAAAAAATCATCTTTAAACAAAAGCCTTTTTTTAGAGGATGAAAAATTTCAAATTAAAATTCAATTACATATTCCACTTTATTCCCTGGTTCGTCCCGCAGTCGAAAAAAGATAAGGACCCAGGGCTGTGAATTTTGGTGGAAAGGCAAAATGTTGAACGTTAAACTATCCAACACCATAACAGAAGTCTTCCTCAATCTACTGTTGGCACGCTCCATGCCTGCTTCCACCTAATACTCCATGTTTATGGTTCCTGTTCCGGCTAGTAACGCCGATAAACCAGTTGCAAAATAGAGGAAATTAATTGATGATGAGTTTGGTTTCCTCCGGCATAAAAAGTTAGTCAATTTTGAAAATAGAAATGTGTTCTTAACCACCTTTGTTGTGACTCACTTCTGACCGGTTAGAATTTTGCTCTTCCCTTTTACAAACATCCACGAGGCAAACGATTGCGGATTGAAAAGAAGTAGGCTAGTAAAAAGCAGATCGTAAGAAGACTTTCCCAGTCAACAAGGTCAGCTTTATCAAAACGCGATAATATCCACCTGGATACGGTCGACAGCGGCCCAGAACGGCTGGCCAACCGTGACATCCCATGCGAAAGCAAAAAAAAGAAGCCCAACAACGAAAGGCAGATCGACCGCCGAGGAACGCACAACAAACACGGCCGAGCCTAGTTTGTGTACAAAAGGTGCACCTGAGACCACGTGAGGCGATAATAGGCAGGAGCTGTCGGAAAATGTGCCTGAGAAAGAGATAAAACTGACACGCGCAATACAGAGAAATAACCAAAAAAGGACGAAGTTGATTCAGCATGCCATCGAGACTGCTCAGATGTGTGAGTCGTGCATGTCTCAATGGTACTAGGGAGTGTATTTTATTTTGATTTATCTATCTTGATTTTTTTATTAGTATTTACACTTTTCACCCAGTATTGGAATTTTGATGGGCAAGCCTTAAAGCCATAACAAATTTTGCCTTTTGTGGCATCTGATGCCGATGATAGCATTATCTAATGCCGTCTGGACAGTTAGAGATCAATAATTAGAACAATATGCTGTTTAAAATCGTGACCAGAAGAGGCCAGTTCGTGAAATGGCTTTTTTGCGTAGATTTTCGTTTAAACATAAACCTTCTTCTCTTTCTCAATAACACTGTCTTGCATCATCGATGGAAAACATACCTTCGAGAAACACTGGAACGGCCATGTTTGTTGATTTTATCCTTGTACTGCAGCAGGAAAGATATCAACCGATCAGCGGCGAGTGAGGTGATTTGTTATATTATCCAATTCTGTAACAATACAATGCACCACTTTTCCCCTAGCAGGGAATACTAGATTTCCTCCGTTGGTCTTATGTTTCGAAGCCCTTTGGTGAGCTGTAGTCTCTCCAGCAAGGATCTATGCGTTTGTGTTGGTGAACGTTGGGTAGTTGGTCGACTCGGCTAGGCTGCAGGACGACTGTCTGGCGTTGATAATGGTCCTGGAGCAGTAGCGACAACCCCGCATATTGTGCGCACCAAGGTGCAGCTCACACACGATTCTACTTACTCACACAAAAGCGTACTGCTATCGTATACATATCGAAACGGCACACTTTCGCGCAAACACATGAACACACATTTTGTAGCAACACTCTCTTTGAAAAATGACAACGGCCAAGCCCTACCTTGACGCAAAAGGATATCGCACAAAATTCGTTTTCACGATGGTATGATTGGATTTGATAATTTCCTTTTACAAAACCTGCTATAAAGCCTTGTGCTTTATTCTTTTCACTATGTTAACATTGCACTTCCTGCGATAGGAACGCTATTTCCTTTTCCACAACTATCCTTTTTCATCCCTCGCTCCTTAGAGCTAGGTCTGCGAGTAGACTCCCTTCGCACACGTTGCTAGGTTACGCCCAAAGCGACACTGCTGCAAATAGCACGATTGCTTTGATTTCCTTATCAAATAGCCGACTTCCTGTTAGTTGCATGTTTTCCTCTGAGCAATTTCTGATGTTCTGAGCAATTTACTTCAAGCAGCGACATGGTGCGCCTGCCTGTGTCGTCAACGGGGAAAAACGAAACAGAAACGCCTTGTTTATGCGACTAGTGCTTAAAATGGGTGTTGGCGTTTTATGGACTGGTATAAATTTTGAAGCTAACGATTACTAGATAAGATTGAATTAGGCTTTTTTGGTCGTTATTATCCTTGCATTTCAGCACCTTGCTTTTGTAGCTTCTTTCTCGGGAAATTGCGAATTTTTACATCACATCAGCGAAGGCTCTTCTCGATGCAATTCAAATATTGTGTGCAGAGACGATCACTTTTACTATCACATCACACACGCTAGGTCGATTCATAAGTATTTCAAAATTATTTCATTTTAATTTGCTATCACTCAATCACCGGCCGACTGCCGGTTTATCCACTTCACTTTGCTCAGGTAGCGAAAAGATTCTCACACATTGTCTTTTCTGTACTGTTTCGGCAACTCGCTTTTGTTTTGCCTGTTTTTCCTAGCATTTGCTATTCGATTTTATTAGCATAAGGTTTTCTCAACGAAAAATGTACCTTAAGCAATTCCTTCGAAGAGCGAGAGCACCAGCAAAATGCGTCCGACGTCTTCGAGGGATTCAGAACTAATGATTTTATATTTTGTTTTGGCGTTTGGATTGTCATTTCTCATCTGGTCCAGTAATGACAGCGACATGGTATAGATATACATTTGCCTCATATTTTTAATTTTATCATTAAAATAGTTAAAGCCCTTATTGTGCCATAATTCATTTGTTTATTATAAAAAATGTTCGTACATTACCACGTATCTCATATGATGAAAAAAAAAAAATCAACTAAGTCTGTAATGTAAGCTAAAAAATATGATCTATATGGACTAATATGAATGCACCAGTAGATCTACATAAGGTCGAAATAATATGCTTTCTACTCCTTATACAATGTGGATGAATGATAATCACATATTAAGATCATTTATGAATATAAATTGCACGTAGTACGACTACGTATCATTCTAGAAAATTATAACATGTACTGGTTGATTTGAACACATAATAGTGACATAAGAGATCCAAACATAACCGTTCCCGATCGTCGTTAATTTCGTAGTAGAAACACCCTTAAAATTTATTCAAATTTTCATTGTTCACACATGTCATGTAGATCGAGAATATTTCTAGGAACATTTCTAAAGACCCGTGATAGCTGATGTTTCTAAGACCCATTCCAAATTTACACAGTACAGTGTTAAGAGCAGAGTATCAACTCAGTAATATTTCAGAATTGTATGTTTAATGGTTGAGTATTTAGATTTTTGGTGCAACATAAAGTATGAATCCATAAATTAATTTCTAACCGGCACAATATCCTGAAAGTATAGATAGAAAAATTACACGTGCTACGCACAGTTTTTCTTAGCTTTAAATTATTAAGCTATATTTGTTAGTGATTGTAAACTCTCTCTAATCTTAGTGATTGTAAACTTTATTAATCTTAATATAGTCATACGAACATGTTAAATTTATTTTTTGTATGTGAATATAAAAAGTAAGTAATCTGTACGTCATGCAATTTTAGGTTAGATTCGGTTCATTCTCCGAAGCGGATTTTGTTCGGTACATAGTTGGGCTGGGAAATGTCTCTTCAAATGTATTGGTATGTATTTCATTGTGGGCGAAGAATGGAAATAAATGACGCTTTCAAACCAATCGAAAATTAAATCTTCACATTTCCACTGTTTCTTTTGCAGCCCAAATCCTCGTGGTTTGTTTCCAGTTAGCAATGAGTACTTTGGTGAGGTTCCTGTAATTATGGTAGTCTCTGTCTCAAGATACTGGAGTGTTCTAGTGCACCCCGACTGTACGTTTTGGCGCATTCTCTACAATGACATCCATACGAGTATTCCGTATTTTTGTGTAGGTCACCCTGGCGAATGGGTATATCCAAGTGTTGTTCCCATCGCCTTACAACCATTGGCATGGTACACAACTACGTATTCACACCAGACAATACAACTGGCGCCATTATCTTCAGGGCAGTTTTTGGGAGTCATGGTCCAGTCTGGAACACACGTGTCGTTCCCCATGCAGTATGTTCCTTTGATGGCTCATGTGCCAATGGTAACGTACATACAAGCACCACACCATGAAATGTATGCATCGGCAATGTATTACCATCAGCATGTCTATCCAATGCCAACAGAACCCATGATGGAAAGATATCCAAGAATTAAACACTCGGGAATCTGGAATCGCAAAAACAAAAATCGATGTGTACGTTATCATCACCGTAGAAATTAAGAATAATGTGCCAAACTCTTACGGAGCCGTAGAGTACGTAGAGTTACGTAGTATCAAGACCAGAATTGGCTAAGGATTAATCTCCTGAGTAGTCAGAACTATTGAAATATGATAAAATGATCAATGAAGGGTTTTGACATCTATACACTTATATATTCACATTATATTAATTTTAAAGTTGATGAAATCATACAAAATTGTCAAAATGCGATTAAAATATTACTGAGTGTTTTTGAATTCCACATATTTGTTTGCATTATATTAATTATGAAGTTGAAGACATGAAAATGTGAAGCCTGTTTATAAAACGATATAAATAAATAAAAGCGGAATAATTTCTGTCCCAAAATTCGTACACCGCGTAAGTAATATTAAAATGCCACAACGCTATTTGCAGTCCCCTTTAGAGAACGTAAGTAATGTTTTAAAGGTGAGCATTACAAATGTAATAAAAGGTTTTTGTGATGCTAAAGCAAGTTAAAGGTAAGAATCACGAAATAGATCTGACAAACAAAGAGGAAATAATTTCTGAAAAACAATTCATAAACAACCTACCCTTCTACAGTATGAGGATCCCCTCGATGTAAACTGTATGACTCGGCAGCTGTAACTATACAAAACATTTATAGTTTCAGTACTTACATACGACATGCTATGTCCAAAGCTAACAAAATCTTTTCAACTGCAGTTTCAAGAGATAGATTTTAGAAATTTGTAAGGTCTCGTGTGCGCAAAAGGACAAAGGAGGAACCGCTACAAAGACGTGCTGTCGCATTGGCTTTCATGTGTAAGCAAAAAATTATAATTGATTCTGAAAAGCATTACCACAGCATTAGCGAGTAACATTTTCAGCTACAAAAGAATCAGTTATTTAGATGCATTGAATCAATATATTATTGATTATTTATATTTTTCATTTAACCTTACGGAGTGAAAAAAAAAATAGTTGGTTTGATGGGTTTTTCTAAAATAAACGAACAATATCCATCTTTGTTATATATAAATCCTATAATATAGATTCCTGTAACGCATTTTTATGTACATGCAACGTTTGTTTATCTACCGTTTGTATAATTATAAAGCAAATAACTTCATTCGCGTATAATCATTTCGAATTAATCACTAATGGAAAATTAATTATCTTACGCTTATAATTAAAGCATAGCACAAATAACAAGAAAAGATTAAATTCTCTGGCCAGTGTAATGCTATAAAATAATTTTCTTCTTACTATAGTTGATTATTTTGTTGGTGAATTTGTATTGTTCTTGTCAATGAGTGAAAATATTTCACATCTGGTATGTAATAATAATTAATTTAGAAAAACGTATATAAATAAACATTTAACATCAATATCCAGACTGGATGTCAAATTCAGCAGACTTTATTAAACCGCGCAATTCATTCTGGTTACCACACGAATTGGACCGTATTTACAAATAAGAAGTTGTAATGCCAACCAAACTAGAATAAGCACCAATTTCCTTTTGGGAGGGTGTTCATCCGATGGAAAGTTTTCGCTGTGCTAAGGATCCAATTTTTTCCAATCAAGCTATTATCCTTTGAGACTTTCTGGCGGTTTGCTCAAATGGCAAAAACATCTGCACTACTAAGGGGATCCGGCCGTTCGCGACCAACATTGATGCTAAGGAATTGCGTTACCTTTCCCCATTCTAGCCGGCGGCTTCTAGAGCTGACAATGTTGTTGCTGAACTTAGTCGGTATACTTCGGTGCCGGGCTGCTAATGTTGGAGTAATCTCTGACCGGAGAGTAGAACTGCGAACAGAAGGAATAGTAGGTTTGTTTACAACATAAAATGGATTTTGATCTATTTTTAAGCAGCCATTCTAGTAAATATAGCGTATCGTCACTGACTGGTGACGAAGATGAGCTTTAGAATGCACCACTTTACATAACGTGAAGGGTCACCTTATGCTGCTTGTTCCTGAATTCCTCCCACGGCTCCGGATTGTTCTTACGGCTCCAGGTGACTTCAGGGCTGCGCAATGCCAAACGAAGCGTGTAGAAAACGGCTCCGGCCGAACCCAACGCAATACATACGTAAAGCGGGATAAGCTTTGCAAACAAAATCGGAAAAGACAATCAGTTTGGTAAAGCAAAATAGTTGGTACTTTTATTCGTAAAATTGTTCCTTCAACAACACTGTGACGTAACCACACAAAACGATCAATGAGAAATATGTGGAGTACAATTTGTTGAATACATACCGCCGGGTTTTTCTTCAAGCTAGCCATGGTTAATCCCTGCATTTTGCTAGGATTTTATAATTCTTTTTACAGACGAAGGAAATATTCACAGATCACCAAAATTCTCTTCCCGACACAATGCGAAAAACCAGAGTGAAAAGCTTAAGAAAAAACGTCAGTGTCAGTCCGCAGTTTTTGACGTAGGCGTAGTTTTAAATGTTATCGAAAGAGGGATTATGAACTGAAATTATTGATTTTTTACATTTAGCGTAATAAATCATGGATTCAAATTTAATTCAATAAATCATCAAAAGATCTCTTTTGATTTGTTGAAGACTTGCATCTGTTATCTATTGTATACATTTACAAACGAAGATAAGAGAGCATCAATGCAACAAAAGATAGAACATCCGGAATTTTATTGATATGATAATTTTCTCTTTTAGAGTGGTTCTGTTAAATTAATGATCTTATTTAAGGTAAATTGTTAAAAAATCAGGTCATGTAAATCTGCATAATAAGTTTATTGTAAGACGGTTTGTTAAATAAAATATTGTCCGTTGGGATTGATACAAATTTAGTTGTCAAAGACGATTCGGAAAATTCAAAATAAAACAGAAGCATATTATTTTCGATAATAACAAGAGAGCTACGCTAATTTATTAAAATATTTAAAAACAAAGCCCAGTCTGATAGTATCTTAATATTAGATTGCGACACCCTGATGAAGTAAGTGAAAGATACAATAAACAACGGGTTATGTTGTTGCATGGAATTAAACGATCGATTAGGCCATATAATGTAAGTGTTTTGTTGTTTGTACCTATATATATTTATAATTCATTGAACTTTGTTCATACAACACAAGTCGCTCTACCATCGGTTGAACAGATATAGCCTTTACAGGATGAGATATCTCAACCAACAAGAGGCGATAAGTGTTGACGAAGAGCTGTTCAATGAGTACAAGTTCAGCGTAGATCAGTTAATGGAATTGGCTGGTTTAAGCTGTGCCCACGCTATTGCCGATGCGTACGCTCCTGATAGGTATGTGAAAAATTACAATCCTTTTGCATTTATTGCTCAAATTAACATCTTGTCGATTGCATTGCAGTCTAAAAAGTAACAAAGTGCTCATCTGTTGTGGACCTGGAAATAATGGAGGTGATGGGTTGGTTGCTGCAAGACATCTTTCTTTGATGAACTATGCGCCTTACGTGTACTACCCAAAGCGTACGGAAAAGGAGTTGTTTAAAAACTTGCAGCATCAGGCCGAAGTTATGGGGATTACTGTGTCAACGGAATGCCCAGCAGCTGCTTGGGTTGAAACTGAATTCGGTTTGATAGTTGATGCCCTGTTCGGGTTCAGTTTCAAACCACCCGTACGGGATTCTTTCATGCCAATTATGGAGGTTTTGCAACAGTCTCAAATACCCATTGCAAGTATCGACATTCCTAGCGGCTGGAACGTGGAGCTGGGCCCGCAAACAAAGAGTGATATTAAACCGGCTTGCCTTATTTCTTTGACTGCTCCTAAAATGTGCGCACAGCACTTATTAAACGCCAAACACTATCTTGGAGGACGTTTTGTTCCGAAAAAGCTGGAAGAAAAATATTCGATGGAATTGCCCGTCTACCAGGGACGTGATCTGTTTGTCAGACTTAGCTGAACACAAAGAATCGAGGTTTAAAAAACACATGGCGAGGCAATTAAAGGTAACTGTTTATTAAAATAAAAAAATATTTAACAAGAATCTATAAATTCTCTCATTGGTCCAGCAAGCAAAATCCATAGAAACATTATTTCTGCAGAGATCGCCATCCACTTTTGTACACCAGTTCGGCAGCTCGGCGCGGCCTGAAATAAGTCATTGCAACATCTTCGATCTTCGGAAAAGGGTTGCAGTTTGTGGTTTTGCTCAGAAACTCTTTTCGTTGGTGATCCTCTGAAGCTTTTGTGTTATTTTCGCGCTGGAATTCTGGCAATTTGGCAAGTATCATCGTTGAGCTGCGCTCTAAACGACCCGGTGCCGTTAAGGATGTTTGGCTTTCACGCCCGGATAGTTTTCCGGGAGAGGCCGTTTCCGGTGGTGGCGTATCGGCGGGTGGTAAACGCAATCGCAACAGCGTGTCATCGGGCAAACGCCATTTACGTAAATCGTCGTTCCATTCTGATTCCTTCTCTAGACATTCCAAATTCCAGTACCGTCCATCCTTACGCAGCACTGGCATAGCTTTATGAAAGACGCTTTCGTAGAAGAGAATTTTCTTCTCTAGAAGCCGTATCGTTGCCAGATAATCATCCCGTTCACATTGAAACTCACTCTGAATGTCGGTTACTTCTTGCTCGAGAAACTTGGTGCGTTTTCGTAGCGTACGAATGTGCTCACAACGCATTTTCAGTTCCTGCTGAATGTCAGAGTAGTGGCCCTGCAGCAAATCACGGTCAGCCGGTTGCTCGATACGGCCAAGGGCATGTGCTAACGCATTGATTCTCTTCTCTGACGCCAACTTGTTGCGATATCGCTTCTCCTTCAACTGAATGTCGTTGGCCCGTTCGCCACCGATTAGCGCATCCTTGATCTGTTTGATTCGATCGTAAATTTCTTTCCTATCTCGATTGGCTAGATCGGATACCGAGGGCTCCTGCTCATCGTCTAACGTTTTCCTGGAGGTGAGAAGTTGCATCTGTTGCTCATAGTAGGATTTGATCTTTTCGATGTCCTTTACCAATTCCTGCTTGGCGATTTTCTGCTGCTCGTACTCTTGGCGTAGATGCAGCACCTCCTGGTCGTATTGCGATTTGAGAGCTTGCTTTTCAAATTCAACCGTAGTCTCACCGTTAACATTTGTGTTTTTGTTTTCTCCTACTTTGAGCAGATCCTTTAAGCGTATTATTTCCTGTTGATATTCCCGCAGCATCGTATCCTTGGGATCTTCGTTCACCCGAGGTTTGTTGGCAATGTTCTTCGCGCGGCTGGCGTATCGCAGCGTAGACAACGTTTCGTCGTAGTTGTAATCCGCCGGGGAAATGCATGCAATCATCAGCGTTTTTGTGTTTCCCCCAAGCGAATCCTGCAACAGCCTGGTGAGTTTTGAATCTCGGTAGGGAATGTGTTTCGTTTTGCCATCGACCAGCGCCGAAATGACATTGCCAAGCGCAGACAATGAGAGATTGATTTTGGTCGCTTCCTTCAGCCTATCGCCGGTTGCACCTGTTTTGCTTTGCCGCTCGGAACCGGCCAAATCGACGAGATTAAGCTTACCCCGTTTGATACTGGTGCCATTGTCGACAACGCTGGTGGATATTTGTTCCAGGCTGATGCTAAATATTGAATGCGATCGTGAGCTCTCGATGTTCATGAGCGTGCTTCCAACCATGCGGTTTTTAGCTCCTAGCTCCAGCAACTCGATGCACTCCTTCATTCCATGTACGGTGTGTAACGAAAGATTCTGCACCGTAACACCCTCACCGGGTATCTCTTTTATCTGCAAGCCTCCTGCCGGCGTTCCAGTACCGGCCGTTGGTACATGCGGCTTGAGCAGGTCCCGTATTGTTTCGTTGTAGATCTCCAGATAGCTAACCAGCACCAGGTAGCGCACTTCACTGGCGAGTGAAATCGCCTCAAAAATGTGCTCGAACGAACGCGGTATGATGCCGATGTTGTTGGCGTTGTTGGGATCCGCAGCGGATAAGTTGTAGGTGGTACCTTGCATCGTGTGTGATTTACCGCAGCCCGTCTGTCCGTATGCAAAAATCGTCGCATTATAGCCTTCGAGAACACTCTGAAGATAAGTAGAATTATGATGTTTCCGAATTTGAGATCTGAGTAATATATTTTTATTCTTACCTCCACCAGCGAGTAACAAATATCGCTGTAAATATTTTCCGTTGTCGCCGCGTAGCCATACGCGTTATCAAATCGAAAGGATTTCTGAGTTGCATTGCGATCTTTTGGATTGTCAAGATTCACTAGTGAGTTGTCGATCTGTATAACGCTCTAATGAGAAAAAAAAACATCAAACCAGATATACTACAAAATTGACGCCTAGTACAGAAGCAGTTAGTACATGTCCTTACCGTGCAGCTTGATTGCTGTTCCCGTTTGTTCATCGGTCGACACCGCACGACCACTTTAACGTTTTCCGCCATCGCTTGTTGAATGATTGTGGTCGGAAACTGGTGTCCCGAAAACCGATACCGATTGTGCCTGGTCAATGAATTATTTAGTAGGCATCATATTTGCCACCGTTTGACCGATGGAGCGAGAGAGGTTGTAGTTCACCGATATTGGCTACTGGCAGGCTCGTGGTAGCCAATGAATCATGTGTCTGAACAATGATGACGGAATGTTGCACGCCATTTCCGCGCGCACTGCTGATCGCATGTTCGTTACACGCGTGGCGTAGGTGCTTTCACACGCTATTTGAGAAATTATTAGAGCATTCGTTAGCTTCTCGGTAGTGAAAGACAATACAGTGGAGCAGCTCTGAAGTATTGCTATAGTCGTGAGTATGACTCGAGTATCAACATGATATGCATAATCAACGGATTTTTGTGTGGATGAATGTTTCGGTAAAAAATATTTAAACTGTGTTTCAGTTGTAAGTTACAGTTATGCTGCAAACTGTTGCTTTTGTTTCGTTTTACTTGCAACAATTTTCGTGTACACGTGTGAACACGTGTCATATATCACGTGGACGTATATCGAATGACGAAGCGTAGAAGGCATAGTAAAATCGATCTTGTTTGTTGTGCAGTGAATAATTTCCTTACCGTTGGTAGGTTGTGTGATCAAATATTTGCCGCATGCAGTTCAGTCGGTAAAACAGTGCACTATGGCTAATGGACTACGATCCATTATAGATATAGGCCAAGGTTGAAGGAAACTCAACAAAAAAAATAGATAAACACACACGAGGTTTGAGGAAATCCGTAAAGTATTTCGATCGATTATCTAGTCGCCTTGTATACACACTACAAATAAGCTCTCCTTTGCCACAATCGGTCACTGTCGGAGGTTTTACTAACGCCAGTAGCACGGAATCAATCATTAAAACTCAATCCATCCGGGAGGGTCACGCGATTTGAACTACGACCGGACTTTTCGATGACTAAGTAGCCGCTCCTGCCCGCACGCTACTGACCTTGAAAGTACGAATGTTGTAAAAAAATCCTATCGTATTTGCAAACGGACCTTTGAAATGACGGCATAGGTTCACTCCTAACACGTTGTTGGGGCACTTTCGCCCGACAGCAGCTCGATTGGTCTAGAATGTTAGATACGGATGGACCGATAATATGCATAGAGGCATGTGATGGAACGGTAAATTATAAATCAAGCATAATGATTATAAGTCATTATTTCCTGTTATCCTCAGTGATCGAGCATAGCGTCGTATGGGTTTGTTTTGGCATCGTCGTCTCCAACGCGACTACTATTTCACGGTTAAACGGGGGACGTATTGCTTGATAACAAACGTGTGTTTGAATTTCGATTCAAAGAAATACCTGCACATCGAGAAACTTGTTCCTCTTCTTTGGCACCAAACATGTCAATGAACTGTACGAACCGATAGATTGCGTGATAGTTTCATGTAAAGATTTTTAGCTTTTCCAGTTAGTTGGTGGCGCGAATTCGTATAACGAGGTTTTACGCGAAACGGTAATTTAGTCAAATGTCTGTAGCAGAACGCGCACGAAACAGTATTGCATTTAACGTGTCTGGAACTACTGAATCGCAGACCAACCCTCTGCGATGAGGGACCTTTCATACGTATTAGCGATATTCAAAAGATCTGCCTGCGCATGATCCACGTTGTGGAATGTTCGGGTAATTAAGCAGCAGGAGCTGGCGGTTTTTTTTGTCACCCTCACTAACACGTGTTGCCATTGTTATTATATTTGCCGGTTCGATGTTGCTTTAGTTTTTTTTTAATAATGCTGATATGGTTTCTAACATACTCTTGGCTCATTTGCTATGACCGCGCGATGATACATAAATGGACGATCACGGTGAGCTGAGAATTGATCTGCTCCGCGCTTACAGTATTTCCACATTTGAGTTCCGTTAGTTATGTTTGGCAAAGATTAATATTACTTAAATTACTTTTTTCCTTACTTTCCTTAATGTGATTATTTAAAAAGAATTTAGTGTCTATTATTTAAAAATTAGTTTAGTGTCTTATATTTCAAAATATTATAGGTTTACCTGATCAACATAACCACCCTGTGGGGAAATAAACTTTTGGACCGGTTATCTCGCGGTTCTGCAAGGTGATTACCCGACGGGGACACATACATTGTGCTGACATCAGATTTTTTGGCTATAATACGTAGTTTCGTCCGAGGAATATTATTGTGAAACAATTTGGGAAGTGTATGAGGTGATACGTTAAACATCTTACTTATTTTGTACTAGTTCAACGAGGTATTGCGTAAATCAGGTTGAGTACATACATCATAGCGTGAGGTAAACAAAACATTGTGCTTTTGTTTGAAATGTGTGTTGCTATAGCAGGTGTTCGTAACTCGAATTCAAATGAGCCGGCTAGGACATATGGCCTATAGCTGCCGGTCCAGTATATAACTAGGATGGAGGATCAGTCATTTTAGAAACGGATAATTACAGGAGGGTACAGGAAGCTGGACTCTTGCATCTTACCGTGGGAAAAGCCTAGCAAAGAAGAAGAATGCTTCCTTGAAAATGCGCCGGCAGCATATTTGGTTTTTTCTTAAATATGTTTTAACCACTCTATTCCAGCAATGAACATGGCACGTAAACTTGATGTGATTATCTTCGGGGCTAGTGGATTCACTGGTAAATACACGGTTCTCGAGAGCATCAAACTGCTGGCAAACATGAAATGGGGTATAGCAGGTCGAAGTCAAAGCAAGCTGCAAGAAGTTCTGCAAGAAATAGGCGATAAGGCAAAGACCGATTTGTCCCACGTACCGATTGTTCTAGCCGACGTAAACAACCAGGATTCGTTGAATAACATGGCTCGAGATTGTCGAGTGCTTGTGAATTGCTGTGGTCCGTATCGACTGTACGGAGAACCGGTGCTGAAAGCCTGCATCGCGGAACGCACCCACCACGTGGATGTAAGCGGGGAACCACAGTTCCTCGAAGGCATGCAACTGAAATATCACGAGGCAGCAAAGGAAAGGGGAGTGTATTTAATATCCGCTTGCGGGTTTGATAGTATACCTGCCGATATGGGGACGGTGTTTTTGGAGCAACAGTTTGATGGTGTGGTGAATTCTGTAGAAAGTTACATAGTCTCCAAGCAGAAAGGACGCCGTGAGATGGGTGCCATTCATTACGGCACCTGGGCTTCTGCTGTTCATGCCATCGCCAACCTTGGTGAAGTGGGCCAAATTCGCCGGAAGCTCTTCGCAAAACAATTGCCTGACGTTAAACCAAAACTGCGGGAGAGACCAACGCTTCATCGTTCGACGAACGGAAATAGGTGGTCTTTGCCGTTCCAGGGTGCCGACCGCTCATGTGTTGCACGTACGCAACGATTTCTTTACGAGACTGAGAATAAGCGGCCACTTCAGATGAGGGCATACATATCGTTTGGGTAAGAATCGACATAAAAAACAATTTCCGTGGGTGTTAGTTAGCTTTTCGTTGAACTACAATTAATTTGATCTCTCTTACAGCGGATTGGCGGAGGTTTTGGCAGTATCTTTTGTTGGCGCTATTTTTTGGCTCATGGTGAAAACCAACTTTGGAAGACAGATGCTGCTCAATCATCCTAAGATATTTTCACTTGGTGTGGTGTCTCACGAAGGCCCTAGCGAAGAGTCTATGAACAATACAGAATTCGCACTCTATTTTGAAGGCAAAGGGTGGGAAGAAAAACTTGCGAGTCCGGAGGATAAATATACGACTCCTCCGAACAAAGTGATACATACCAAAGTAACCGGAAGAAATCCGGGATATGGTGCTACCTGTGTAGCACTGGTTCTTTGCGCTCGAACGATTTTACTAGAGAATGATAAGATACCCGGAAGGTAAGTGCTATGCGTTTGCTTGAGTTAATTCCTACTGAATGATTTTTTTTATTTTCTTAGTGGCGGTTTTCTAACTCCAGGAGCAGCATTTGCTAAGACAAATCTAATCAATGAACTGTGCAAGAATGGATTTTCTTTCGAGGTGCTGTCTTCATCAAAATTGTAGTTATGGTGTAGAAGCATTGGGAGTATAGCTCATAATTAAAATAGCCGTTTTTTCTGAAGTGGTGGTGGCAATGTTGGATAAATAAATATTTACTGGTGCGTACTGTTACTTCTTCTTTGCTAGGCTTTGCCCACAATAAGATGCAAGAGTCCAGCTCCCTGGGTCCTGCTGTATTAATCCGTGGCTATGAGCACTGATCCTCCATCCTAGTTATATACTGGTCCGGCAGCTATGTGCCATATGTCCCAACTGGTTCGAACTATTTCAAATTATTAGCAACAAAGAAAGAGAGCTTGTGCTGATGGTCACAGAACCGGTTCGACCGCGTACGAAACGTCAAATATGACACAATGTTTGACAAAAGAGGCAATCGCGCGTGTTGTTATCACAGTTCATGCAGAATCACATTTTAAATTAGAAAACTATCTCAGTGCATTGGATTTATACATTATTTCTAGATCGTGATATACCGCATTGTGGATCTATGTAAGTATAACATAGCTGTGTTCTATAGCATTTCGCTTAGTGCGTTATGTGCTCTGCGAACTCACGAGTATAAACTCTACTTGCAGCACGCGCACACGAGTCCTTCAACCAAGGAAACATTCGACGCTTGTTTACCGGCAACAAACAGTGGAAAACGTCGTACGCTTCTTTCCGTAAATTTAAGTAGCCATTGGTGGATTGAGTTAGCCACAAAACAGTTAGAACGACAAAATGAAGATTGAAGAAGTTAAAAGCACGGTCAAAACCCAGCGTATTGCCGCTCATAGCCACGTGAAGGGGCTGGGTCTGGACGAGAATGGTGTTCCGTTGCAGATGGGTTCCGGTTTGGTCGGACAGAAAGATTCCCGAGAAGCCGCCGGCGTTGTGGTGGATCTAATTAAGTCGAAGAAAATGTCCGGCAGGGCACTGCTGCTTGCGGGACCACCGGGTACTGGTAAAACTGCGATCGCTCTAGCGATTGCACAGGAGCTGGGCAACAAGGTACCGTTCTGTCCGATGGTCGGCTCGGAGGTGTTCAGTAACGAGATAAAGAAAACAGAGGTACTAATGGAGAACTTCCGCCGATCGATCGGGCTGCGTATTCGTGAAACGAAAGAGGTGTACGAGGGCGAAGTGACCGAACTGACGCCGGTCGAAACGGAGAATCCGATGGGAGGATACGGTAAAACTATCAGCAATGTAGTGATCGGTTTAAAAACGGCCAAAGGAACAAAACAGCTTAAGCTGGATCCCAGCATTTACGAGACGCTGCAACGCGAAAAGGTCGAAGTAGGGGACGTGATTTATATCGAAGCTAACAGCGGTGCTGTGAAACGGCAAGGCCGTAGCGACAATTTTGCTACCGAGTTTGATTTGGAAACGGAAGAGTACGTGCCATTGCCCAAGGGTGAAGTACACAAGAAGAAAGAAGTCGTCCAGGATGTGACGCTGCACGATTTGGATGCGGCGAATGCACGGCCTCAGGGTGGACAAGATGTCCTCTCGATCGTAGGACAGATGATGAAACCAAAAAAGACAGAAATCACGGATAAGCTGCGTACGGAGATCAACAAAATCGTGAACAAGTACATCGACCAGGGAATAGCTGAACTGGTACCCGGTGTCCTGTTCATCGATGAGGTGCACATGCTCGATCTTGAATGTTTCACATATTTACATAAATCTCTCGAATCTGCCATCGCGCCGATCGTCATCTTTGCCACTAATCGCGGACGGTGCGTGATTCGAGGTACAGATGACATAGTTTCGCCTCATGGTATTCCGCTGGATCTACTGGATCGCCTGTTGATCGTTCGTACGGCCCCATACAACATGGGTGAGATGGAACAGATCATACGGCTGCGGGCCCAAACGGAGGGACTGAACGTGGAGGATGCAGCTATTCAGGCGCTGAGTGAAATCGGATCCAACACGACACTCCGCTACGCAGTGCAGCTTCTTACACCGGCAAACCAGACGAGCAAAGTTAATGGACGCACGCAGATCACGAAAGACGACATTATGGATGTGCATTCGCTGTTTTTAGATGCGAAACGTTCGGCAAAGTTCTTGCAGGAAGAAAACACTAAGTATATGTTGTAAGGATCCTACGTGGGTCGAATTGATTTTAAAGGGTATTCATCTGCTGATTTTGAACGATAAATAAAACATCTCAGAATTCCATACGGGCTTAAATACATTTAATTTTGGTTTGTGTGTGTGTGAGAGAAAGTGTGAATGTATACATTAACGTGCGCATGTTTGCAAGATGCAGGACATTACTCGTAATCCGGCACCATCGGAGGGCACGTGCAAACGAGATGCTTGTCTCCATACAGGTCATCGATTCGTCCCACAGTCGGCCAAATTTTCGTCTCTGGCTTTACAAATGGCTGCAACGGTAAAGGGAATTCGATTGTTCGATCAAAAGAAACTCTACTGTCCATAGTTTCCATAGGCTTTAACTTACCGCTGGGAAAGCTCCCAACTCACGCGGGTACGGACGGTTCCACTCGGACGAGATGGTTTGCTTCTGCGTGTGTGGGGCCATCTTCAGCGGATTCACTCGAACATCTAATCGGCCTTCCTCGATGTCCTGAATTTCCTTACGGATCGAAATCATAGCCTCACAGAAGCGATCCAGTTCTTCTTTGTCCTCCGATTCCGTCGGTTCCACCATGAGCGTGCCGGACACCGGCCAGGACATGGTTGGCGCGTGGAACCCGTAGTCCATCAGCCGCTTTGCGATGTCCACCGCTTCAATGTTGGCCGTTTTCTTAAAGTCTCGCACATCGATAATAAACTCGTGCGCCACCAGTCCCGTTGTCGGGTCGGTGTACAGCGTTTTGAAGTGGTTCTCCAGTCGCTTGGACATGTAGTTGGCATTCAGGATGGCGACTTGCGACGCCCGACGCAGACCACGTCCTCCCATCAGTTTGATGTACGACCACGAGATCGGCAGAATGGCAGATGATCCGTACGGTGCCGCGCTAACCACTCCAAAGCTTTGACCATCGTTCTCCGGGTGCGGATCGATAACCGGATGCGTCGGCAAAAACGGTGCCAGGTGAGCTTTCACACCGATCGGACCCATACCAGGACCTCCACCGCCATGCGGGATACAGAACGTCTTGTGCAGGTTCAAATGTGACACGTCGCTACCGAAATCACCCGGTCTGCACAATCCCACCTGCGCGTTCATGTTCGCTCCGTCCAGGTACACCTGACCACCGTGCTTGTGCACCACGTCACACACCTCCACGACGTTATCCTCGAAGATGCCGTTCGTCGACGGGTAGGTCAACATCAAGCAGGACAATTGATCTGCGTGCAGTTCGGCCTTCTCTTTCAGATGCGCCATGTCGATCACGCCGGTCGCGCTGTTTACGCGGATCGCCTCCACCTTCATGCCGGCCATCTGAGCTGACGCCGGGTTCGTTCCGTGGGCGCTAATTGGGATCAAGCAGATCGTGCGCTGGTGTTCTCCCCGAGACATGTGATAGCTGCGGATCGCGCGCAATCCAGCATACTCACCCTGAGCGCCGCTGTTCGGTTGGAACGATATCTTATCGTACCCGGTGATCTCGCACAGGTCCTTCTCCAGTTCGCCAAACATCTGCATGTAGCCTTTGGCTTGTTCACGAGGCGCAAAAGGGTGGATCTCGGTGAAGTTCGGGAACGAGCACGGAATCATCTCGGTGGTTGAGTTGAGCTTCATCGTACACGAACCCAGTGGAATCATCGAGTGGACGAGCGAGATGTCCTTGTTCTCGAGTTGCTTCATGTACCGCACCATGCGCGATTCGCTGTGGTGTTTGTTGAAGATCGGATGCGTCAGGAAGGGTGACGTGCGCCGGAACTGCGTATTATGAATCGTACGTCCGGTCACCTGCGGGTCGGCAACGGAAGTGTCGATGTCTGGGCATCCGAATACCCACAGCAGGTCCGCAATGTCAGACGTCTTGACCGTTTCGTCCAACGATACACCGATCGAACCGTCATCGAAGTACCGCAGGTTGATCTTCTTCTGCTCAGCACGTGCTTTAATCTCCGCGGTCGTCGTGCCATTCGGAACCACGTGGAGCGTGTCAAAGAACGCCTTGTTCAACTGCTGATGGCCAGCTTTCTCGATGCCGGCGTTTAGCGCAAGTGCACAGTTGTGTACGCGGTTCGAGATGTTCTTCAGTCCTTCCGGTCCGTGGTAGATCGCGTACATAGCGGCCATGTTGGCGAGCAGGGCTTGCGCCGTACAGATGTTGCTCGTCGCCTTGTCTCGACGGATGTGCTGCTCGCGAGTCTGCAATGCCAACCGGTATGCGTCCTCACCGTCCATATCTCGTGTCACACCGATCATGCGGCCAGGAATCAATCGCGTGAGCTTTTGCCGACACGCAAAGAAGGCCGCATGTGGTCCACCATAGCCCAGTGGTACGCCAAAGCGCTGAGCAGAACCGATGGCGATGTCGGCCCCGAATTCCGCAGGTGGTCGTAGAAGCGTCAATGCGAGCAGATCCGTCGCCACGACAACGAGAGTTCCGTTCTTCTTGCAGTCCTTGGACACCTGCTCGAAGTCCTGCACGTCACCGAAAGTGTCGGGATATTGCATCAACACACCCGAGATCTCGTGGTCCCCAAAGTCGATCGCCTTGACGGATCCAAACACCACCTCGATGCCGAGAGCTTCAAGGCGCGTCTTCACAACTGCAACGGTCTGCGGATGGAGTTTGCGTGACAGGAACACCTTCCGGCGCTTGTTGTGTCGGTAGCAAAGACTCATCGCCTCGGCAGCCGCAGTTCCTTCGTCCAGCAGGGACGCATTGGCGATCTCCAACCCCGTCAGGTCGGTGACGAGCGTCTGGAAGTTGAGCAGGGACTCGAGCCGGCCCTGACTGATCTCGGGCTGGTACGGTGTGTACTGCGTCGTCCAGCCGGGGTTCTCGAAGATGTTGCGCAGTATCGGATGCGGCACCAGGCAGTTGTTGTAGCCCATACCGATGTACGAGCGCCACACTTCATTTTGGTTGCTGATCTGCTGGATCCGCTCGATCAGCTCGTGTTCGTCTGCGGATCGTAGTCGAAGGTACGGAAGGAACGAAATGAAGGGAATTAGTGAGCAGACAATGCACAGACGCCACGGGATCGATGTTTGGAGGATGCGCTGATAAGCCACGCTTATCGCTGGCCAAGATGGTCCAAGCGAGAGGCGTAGCCTTTCACGGTCCCACAATCTGCCGGCTCAGGCCGCGAGGTCAATCGGTTGGTGTGGCATTATCGCGGGACGAGCGAAACGAAAGGGTTTCGCCCGTCGCGATCACACGTCATCGTTGCTATAGTGATCAAGGATTAAGCTCTATGCTCCCTTCCAGTATTGCCACCCTCCCCTGAGTGTATCATCGCTTTCCCTTTTAAGCGAGGCAAACGGCGAGTCAGCAACTCGATTCCCCGTTGTTGATTCCGGCCACGTTGTACGTGACGTTGCGTGTTCGCGATCGACCCTTGCCTTCGCGAGGTTATCTGTTAGAATGTTTTCAACCGCCAGATTATGCTGTTCGTGAGCACATGGTGGACCTGGCGGAATGGAGCACTCAATGGGGGTCGGTTGTTTTTCGCACAGACGAGGATTGAAAAGTTTTTTTTTGCTTTTTGGCGAGGATAAGAAAATGGGCCAACGTTGTGCAATTCGCTCGTAGAAAAAGCATGCTCCCTTCGTTCGATAGCCCGCAATGACTGGTTCCTTGAGGATATTCGGGCGATATATACTTACTCAAGGGATCCTCGATGTTGAGAATTCGTTTGAATTTGATTGCATCCGGCACGGCCTTCTCGGACAGCTCATCCAGTGACTGAGAAGTGCACGCGGCACAAAAAGGTATTAATGGAAATTCGCAAACGCATCGGACAGCAGCCTCTACGGGTTGTTCCACTCTGAGCTACATTGGTTACAATGTACGCTCCGCTATCAGCTCGGGAGTGCTAAAATGTGGTCTGCTTGATAGTCACCTTGAAACCAATCAGGTTCAGCATAGTAACGACGTCGGTTTTGCGCGGCCCAATGTGTCGGGAGGCAAAGTCCGGCTTGTTGGGGAACAACTCCTCCACCGTTGCCAGCTGGCGCTGGAACTGCAGGTTGCCCTGCATGCTGGCCATCGCCAACCGTGGAACTAGGGGCTCATGACGCGATAGACCGGACCGGCAGAGTATCTGCAGCGGTTGCTTGCTCAAGAACAGCGTGCGTTGCATTGTGAGATGAGGAGTCACTTGTGGTAGTTGATGGATTGTTTAATGCACGTTTCAATCTTGAACCGACCGATCAGTGGCTCATCGCACTTTTAGCGCACCGAGGGAGAATCCCTTTTAAAACCCCCAAACGTTGAACCAATCACATACACCGTTGCACAATCGCCCGAGGAGGCTCGTCTGTTGGAATACGCAGCGGTAGCGGCTATCGACTAACATCACACCTTAGAGGCACACATACACACACACACACATAGGCTCGGATGCAGTAATGGACGCAAAGATGCACCGGATCCTGGACCACCGAGAGGACCAAACTCGCACGAACTGAGCTCGAATGCGAAGTCGGAACTTGTTTAAATACTACAGACTCCTTATCAGCGTTGTGTTTCAAGGACCAGGCATGATCGTGTGGGTCGCCGATCGCTTCCGATTAACGGGATCGGAACATTCCGGACACGACGCAAACCCGGACGAGGTGATACTACGTTTTTTTACAGGAGTTTTGTTGTGGTTCGAAAAATTCGGCTATCACCGCGTTGTCGTAGTCATAGTGGAGCTGATAAGCGCATCATCCCACGGGTGGCTGATGGGTGACGTTTCTAGGAGGCGCTGCCACGCGCGGTGGCTTCTCCGAGGAATCACGAGACTTCTCCGTTATTTGTCTGCTATGGCTTTTTGGTGATAGTAATCGGAACATGCGAACGTGTGCAGTTTATTGAGACAACGTCCAGCGCAACGATCCCTCGAAAAGGCACAGGATCGGAAGAAGACCAAACAGTAAAGGATTAAGTATTTAGTTCGGATATATGCAGAAGCCCGGCCAAGGCGATAGGGACATGTTCCAAAAAAGCGAAAAAAAAATTCAACAAACAATCCTTTAAATTAATTCGTCCTTTGTATATATTTTTCGCTAGTGAATGAATGTATTTTTCCCCCTCGTCAACAGATGCACGAGCAGTTGCCCAGCTGCGATTGCTGGAGATAGTGAAGATCGCGCATTCATGATGGCGATCACCAGCGGAATGTATTTTTTTCTCTCTATCGATCGAATTCAAATCGTTCGGTTTGGCGAATATACTCGACCTAGTTGCTTTCTTCAGTTATATTCCTCTGCTGTTTCGTCGTTTTTCTTACAATATCAAATTTAACCCGATAACTATACAATAAATCGCAATACGATACAATCAACGCTAATTTCAAATGTGACCCTACGTAACCGATAATCTCAACGAATCGCACCCGCTCGAACACGCGATCGGGCGGAGGCGCGCTTTCGATTTTTTTTTCTATAACAATTCTTGGCATAGCAGAGTGCTAGAGTCCGACGATAGGGATTCGCTTGCAGATTACAGAATACATGTGAATGGTGGAGTGAAGTGGCATGAGTACAATCAACAATCGCGTTATTTGAAGGGAAATGAAAACGTAACGAACATTGCTTATACGTGCGCGCAATGTTTGACCGTGTTTCGATATTAAACGGGCATCAGTTTGATATCCCTGTTTGCGTTTGTGTGGCCTCGTTCCTTGCTGCCTTTACAGCTTGACCAAAGCCTAAGGATGAGCAACGCCGCCACGGATATTACATGGGTCTAATTCACTAGTGGAGATCGTGGCGTTGGAAAGTCGCTACTCGTAGCTCGATTATCCTTGCGCGTCTAGTCAATGAAAGCGCTATTACGTGTACCTGTGGTTATCACTCGATCAGTATCCTCGTCTCGTTGTCTCACTAACACACCGGAACTGCAGCATGTCCTGCACGTTCCACCATGCGTATCTAATATAGATAGTCGAAAGCAGTAGAGTTACCATCGTGGAACTTGCTGTTGGTCGTAGATCGGTTGCACTTACAACTAGCGAATTCCTGGTCCTGGGAGTGCGTCTCGAAGGTGGCAGCTCAATCCTGCACTTCTGCACTCTTGCATTTCTGCTACTTTTGACCTCATTCGTGCCTGTTGCAAACGTGGATTGCGCGGTTGCGCTGGTGCATATAAGTACGGGCTAAGGTGCGGGCTACCTATCAGTTAGCTAAATACGGTGACCCCACGAGAGATTCTAGCTGCCCCTCGTATGGGTGTATTGGTATGATGCGTAATGCGGCTTGGTAAATTTGGGAGCGTGCGCGCAGAAGGCGCGTGTCCTTTGTGATTGGAGCTATAATGGATTATCACAGAAATCGTGGTACGTCGAGTGCGGGCAGGACAGCGACCACACAGGCGTTTGCAACGAGCGTAAGCAGAGAAGCTGCCGCAAAGTGCTGGATTCCATGCAGCGCCGCGATGTTAGTGCAGCGACTTCTTGTTCGGAGGTGCGCTAAGGCTCACGTTTAGTGCGGCGTCCTGCTGGAAGTCAAGGCTGCTGTACTTCGTGGGCGATGGCGAGAGCGCGCTGCTGATCGGGAAGCTGGCTGCGATGGCTGAAATTTTCTCGTAGTCAAAACGCATCAGGATGTTCTCGCAGCTCTTGATGTGCGAGTGTTCTGCGTCGTGGAAGCTGGAACCTCGCAACGTGCCCGTGTACCTTCCGATAGTGGCCGAGGTTGTGGGTGACAGGGCTGGCACCGGATGTGTTGGATGGTAGGGTGGTGAATTCTCGGCGGATCGGGTCGTGCGTCCAGATGCGATTGGAGTGGCCGGTTTCAACGATTCCAGATATGCCTTCGTGATGACGGGAGATGACGGTGACTTGTCGAACTTGACCTGTGAGCCGTTGTCTCGCTGCAGGTGTAACGTGTACCGATCGTGTGAGGTGCTCTTGAGCGAAGTGGGTCGCACGTGCGGTTCGGGCAGCTTGCGTGAAGGTGACACGTGTCTCGGCGTCATGGGAGGTGATTGGCTGTAGTACGAAGCGTACGTGTACGTTTTAGGTGACTCGCGTTCGAGCGATTGGTTGTCGGAGGAGTAGTCGCTGCTGTGATCCTTGCGTGATCGCGTGCCAGCACTCTTGTCACCGTCACGTTCCTTGTTCTTGTACCGGCGAGGTGAGTACTCCTTGCGCTTTCGTGGTCGACTCGGTCGGTTGCAGGACGTCGGTCGGCAGCGACTATCGTGGGTGGTGGAGTAGTCGTGCACCATCACAAGCGGTGGCTCGGATGCACCATTTCCCAGACCAGTCGGTGATGGTTGGGGCTCGAATTGTTTGAGCGATTTCTCCAAATTGTCGATCGTGTCGTTGATGCGATCGGACTGAATGTCGGACTCATAGTCACAGTAGCCATCGATTGCTTTGATCGAACTTTCGATCGAGGAGAGCGTTGCCAGCATGTTCGCATTCGAGCGCTTCAGGTAGTCGATCGTCTTGATCGTTGTGATGTAATCATCCCCGAGCTTGATCTTGCCATCCTCGATGCTCTTGATTATCTCATCCGTCTTAGAGCTTCGCACGTCGTCCGGTATTCGGATCGTGCGCAGGATCTCTTCCTTCACGTGACGTATGATGACGGCCTCCTCGGGATCCTTGGTGGAGAATGACTCGCTGCGAATCGACTCGCAGGAACGGCTGAGCAACTTTTCGGTACCACATTCCGGCTTGAGCAGTTCGTCGATTTCGTGTCGGCTTTTGCGCTTTTCCGCCGTACTTTCGGCTGTCGCCTTAAAGCGCGCTAGCTGTTCGTCGGTCTTCTTGATGAGCTCCTCTGTTTTAAGGCTGAGCGGTTTCAGGTCGTTGTGGTCGTCGGTGTGTTTGAAGCGCGTCGGAGATTTGCGTGCCAGCAGGCGTGAGATCTGTTCTTCCGATTTCTTCAGAATTTCTTCCGTTTTGCTCGACGCGACTGCTAACGGGGGTGGCCCTAGGGTTTCGTCGAGCTTCATGTCGATCAGCGAAAGCCGCTTCTCGAGCTTGTCGATCATTTTTTTGTCGTGTGTGTGAAACCGTGCCAGCTGTTCTTCCGTTTTCTTGATCAATTCCTCCGTTTTGGATGATACCGCCCTCGTGTCGATGGCGTTAAAGCTTAGGTTTAGGGGTTGCACTTCGGCAATTTCCGGTTCCTTGACGCTAGGGGGCTCCGGAGCCACGGAAACTGGAGGTGGAGTTTTCACCGGGCGTTCTCGGACCGGCTCAGACGTTTTCTCCTCTTCCGGTGTTATAATCTCGCGGAAGTTGTCCTTTCGTACGTAGTACGTAGGTTCCGGAGGGGCAAACCGTGCCAGTTGCTCCTCCGTACGCTTGATAAGCAGGTCCGTTTTGGATTTGATTTCATCACTCGCGTTCGGTTCTTCGCTGGAGCAAAGCGCAGGCTCACTTTCGAACTTCAGTCGGAACGGAGAAGTTGGCAGCTCTGATTTGGATTTCATTTCGTCACTTACGACCGGCTCTTCACCGGACGATAGCGCTGGGTCACTCTCGAACTTCAGTCGGTACGGGGAATCTAGCGGTTTTTCCATCTCCGTCTTGTCCACACTTAGCATTTCGTCGACACTGTGCGTGATCTGTAGATCGAGTGAGCCTTCCTCGTCCAGATGCAAGCTTGGGAGTTGCTCGATCGTTTTGATGAGCATCTCCGTTTCGTCTAGCTTAATCAGTTGATCCGTTCGTTGCTCGTCCTGATCGCGCGACTTCCGAACTATCCTGCCGAGGATGAGCGAATTTTCCTTAATGATCTCCAGCATTTTGTCACTCTTCAGTGCACTCGTGTCGACCGTTACCAACCCTTCGGAGGCTGATCGTTTTGAAATGTCCTCCGGGGCTTGATCTTCACCCTTGATTGGGTCATCCATGGAGAAGGATTTTTCCTTCAGGAACTTCACCCGCTGCGTTAGGTACCGCTCGATATCCTCGGGACTTTCGTTAGTTTCTTCCTGTGGCGTTGGTGTTCCGGGCGCTTCTGCTATCTTGTACTTAGGTTGCTTGCTCGAGTCCGGCGCAACTGACGCCAGATCCACGTTGGGTGGTAACAACGGACTGTCATGCTGCAGACTCGTCTTTATCGGTAGCTCCAGCACGAACGACGACGACATCGACGATCGGTTGGAGACGTTGGTGAAGCTGTAGTTGTCCAGCTTCGAGGTAGCGTCACTCCGATCCAGAACACTTTCGGTAGTCGTGACGAGCGAGTCACTCACCCTACGCTCCTTGATCACGTGCAGATCGAGCTTGCTGGGTCGTTCGGCAGCGTTGATGCGCTCGAAGAACTCATTCGTGACACCCTCATCGCTGACTTTGAACGAGTCCGCTTCATCAACATGCGCCACTTCGACGACAGGCGCGGAACTGGCCTCGGTGACGGTGACTGTGCTATCAGTCGGTATGTTCGCCAGATAGTCCGAATAGTCCATCAGTGACGAGGGCGTCTTGAGCGGACTGATCGTAGACATGCTGACGTACTTGCTGATGTCGGGAATAGGCGACAGTTGACTCGTGCTGGTGATGGCAACCGACAGCGAGTTGTCCTCCAGCTCAGGATGCAACTGCAGGCTAGGTATAGGTTTTTGTGGTGGCGCCGTTGTGTCGGACATGGAAGGACTTATCGGATCATTCACTGTCAGAATATCCACCTCTGCCGTTAGACTACGATCGACGTCCTCATCATCGCCGAATGATAACGGTTCCTCCTTGATGTCGGTCAGTTCGCTATCGCTCGGTACGATCACAACCAGCTTCTCCTCGGCAGGCACATCCCGGTTGAGGGACTCCGGTGTTATCCTTCGCTTCATTGGTGAGGCTTCTAGCGAGGACGCACTCAGAGGTTGATTGTCATCGTCGCACAGTGACGTGCTCGTGCTGGATTCCGCGTCCGATTCTTCGCTGTAGGACGAAGACTCACTCCGACGTTTCAGTGCTCCCGCCCTGGTTCCAGAGGATCCATCGCCTCCGCTGCTACCGGTTTCAGACACATTACTGATGGCGGACGATGCGCTGGCAGACTTCTTAAGCTTCGGCGAGTCGACCTTCGCGGGTTCGTCACGTTGTGGTTGCTGCGGCTGTGACTTCTTGACCGGCTCTTTCGGAAGGTCCTTCCACTTGAGGCTGTTCCGTCGCTGCTTCGTTTCGTCCATGTCCTTCCAGTGCAGCGTTTCCACGGGTTTGGGTGACTTCGGGGCGCCCGACTGTTTGCTCGATTGTTTCGAGGACTTCGCCGAGCGCACCGGAGGCACGGCACCTTGCGGTGGGCCAAGACGCTTTCCTTTGGCACTGAGCAACGCGTTCTTGCCGACCAGCAGTTGGTTCACCTGCAGGGCACCACTGTTGGGCGCTGGGTTCGCTGGCTGACGGGCGACGGCCGCCGTAAGGATGATATGTGCCTGTCGTTGTCGCTCGCGCAGTTTATCGTACTGCTTCTTCAACAGCGAGATGTCCAAGTTCATCTTCTCTTTGCCTTCGGCTCGCGCGAAATTTGGAGGAATACCCAACGATGCTCGCCGGCCGGATCTCAACCCCCAGGCCGTCGCTGTGACGGCGAGCCGTGAATCTTCGTCCGATTCACCCTCGTCGTCGGAGTAGAAAATCCTGTTAATGGCAACGAGAGGGAATTAAATTAGAATGAATCTTTCACTTCATCGGCACCGCTAAATTACTTCAGGTTGGAAGTGTCCTTCAGCTGGGTAATACTGTTAAGGTGCTTCTCTCGCAACTTCTGCAAGTCCGCAATTGGTCCGATGTCCACCACCCGTTGTATCAGCGCGTTCGAGTCCACCAGGCTGCCGTTGACGAGCTCCGAGGAAAGGGCTCCCATTTTACAGTAGAAGTCATCCGCCGTTTTGGTGGCTAGGATTTTACTGCAAAACACATTAACATAGATTAGATAAAGACGTTAAAATCGTCCTCCATCACCTAACATCGACCCACCTCTCAAGGATGCCCCAGATGGCGAGAGCCGTGCGAAGCAGCACATCACTGCCTTCGATCAGGATGAGATCCCACACGCGCAACACCAGCGGTATTGGCAGACAGGTGCAGAACAGCGTCAGAAACCACTGCATGGTGAACACATTCGTGAGTGGCGGCTCGAACGCTCCCTCCGGCCCTTGAAGCTTCTGCAGATGACGAGCCAACTTCGGAAGGCGTGTTCCAAGCAGATCACGAAACACCGCCATGTCGGCTTGCAACCCACCGAGCGAACCGCAAAAGTAGCCCGCTGGCAGTAGACCCTCGATCAGCAGGATCATCACCTTGATGGAGTCCGATTCGCTCTTGTCCATCACCTGCAGGATGAGCGCACCGAGCATGTTGAATCCCTGGCAGTAGCCTACCTCGGGGTTGAAGCGCGAGTACCCAAGCAGCACACACTTCAGCTTGCCCTGGTTGATGGTGCCGGATGGACCGGAACAGAGACTCGACCCGGTCCGGTGGAGATCCTTCACGATCTGTATGCCCAGCTCCTCGTCGTCCTCGTCCGACTGCTCGCCGAGGCATTTAGCCGATTCCTCCTCCCAATTGATGGATCGCGTCTTTAGGTACCGATCGGCTAGGGCCATCCACAGCTGAAATGGATAGAAGCGATTGAGCGGATCCTGAGCGACTGTATTACAGCACGATGCACGTATGCAACGATCACTTTACCTTACGCCGGAACTCGGCAGGCATGCCACCGGGCAGGCGAGCCACCATTTTCATCGCATGCAGCCACTGGTTGAAGTCGGACTGCGTGTCTGGGACGCCCATCTTCTTGCTGATGTTGTAGTCGGAGCTGGAGGCGGACGGGGGCGGAGGAGGAGGCGGGGGTGGTGACAAAGCATTGAACCGCATTTCTTCCGATTCTGCAACGAAGAGCGAAGGGCGGCAAATGTACGCCAAAAAGGGATCAGATAGGTAGCTTTGTTGAGGCTGAAGGAAATCGAACTTAATCGAACTTTAACAACAGCATGCATAACGCTACGAAACATCACACGAAATCAGGGTATCGATATCTATTCTGTATTCCGCTCGCTGGTTCCAGTCCGAATGGTCCATTTGTAATGTCCAGGACCAATGACCAGGAGCTTTGATGGTACCGAGGAGCAAACGGCCGGCGCACTGAGACAAGCATCAAACCGGGAAAACTTCGACGATCGAAATTACTTTCGTGGGAAAAATATGTTTCCCACGTGCAGGGAAGAGCGTCGGTGTGTTGGAAGGAAATGCAGGAATGGGACACGGCAACACACCGCCCACGGCTCTCGGCGGCGAACGGAGGAACCAGCGAACGATTTGCCACTCAACAAGCATTAGTGGCTCATTTTTCACCGTCCTTCTTCGGCTAGTGGGTGGCAGACGCACGAACCGCAGCAAGTTTAAGAGCGAGGAAAATTAGTTTCTGGCAGATTACGTTCCTATTTGAATTTCATGTCGAGCGAGCCAATTACATTTGTGTTTGCAGTGCGCCGTATCGCTTTGCTTCCCGGCCGTGGCACCGAAACGAGCGACTAAAACAGAACGGCCCTAATCCCTCGTGGTGATGGCGATGGATTTTTCTGAACGGCAATCAGCGTGAGATAAATCTCTATTTACGATCACCGGAGTGCAGCGGCCAATCGCACGGTGCGGGCGTGTTTGCACACTGAATAATCCTCATCCTCAGCTTCTCATCTCGTGGAAATGATTTTTAGCCAGCGGTCGGATAAGCAACCCCCACGCAAACAGATGGAAGGATAATCGGCACGCGCCAGTGGAGCTTATCGGGGCGCGACGTAATGCGGGCCGAGAGCAAACAAATACACCTGACTCCCTGTTGTCCTTGCCGAAGGTGGACACGGTCGCGTGCGGTTCATCGGCCACGGCAAAGCAGGATGATCTGTTTTGGGGCGAATTTTTCTTCTACTCTCAGTGAATTTTTCTTCTACTCTCAACAACCTGTTGCCGCGGAAAATCGTTTTAGGGTGAAATGATGAAGAAATAAAATATTCCTGCTGCGCGGTCGCGGGAAACATCGGTGACAAAGTATCGACGCAAACGCGAGGACGAAAATCGGCCCCTCCAAATGGTGGTTGAGGGGGGAAAAAGTCAAAGCACAAATTGAGATTAATGCTCGCTGGCATGCGGCGGTGCCGCCGAGGGCGAATGGAAAGCCCATGGAAAAGGTGGTGGGTGTCATTCGAAAATGGGCGATCGCGTAAAAATAGCGATATCATGGTTTGGCGTATCCTGGCCGCCTGCTAATGGTCGCTCGTTCATCAACCGGGTTGCTAAGGCGGCTTAATCCTTGAGCCGCCTCTGGGATTGCCTCCGATTGTTACCGATACTTCTCGTGCGATGGTTTTACTTTCATGCATTCTGCAGAACCATTACCACCCTGTGATGATTAGTTTGGTGATGAGATTTGCCAGATGGCTGGCAGAGCGATGAGTTGATGTAAATGTAATTTCGGTGCCTTTCGGTGCCTTTCGGTTCGCCAAGGAACGGGCTGACAGGGCATCACCGTCGCGTATGGCGGTGGTTCCGTATGGCCGTGCCAACAAGGACATTCGCACATCAAGACGCCAGACAAGGTGAATATTCGTTTCCATGCGATTAATTATTCATTTCGAGTCAACCTCCCGAGCGGATGGCAAACTACAAAAATAGACCATTTTCTTGGGAGCTGGTTTGGGGCTGATAGGCAAGGACATCGAAAAGGATGCGATGGAAAGCTGATACGTGCTCACTCGTATCAATAAACCTGAACCGATAAAGCACAACCTTGCCCTCCGGTGAAGAAGTTCGTAACGTGAAAGTGCAAAGTAGGCTGGGGCTCCAGGCAAACTTGATTCATCTGTTGCTGTTGGTTGGTTCGCCCTTTTTTGCGTGATGCCATTGTCATATTATGTGATAGAAATGGGACAAAAAACGCTTTCTGAGAAGCGAGCAGCCCGACCGCGACCGAAAGTAACACGGAGTGGCAGCTTGTGAGCTGCTTTTCTCAAGCATATGAAATGAAAAGCTACTTTTCCGAGCGCACAATGCTGACCGGTCGGTCAAGTAGCTGCACATTGTGCTCGCAATGGTTCGCAATGCCGTTTTCCACCGTCCGGGCACAGATTTTCTAATTTGGGCCCACGCTTGTTAACACCACACGGCCCCATCCGGGGGGTGAATGAAAGAAAGCCAAAAGAAATCCCAGCATTTGAAGTGGGCGCAAGAATAAAGAAACGAACCGGAGCGCGTAATATGCCCGTGTTGTACATGAAACCCGTACGTTGCCCGGGCAATTGTGTTGCGTGGGACGATGCGTATCGTTCGGAGGGTGGATTGTCCTTTTTTCTTCTTGTTTTCCTCCTCACTAACCACCTTCTCAACTTCTCCCAACGGTGGGTCCTGCCGGCTGCTGTAGTCACGGCTTTGTCGATGTTTTATAACCAACCAAGGTTTTATTGAGGCGTGATGTGAAATATTTGATGCGTGTGCGAGGTGGCTAGGTGTTTTTCAAATCAGGTTTTACATCAGGATATAAGAGCGTTGACGAGGTTTGTAAGCTGAAATTGAACAAGTAATAGTGTCAACGAAACACTACACCTCAAAGAGGTCTACGAGTAACACAACGGAACTCAATTTGGAACGGTAACTATGCTAGTAAGCTAAATGTTAAGGAAAAGCTAAAATCTATGTTAAAACCACGAAACATCTCTTCTCGCTTGACGATTGCAGATCGCTTAACCGTCCGTTGGAGGGGACATTAATTTTGTGGCGATCGCTTAACCGCAGTTCTGCCAATTTCGAAGCAATCAATCCGACGTTCGCAAACCCCGTGTCTAGGCGATCAGTGTCCGGGGAAAACTCCTGCTTTTCCCCGGGCCGCTTTCCACCTTCAGTCGGCCGTTAAATGCGCCACATCAAACACATGCTATTAAATTGCAACGTTCCAGCGTCGTTTATGAATCAATGAACGCGGCGCAAACCATTCCGGCACGCGCGATCTATTTTCATCATTCGATTATGAACCCTCGCGCGCGTCCTCGGGTGCGGCTCGCGACATTGATTCATAAAATAAAGCTCATGCAATAAAGCGGACGCGCGGAAAGCGTACAGGAGCCTTGGCATTTAAGGGCGCTTTTCGCTCCCCACTTCCTTGCGCGAGGAAAAGCGATAAAGTAAATGCGAATGCGAAGCGGGCTCCGGTCCTTCGAGCGCCATCGCGCCCTTCGAGCCCCCGATGGATTTGGTAGGACTTCCGGTCGTCGGGGATGTAGATGTACCTTGGTAGCAGCTGACGATCGGGCTGCCGGTGGTGGCCGCGGTTGGAGTGGTCGTAGGGGTGGCCCCCGTTCCGCCGACGGTGAGGTTCTTAATCGAGCTGAAGAGAAAACTCATGTCAAGAGGATGGCTGCCGGTCCGGGAGAGCTCGGAGCTGCGCGACGGTGGCTGATTGGCACCGGGCTGGGATGGCGTGGGAATGGCGGTTGGTCCTTAGCTGAGGAGCGCCATCATAAATCATGGCGCTCGTAAATTCCATGCCCTACGCGACCAGCGAGGGTGAGCCGAAACGTACCCGGCCCCGGACTGCCGGCCTACGCCACCGGGCTGGCGAGTTTGGCCCGGCCGATGGCGGCTGGAGTTCGTAAAAAGGGAATGTAATGTGAATACCGGCGGCGGGCGAGTGTGGCGTTTTGTTTTTTGTGGAAATTGATTGAGTCCGACCACTGGTCGCCGAATTTTGGTCGATTCAATGCGAATGGAAGCACATGCATTAACCGCATCGACGGAGGAAGCAAAAAAAAGCATGACCATGAATGCACACAGTGGCGTGGTTGGGCGCGAAAGGGCAGGATGATTGGGCGAAGCGTGTGCGCGTATGCGAGAAAATGGTGGTCCAATGGCGAAAAAGCATATGGTGCTGGTAATTTAATTTTCGTGATGATGATCGATGCCCCGCAGGATGACCACTCAAGATGACGAGAAACAGGATACAAAACGCTAACCGATACACTGAGCTAGGTCGGTAATGCGATTGGTGCAGAAATCATACACCTGCGAATGAACGTTTGTTCGCAGGAAACAGTGCTCGGAGGAAGTAGCTTCATATTAATAACCGATAGAATTTGCTCCGTTACTGCCTTGCGGCTGCCATATTTCAGGTTGCGGTGTCCGGACCAAAGTAACATGCCGCAATGGTAACTTGACCTTTCGGAAGCGCCAGAAACAGCCCCAGCGTCAGAAAGGGCACCGGGCATCGTTTGGTGATATTGCATTTCAGAAAACCCACTCGCTTTACTTCGCTAACTGCTGTTTTTGTGCGGCTCCCAAGGCGCCCGTCGATATACCTAAGCCCTATGAGTTGAGTTGAGGTGTGTGTGTTTGAGTTTTTGTGTGACTTTCCAACGAGCGCTGGAATGCCGCGAAAACGTTCGCTATACCGTATGGCGGGATATTTGTTTATCGGGCTTTGTAACGTTACGCTCGGAACTGGCCGGAGAAGATCGACGCAACGGTACCATTAACATTCCTGCGAAGGACATCGACCGCATACTGTGGCTTGTCGCGGCCATTGCAAAAGACATCCTTCCGGCGCAGTGCGTAGGTTGTGGTGGATTTTCTTTTCTTTTTTCTCTGTTAGCCCCAAGTCGTCTCCACTACTGTGTCTTTGCGTGGCTGCCCTACGGCATCGTTACACCGTCGTTATTGCATCCACCTACACCTACCGGTATCAGAGCTCACCATCTGAGACGGTTGATATCAGTTCGGAGTTCAGACTTTGCGTGGGAGCTTTGGAGATGGAGGAAGCTTTTGCTCTCCAAACGACCATTCGCTAACGGGCTGTTTGTGTGAGACGGTTCCATTTTATGTCATAATCGTACTTGTTGCTGTCTGGGAGTTCAATTTAAATTTACAACCCACACACACACACACAGCTCGACCCGGACGTATCGGACGGATGATGGCTTCCTTCTGTTCGTCCTGCTCGATCCAGGACAAAACACTGAAGCTTCCATTCGTGTGATCAAATTTGTTGGAAATTTCAAGCGAATTTGAGAAAATTCGCTAGAAAATCCCCACTTTTCTCATCCTATATAGCATGGCTTCCATGGAAGCCATTCCCAGTGGCAGGGTAATTTGACGAGGCTTTAGATTATGAACGAGTTGTCTGTAATATAGAACAGAGACAGTGTTCGAGCGTAGGAGTTGGTGGAAAAGCCACTGACATGGATACTCCCGTCTCAATTCACGACAGGATCCCGTCGATCAGCTGTGCAGCGAGCTGTAATGGATTTTGTCGTCCATGCGGTGACGAATTTCTGAGAATCTCTAACCTCTAACGCACTCTAATTAGCTAACATGCGCTTGGTGCCCAAAGACCCACAGACGTCACTGCGAGCACAGCGTAACGAACACTAACGATTCAACAAGTGTCCCTGCCAGCTCCGGGAACGCATCCCGAGGAGATCCTCGACAGCTGTTATCCCACGCTTCAATGGTATTGTTTTTAAAAGGGCCGGACTCGCTAAAAAAACGCCCCCTTTACGCCAACTGGCCGTGCTTTGTTCGCTGGGGGCGTTTTTCGTTTGTTAGGAAGCGGTTTGCCTCCTAGCAACGCACTGCACTAGTTTGTATTTAACGCAATGGGAAAAAAGGACGAGGAAAACGAATGAGAGAACTGAACAATGCTCGATCGGTGTCAATTTGATTGTTTGACACAGCAGGATTCGTGTCCGTTCGGTCGGCTGGTGGATGGATGATTTCCGATAAACTTTCACCTTTATGAGCTGGGTGCTAACAGCCGGCGTTTTGTTCGAGGTTTCAATTACGATTCATAAATCCTCGGCGTGTCTAGTGCACCCATTTCCGTCGGCCAACAGGGCCACCACTAACATAATTCTCCAATTATCCTGTTTGGTGTCGGAATGTGTATTTGCCTGCCCGGATCAATAATGTGCTTCCCTTTTATCGATGGTTACGAGCGGAGAGATTCCGATCGTGCGATCCATTTGCTGCAACGCGGCAGTGAAACGAGGAAAAACTATCGGCTTAATGTGTTTGTAAATTTATTGTACATGCCTATATCGGTGCCCTGACACATTAGCTCGGTTCACGGAACGCAAACTGTCGGAGTGGATCGTGAGCGTCACCGCTGGGCTTGCGGCGATGGAAATTAAACCCCATAAAATCCGTAGCCCCACGGAAGGAAGCCCGAGTGTTTCATGTTGGTGAATATTTAACAAGTCTCCAAAGGTCACGTTCCGCGAGCAGGACCACCGCTTGACTTACGGAACCGTCCCCTGGAGGAGCACCATCGATGCACGCACGCACGCACGCGGTTCTGGTGGGAAATGGTGCGATGGTGGATCGCCGGCGGAAACCCGTGTCCCGGGTAGAGAGAAGTGGCGCTCGGAAAAAACGCGGTAATTAAACATCCTCTCAGCGACAGTCGGTGACAAAGCTTATCGGGAACGCAGCGTTCGGGTTTTGCCTTCTTTTGTGAAGTGGTTCGTCCCGTTCCACTCGGAAAAAGAGGTTTCCGGCATGCCGTAGCCGGATGGAATCCATGCTAACGCCAAGTCATTCAGGCTCCCCGGTGCCGGAAATAAAACGAGCCCGAGAGCGGTACGGAACCTCTGGGAGTAGCGTTTGTACGATAATAGCAGCCATCCATCTGGATCGGTTAAGAACCAACTCCTTGCTATCATTTTCCCTTTCTCTCTCTTTCTCTTTCTTTCTAGGGCAATGCCATTGCCTGCAGAAGTGTTAAAATATATTTCTGCTTAGGAAAATTCCACTCGCTATCTGCAATCGATGCGATGAATTCAATTAAGCTTGATTCCCGTACAGATGTCACTCAGTTGTGGAGCGAATACCTGAACGGAAATTATTGTACGGTGCAGTTGGACTGTGCGAAATGGATTTATGATTGGTTTTAGGTGCAGATAATTGGGGCAAACGAAACATGCTGAACTTGCATATTAAAAAGCAAGCATGAAAGCTCACACCTGTGTTAATGATCTATTGTTTTTTTATCCCTTTTTAGGAATAAGGGAGAAAAATAGCATAACAGATTATTACAATTAATGAAAATGAACAGCAGTTCACAGCAACATCGACAGTTGTTCATGCAATTGTGCACATAACATACCATATGTGAGTTAAATTTCATTTCTTCCCTTTTAAAAGATATTATTATTGTGCAGAATTTAATGAAATGTTACTAAGGTACCAAGAGTCTACCCAGCCATACGACAACAGTTTGCTAACATTAACTTTGGCAAAGTATTGAATATTCAAATCGCGGAATTAATGGTCAAGTTCATAAGGCACTGCATTAACTTCAGTAGCATCAAATGTTGTAATGAATAATATTGCTTTGCATAATTTAGCATGAAACTAAGCAGCAGATCCACCGTCAGCATATTGTCTCGCCCGTTGTTTGAAGGAGAAAGATGAATTCAATGCGTGTAACGCTTTAACTCTCGCCTATCTCACGTTGACGAGCGCGTTAAACATCAATGACGCAGCTGATATGATCTCAATTTCCCGAGGGCAGTCACCTACCAGAAGGAGGCAAAAGCCACCCCATGCCACGCGATGCTTCGGGTCACGTCAATTGCCCGGAATCGGTGCAAGCCTACCAGAAACCACCGGACACAGACACACATCAACTGCTGCATCAGCCTGCAGTTGGGGCCGACGGGTTGTGTTTTATCGTTGTGCGCTTTGACGCTTCCGCTTCGGGTAGCCATCGCGTCGGGCAGCAGCAGGAAAACTTAGACTCGGAGAGAAGCATAATTGCACTGGGCGTGTGTGGCGCAGTGGCATTTTTCCGGCGAAGGAAAGGGAACCGGCGGGGACAATCCGGTGAATCATCTGGGTCGTCGTTCTGAGCGCCAATGGCAGACAATGAGGCAGACACATGGTATGCCATGTTGTCTAGGCCGCTGCCGGTGCTGGATGGAGGTTTGGCAATTTTGTTGGCGTATCGATTTTTCCTCCACTGTAGTGCGGCATTCTTGGCTGTCGCCCGAGAAAACCGCCTTCAAGCGGGTGCTCAAGATGTCGCAGGACCTTTTAGCTCTCGGTCGCAGCATCAGTTGCTGTGGTTTGAAAGAAACTCTCGGTCCATTCGCTGGCACGCTAATGGGAGTGCAAAAGCGATTAGCTCGAGAGCCTTGTGGACCGCAGGTAGATTAGAGTAATAAAATAGCACGGTTAGTGGGCTCGATTTCGTCCTTCTAGGAAGAGTTATAATTTATTATAGCGTTGTGTTACAGAGATTGTTTCTTTTCGGCCTCCAACTGTAATGTAACAAACGACACCTGCATAAACATAAACGCCCAGGATGCGAACAACAGAATTGTGTTTCATTTATGACAAACAGGCTCGATGGTAATACGAAGCTAAATCCGATACACAACGCGTCAACGTCGACAAGACTATCAATATCACAGAGCATTTTATGCATACAAGTCCTCTGTTACGATGGGCTGTTGTTAAACTGTTAAACACCAAATGTTTGTCAAGTTGCTCTCCAAAAGCAGCGTCACCCAAAAAAGTATACCCTTTAAATTCGGAGTTACAACCGAAAGTGAGCGAATTGGTGTAGAATTAATCCAGGCTTTCCTTTTAGGTTCTCCCCCCCAAAAAAAAAGAACCTAAGTTAATAACGTCAAGGTTCACGGCGAAACCTTGACGGTGCCGAAATGCTACACCTTTCACAGCAATTTCTCTTGCGCGCCGGAAATCGTAGTCCAAAAAGAAAGGCCCATCACGAAACATGAAACGCTCCCAGGCATGACAGTGTGCATGTAGATGAAAGTGCGTCGTAAAAAGTGTGTGCGCTAGCGAGTGATAAATACTACTACCATTCATAATCGTTGATGGGGTGACTTGGTCGGTGCGTTTCGGTTCGGTTTTCCACTTCCAGTTCCCTGTCCTGTTTTGCGTGGGCTTCCTAATCCACCGGACTCCCGGACGTGGTGAACCTAGCCCGAGTGTGGTGGCGCTTTAGCTGAATTTATAGCCAACGAGGCCGCTATTCGGTGATGAAGATGAGCGCGTTTCAGAAGACGCGAACGCCAATGAATGTAACAATCGGAAGTTGGCCCTTTGAAAGGACCTCGGAACGGCCGGTATCAGTACGGCGGGAGTCTGTCGGTTGGAGTCGGCCGTTGCACGGGCTGCAGGATGCCAGTTGGCTGCACCGGAAACACTCGCGCACTTTTGCATGTCATCCGTTTTGGGGCACCGTTTCGTATCGCGAACGTCGAGCCATCATTGCGGGCTATAAGGGGGTTTGTTCGTCCTTTGGTAACGCACTGTCACACGTACTGTTCACGGCACAGAAGGAAAGCACACGTACACACGTCCGCCGCACACACTGGCGTTGGTGATGAAGGCGATCGTACGCAGCACACCCTGTTCGCCACTGGACGGAGATCTTGATTGAGCTATTTCTATCGCATCAACCCATTTTGGGGGGTGTGATCACGTTTTTTATTACATTCCACTGCACTGATCATCGTTCACCGGGACGATTGACACCTGCATCACTAAGCTCGATGGCAATGACGATGAGTGCGACGTCGTTTACATCACAGCCAAGTGCTGGCTTTACTTTCTAGCACATGGACCAATTATAGAACCTGAGGTATTTCACGTAAAAAAAACGCATTCCAGCATCAGCCACCAAATCTTGCAGACGAACACACACGATTGCACTGGTTGTAAAAGCAGCAAAAGGAGACAGACGCCGAGCTTTCACACGTTCTGTTCTAGTACAGTTGACAACACACTCGCCACAGAATGTTGGTCCTTTGGAGCAGGACCGTCAGAAGAACGAGTGAGACCGCACGCGCTAGAAGTGGTCTGTTTATCACACACACACACAGCCGCACCAGTGAATTCTAGTACGCGTGAGGATGGGATTGCAAGCGTTTGCACGTTGCGCTACCGATGGAGACGCCCGTCGTTGGTGTGCGATGGGAATATTGCGGCATGCTCGCTCCTACGGCGCTCTACGGTGGCCCAAAACACGTAGAGCACGCAGGTAGGAAAATCTATTTCGTTGTTCAAGCGATAGAGCGCACCTTTCCTGAACGGGACGCTGCCCAGCGGATGGTAACCAGTTGCTACCGTTTGGCAGTGTCCTGAGGCGACCCAATCGAAATCGTGGCGTAATCGAAAGTCCAGATCTCACTTATCTCGGTTTCAATCTTAGCACAATCCGACTTCTAATCCTTTTTTTTTGGCATCGATGCGTCTTCGTCTAATCGTTAACTAGGCCGTAGTGGTTGTGAAGGCTGCAAAAGTATGCTACCGTCCCGTGGTCAGTACTCACGAGTTTTCCCGTTCAATTCCGTCTGGTGGAATGTAAGCCGTGTAAGGCTATTCAACGGCCATTACATGACACATCACAAGCACGAAAGCATTTTAGCATTGCTTTTTAACAGACGTCATTCACAGACGCAGGCCACACAGTACTTTTTGGGTGCTAATGATTGGCATATATTGTGTAATGCACTTTGTTGTGGCTCCAGTTTTTTGTGAACCTGCTGTTAGCTACGTTCACTTCCACTTCGTATGCTGCGCTTTTCTTTTGCACAATTCCTCTGACACGGGACACTGACGGGGGAAATTTTCACCGCTCGAACCTTCGGGATCGGCTCGCCACGGTTGTTGCTGCTGCGTGACTTTAGAAATGACACTGAGTGGGCATTTCCATCCTTCTGCCTTTGTGGCCGAGCAGAGTTCGTGTTCGAATGTGTGAGTGTGCGTCGATTTTCTCACGTGCGATTTTTCCAGTGAGCGAAGGGAGCATTTTCTTCTCACCAGTTCCTACACAACACAAACAACGTTCGGTGTCATATGGTCAGAGAGTGGTGTTGGATGTTTGGATGAGCTGTAGTACACGATTTGAGGTGCACTACCAGCACACTCTGTGGGGAAACGTGCGAGAACGCACATGCGCACATGCCAATTGTGCTAGAACGGTGTGTGCGAATTGATAACACACAGGCAGCTTTTGATAAGGTGCCTTGGCATTGTAGTGGTAGCGAAGGGAAATTTTGACAGCATGTCATATGATTGCCGTATTGTGTCCATCACATTAGCGGGGCTAAAAGGGAACCGTAAATCCTGTTTTCTGTCCTTGTTTCCCCTGAAAATAACAAAAAGTGTGTCATCGAGAATCGAAAGCATTTCCCAAACAGGGTGATACTGTTGTTTTTTGATGTGATGATTTTTCTTCAAAAAAGCTTCTTTTTTTAAAATAGCTGCCGTACACACATAACACAATAAGTTTCATTCTACCGTCTATTTGCGTGAACATTTTGAGCTGTGATGTTGCAACGTTACATATGCAATTTCATGACTACATCAATATATATGGAACGATTCATTAAGCATTTCAAATTTAACGGTGTGTATATATTTATTTATTCTTTTTCATGCTCTACTTCCATGTTTATTATGAATGTACTCAAAGATTCACGAAATTTCCAAACCGGTACAAAATAGTGCCGTTGCCTGGCGACAGTAACCGCTTGTTGTTGTTTTGTCAAATCTCAGTAAACACCGAACGGTTGTACGGATACGTGCTGCGAAGTTTTTGAAGTTTTCCCAACTGCATTAAACCCGCAACAGGGCGTTGCCAGTGTATAAAAAGGCGTGTGTCCCGTCGCGGCGACCAGTTAATTAAGTCTTTTCGATATAGGCTCTTGTCTCGCACGCATCCATTGTATGTGGTGGGAAATGGACAGTGAAAATCAAAAGATCAGCGAACAAGCGCTGGATACCGGCGACATTTACAAGGGTTTGTCATTGCCGAAGCGCATCGAAAGTCCCTGTAAGCAAACTCTCAAAACGAATCTTTTTACCAGGTAGTAAACAGGAGTTGTATTTTTGTGACACTATTTCAGACCAGTTCACCGGATACGGATCGCAGAAAGAAGGGCGTAACCCAATATATCGCACCTCGAACGCTGATTACGGTTATTATCCTCCATGCCCTCACACTGTGCCACACAAGTAAGAAATTGAGCATGTTTTGTACTTTGTTTTATAGTTCACCGTTTACGTTTGTTTCATTCCAAAGATATTTTCCCAAATCACATAAGTTTACGGGTCATCTCTACCAGTGTGGAATGTTCAGAAACTATTCGCTTAACACTGCCGTGGATCGTCCGTACTGTAAATTCAATGAATAGTATGGATTAACGATTTTTTCAATACTGAATGTCATTTATTCTGAGTTTGATAATGCTTCAGCTTCAACCGCTTTCGAATAGAATTCGCAAATAGTGAGTAAATACATGAAATGAACTATTCGCTAAGATTAATACATACTCTGGAACTATTTAGCCGAAGATTTTGATAACATTTTTTTCTGCACACAATACGAGGCGTTTCAATAAATTCATTGGATAAAATTATAAAAGTTATCTTCTATACTCAAACATTGTTTTTAACATCCGATAACAAGCAGTGGAGTAGTAAGAAAAAGTCATGAGGATTAAAAATGTTTCTTATGCTAATTAAGACGTTATTTTTGTTAGTTGCAACACGGTGCGATGCAGAAGTGCATCAGTGCAGTAGCAGCGCCCTCTGAATGTCAATTTAAAAATGTACCGCGAATGATTGCCAAACGTGAAATAATTCATTTGCTCCTGAAAATTATTATTTTCAGGAGTTATTGCAAACTGTGTTTTTCTCAAGAATCACCAAGAAATTTTTGAATCAATATTTGAATTATGAGTATACAGGTTATAATTTCATAAATGTTAATATGAGTATAAAGGTTGTAATATAATTTTAAAACAAATAAGACAGCAACCTTTTGCATGTTTTGTTTCATTTATTTTCGTAACTTCCATTTCGGTATTTGCTTGCTTGTTTTAGCTAGTATAATTTATTTATTTCCATTGTTTTACGGTTATCCTTGCTTAAAATCTATGCATCCCCGAGGGGAGCGTACTGGTTTGGATTTGTTGCAATGATCGGTGAACGGTTTTGAATGGTTGGTTTGTTTGACATACGATTTCTATCGTCTTCTCGGTAGAGTTACATTTGTTTACGAGTATCAGTTTCTCTATACGTATAACTTAATCAACATTGAGTTTGAAGCTACTGTTAATTATACGGCTAGAATATTGCACCTGCATTAGTCTCTTCTCCGGCTGTTGGGTTCGTGTGTTCAAGAATGCATTGCATTTATGCTATAGCGTAATGTGTTTTTCTCCACTATTTGCCTGTACCTCAATCGATCGTTAATGGTTGTATTCGCCCTGCTCGTTTATGTTCTGGGCTTTGTGTATGCTGGCAATAAAATAGCATTTTGCTCACACACGTACGATCAGTTGATGCGATAAAGGTTTCACGTAAATGTCATTGGTTTAAATATGCTTGCATAACGCTCAACAGTAACGTTTCAATATATTTTCATAATACAGATAGATGGAGTATTAAAGATCAAACCACTGCTTAAATTGCTCTTTTACGGTGTTTTTGGTGTCACAGATGTAACATAGTAAGGTATAATCGGGGCATGTTTTTGTTGAATGAATTCTACGTTCATGGATGAGCATTGAACTTAAAAAAATGAACCTCAATGAAGGCTGCCTTTAAGACTGTAATTATAGTTCGTCTTGGTAATAATGTTTCCAGATTTTGGGGCCCATTTATCGCGCGAAGCGGTCGTTAAAACGCACGACAAAGTATAGTTTAAACTTATTAACAAATTTCAACACCGCATTTGCTTTTAACTTCGTTGTCTATTTGCATAATACTAACACACAGTCGCTCCTCAAGCCATAATGGATAACTGGGGTGAATGTGGGTTCCTATGTGTACTTCCGGTGGTGATGCATCTGATGGGAGGATTTCCGTCATGTTGCGGACTTTGAGCGTTATTAGGAAAGGATTTTATACTGTTTAACGATTGAAACAACAACACTATTACATTGATATTTTTCATTGACATTCGCTGCATATCTACTGCTACACGATAATATCATCAACCTCTGGCTCTCTTTCTGTCTTTTTACTCATATGCACGTACAATTGATCTGTGCCTTCCAGTCCGCTCCGTCGTAATGTAGATTATGTTAATTGTTTACTATCTGAGCTAAATTCTCCTCTGAGCCGCCACATTCATGTCACGGGGAAAGTTTCGCAAATAAGAAACAGTTCTGCAGAGTTGGTAAACCGAGTGGATGATATGCAACTCAAACCGGAGCATTAGCTGCATGATTGTTTGGAGCAGTGTGGGGTAGACATCAGTGATAACGACATACGACAGTCAGAAGAACGTGTTTGTTTGATTTTTTTTTCTCGTAGTTCTTGTCTTTTATCAATTGCATGTAACAGTGAAGAACATCATTAGCAGTTCGCGTAATTTCCAATGGGATACTATAATTTTAATGTTCTGATTAATAGTGGCAGCCGTCATAGGTGACTACCCCTGGCCAGTACAGATGACACTAGCACAATATGTGGGATACGCATTACGAGTAAATAGCACTTTTTACTTTCCATTTCCTGGCCCGTTGTTGTCGCCTACTCTTGGGTCCCTTCCACCTTCATTGCTGCTCAGGATTTTCTGCCAAGAGTGCAGCTTTTCACCAGGAGGTCCCCGAATCGGTTAATCCTTTCCAGCCCTATTCCTATTGTAGAATTCTGTAAATATCAACTAGTCATATCTTAATAATATATTGTCTTCATATGATATATATATATATATAATGTACTAGTGATCTCTGACCGAAGCGTTTCCGGAAGCCAGTCCCCGTGTGATGACGTAGGCGCGGTATGACGGCTTCCGGTGCAAGCGATCGGACTCGATCACGTTGTTGGGTATTGTGTTGCGACTGACTTGGGGTGTTTAATCATACTTTCATTTATTAATCTAACAACATTCATGAACCAACGCGCGGGAGAGCGAAGGATCTTCCTGCCTGGATAGTATTTCTTCTGGTAGCATGTGTCTTTCGGGTTCGGCAATGATCATTGCTCACCAGCGTTTTGCTCTTCGTAAGTGTGTGCTTATTTTTGCTTCAAAACATGCGTATTAGTATTTTTGAGTGGAATTTTATTATAGGAAATATCCGATAGAATGTTTGGAGAGTAAAACCAACAGGAATGCAAATGTAGGGCTGCCGAAGGAAAACAAACAAAAAAACCCAGCCGGATATGAGCTTCTATCGTGCGTAAGTGCAAGCTATAATACTACCGAATGCCTGTTCGCAACGCCTAACCTAACATCGGTGTGCAACGGAGAGGATAACGGGTGCTCATTTCGCTCATTCCGGCTAAATGCCCGTGTTCTCTAATCAGTCGTAGTAGTGTGGATTGGTGTGGTGACCACAGGACGCTGGAAATGAAACCCCACGGCCTCAAACGTCCTGGAAAATAGGGAAGCGAGCGGCTTTTTCCTTGGGTACTAAAAACGACGCAGCAGAATGATATGCGATAGCGAGTCGATTGTTGTGGGCAACAATCACGATAAATAACGCAGAAATGCTTATACTTTCACGGCAGCTTATATCCTAAACCACGCATCCCATCAGCAAGCGGGGATGCGAATACTGTTTGCCGCGAAACAACTTATCTAAGCGACGGTACAATTAGGGTACGATCAACACAACAACCAAATCATAATACTGCTGCAGTATTCCAAGGTCCGTCTTTGTGCGGAGATAATCGCTACATGCCTAGCGGTGAAGGATACACATAAGCAGGTGTATGAGATGACAACAGACCACACGGTACATGCATTCCGTCGATTCGTAAGATTTGCTTAGACTTAGGTGAGTATCGCTTAGAGGTTAAGTTTGTCCTGCCTTTTCCTGCCGGCACGGCCCGCGGTCGTCCATTTTCGCTGTTCTTTTCGCTATCCTCCACCCACTCCCATACTGCTGCATTTCCGCCACCATCCTCCCCCACCCAACCGAGAGTTGACCATCTCTCGTTTCATGCTTTCTGCATCGGCTCGGTTGAAACCAGGAAACGTCAGAGGCAAATTTAGTGATTTCTCCTGCACGCACGTTCATAGCATCGTTTAGTGTGTGTGTTTGTTTCTGAGTTTATGTGTGTGTGTATGTGAAGGTGTGTGTGTGTGTTGGCATTACATTTAAAAGCTTATCAGATAACATTACCGTCTATGAAGCGAACAGAGACGACGAACGACGGAACGAGCGGCTCGAACCGTGGAGTTTCCCCCGTCACGGTTTCGGGCGAGGGAAAGCGAGGGGAGCACGGGGCCACAGGACAGGTCTTACTTGAGGTCAAACTCGTCATCATCATCCCCACGGACTCCCGTACGCGCCCAAGGTCGTGTTGAGCTCGCCGAACGATCGGACGCCACGGACATGCTCTTCGTCAGCACGGCCGGATCCTTCTTCCCGTACACGAATTCCGAATCGGAGGTGTTGCTGCTGAAGGAGGCGCTATCTCGGCTGCCATAGGACGCGTAAGGACGCGACGGTCCACCGCTGACAGTGGCTGGCGAGAAAGGACCCGTCGAGGTGGCACTTCCGGGCGGAGTGACCGGCCCAGTGACGGCGCTAGTGCCAAAAATCAGCTCCGCATCCGTCAAGGACTCGGTACGCTGCCGGAAGTCACTTCCGGTGCCACGATCGAGGCGCTTGCTGAAGAAATCCGCACCACGATCACCGAAGATGATCTCGGCGTCCGAGGAGGCGCGTTTGGTGCGACCAAACTCCTGCTTGCGCTGCTCAGAAGCCGCGGCTGGCGTCGAGAAACCCGTGCTGGCCGCGCTTGAGTAGCCCGACGAGGACGCCACCGAGAAAGAGGAGGAGGAGGAGGCGGTGGCGTTGGTGGTGGCGGTGGTGGGTACGGCGGCGGGCAGGGCACCCGCACCGGGTGGAGCCACACCGGAACCTCCGCCGGAAGCGGACGCTGGGAAGCGCCCGGTGAGCGATGGTTGTTCCCTGATACCTTGCTGTATAGTGTAACGATCGGTGTCGTCGTTGGTTGTGGCCTTACTGCTAGTTGTGGTGCCGTCACTGGTTCCGCCCAGGTTCCGGTCCTTGTCGAAGGGGTTGATGCGTTCGCTCAGCGTCGGATCGTACGCCGGACGTCGCGGTTCGGTACCTGCGCCGCTATCGAAAGAAGAAACATTCGCTCTATGTACACTGCCACCGGCACCGGAACTGGTACCGGAACCGGCACCGGGACCGGTACTGCCACCGGAACTGGCTCCAACACCCGTTCCCGGGGCGCCATTGCACACGATGGGCCGTTCACCGGGTGGTTTTGCAGGACTTGCTTCCACCGGTCGGGCGATCACGCTGTCGATCGAGCTCTCGCGGGTGCTCAGGACACTTCCGGTGGCGCTGCCGAGGTCGCCTGCCCCGCGGGTTTGTTTCTTCTTCTTCGCCAAATCCTACATGTCACCGAAGATGCCGGCGAACGTTTTGCGGAGGTTCTTCATCGTATCCTCGGCGTCCTCGACCACGGATGGGCCACCACCAGGAGCTGTTCCGGTTGGTGGTGCTTTGCCCAAACCTGATCGAGCCGCCGAGGCCGACGAAACGCCGGACACGCTGCTTGACTGCGATGCTGCAGTGTGTGTGAGAGAGAGAGTAGTAGTCGGAAAAGTAGGCCTTTTTGGTCCTTTATTACATCGAGTACATACCTTGCGAATCACGCCGTCCCACGGAGTTTAGAGTTGGAGCCCGCTCGGAGGGTTGCTCTGGAGGTTCTCCAGACTGGCTGCTGAAGCTACCGTGACGTCCGATTGAGCCCACACCCGGGGTGGTGCGTTCTGGGATTGGAGGTGGACCTCCACCCACCGGAACCGGACGTGTTCCGATAGGAACCGGCGGTGCATCCTCGGTCGGGCTAGTACCCCGTGAGGATATCGAGCTGCGTGAGACGGCCTTCGTCAACATCGACGGACGGCACACGTTCTGAGAGAGAGAGAGAAGAGAAGCCGCTTAGGAGCTCATTGTACACACTTCCGGTTTCGGGGAAGTTACCTGCATGCGTGCGACGACGAGATCCGCGATCTGACGGCGATCTTCCTCCTGAGAGTCACCCATAAGCGGGAAGGTCGAATCAGCGGCGCTGATGATGAACTCCTTGCCCTCCTTCGAGACGATGACGGCAACTCCGCACACCTCCATACCACCAAACATCTCGGACACCTGTGCGACGTAGCCAGGACGGAAGCATTAATCAGCACGCGCGTTGGTGTTTTGATTTGCGTACAATCGACGATCAAATGCGGAGCACTTCGCGGAAGGGCGCTTAATTGATGCGCCAAGTTTGATTTACGGAGGCACGCGCACGAATTAGTCAGCGAAATAGCGCGAGTGGACGCATTTTTGGGTGCGAAGGCGCTTCTGATAGCGTGCCTTAGTCATAGCGGATGCATCCGGTTTGGGAGTCGCGTGGGCTTCGAATGCGACCCACTAGGACCTTCCGGGGACTAAGAATTGTTGTGTTTAGTCGACGACCCAAACAGAACTTATGGCGTCATGAATTGAGTCATGCGCCAGCGCGATTTCTGAGACGCGAATGGCCTATTAGGAATTCGTGCACGCACGTGCCGGTGGCGTTTCGCGCGTTTCTCGCAACATCTGGTTCTGGTTCGGCGAGTAACGCTGGACGTCGTCATCGGTTCCGCCTGTCATTGAGATCATCACAAGGCGTGCCCGGGTACTCTGGGCCCGGGTTTCGCGGTACGCGATTGACGGGGTTGATTTAATTATAGCGTATTGTACTCACCGCGTGAGCGGGCTTTGCGCGCCAAGTGGAGTCAGATTGTAATCGAAGTAGGAACCGCGACGCGCCATCTGGTGGCATTTGACTGCAGAGTACGATCGCGTCAGCCAGCCAGCCAGCCAGGGCCATTGAGGAAGCACGTCGTGGTGACGATCGCGGTCATAATTGACCGAGGGCGAATGTCTGCGGTTCGATTCGATCGGTCTCCGTGGATTGTGGCGGGAATTTGAGGTCAAAAATTCAAATCTCTCAACCGCACGTTTGAAGCGCGACCAAAAGTGGGAGAACGAACGTTTTCCCAGTCACTAATGGCCATTAGGGAAGTGTGTGTTTTTTGTTTGCTTGCTAAATATGGCTCACTTTCGGTGCGGGGTTAGAATTAAACCCTTTTTGCCATAAGCGCAAAACGTGCCGATTGAACGAAATGACACGCTTCACCCAAAGAACGTAAATTATTCGTCACAAAACAAACGCAACCAGGCACGACTGACGAGCGTGAATGTTTTCGTTTGCGGGCACAAATTTTGCCACGGTTCAAGACACTCTTGCGTTTCTGGTTTTCCGCGGAATGGAATGCAAAAATCACAACATTTTTCACACAAGCCCCAGCGTCCCAAATGCGCTTTTCGTGTTTAGTTCGCGAGGTCGCGTGTGCTGCGTCCACCGATATCGCCCTAAAAGGACATCGTTTTGGGCCCGGTTTGGTTCGTTCGTGCCAGCGGGCTACGTTATCTCGCCTCACCAACCTGCCGCTGAAGGATTTCATGCTGTCATGATTTTTCCCCCGAACCAGCTGAGCAACCGAACGGCCTCACGCACCGAGCCCGGATGGCCCGGTTGTGATGCTGATAAATCATTTCCGACGGCCGCGCGACAAACGCACACCGTTCGACGTCGTCAAGATTGGGTCGTAATAAATAATCCCTCCACGGGGCCAGTTCAAAGGAGGCCGCGTGTGGTGAAAATCTCGCACCAGCGTGAAGGATCGCGATCGTGAAGGGACTTTTGGCTTACCTCGTCGACCCAGGTTTTGTACTTCTCCGTCATTGGGATCTGCTCGAGCATGGCCGAGCCCTGGTTCGTCTTCCAGTTACCGGAAATGGATTTTCTCCTGCAAGCGAAAGAGTGAAAGGTCGGTTAAGGGTTGTATTAATGTCACTCCACGATGCGATTCACTCACATAAACGCCTTGTAGCTGGGACCGATCTTCTGAATGTGCACGTCGAACTTGGCATCGATGTAGGGCTCGAGGCTGCAATAGGACCCGTTGTCGGAGAGTCCCGTACCACACAGCAACCCTGCTGCATCCTGCAGTGCTCCCGGGTTGTCGAGCTTTGCCGTAGCCTTGCCACCGTGGCAGTGGCCCGCTTTTAGCACGCACGGGAACCGTGTCCAGGTGAACTGCATTGAGAGAAAGAGAGAGAGAGAGAGAGAAGCGTGATGGTCAATGGTGGGGCGTTGTGAAAAAGGAATCGAGGCTGAAACGCATAAACGTGCGAAGGCTTGCGCGCGATAAGGGAACCGGGCGAGGACTTAACGAGACGAGCATAATTAATGCAACCCATCTCATCGGCCGGAGATTGTAGCTGGCGAGCTGGTATGCATATTTTATGCTGCCACGAAAGTTCCGTCCCAGACACGGCCGGCCCTTTCCCAAGTGAATGCCATTATACTCGCTTCCAGTGACCTGACGGCACCATCCGGTGTCGTAAAACGATGTAAAAACCCAATTGGTGTAACGAATTCGCCCCGTATTACACCCTCCAAAACAGTTATATCCCCGGCACACCGATCACGTCATATTGCCGATTTAACGACCGTTTCACCTTGAAAATGCCCTAGCCCAACGCCACCTCAAAGGGCCGTCGGCAGTAGCGACACGCTGTCGACAAACGCTTCCGAGCACGTGCCACTTCGCACGTCGTATGGACAACGTGGTGATCTTCCCGACACCGTCTGGTGGAAATAGATTGCTCCGAACGATGCGGCCTGACGCCTGCACCTTGCGTGGCCAAGTGCATGAGTGCGCTTCACCGGGCTCGGACCGGGTTGATCGACCAGAAGGCGGCAAATTGGCACCGGGCCAAGAAGGAAGTCCGGCCGCTGGGCGGATCGAGCCGTGGTTCCGGATTCTGGCACGACGCGCCTTGGGGCGATAACATGGAATTTCCTGTCGCGGCTACGGGCGTACTGGCATCCGGGTTCGCGGAACGCGATTAGTGGATAATTTAGTGCACGATTTTAATGTTCGATCGATCGATCGAATCGTTTGACGGGAGGGATATCTTCAGTTTGGAGTTTGTTTGCTTTTCCACTCTGCGATGGGCAAACATTTCAATTAGCAAAATAGGACGAACGTATTTGGGGATCTTTTTCGGTTCGACCAACGTTGAGGCTTTCAATTAACAGGGTGGTGCATTTTCGACAGGCGTGCGCTGTTTACCGATGCAGCAGCTGTAGATTGAAAGTTTGCTCATCGAATTGAGCTCAATTTCACTCAGAGAGCACGAGCGAGAGAGAGAGAGAGAGAGCGAGAGAAAGCAAGCGCGAGAGAATCAGTGGTAGAGTAAATGAGTGTGATAAACCTGGTAAATGATACCCTATCACTATGAAAAACCATTCGTACAGTGCCGTACAAAATGACATAATAAGGACGAAACTGGCGAGCGTAAATTCGCGCGAGGAGGTTTCCAAGAATCTTTCGCGGAAATGCATCATCGCTAAATTCATTTGATCGGTATCTCGAGTGGTTAGTACACGCGACATTAGTAATACATGCAACTGCGCAACGTCCATTACTATGGGAACGTGGTGTCCTAGGCGCCATACGCCAACGCGCACGCAAAAGGAAAAACTGACGCACGCAGCAGCACGAAAACGCGAGAGAACGCGCACGCATCGAATTCGCTCACGAGGTGCGCGCTGCAGCTCACTTGATCTCGTCGCGCGCGGTTAAAATCTCAGAACGTAAAAGACCGTCAAACGAGTCGGACGTGTGTTATCGGGCGCGCAGTCGACACAGCGCCGTGTCTGTGAGCAAACTTATTTCGAGTGAATGTGGTGCAACGCAACCGCCGGACCAGTTGTTGCTAGTTGACGACGTGTTTTTGGCGCAGTGAAGGCAACCTATTCAGCGGTTGCTTCGTCCATTCGTGCCAGCAAGCAGCGGTGATCGCAGTAACCAGTGGAAAGCCGTTTGCCGAGAAAGCGCAGCATTTTCGCGCAGCAAAGATCAAGGACGATCAACCCTCTGGCCCGTAAGTGGGAAACGACGCCTGTATCCTGCGGCACGGCCGGTGTCACAGCTCCGTGTTTCGAGCCGTCGACGAGAAGCGAACGAAGGAGAAGGATTTGGGTGATCAATTTGTAAGTGTTACTTTTGTGCAGCGCAATTACCGTGGTCTGGAATGGCGGGATCGTCACAGCGACAAGTGGCCATGTGTCCAGGGTGTGTGTGTGTGTGTCCGATTTATGGTAAAAAAGTAAGCCTGACCGAACACGGATTGGCCACCCTATTACGTCGCCGTGTAGGGGGTCGATGGCGACAGAGGATTTTGCATTGACGATGAAACACCTCGAGAACCTCCCCCAGTACCGGTGCCATTGGGGGTTGTTGTTTTTACTGTTTTTCTCATCCCGTTCATCGGTGGGGTCTTTTTGGTGCGGGTTTGTGGCACTTTTTTTTTTTGGTTTTTTGCTACGCTCGTCCCCCTCAAAGAGTGCGAATAAATCTCGCGAGGATGAACAACTGACGCCAACGCATCATCCCCATCGCGGTACGCACCACCCAGCTTCTTGTGTGGCTGGCCAAAGCGAACGAGGCAACCACCAAGGTGGACAGGGCAGTTTAACCACCAAGAGAGCGAGAACCAAGGAAAACGGAACCAGAAAGTTAAATCACCAACAGAGAGAGAGAGAGAGAGAGAGAGAGAGAAAGCAAGGGCGAAAGACAAGCGAAATGGGGTGTGTGCGAAGTAAAAAAAAATAATAAGGGAAACAAAATTTTCGTTAAACAATACCACAGCATTCGACGGTTGCTTGTGCTCTCCCACCACCCTCCGCAACAACCCACCCTCACCGACCCAATCCAACACCAACCAGCCTCCCCCCCCCCCCCGACCCCCGTGATGTTGCCCCGTGATGTTATTATCGTTGATGAGGTTGTTGCTGGCTCTCACCGCACGGAACGCGCCACAGAAACGTATCATCTTTCGACCGTTCAGCGGAGAGTTATGAGCTAAGTGAGTTGTTGGCTTTAAACTTTTGTTTTAGCCCATTTTTCACCTCCTCCGTTGTGTCGGTTCGTCCCAAAGGGACCCTCGGTGTAGTCACCTGCCATCTCCACTGGTTTTTGTGAGTGGGATGGTGTTTCACCCTCTACTGGTACACGATTAGATTTATCGAACAAATGTACCCGGTGGGTGGGAGGACTGGATTCGTGGAGCTGTTACGTAACGGATTTTGAGCGAGGCGCCAATGGTTATTTTTTTGTTCCGACCCACGTGCCAGGATTCGTTCCCAGCTGAGTTTGTGGTGCCGCTGGGAAGTAGCTCCAATTCGATACGATTGGTTGGGTTTTTGGTCGCGAGCAAAAATGTAAATCCCGACGACCGGGGCGTTTGGTTAAGATTCTAAAACCGATGAAGTCGTTCCGTGGTGTACGTCTACTGGAAGCGGTTCGCTGGTTCACGGATCGGGTTTTGCGCGTAAATAAAGATAGCACACCGGGAGAGATAACACACACGCAAACCCCGTCGAGGGTAATTTTGTGCCCCGTTCCATCATCTGGAATGGCAGTTAAATACGTAGTTTATGACTCAACCACTCACCGGTTTGAAGTCTGGTGCCACAATCTTGTGGAATCGAAGGTGGCTTCTTGGGGTTTTGATTCAGAAGCGCCATTCCAAAACGAAACCGATCGGGCGCAAATGGGCGAAAAAATTTGCATAACCATTCCCGGGACCCGATTGGGCGATTGTTTTAAAAATGGTCCCCAAATGCAGCGTTGCGCTCTACCAGTACCTTCTCAGAAGCCGCCCTTTCGAGTGGGGGAACAATCCACTTGAGCGGAAGAGCAACAAATCTGCTTTTTCAGCGAAAAACCACTTCAACTCTGCTACTCTCGAAGGTGGTTGCAACATTCACGCACTAGAGCAGGCTGGATCGTAGATGCAAAGTAGAGCAGTGCGCCATCCGGTCTTGCCTGCTCGAAACGTGACCTTGGTTGGGCAGATCGTTTGCTAAGGCGGCTTCTGTTGGAACATTCCCGTGCGCTATCTGGTAGCAAATGCACTCGCCTATCCAAAGAAAACGAGGTCTATGTTGCAAGCGTCAGCAGAAACTAAACGCCGCAAGTTTCTACACCCGGTACCGAACACGCGTTTCTGCCCAACCAACCGCACAATGTTATCAACTGTCTTATTGTGATGTCACCGGAGAACTCGCTTGGAGAGGTTTGGTAAAGGGTCCTGTCCTTCAAGCGAAGGTGTGAGCAATGGAGTCTGATATTCCTCTTCAGGCGTCACTCGTGGAGCAGACTTATTTGGGGTTGCACTCTCTCTCTCTGTGGTCAGGCCTGTGGCTAATCTGGACCACTGTTGTGTGAGGTCAGGATGCAAAGGAGAACTCGACAGAGCTGTCGTTGAGTCGTTGGAACCTCAAGAAATGGACGGAGACAGAGGGCGACCTTCGGTCAGTACCGAGACTCTTAACGTCACATAAATCGAGCATTGCTCCTGAGGTCACCCTCGACGCCGAGAAGGGTGATCATAATTTTTCACGTTCAGCCCGCAGATCACACCATCAACGGTCTACAATCTTCTCTTGGGAGGCTGCTCAGAAACCCACCGATTAGCCCTAGAGTGGTGTTCGTGTGTGTGTGAACTTCATGGCGATGGTGTGACGGAATCGAACCAACGCCAGTTAGCCGTCCAAAACGAGCCGATCACGTTGGTCAGCACACGACCCTCGGGTGGCGGTAATTTCTCCGAATTACTCAGCCCAGGATCGATCCAGATCGTGATCTGGTTAATGTTAGATGGCGCATTCGCTATTGCCGTCCAGCTGGATATAGGCTGGTCCAGGTCCGTTCGCACCCTTGAAGGGCTGAAATCATCCAGCCGTCATCGGCGCCACAGCAATGGCCACTTGGTCTTGTTTGTTTTTCGCTCTCGGCAAAGAAAGCGAGCCGCTTTTGCGCATTACACTTTGCCGAATCGCAAGCGGCAATCTGGTAAGCTTCCCTTTCCACGAGCTCGCTAACAGGGCGAGTAATGGCACGCGAAAACGTTATCCAGAGTCCGTGAATAAAGCCAAGCTCCTTCAGCCTGAGGGAGCCAGGCTAGATGAAATGGTCGTTGGTGTTCCATCAACAGGTGCCCTAATTTATGGTGTGCTCTAGCCCCACCACTAGAAGACCGCCTGATGCCGTCATAAACGAGAAAGGAGGCTGGCAAGAAAAACAAACCCAGCAATATTAACTGACGATCGCAATCACGGTCCGGTGATCGTTCGGGTGATGGTGCTGGCAGTGCACTTCTTCGTTGGGCCTGGGAAAACCAGCTCGAGGGTGTTTATTAAACAATGTGCTCTGGTTCTCTGGTTGCAGTTTTGACTGGGGGGAAAACTCTCCAAAGGGCTGCTTGCCGGATTGTTTAGTTGTTTTGCGTAGAGCAATCGAAATGCACCGCGCAATAAATTTGCCACGTTGCGACGTTTATGGCAGGCTTCGGAAGGTGTGTTGGAGCAGAACCTGAAGCAGAAGTAGGCGTTTTATAATGTAGCGTGTTGCAAATTTACTGCGATTTAATTTTGAAGTTTGGGTCACCTTGAAAGGAACTGTGAGAGCTCCATTAGGGGCATTTTGAGTCGTTGAATCGAATGCAGAACCACCCGATCGCGAGCAGCTCCAATCCCGTCAAATAGCGAGCATCACCAAACGCGAGTCGACCTTTTTACCTACCGCGAACCGATCCATGGGTCGCCGATTGAAGGAATGCCAAACACAACGCTGCCAGCCGTGGGTGTGCCCATTCGTCTTATGTTTAGAATAGCTTCTTGCTCCAACATGCCTGCATGTGGCGTGCGTGTCATTAATTTTCCCGAAAATCAGCGCAATCAATACCACCGAACTGTGGCACTCGCCAGTTTCGCTGGTGTCATCCTTTGCTCACTCCCGAGCCGGTGAGCATATTTTAAATTCCTTTGGCCCTGTCGACGGGCCAAAAGGTTTTTTTTTGCGTCACCCAAGTCAAGCGAGCGAGAAAAGAAAAGATAAACTTCACGATCCTGGGGCGTAAACGCACGTCGAAGGATTGCGACGACTGAGCCGGGGGAGCCGGGTTGTTTTATTTACGAATGTGCAAGCCGCCCATCTGGGCGATCGCCGCCTAATGGGTGAGTTTTTGTGTGTTTGTGTGTGTGTATTTTGCTCTGTGACAGCGTCAAAACATCAAACGCAACTCCCCGGGACGAACCGATCACAAGTGATGCTCCAATTCTAGGGGTTCGGTTTCTGGTCTATTTTTTGCCCATTTTCACGTTCGACACCCCAGTGCAGTGGAAGCTCGAAAAGGGTCGAATGCGGCTGTGGCTGGTGCGACCCTTTGGGACGTTTTCGAATGGCGCCCCAGACGAGTTGGGTTGAGCGAAATAATAAACAAGACACCCAGCTTGGGTTTCGTTAGGGGAGAGACAAAAAAAAACAGGATCGCAACGGAACTGCAGGCTGGGCCGATGTTTGCACCTTTCGACCGGAGCGACCCTGCTAAGGGCGAACGGGGCCACTTGTGCATGGGCACTTACGAGTATTATTACACATTAACGGTGCTCGAGAAGGGTGGTAGGACACTGGCACATACACACACTCATACTCAGCCGTAGACACATCCTGAAAGACTGTTTTCGCATCTCACCTTCCTTGGTGAACGCGTGCGGTCGTGGGTGGGTCAAAACAATTCGCAAACCCAACGAACTGCTCGCCGGGAGGGTGAAAGAAAAGCAACCCTCGACACACACGGACACGAGGGGTTGTTCAATTCGGATCGTTTAGCTTGTTATCGCCCCCAGGCCGACCCTTCGCATAGGGTGGGTCGTGAAGCGAAAGTGCACTCTAGCGGTGCTCTCGAGAGCTTCGTGTGGTCGACGTTTCCGTTTTCACGTTTTGCACACACCACCCGCCGATGGTAGTGGGAGGGAAAGCGTACACCAACACTGTGCTACTTTTGGCTGGTGAAATGGTGTGGGGATGCGCGAAAAACCTGACCCCTGGTCTGGTGGACGTGCCTGGGTTGGGAAAATGGAAAGTTTCGGTAAACTGAGCCCCGCGAAGCTGGCTTGAATATTGTTTCGAGATGCAGCGCGCTGTGGTTCTGCGACCGAGCAGATGACCACGACCGAGAGCTGGTGCAGGTGCACCTTCGTTTGGTGGATCACCTTTACGATGCCGTGAAACCCTTGAGGGAGATTGGAAATTGAGAACGCTCTCGTCGGCGAGTAAGTTGTCTGTTTGTATGAAGCTGTCAAACAATTTATCGCTCCAAGCTCTGAGGAATTCCGGCTTCTTCGGGAGTCGTAGGGCTTTTTGCGTCCTTACAGAGGATGGTGTGGAATGTTTTGGGAATGATTTATTACTGCTCTCATACACACACGCGCGCGTTTGCGTAACGAGGGCCCAGGGAATAGGCGTTTTTGCTGGTTGCCCAGGACGGACGCATGTAACACGACAGCCAAGTTAAACCGGCAGGTTACATGTTATCGTGGGCTACACCGTAGGTGGTACATCGTCAAGCCTCACCGACCACCTTTAGGAAAACTCTTTCACCACTCGCAGGGTGTGCTTTTGGAACAGGTCTCGTTCATGGAACGGGTGGGCTTGGAAGCAGTGAAAACTCGCTATCAATCACCACGGTGGTTCGGATTTCAAGTGCCGATTTTTGACTCGAGGGAATCCTACTTTGTGCATTGTTTTCCTCTCTGACCTTTTGCGCGTAACGACGCCATAGCAAGGGTCTAGTGACGATCATTCCAGTTTGCTAGAGAGAGAGATGTGTGCAAAAAAAAAACACAAACCGGTACATCGATGCATCAGCATGCATCGTTGCAGCTGATTTATGGCGGTGCATTCGCGACCGACTCAAATTATCTTATCGCTCGATTGGGCACAGGCTAACAGGCGGGAAAGCGAGATGATCACGCCACGGCACGCTGCGTGGGTCTCACAAATCAAACCCCACGGTATCAACGGGTCGTTGAGTTGCTGAATTGTTGATCGTACGGATTGATTAACGACGCCGGGAGTGGGTGGGAACGTATCTCAAAGGAATGCAAATCAGATCACCGATCAGGGACTGCTGATCGATCGGGTTGAAGCAAACGCCACGCCACACGCGGTGAGTGATTGAACAGCGATTCAGCAGCTGTGACGAACGAACGAGCCGTTCATTGGGAGTGGCCGTCACTGTCGCCCTTCGGGAAAGGGAAAAACTACGCCAGACGAAATTTGGCTCGCGGTAAAAAAAAAGTAAGTGCTCATAAAGCGCTGCTGATACGACGCGAGATATGGCGCTTTTATGCCGCTGCATCGTGTACCGCGAGCGCACGCTTCCTGAGGCCGTGGCAATTAGCATAAATTAGTCGCTGGAACATGGCTGAAACAAGGCTGGAACATCCCCTTGCCATGGTTGTCATCGGAGCTTGAGCTTGTCGCGTCGTGCGGCCGGTTGTGCTGGAAGATTTACTACCCTTTGATGGGCCGTAACTAAGCGTAGCTCGAAGCAACCGCATCAATAATGGCTACCGATCAGATTAGAAACCTTGATCGTTGATCATTGGGGAGCCCTTCCAATCTGGACAATCTGGTGAGGCTCGCATATCGACGAGGTATGTGGCTCCAGACGCTTCCTGGCGCAAGTACCGCTGTTTTTATCGATCACAAACGCGACGCCGCCTCCTGCCCGAGCTGGTCATTATTTATCGATACGCTCGTAACCGTCGCGGCTCGTGTGGATGCTGATCATGTTCGAATATATGCCGCCGACTTTGCAGAGGCGCGACTTTCGATTTCATGCTGGGCGGTTAATGGCACATTCACCGCTCTTGCGTGCCGGCAAGCGTACCGAAAATAATAAAACACGCGGAACGCGGGATGAGGCTTAAAAGGGCGTAAAGCAATTTAAAAGCCGCACAAAGTGAAGGGATAACACGGAATTGGTTTGGGCGGTAAGCGTTTATCGGCCACGTTTCGGGCTCACTAGAGGTTGGGTCTGGAGCAAAGAAGAGACCGTTTTTTCGTGTGTTTTGCGGTAAAAACGGCACTGGCGCAGCAGAGAACGCTTCTTTTGAGCTTATTTCTACAGCTTGCGGAGGAATCGAAAACAGATCGAAAAAAAAAACATCTGTTGCACGTCACGCGAATGTCCTTGTCCTTGCGCGAAGTGTTTGCTTTCCATTGGTCCGTGCAACACGGTCTGGCACACATTTGCACCGCCGAGAGGAAGCTAGTCTCAAAAAGCTGTACAAACAGTCGCGCAAAGTCCACCGGAGTCTAGTTCTGCGTATTTGTGGCAGTGTCAAACCGAATTGCGCAACTCGTCATAACGCGAAGTAATAAACGCGTTCGGTCCCTGCAACCGGCGTTGTTTGATTTTGTAAGCACCACCGTAATCAAATTATCCTGCAGCTCCTGCACGCAACCGCAGCCGCGCGTAATGTACGTTCACGAGCCCGCGCTGAATCGTGTCCCTTCGCGCAAAAGGGCCGCAGGGACGAAACGAAACCGTGAATGAGCGCGGGGCGTATCAATGAAAACCAGTTATTTGCACATGCGGGTTTCCTCTTTTATCGTCGCAGCTAAAAGCTGCCCTACGGTGGTAATTACTGGAATCAATTACTAGCCCGTCGGTCCCGTCGGTTCCGTCGGTTCCCTACGCCATGTTGGGCGTAAAAGTTGCGGAAGATGTCAAACCGGACCGTACTTTTAATGGGTGCGTTGAGTTTGCGACGATATTTATCGTAACCAGCTGTGCGATTTCTTGGGTTCTTCAGTTGCCATGGCTGCCGGGACGTTTGGTCCTGATTGACAAAACGTTTAATTACGATACCGATACCGGAACGATCGGTGTCGTCATCCGCAGGTACACGGCCCCATTGGGAGCGAGGAATTTATTGCAAATGAGATCCGCATGCAAATGGCGGTGATTTTGCTGAGCACGCACGGGTCGTCCTCCTGCGTGTGACTGAACACAACCACCCATCGGCCTCGCCTGGTGACCTACAAAATGGCGGTAGCGGAAGGACATGAGGTTGAGGTGAGTGCCCGCTGGATTGGACCCCCGCATGCCCAATCAACTCCACGGCGAAGCCTTCATTGCGTCATCAACAACGTGTGGCTTTGACAGCGCTGGGAAGCGTAAATAAACCATTAACAGTCTGTCAGTGTCGCATGGTGGCGATGGGAGGCATGTCTCGGGGGTGACTCCCCATTTTGGAGCTGCAAGCATCGTAGTTGCAGTTTGGTAGCGTAAGTCCCGGCGAAGATCAAGGCTGCTGCTGGCTGCTCGATGTACATAGTTGAAATTCCACGGTGAAACGAGTGAGTTGGCAAGCGTCGATCTCAACAGAAACCCCACGCTTGGTGGAGAAAAATGTCGCGTATGAGCGGCTGATTCGGCTTAATAGTCGGCTTGTTTAGCGACGAGCGTATGTGTGTGTGTGCGCGTGCACACACGCGTGCGCTTGCCTATGGGTCGCTAATGTTGGTGCACTGTCAAAACAAAACCACCGAGAAATATGACTCAATTAAGCTATTTTTATCCGATACCGTGTGATAGAGCCGCGGTTTGTTCGGACAATTCTAGGACATCGAGTGAGCGAGAGAGAGAGAGAGAGAGCAAGCGAGTGGGGACGTGATCACGAGAGAGGTGAGAAGGCATGAGAAGAGAGAATGAGAGATAAAATAGGCTTAGCGTGTTGCATCGATGCACCGCTGCACTGCGCGACTTCTCACTGACAGCTGTCACTTTCTCACCTTCGATCCGCGCGAGTGCAACGAAGCAATGTAAGCCGCACAGCATCCTACATCCTCCCAGGGACACCTCGCTTTCTGATGCATCCGGACAATCCCGGTTGTTTTGAAAGCAGGGCAAAAACCGACGGATCAACTGGTAACGCAGGGCAGGGGGCGAATGATCGAACGGTGGATTAGGCGGCGAAAAAGGGAAAATAATCAAACGCTTTCCCTGAATTCCCCGGTGCCCGGGTGCGGGTGAAAACTTCAAACACCTTTCAAAACCCGACACGCTGGGCTATGGTGGTAACTCTTTCTGGTTTTTTTGCTTTGCTGCAGCTGCTCCCAGCTAACAAATGCACTGCGCTGTCCCGTGCTAACAGGGGTCCATTTTTCTTTCACACCCGCAACCCGGCTACGATACTCGCACACTCGCACACACTCTCTCCTGCGTGGCGGTGCATCGTTCCGTTGACGGTGCTAAATGGTGGTGAGATGCTTTTTAAATATTCTCCCATTTGCCCGAGCGCTTTCCCGAAGGTCGCCGTGGCCGGATGCGGCTAGATGCGATGAAGGGTGCTACAAAACGACGAATGCATCAAACGGTCGCCGTTAATCTTCCGGCTGGGCTGTGCCGTGTGTGTGGGTGGGTGGGTGTGTGTGTATGCGTTGGTGCTGGCTCAGCAGTTTGTTCGGACCCGTGCTTCGTTCAGACCCCGGCTGGGATCGCGTGAATCACGGCATGTTGGAGATTTATGGCAGACCAGTGGCAAACCACGAGTTACAGCACGAGCTACTAGTCGTGCTGGAAGTGACGGCGATTATGAAAGCAAACTGAACCTCGCTTCCGCAAATAAACCCCCACTTGGGTTGGGGGCTGGGGGGCATCGAATTCGGTAGCCGATTGGTAAAGTGTCACGCACGGCGCGTGGATTTTATAGCGCCTTTAGACGATGAATTTGTCCATCTGGATGCTTAGATGGGCAATCGTTCGGTCAGTGGTTTCACGACAAAAGACTGTTCGACTTCGATCGATCAAAAAGCCCCCTTATTCCTTTAGACCACCTTGGGGGTGAGAGTGCTTTAAGGCTCAACACGAACGAGACGCCCCGGGAGTGGTTGGTTGGAGAGCTTAACTCATTAACTGGGTGCTTGGTCACGCGAGTGGTCATTAGGGCAATTTTATGGGGCCCTTTTTTGCTCACTATTCACTGCACTTTACCGATCGATAACTGCACCAGGTGAACGACGGCGCTGCGACACACCCTAAGGACGTTTCGTCGTTGGAGAACGTGCTTTGGTTGGGGATGAATAGCTTTACAAACAACTAAGGAGCACAAGTTTTGTGACCATTTAACTCCCTGCTCACTAATTACCCTGAAACTGACCCAAGGCTCAGCCGACGCCACTTGCGTTCTTGCGTTCGGGAGCATTTAAAGCTCGAAGTATTTTTCGCAATTCTTCGTACGCTCCCTTTTCGAGGATCGTGTACATGACATCAGCTTCTCCGCTTCGCCGGGTAATGGCGGTTCCATATTAATTATGTTCTCTCCCCTTTTGCGCCCGGACGTTTTGCATTTCTTTGCTTCGAAGGGGTTGAAACGGTAATTGAAACACGGGCTCGAATTACCACAGCAGCACCACCGTTGGCGGCGCAATTCGTAACACGGCTTTATTTCTCCTCCCGTTAGCGCCTCCAAATACGGGACTGTCCGCGTGTGTCTGTCACCGTGACGCGTTGATCAGCGATTTCAATTAGTGGCACGATAAGTGAGTACACGGCAGGCTTCGCGCAAGCCATATATGAGTCCGATTGGAATCAGCCGCTACCAATCGACGGGAGTCTGAAGGGTGTGAAAAAGACTTTTAAGCGAGTGATGGATTACGTACGATAGGAAAGTTGCAGTGTTCTTTGTCACGATCAAATGGTGAGGGGTTGAAAATTTTTGAAGGTTGTTTCATTTTGGCACTAATCATCGGTCGCAGAATGTGTCGCTCTCACCCCCGCTCGGTGAAGGTGTTCGGGGAATTTGGATCGGTTTCTTGAAATTCACCCTTTCGGAAAACCGTTCGACACACATACATACACACACACACCTACACGCCACCCTGCGGGGAGGCGGCCAGCGCTTGAAGGCCGGCAACATTGAACGTTTCTGAGCGTTGTATTTTTAGCCGATGACATCGAGAGATGGAGAAACCGGGAGACCGAGAAGGTGGATCAGGTTGGCTGCGTTGAATCGCTAAAGATGGCCAAGGGGGGAGATGAATGTTTAGCAGGAATTTTATTTACTCTCGTTGTCGGCGTTCATGATTGTGTTTCTTTATTTTTTTTGCGACGCGTAGCAAATGGAGGGCAAAGGTTGGCATGATTCAAGCCGTCTAGTGCGGTCTAGTCAAAATGCCAACCGCCAATGTATCGATACCGTGTGATGGTCGTTTTTACCTTTTTATGTGTTCCATGATTTACGTCCGGTTTACGAGAACCAGGATAAGCGAGGTTTGTACCGCGCCGGAACGAATCGCTTGCTTTATTTCTTTGCGCATGCTTCTTTCCGTGCATCAATGATGATGATTACGGCACAAGGGGGGGTTGCGTTGTTAGTTTTACAAGCGACCAAACGTTTTGCAATGCACGTTCTCGCTCCAGGACGGGTCAAATTGATTGCTGGCAAATGCAGAAATGATAAACGCCTCGGGCGAACACAAGTCTTTTGCGTTTGCTGATATTTCACCACCCAGCAACGTCGATTAGTAATCAGCAAAAATCATACATCCGATTGGTTTTTTTTTATTATCGGTTTGCAATTATGCCAATAATGATTTGTTGTTCAATGTGCGAGGAGTTGAGTGTAATTACCGTCGGTGAGGAGCTCGGAATGGTCTTCAAATAAACACGAACATCCGTACGGCGGTTGGTGCATAACAGAAGTTCTTTCCTGCCGGTGTTCCAGAAATTTTCGAAACACGCAATGGACGTGAAAACATTTGACGTTGTTTAAAAAACGATTTCCGTTCAGCACACATGTGCGCCTGACAAAGGCTGACCTTTTCCGCGCGCTGTCACCGACGGTGGGGATTATGGGAATTTAATTTTGGAAAAGACGAATCTTTTCGAATCTTTGAGCGAATCCGTTCACTGGCTGCTCGAATAAAAACACCCTCGTCTGGCTTGTTTGAATTTGAATTTCTTTTTCCAATTTCCATGGTGCATTTCAGATGAAATCAGTCAACATGAAGTCTCATCGTGCGGTGCTGGCGTTTCTGGGGCTCGGACTGGCGATGATGATGCTTCCTTCGAGCGAGGCTTGCAGCTGCCTCCCACAGCACCCGCAGACGGCCTTTTGCGACTCGGAGTACGGTAAGTGATTAATGTGAAAGGTTACTCCGAACGATTATGGCCCGCTTAAAGGGTCAGACCGTGGCAGGGAAACGGTTCCTTTTGCGAGTCCAATTTCTTTACTCCAAAGAAGCTATCAGAGCGCGTGGGAAAAGGGTGCGCGTGTTTGCTTCGCATATCAACTAGCTCGTTAAACGGGCCAATTTCATTACCGCTTGGTAGACAACCGAAGTAATTTGCTATTCGTCCTCGAAGATGGACGGCTTTAGAATCGTGTTAATGGTAAAAAAAAATAACAGATGGGCGATGAACCACTACCGTTGAAAAGTATTTAACTTTTGATCAAACAGTTCGTGCTTTAAACATTACAACAACATGAAAGGTCCTTTAATGTCCTAATAACGCGATCGTCTCTTCTTATTGCAGTGATCGTTGCACAGGTTCTGCGCAAGACGGCAGCCCCGAACAGTTACCTAAACGCGTACAAGATTGCAATCAAGAAGGAGTACAAGGTAAGCACGAGCACGCAACACTTGCACGCAAACGTTTGCATGCTTTTCGCGATCCCGCGCGTGATCGTAATGCCGACTGCATCTTAACGCGAGTTTGTGTCTTATCGTTACAGATGAGCGACGAAGCCAGGAAGCTCTTGGCGCATGGTAAGCTCGTGACGGCTTCGATGAGCTCAATGTGCGGTGTTACGCTACAGCCGGGCATGTTCTACGTGATCGCCGCTAACAGCGATCAAGTTGGGCTGTGTGATTTCATCCACCCGTACGGCAACCTGACGGCCGTCGAGAAGCGAGGACTCGCCGGTATCTACCGCAAGGGCTGCAAATGCAAGATCCAGCAGTGCATGGGCGGCAAATGCAAGGCACGAGATGGAGCATGTCTGTGGTCACCGTTCGAAGTGAAGGGCCCGTGCGAAACGAGCTACGGCTCGTGTGTCCCGAATGGCATCGTTCTGGCGGATGGAACTCCAAAGCGGTGCCACTGGCGTAAATCGCCCCGTTTTGGTCAGTGTGTGATGGAAAATATGGCCAAAAGTGGCTCAAATGGTGGCAAATAGTCAGCTTGCTTGGAAAACCACACACGCAAGGACACAGCTCCATAAACAATCACACTAGCACCATGCCGCTTACGAGCGCCGATATCGAAGAGAGAAGTTATTGTTATGAGAGTTTAATTTAATTTATCAACTCATCAGCGTAGAATGGAGATCGTGTAAATTATATTTCGCACCATCGGCCAGAGCAAGCGCGCTCTCGACGATGGCTAGGGATGGCAAGTGAATTTGAAATCTTATTTGCGTTAAGTACAAATTATGATTAGCAGTAGCAGTTCGCGATGCTGGCGGCGTGTATCCGCCCGATGTTGAAGGATTATATATTCATGAATAAACTACTACAGGATACCAAAAGCACCCGCGTCACTTACCATGTCCTTCGGGTTCGGGAAGAACGTCTGCTCGACCAGTGGGAATGCATCGCGCCCGAGACGGCGCTGGAGCTGCAGCAGATGAGCGAATACCCACGGTTTGTCCTAGAAAGAAAGCGGTGGGTGAGTGAACACAAGCATTCGATGGGTTGCCATTGCGTGTGGCTAAATGGGCACGTAAATGCACTAGAAGCTGGCGATCTACCATCGGTCGGAGTTGGTGCTGATGGTCATTTAAAAACCTGAGGCTACCAAGCAAAAGCCAATCGTTATATAGCACTTGGACAATTGTTCGGTTGCTTTAGAATTTTAAACTAGGCGTGTGGGAGAATGCGGGTCCAAAGGGGAAACGGGGATGTGCGCATGGGAGTGAAGGGCATAGGGTTAGATTCAGCCTGAACTCAGGGTTGTCAAACTAGGTGTGCCGCTTTGGAGCAGCAGCTTTACGATTCGACATTTCCCGGTCCAGACTAACGGGCACAAATAAGCAAAGGGCGCAGACAAGCTAAGCGTGAGCAACACCGACCTCGTGGAAGCAGAACTCACCTGGAACTGGTACAGCGAATGGAGCGAGTTGATGCTCGGCACACCACCGTACTTCAGCCCGAGCAACGTCGAGCGGTAGTCCTTTGAGCCGTCACGTGGAGGTTGACGCACCAGGATGAAGTCCGGCCGGAAGGGCTTAGCTTGCTTCGATCCACCGCGATTGCAGCCCACCATCGGGCCCGAGTCAGCACTGGCTGTGAGCATGATCTCGCGGAACTCAGCCTGCTCTACGCGGATGTCGTAGTCTCCATGCAGCCGCTTGCCACGATAGTACTTCGACCAGTCCGTGTTCTGATCGTCGACCACGAGCAGCGTGAAGCACTTGTCCCGGTTGAATGGCTGCACACGGCTAGCGGTCGAGACGGCGGCTCCTGTGTGGGTGATGACGCAAAACAAGCCATAAAGGTCGGTTTAGATCGAAAATTAAAAACCCTGGAAAACCCCTCTTACCGATGATGGAGGCGCCCTGATCCCGGGCCGCACCTGTCAAGCTTTGGACACGCTGCAGCAAGCTTTCGCGGGACTTGGCCGGACTCGAGGGGGCACTGGTGCCCCGCTGGGCCGGTCCCTTGCCAAAGCTTAGCGAAAGCTCGGGCCCTCCGGTTGGTGGAGCGGAACCGGGCGGGACGGGCCCACCCGGGGACACCGACCCGGCCGTACCGGGAGCCGGCGGAGGCGGAATGTTCGGCGGACCACCGGGCATCGGTTGATGCTGAAGTGGGGGCTGAGGGCGAGCTGCGGGGGGCAGGTCTTTCGGATCGACATCCTCGCACTCGGAAGACAGGTCTCCCGAGCTGAATCTGCCAATGAAATCACTAAATCAGCACGGCAACGATCATGCAGGAGGAAAAAATGCCGCCCAAACGATGGGGGCAAACGTGTTGGGCGGTGCAGAGGTAGGGGGGAACGAAAAGAAAGGAATGAAGTAAAAAATGGTATTTTTTTACAAGACAAAGAGAGTGAGTGGGAGAGAAAGAGGGGGGAGGAATTCAAGCGAAAGAAATTTAACGAGAATTTAAACCAATAAACAACAAGAGGAAATATTGAAGAAGCGAGAGAATGCATGGAAAGGAAAGAAATGGTGGAAAACGTGACATTAGAGAGGAATAGAAAGAGAGAGAAAGAGAGAGAGAGATAGATAGATAGAGAGAGTGAGAGAGAAAGTGAGGAGCAAGACAGGGTTTGGGGTGTTTAGTGAAGTATGTACATACAGAAATTTTGGCATCGAGCATTCGATATATTGATATTGAATCGATTTCGGAACGATAGGAAAAGAGATTGAGCGATGGCAATGGCGTAGAAGTAAGGAATCAAAAAATGGAGAACGATAAGAAGATTAAATATTTGGCAAACATTTGGACACAAGCATACCGTCGGTTTTTAGTTTCGTTCGTTCGCGCAGGGATGGCGTACGGTGTTGGGGTTGGAGAAGAAACGGAAAACAAACACCGGAAAAACCAATGAGAAAGAGAGAGTGAAAAGAGAGAAAAAACACAGAACGAGAGAGAGAGAATGAAAGAGAGAAAGAACAGGACAACTGTATTAGTACAAGAGTTGGAGTTTTTCGCAACTCGAGCTCAAACGGTGGTTGGGAAAATCAAGCGAATTTGACATCTACCAGCACAGCAGGTTCCTTTGTGACTGCAAAACGGATGCAAACGGATTCTGTTTAGTTTTCGTGTGTGTGTGTGTGTGTGGTTTTGCGAGCTAAGCTTCCGGTGCTAAGCTACGCACCGGTACCGTGTTGCGTGTACATACGTGTTATGCCTGGTATGGTTTGCGTATGGTATGTATGCGAAAGACGCAGCACTAGCAGAATAAATGGGGAACATTGCCTGATGATGGAGGTGAGCAAATGGCTAAACTGATGCACGATACGATCGAAACAGGGGGACGGGTGACTTAAAAGCATGATCTGCAGGACGCTCTGGATGGGAAGGAGCGAACTGAACTAAAGAAAAAGGAGAAAAAAAAAAACACCGTACGTAGCTTGTCCAGAATGGGAGCGAAAATTTAGCCAAAACACGGATCCAATTTTGGGTCAATCGATTCGGGTTTTCTTGCGTCCGGAAGCTTCATCTGGACAAACATCCGATGCGGATGGATGATGGACGGAAATCGATACCAACGTAAACCGAGCGACAATGATGCAATGCCAGTGGAGTGGTAGTGTGAGCGATGGTTTGACTAATGCGGAATCGAAAATGAGCTCGAACATAACTTCGATAACAAATGATGACGGTTGCTGGCGGGTAAGGAGCTACATGAACAGGATGCTATCGAGGATGGTGTACGATGTGCTACGCGATGCAATATGTGCTACGTGATGCAAATGGAAGCCATCTTGGCCAGGTGGTCGAGGGTTTACAGTAAAGAGAAATGGCGTGAAGGAAAAGCAAATTTGACGAACGCCGGCGAACGGTCGGTACTTACCGGCGCTTCAGGAAATTAACATTGCTGGTGAAGCTACTCTTGAAACTTGCGAAAGACAGTGTGCCGGCTTGAGGATCCTGCGGCGGTCCGGAGCCCGATTTGGAATGAAATGGTAAGAGAGGGAAAGAGAACGTGGATTAATGTCGAATGTTGCTGGCATGGGCACAGGTGGGACGATTGGGAAGAGTATCAGTAGTGACAGTAGTGGTGGTAATTACAGACACACATAAACACAGTGATAGGAGGAAACTCGAAAACTGGAGGTTCCGCTAAAGCTAGGGATAATTATGCAAAAGCGACTGTGGGAGGCTGTGGAAGCGTGTACCGCGCGTTTTACTAGACAGAAAGAAAGGTTAATATTTTAGCAGGGTCGGTAGTCGGAAAATCTCATTACGAGCGAGTTGAAATTAGACAAGCATTTGGATTCATGCAGAGATCGAGGTAAAGTTTCCTGGTGTGACAGAAAGTCAGAGCCGTTTTTCGACACCAGCTGCCGATGTTAAGGTTTGAGAAAAATATCATTGGAAAATACTCCCGAAAGTTGAACTTGAAAAAGTTACCTTCAACGTTTCATTCAACATAATGAAATATTTTTTTTTAAGATGACAGCTAATGGATGCTGAATAGATGGATGCTAAGAACTCAAAAGTTCGATAAGTATTGATTTACACACCTCGTCAAAGATTCTTTAGACAGTGATTTTATGATTTGCGATCCTTTCCTCGCGTGATGCCCTTCTCTCATGCCTGTCCCCCAGCAGAAGGAAAAATGTCCGATAAAACTTTGCCGTTCCGTTTGGTGCTGATAAAAGTTTCTTTATTGAATCATCACCCGTATTTGCAAGCATGTGTGTAACGTGTGTTCCGGTGGTTTCGTCAGCTCGTTGATAGAACAATAAAGTTGGCGAAAAGCAACCGCAACGGCAACCTCGAGGGTGGTGACAAGGAAAATCGGCAACGGAAACCGTAAGGCAACGCAGCACTGTAGCACAGCGTTGTTTCGATGTTGTTCCGTCGAAACCAATCAAGCTGGTAAAGTATAAAATAGACGAACTATGCACGGAAGGCAAAAGTTGCTGGCAACGGATCCAGGGCGCGTTTGAGAGAAAGAAAGAGCAAGAAACAATATCCTGAACATGCTTGAGAAAACCTGCCAGTGGGTCGAAACCGGACGAAGGCAAAAGCAACGTAATCACAATAATTGCCCGAAGCAAACCGGAGTGACGGTTATCATGGACGGAATGGCTAATTGCGGTAAACCGACTGGAAGGAATTAGCGAAAAAAATTGGGGGAATAAAAATAAATATCAATGGAGGCGCCCAGTGCCTCACGACGGTTTTGGCTCTGGTGGGAACCATAGATGGACACGCTGCGTGCAAATGCCGTTTAACCGGCTTGCGATATGTCACACGCAAGCAGTGCTATGATTCAAGCGTACGGGTAGAAACTAAGCAGGCGAACCGGAAATCTTTGCACTTAAACCGGAATCTAAGCACAGCGGTGCTAGAGACACGCCACACGTGAGCTAGCGGAAGGACACCGAGCATAAGGAAAGCGATAGAGAGCGAAGGATGAGATTGGTGTACGATGGAAACAATTATTACCTTTGGCGGGGCGCAGATTCGCCCGCACCCAGCGTCAGATATGGCGCTAATATTGAACGGAACGAAACGAAAGTGAAGGCAACTACGCTACGCACCCGAGTTGCGGCTTAGTGGACTTCCGGGGTGTGCGTTTGTGTGTTTATTACTTTGTTATGGTTTCGTGAGTTTGCTTTTCGCACGGCTCTAACCGACTCGATGCTGACGATGATTGCTTTAAATACGCCGACAAGCTTGCAGTCAAGCTTTGCGAGTGGTTTGGGCTGACGTGGGATGGCGAAAGTTCTACTGATGCACGCTATTGGATGAACGGTCAATGTCGATGCGAAATGGCGAAAAACCCCATCCCGACGAGAGCGCGAGGCAAGGAGAGAGAGAGAGAGAGATAAAATACGTAAAATTATGCATTTATGTCAATGAGGATAGGCGGTAGGTGAATACAGGGTATATATCGTCGCACAGAAGAATATCCACTTACCGTGTAGCTCACCAGCTAACTCTGCGCTCGAATAGCTGAGATTTCTTTCTCCACAAGGGCGAATTCACAGCGGGGAGATTTTGAGTCTGAAACGAAGATGAAAGCACGTCTATTAATGATTTGCCACAGTGAAAATTGCCTTCCAGAATACATCATGTGATATGAATCCGAGCGGCGAAGATTTGATTTCACCAGTAAATGTCTTGTAAATCATGTAAGGTATCGAAGAATTTTTCCTCCACACTTGATCGGTTGGTTTTGACACAAGATGTGACATGGAAAGCAACGAGAATGAAGGATAAAGGTTGAAGTGGATAACATCCTCTGAGTAACACTTGAACGTCACAAAGTATGAGCCGTATCCTGCCGTGAGATTCCGAAAGTTCTCGACAGATCCTGACAGCGCGTGAGAGTGTGTTTTTGCCTTTGGGTTTATTTTCTTTGCTGTTAAAAAGTTTCTCATTTCAAAACTGTCTGCCCGGCTCCTCGCTGTTTGCGGCACTTTTTCGATTCGATCCTTGTAACAGCGTTTCGGCTCAAACTCAACGTGAACCCCACATACCCGCCGGCAGTCGTGTGAGGTTGGTAATGAAAAATTCATTAGCCTCCCTGAACCGAGGCGTTCGCAAAGCTTTGCTTAGGATTTACGGGCAGGCGGCTCCGGAAGTCGTGCTGGTTGTCATCGGAAATGCTGTGCCCGGAAATGACAAAGCTCCCATTAGTGGAAGCGGATGAGCTCGCGTAATATGATGACCGCAGTGACCTTCCTACTCGGATTCCAAGTAACGGAGCGCTGGCGCAGAGATTTATTAAGAAGAAACGGTGATGGCTGTGAAATCAATGCTTGCATACATTCTTGAATAAGTTAGCTCATTTGGCATCGAATGGTAAAAGATTTTAATTATATGTTCCCTGCTCATTCCATTGATTGCACAAGTGTTACCAAACAATGCGTGATATGAAATGTATAAAGTTCAGCTCATGTAAAAATCTCACGTAACGGCTATATTGTGTTACAACTAGTGCCACCTTGCTAAATATTTCATGGCAGGTGCGCAGAGATGGCTTACGGCGTTTTGCTGCCCGAATGTGTGTGACCGCTGTACGTACGCCGTAAAAAGCCCTCTTAAGCGTATTCGTTGGAAATATTTTTTCAACCCAACATCTTGAGATGCCTTTCATACGTGTGGGCTCTTAGGGGCTATAAAGCTTTTTGGAGTACTCTTACTCGCCAGGCGTGTTGAGAGCTTTAAAGGTGCCACAAAAGGTTGAAAATTGAATGATTGGAAGCTAGGAAACAACTAACCTAAAATTAAAGCAGAAGTACATGCGAGGGTTTGTATTTATGCACAAGTTTTTGCCATCGTACTTTCTGGGATTATAGTAGTAAGATAAGCTATGCTTAGATATTCAGAATAAAAATTGGGCTTTTTGCTATGAGTTGAGCTTTGCTCTGGCATTCTTCATTTCACTTTGTCCAACAGCAAAAAGCGTTTTTCCTATTTCGAGACAGAGTGTCAAACTGTCACGACCATTTACTGGGTGAACGCGATTTCTTTGGCAAAGCATGATGGATGTCCCAACGGGCCATAGTCCAAGCGCACAGCGGTCGATGGCGGGTGATTTCTTTTATTGCGCTGTTTTCTATTACGGTTTCCCAGCACGAATGCCTTGTGCCATTGGGTAGTACACCGCAAAAACCGCGTTTAAAATTGCATACGGTGCAAAAAGGAACAGCGAGGTTACAAATGAACTGAAACTCATCAACACTCGGCATGTGTCTATTGATTGAAAATACATTTAATTGTGTTGAGCAAATAATCCAGCTTTTCAAAGCTTAAATGTACTGTTGAAGAGAAAACAACAACATGAGGCATTTGAGGAAAAATAATATTCGAATTACAAGCTATAATGGCGTAGCATACTTGTACAAAAATGAACAAGTAACAACCATAATAGATGTTTTTTTCCCAATTTGTTATACATCGTTCAGCTGACAAACGAAGCAAGAGGATAAATCTTTCTTGACTGAAATTGAAAATCAATAAATTGCCAACAGTACTTAACGACATGGTGGACGGGAACAAATGAGAAGCTCTGCATCCTGACATTGGGATCGATATTTCAATTATTGGACTGATTTCGGCATTTGGGAAATTACAACATGATTTATGCTTCTTGAAAGAAACCTTCGGCAACGTTGAGCCAACTTCGGTCGGTGGAATACTACTAGGAACAGGAGGATTAAGTCAGCTTACAATCATGATTTGGACACTTTGGGGCGTCGACTGTGAACATCGTGTTTTTCAAATACAACCTCGCGAAGCGTAACTTTACATAGCATACTGTATACTACAGAGCAGTTTTCCTAAAAGGTATCGCTATAGGAAAGATAGATACTTGAGCCGTTATGTGCATTGGAGTTCGTTTGAATGAAACTATTCACAGTCCCGCGAAGAATACTTCTGAAACAAAGTTCAACTTCCGGAATCGTCATAAGCTACAGGTGTCCGCCTCCAGGAGCTCCGATTCATCACTCAGTGGGAAGTTATCGATCCACCTACGCAATGTCAAATAAACGGTGGCATTCATCCTCATTGAACGAGCATCTCTTTCAATTATGGTTTGCCGCAAAGTCTGCCAGCAAGAAGCTCGACAGAGCGCCGCCCAATGACTGGCAGCTGTGACGCGAACGAGCAGTTCAGCTTCGTTCCCTTATTTCCCAGTGGACGGTTTCGTCGGGCCCATCTGCAAACCATTTCTCATCCGGCAAGAGGAAAAAACTTTCATCCTCGAGGGTACTCCGTTTTCGGCGCCAGTGTTTCGTTTCGTTATCGTGGATCCGCAACATCAAAGCACGGCTTATCTTGCCAGCACGATAGGTGCAGCGCCTGGCACGGCGAGGTGTGATTTGTCGTGAATATCATCCATCCGTAACGGGAAAATCTCAACACAGGCCGGCGAACATGAGCGAAGAAGCTTACTTTTGTGAATCAAATAATAAGCCCTCAAGCAAGCGTATTTGAAAACCAGCTAGTGAAATTGATCCGAATGTCTAGGCATCTTGTTGATGGAATGGCATAATTTAAAGTTTTTATTGATTTAGCTTATAAGTTGGTAGGAAATTGGTGCAAACTTTACTTCCATCAGTATTACATTTTATATAAATGTATCTTTACATTTTACTCACAATTAGTAACATCACCGGATGATTCCAATGTGGCTACAGATGTTACACATTTGGATCAATTTTCTTTATAAAAAAATGAATATTATAAAGACGGTGGGGGTAGTCAAAGTCCCACACATCACATACACATCAATTATTTTATTTTTTCTTATACGATTTGCGCTCCACTCGCTAAACTACATCACTTAGAGCACTTAGAGAATGATTGCTTGACAATTGCTGTTTGTGAAGGCGGCACGTTTCATACGCGGCTCGAAGACATCTAGAAGTCTATGCAATTGAAGCATAAGGCATGGAGGATAGCCTTTTCAGGTCACGGATAACCACATTGTTTCCGATTGCCGTATCCACGGGCATGGCGAGTGACACAATTCACACGCCCACGGGGGATAGAAATTGTTGCTATCGACCGCCTGTATGATTTGGAATGGACTCAAAGCACCATCGGGATACGAAAGCCCAAACCACCACCAGGACCCACTTGGGAGCACCACCTAGGGCACGTCCTTTGAGTGGCACAGCTGGAAAAAGTAACTAAGGACGAAAATTCGGAACAAACGGCATCGAAACGATTACGGAGAATGCTCCTCATGAGGACTTTTATGTGTCTCTCTTGATTTTTTCATTCCATCTTTCCGAAGTAAATCCTTTCTTAAGCTTGCAATCACGCACACAACTTCGGGGCTTGTTTGAGATTGAGAAAAAAGGAGCATAACGCACAATGATTTCTCGTAAGATGAGTGTGGAATTTCAGATACGTGAATTAATTTTGATAACATATCTACGATTTGATTGATTGGCAAACAGGTAAGAGATAGGTTACAAACCCACGCACTGCCTGCGTAGCAAACTGGATTGTTGATTCAGGATTTAATTTTACACAATGGATAGCAAATAATTGATTTAGCGTGGTAGGAGACTTTGATGAATGGCAATAGCTCGTTACAAAGCTCCTATGTAAGATGATATCACAACCACACCATCGCTAAATGCTGGTATTATGATAAATTGGGCTCATTTATCCTAGCCTAATGATTAAAATTCAGTTTAAGTTTCCCAACACTAAACGATAAATTGATTAAAATAATACATGAAATATTATTAGGGAATTTTACTCCCAAATTGTGAGCAGAGCCAGTATTCATGCTAGTTGAGCCGCTTAGTTTTCCCCACGACTTATAAAAAGAGTTCAAATCGTATTGCTACGATTAGATAACATTCTTTTTCTAACCGGCGCGTCGATTCTCCTGTACCGTTTGCCAGAGGCATGAACATAAGATTGCCCGACTCGCCAATGCATGCGGGGAGGAATGTCCTTTTTATCGTCATTTCACCACTGGGTTTCAGCTCTCACCGGTTTGGCAGCTAAGCCAACAGCAAAAGTTTTTTTTTGTCCGTTCGTAAGCCTCTGGAGCGGGTTAGTTTATCGCTTGCGGTTTCGTTTCAAGATGCCAACCATAAATTGTGATTTTATTGCGGTTGGCGTTTGATTTTCGATCCCGTATGGTTTTGCCAACGTTATTAGGTATATTTCACAATTTAAGTTGTAATTTACACATCGAACCGTACGAGCAAAAGTAGTCAATTACTGCTACTAGTTTCAGGAAAAATAATAGAAAGTACAATATTGATCATATATCTGAACAACAAATTATTTTTCAGCAAGAGCGTAAAGTTCTTTCGCTGAATACTGAAATCAATTTATTGTAGCCTTGCATGATATAGATAATCGCAGTGATTGATTTTTGTAGGGGCACCGTTGAAAAAAGAGATAGATGATATATAATTCAGTATGTTGTCGTTAGCATAGTTTAACGGGTTGTAAGAAATCCACTAAACGTCACTTTGTTAATATGACAGGATGATAAATGTGCTACACAGGACATGATGATAAATAAACGGTGTGTTTCAACGAGGGCGTGTCGAAAACCGGATGCTAACGTTTATAACAGAAAATTGATTTTACAGGACCACACCATATCATAGAAATAAAATATATCATATTGGTCCAGTTGTTGAAGCATATATAAATTCGCTTCAACAGCAATACTTGTGCAACAACACATCATGCTGCTTCGGTTAATTTCTGCAACCAAACCACATCATAATAGTTGATTCTCTGAACCTACCCATGGGCCATAATATTTAGGGGCAATAAATGGAATGCGAAACATTTGCTGTCCGTAAATTTCAATGAAATTCCATCATCTGACGAATGCAAATCATCCGCTTTTCAGAATGATGTTATTTATAAAAATATTTTCCCCTTGTAAATGCTTGTGCACAGATTGGCTCAATTTGTATTGTGGTGAAAACATTTCGTTATTTCTCTTCCATGAACTTCGAGGAATGTTGGTGCTTTGCTGGGTTATAACATCTTATTTACCACCGCAAATAATGTCCACAACCAAAAGGTGTGAATTAAGCTAACCAACATTGTTTCCATTTCAGCATCAATCAGCAATGTTTTATGGAAACTTAATAAAGTTGATGAAGAATAAATCAGAGTAGACGATGTTATTTTGATCTATTAACAACACGTTTGAGACACTTTTTTACCACGACGCCAAAGGATGTCCTCGTGAAAGCTTTTTGATTTGCTTTATGACGCCACACGCTAACGGACCGAGACAAAAGGGAATCAGGGCCCACGAATTAATGGTGAAATACAAGCCAGCTAGCCGGTAGCTCATTCGTAGGGCATCCTTAGGGTCAAATTAAATCATACATCCGGAACGATGATTTTTCACTATAAGAAACCGGTTTACATTAACATCAGACCATTTGGACACACGCTCGAGTGACGGAATATTCTTTCAGCAAAGAATAAAAAAACATAAATGGATGCCATCCGAAAGCCAACGCTTGTAACGGGTTCGTCCTTTTGCGAGAAGCTTTCCTGCGAAGCGTAGTATTACGTAAGTATCGGCGTTTTGCTTCGCACGTGAGCTGGCCAACGCGCTGGAAGATACAGACGCGCCTGCGAGCGTTGGCTGTGCACGTTTCGGTCAGGATATGTACATGATCAAGTTAGCACACTTGTCGTCGCTATTTTATGTGCCCAACGATTCCCGGTGGGCTGGAAAACCGGTCTCATCATCGTTCCCTGTTCCCGATAGTGCACGATAGCGCCGGGTGCTCTTTCAGCGGATTAAACTCAAATAGAACCATGCCGTGGGAGAGCTACGAATGCTAGCTTTTTTCCGGCAGCATATAATCCCATTTTCCCCAATGCAAACATCGTGAGAGCTTGTGATTTGGATCGCCGGCCTAAGAGAGCAGAGCGGAGGAAGCAAAACGGAAATGTAGGCAGAATCGAACGGACACGAGAAATCAGGAGCAAGAGAGCGGGAGATTGACGCGAAAGGAGCATTACGTAGACTGTGTACAGGAACAGCTCGTACCGTAGAATTAAGGATAACGTGAATTCTCGAAATATCTGGTACTGCTCCCGATCAATCGCCGTTCAACCTGTGGGGTTGCTCTATTGACGGTTCCGGTTCCAAATAGAAAATCAATAACTTGCATATCTCAACGCGAAAAACAAGAATCACTGCATTCGCCCAGTACTTGGTTGGTTGAAAAAGGTTTAACATTATGTTGTTGATAAAAAGAAGCAGATTCCTTTTTTACAATGAACCTTTTCCAGTAGCCATGTCGAACTAATTCCCAATCCAGGAGCAAACTCGAGCCCCTTCCAATGGCCGCACCGGGAGAGCTTCGGGTTGGAAAAAATCAGGTCATCAACGGTTAGCTTTGCAGCAATGGCGCGAGAAGGGCGCAAAGTTTTCGCCCTGAAAGTCTACTAATGAGCCCGAATGAAAAGGTATGTGAATGAGCGAAAGAGAACGAGCTAGGGATCCCGGCGTGGGGAACTAGACAGGGTTTGGGGGACGCGTCACGCAACAGAGACGGAGTCGAGAAACGAGCCTGGCGTTACACGGTGAAAGCGAGCGTGCGTGTAAGCGTCGGGAAGGCACTGTGAACGCTTTTGAATGGGAGGTTTTTCAATGGAAATTTGAATGAAAAATTACTCCACTAGTGGCCCACGAATGGTGGTACAGGAAATGTGTCATGTGAGAATGGAAAATGTAATGCGACTAGGTGGAGCAAATGAGGCGAAAAAGAAAAGAAATATTGCTTTGCTGCAAGGAATTTTGCAAGGAATGGACAAGATTTTCGTAACGAACTTTTCACATGGTCACATGGGTATCGACTCGGGGTTGTTGGTCGCGCGCACACACCGACGCACATTAACACACCCACACTAGCGCACACCTACCTTCGCTTGGGACAGGGTGTTCTTTATTCAACCCCTGCTCGGAACGACGCGACAGATGCAGAACCTTATCGCTATTTGCTCTTCGTAACTGTGATTCACACCGTCCGCGGACAACGGTTGTCGATTGAACACCGGGGATAGAATTTTCACTACACGGAACACTGCTTTTCACGACGGATTTCCACACCTAAAATAAAACCCACAGGCAAACAGGAGAGAACGGCTCTAGTACAGCACGCAAGTGACAACCACACAGGGTAACGTTTTTCTCCGACACTGAACGGTACGAGAATGAAAATCTTCTACACACTCCTGGCAGCTCCAGACATCCTTTCGTGGGCAGTTCGGGTGCCTGTCGCTGTCGTCGGTTCCCAATACCAACACACCTCGAAATACTACTGCATTTTTGATACAAAAACACACCGATAAGTCCACGTTTTCCAACGCCTACTATCGCTTCGATTGGCGAGAGCCGGAATCGAGAGCGAAAGGAGCCGTAGTACGCGATGGAGAGAAAGCTGACGATGGCACGCTTTATGGTAGCATGCTTAAACACAGTAGCTTTCGCAGAAGCTTTAATCATTTACAACATTACACTGGATGGAGAAGGCACTGTTTTACCAGCAATGATTTGCCAATACATGCGCTATCGGAGTGATTTCTTAGTACCTCCAAAGTTTAAGTTAATTGTAGCTATCCTTTCGTAGCTTTAGAAGTTACTTACACAAAATAGGCAGAACTACAGCATTCAACAAATAGCCGTGAACTGGTTGTAAAGCACACCTGGTCGGTACGATTGACTGAGATGTTCTAAATGTCTCCGATAAATGGGAAGAATCTTCTACCCTACTGGTTGCGGCGACAATTTGACATCTCATTGTTAGAGGTGCGTAATGCGCATGGCCGTACACTGGAAGCCAGGTTATTGATCGTCCGCTGGAAAGCGCCATACAAATTCAAACAACATTAACACACCCGAAATCACAAATTTTCTCGGCTTCACGCGTAGCAGATTGGATGTGTCAGGTTTGATTTTAATGAACCTAAACATTATTATTTGATTGCAATCATCAAAATCAAATTAAAAATAGATTTTAGATTATAAATTAATTATTAATTCAATTGAAGTATGATCAAGCAAATGCAATTAAATTGTCAATGGCTAGGGAACATAAAAGTATGTATAAAATTGAGCATCATCAACATATTTTTATGCGCCAGAATAATATGCTCGATGATTTGAATCGGATTGTTTCTCTCCTGCCCGGACTTGGATTAGTCGCTCAATGTTGGATCAGTGTGCACATCACTAGTTCGAAACATAACGACTGCAATAAAAAAGCTTTTATGCTACGCATGCAACGTTCGAACGTTTAGAAGTTGTTTTGAATTTGAAATTTATTAAATTTCTAAAAAAATGGAAACATACCTGTTTACTTAATACAAAAAGGAAAATATACTATACCAGTCTATTATCATTGTGTAATATGTACGTAAAAGTACGAAACATATTTTTTCATCAATATTTTCCCTACAACACCAAAAATGTATTGATTTATTGTCTAGCTAAATTTGCGATTGTTACTGTGTTTAAAAGGAATAAAAAAAAATGATGTTTACGCTTTTAATGTGTGGGTAAGCGTGCGCGATCCACTGCGATCCACTGCGATCAACATGCGTGCGCGATCAACTGCAGCTTTCACACCAACACATGTAGCAACCAACATGATGCACTATGGTCTTATGCACCTTTGCTGAATCTACTATGTTTTTGTTATAATGACATATGCAAAGCACATAACCTAATTCTATGAACTATTTGAATCAGATTTGTACAGGATGTCATCCACAATATTGCCAAAAAAAAAGATCTATTAAAATCAAAGATAGTTACTGTAGTAAAAAAAAACTTGGAAAACTATTCGGTAAATAAACATTTCATGATAAATAAATTTTTCAAAATTATCAGTATCTATATTGAATAAAAAAACCTCAATATAAATTCAACAAAACAACGAACACCTTTGGCCTTTCACGGTGGTCGGCGGCATCCAGTGTGCTCAGTGGGCTCCCCATTTCGTACGATGAAGCTTAGGGGCGAGATTTTTTCATTTGTTGTGAACATGCCGAGAGAATAGGTCGCGATCGTCGAACGCGCAAACGACCGACTTTTAGATTCCTGACGTCGTGCTACGGCTCGGTAAGCTCCCTTGGTGGGAACACATAGCGAGTGCGCGTGTACGGAAAATGCTTTTGCACCCACGTAGGGCGTGGAAACCCTCGGCGAAAAAAGTGGAAAGTGTTGAAGGGCTGCCACGGAGGGCAGCATTTTTCGCCCATTTCCGCGTTACATCGGGCGGTGGGAAGCAGCGCCCCGCCGTCGAGTGAAAACACAAAAACAGTGTCAGTGAGTGAACAACTTTTCCCGCGAGTTGCTGCTCCGGTGGGGCTACTTCTGCGAAAGGGGTTTCGTTCCGTTTTCCACCCAGAGACGCCCCAGCGACGGACAGTTTGTGTTTACGTGCCGCGGAATTGTGGTTCCGGGAGTGTATGCGAGTTGGCGGCTGGGTGGTGGTTTTCGGAAGAAAATCAAACAGTTTGCACGAACCCACCTGCCACCCCCAGAAGAAGGTCATCCATTTGCTAGGAGGCATTTTGACGGTTCTGACTCGCGACGTCTGAGAGCCCATCGCATTTGGGAAAGCGATCGCGTTTAAGCGCGCGCGATCGAAGCCAGCATCTCCACCGCGATCTCTGCCTGTGTGAGAGGCTGTCCCCCAACTGGGTGGGGGGATGGGTTCAATCATGGTATTGGTACACGTGCGTCACTGTGTTCGTGCACAAGCGGAATTGGACGTCATCTACGTTCGCGGAATCGCAGCGTTTCCGTCTGTGGCGCTGAACGTGTGCGAAGTAAACGTGCTCTGGACGGAATGTTTGTCCCGCCAGGCGGTGGTGCCGTTGTTTGCTGCTACCGCTGATCGTGTACGTCCGTAAATGGCGCACTGCCCGAACCAAACGTTACCATTACGTAACGCGTGCAGAAGGGACAAACCGTCAGCGGACCGAAACGCGACGAACCCTCCCCGTGGATGGGTGGAACGCGAGCGAGTTGGCCAGCGGGGTGCGTGTGTAATATATGATTTGAAATTAAAAACCGAAAGTGACTGACGCGCTCGGCTGGGCGAACCTAATTTACCGGTGCTCCGGCTCTGCGCTGTCTACCAGACGCTGTCTACCCTTCGTCCGCGTGCGCGGTTTCCCGCTTATCCGATCGTTGAAGTCGCCGGGCGATCGTGGTGGGAGTTGCGCGTATATGTTCCGTACGATGCCGCAGAGAGATGCCCGAGCGTGTAATGGAAATCAAGGGAATTTAATTATACCATTCGTGGTACTTTACCGGAGCACGTGCTCTGCTCTTGCCCAGGCTCAGGAATGTACAGGCAAATTCCTCCACCGACCAGCCACCAGATCGGGGCATCCATGTACAGCATCGGTTTTAACGATGTGCGATTTGTGTTTGAGAATTACAACCTATTTGTTAACCATCGGCGCGCAACGGTGACTCGATAGGAATTACCTCATCGCGTTAAAATGTTGTTGTCGTTGGGGTTTGGACTTATCGCATCTGGCGGAAGCACGATCGACAACATTTTCGACTGAAATTGTCGCCCCGTTACGACTCTTCGCCAGTGCCAGGTGATTCAACAAATACTGATCATCGGAACAAGGGCCGTGTTTCGTGGTTGTGGAAAACGCAAAAAAAAGCTTCGGAGATCGTAGCATTGAAACAAAAACAACTGTTAATTAATGAGCACCCGGTTGCTGAGCTAGCTCCAGGAAACCGAACGATCAAGCACGAAGCTAATTAATCGTCAGCAAACCGCGATAACGGGTGGAAATTGAAACCCATCAGCTTCGCGATGTCGGGTTTTGTTGATACGCGATCGATAGACGCTTCTCGAATGCGTAATTGCGCACTGGCTGATTGAGCAACAATAACTTGATTGCGCTAGATCTGGCTAGACGCTGCCAATTGATTCAGCCTCGCTTGCGATCGTTATCAGCGATCGTTAGCAATTGGGCTTCCTTTTTTTTCTCGCACTTAAGCGTTTAACAATAGGCGTTACAAGTCGCACGTCGACGGGTCGAATATTTGGATAACTGTAATACCGCTAACGACCGTTCCCGGTAGGAGTGGGCAATTTCGACAACAGAAGAAAGCAACCAAAACGTATCATTAATGCCACCAGCGCTTCAAAATTAAACATCCTGCTCCAGCCGACAGATTAAACGTTTCGCGGACGGACGGACAAGCGGCCATTGGTGCGATTAACCACTCGCGACGACCGAGCCTTGGTCCGAATGGTTGGCCATCGAGGTCAGAGGTTGTACCGTAATAAAACCGCTACGCACCGGACAGCCAGCGGTGTTGGCGATTTTTCGCGGAACAGTTTGACGCCCTCGATTTTGAGACGCCATGGATGCTGTCGTCTTGCTGGTTTTTAATTTGCATACCCATTCACCGGGTGGGCTCATGACCCATCGCGAGGGTGGTTGTGCGATATTCCAGCACTCGCGTCAGCTTGCTGCCAATCACGCCTTAGGGGAGCCCACAAAAACGCCCGATTTTAGCACGCCAATTTCGGCCAAGCCACTGTCTGCTATCCGACACCGAAACCCGTGCCGTGTGGTGTGAGTTAACTTCTCCAAGCAGTTTTGTGCCAAGCGGAACGTGCCAACACCGTTGTGGCACACCTCGGCTGGTCGGATTCCGCTCCGGAGACAGCAGGTCTGGGTGGGAAGTTCTTACGAATTTGCAACGGGCGCATTCACATGGTTTCGGTGTGAAGGGAACTCCTGATTCTGACGCCTGTTCCCGACCTCTGAGCAATGGCAGACTTCACGCAAGAAGTCGTGGAAAAAAAATAAGACCCACTCGCAAGGGTTTGGCGAAATTTGACAGTTTTGAATTACAAATCAGCGTTACGGGACTGGTGTTTATTTTTCTTCGGATTGATTGCCTTTCGCTTTGCAGGCCTTTGAGGCAACCGTCAAGATTCTCTCTCCATGCCACCCTGTGTCCGGGTTCTTTAAATCGACCGAACCAACCACGACCAATTGTTTGCAGGAGGCTTTTTCGGAGGCCCAACCGCGAATTCCCACGACGCTCGGATGGACGATTGTCACGATGCTTGCGGTTAAATTCATTTCTTCCGTCGACCAAAGCGAAGCGTGATCGTTCGAGCCACAAAACGACCCACCAAGAAGCTGACAGGGGTTTATTCTTCCGACTAAAAATCCCCTTGGATGAGGTCTATCTGCCCGAGGTCGAGATTTTGGCCGGGCGAGCTCGCTTGACATACGATCGCTCTAATCGCGCAGTAATGGCCCTTGGGAACTGCTGATGATTCCCACCTTCCCGCCTTCAATCAACTGCGCGATCCATCCGTCCGTCCGTCCGGGCATCACCTATCGTCATTAACCGAAGCCGAGAAAGGGCGATGTATCAGATGGTTCCGATAGACCTCAGGGTTTACGGAAGCGAACCCCTGGGAAGATAACGTTCTACTTCATCCGCGTTACGCGTGCAACTCTCGTTTCTCATCTGTTCTTTTGATCCGACCTTCTAGCGAGTGAGACGAGCTCTGCCCGCACAGCCGAATTCGGGCAGAAGGCCGCGCGTTTAATTGAAGTATTTGAAGTGAAACATTGAAGCCGCGGAACCGGCAAACCTTCGAAAGGAAAGTTCGGACGCCGTGGGACACCTCTCCGTGACTTCACGCCCTAACGAACCATTGTGTGTTCCTCGCCGTGTTCCAGTGTGTACGTGTGCGCGTGTGAGTGTAAGTGAGGGAGTGTGTGGTTGGGCGGGCGTAAAACTCAACCCCCAAAAGATAAAAAGGAATAACATCGTAACCCTCACTGCGGAGTGCGTGGTACGGAAGCGGCAATCGGAGTGACGCGGACGCGGTGGTGTCATAAACTTCGCGGAAAAGCGTCGACCTCTTCCCGACGTCCTCGAGAGCATCACAGAAAAGGATGGCTCCGGATGGGTTTCATCGCCGACGGCAGGCGACGACGATGGCTGTAACGGTGCTGTTTGTTCTCGGCTCGATCTTCATCGGTCAGGTATGTAAGACGTCCCGTGCTTTATGGCACGTTGCGGTTAGACGTTGGGTGATGATTCAGGGCATTTTCAGTGAATTCTTATTTGCATGGGAGGCAGCATTCCGAGCTTGGCGCTCCTTCCTACGTTGAAGGTGAGTCGCTGAGTCAACAGAAACGAAGGCGCGAATCGCTCGAGGCGGCTCTCGTGAACAGCAATTGATCTGTTAGGGCCGTAAAGTGGCCTTCGAGCTGCGGTCGACCATTTGCAGGGGCGTTCTAACGCATTCTCGTAAGCCGGGCGGTTGGTTTAAAAAATAAAAAAAAAACACAACCATCGGATGCATCGTTCCGTGCATCGGGGATTTCCGCGTTTTCGCGCGCGCCGTACTTACACGAGCCACTTTATTATGCACGACGTAAGTGGCAACCTCTCGGGAGCCTTTTTGCATTCCACGCTGAGCGACAGCTCGACGGTGCATGATGAAGTGCATTATGAAAAAAAGAAAACGACCGAAAACGAAACATCGCTGCCGAGAAAGCCCACGAAAGATGTCATCATGCGGTTATGAACCGGGCGTGAATGTGCTTTAAAATGTGCATAAATTTACGTTCCGATTGCCGCGAGCAAATCGATGCAAATTGCACGCCAGTGTGCCGTGCATTCGAGGCTGCGTTGAATGGGTTTTGTGTTTCGGTGTTTCGGTGTTTCTCCCGAAGCCAAAACATAAACGGCACCCATCCGTGGCCTTCTTATCGTTGGGTCGCATGTGTTGAGTTTTAGCAATGATTGTAGCTTTTTTTTTCGTTCGTACGGTCAACTCAAATGACCAGCAAAACCGTTGTCTTTCGGGGACGTCGCTTGATAGTGCTTACTGTGCAAGGTTGCAGCCGCGGTTGGTTTTCTCGTTGCCGAAAAATGCGCCCATACAGCAAAAAAGAAAAACCAAGCGCTGACATATGTTTAACCGAGGGACGCGTACTCCTTTAAACGCGCTTTCCCCAAAACCGATGCGATCTGGCGTGGAGTTCTTGCGTTGAGTCATGCTGGCATCAACATTCCTGCAGCTATGCATCACAGACTCGTGGCACAGACACAGAACAAGTCGGGGGAAACCACAAACTTGATGACGCACACAGAAGAAAAAGACTGAGAAAAAGCCTCCGAACGAGACGTGAATGAAATTTGGAATCATTATGCTTCCGAGAAAGGAAACATCACGCGACCGGCCATCATAAGGTGGTAGTTTTTGTTTGTTTGTCCGACGCATTGGAACGATTGTTGCGATGTAGTTTGTAGGGCTTTGGTAGATTACGACCCAAGACGCGCACCCGTTAGGCGTTTGAGCAAATGGTCACGTTGTATTGTTCGGAAATTATCATCTGCATTTCACCTCGCGACCGTTGCGTGTGAAGTCACCCTTTTTTTTTTTGGTCGTAACGATCGCAGTGATCATCGCACCTACTTGTAAGCCAAGGTGATCGGGTCTCGCGCTTCGGTTGGTTTCTTGTGTTTGCGTTTGGGCACGTATGGTTGCGATGTTATGACCCTCCTCGAAAGCACCAGCAGCCTGTTCGTGTGATCAAACAGGCTAGCCACCAAATTTCCCTTCCTTACGTAACGATCATCCCGAGCATCGATTGGCATTTCGATCGGTTTGCGCCCCAGGGCGAGCCGAAATTTCACGTGTTTCATTGCGCCAGCCGATTATTGCAAGCGAGTTGAGAATAACCCACGGAGCCTTCGATGGAATTCGCTCGCCCATGGCTCGTAGGACAGGAAATGGGTTTGCGTACGTACATTGCCATATGCGAACGCACCCATACACGAGCGGCGACATGGAGATTCGCTCCAGTGTATGGGGCTCTGGCGTCTCGAGACGGCCTCCGCTTACCTTGAGCTCGGGCCCACGGCAGCGACACCGGTGACGTAATGTCGCCATTTTTGCGACTCCATCGAGCTCCAAGCTCCAGCAGCGGACTGGGCAAAAACATGAGCTTACACACCTACGGAAGTAGCGCTGGTTGCGAGAGCACGTTCGTGCGAGAAACCCAAACTGCCCGTCCGCTTCTGGGTTGCTTTCCGGTCACGCCACGGGAGCACGATTAGTGTGTCGTTTCTTTTAATAATTTAATCTGACTTCTAACTGCAACCGAAGCAACCCTTCTGGAGATCGTTCCCGTCGAACCAGACAGAGTGAGAAATTAAAACCCCATTCGCGATTGAAAGTGATCTTCTCGCAAAGCCCCTCGTGGGCCCGCGACCCGTACCGATGACGATGCTGATGATGATGACGATAATGATGAAGATTGACGATAATTGGCGCAACGTTTTGCAGGGCTCTCCCGCGGGGAAAAACCGTCTCTCGCGCGTCTTTTGATTGATCGTCGGTAATTATGATCGGTGCGAAGTCCGGTGCAGGGTTTCGCGTCTGCCAGGATTCACGGTGTTGGTGTCCTTACACCAACCGGCTATTAACCGGCACTCCGGTCCCCGTTGGGCCTTTGGCGAAAGATTTAAATCACGCACACGCACATTATCCTCCACTGGCGATCGGAACACCCACGGGAAGGACTTCACACCATCGCGCTCGTCCTCCGGGTTCAGCTCACGAGAGCCACACTTCGTAGCGTGGGATCTTTTGTTGAGAAAAAAAATTGAAGATCATCTAGAACGGCCCGCCTTGGGGTGAAAATCACCTTTCCCACCAGGTGGAGGATGAGTGCAATTTCCTCCCCATAGCTCGGGTGTAATTAAACTCCAACTTTTTGGCAGCAACTAGAACGGCTTTTCCTGACCGAACGCTTCCGAAGCGGATGCGAAATCGGATGCGTTTCTGATTGTTTTCGATCTCCGCCAGCGGGCGCTTTTTCCTTCGAGCTCGGTTTTAAACGATCGGTTCACTTTCCCAGCCAGATAGAGGAGGGAAATGAACACACATGGCACGCACCACGATCGAGGCCGGCCCTTTTGATTGCCCTTTATTCGCCGCGCATCTGCTGGGAGCCACGGTTTGGGTCTGTCTTTTTCCACCGTCACCGGTTTCGGGGCGGAACGAAAACAAAACTCCCCCTTTGCTGGGGTTGGTTTCATTTGCGATTCACTTCCGACATCATTAAGCGATATGCTTCGGTAATGAGTCGCGGGGGCGCTTGGCTTTTATTTTCGTGCCCCGAGCGACCGATCGCCCTTTCCCTGCAGGGAGGTTTGCTGGAAAAACGCACCTCTCCTGGGGGTGGAAAAAAACGCGCGGATATTTCCGCGCGCTCTGCTCGTGCGTTTGTTTGTTTGTGTGTGTGTGTGTGCTAGTTTTTGTTTTATGATTTTATTGTCTCGCCATTGAGCGAACGGCATCGGGGTGCAGCCCTTGCGTTTGGGTGGGGATTGTTTGTGCCTGTGCTGAATACCGAATGAGCAGTTGGTAGTTGGTCGCAAGAGCTGACCTAAACCGAAACAGGGCACGGGTTCTAGCAAGCGGCTGGGATACATATCTAGAGCAGAAAGCGCATTAGAATTCGGATGCGATAAATCGGACGCTCGAGGTTGGGCAAACGCGTTTGCCTGCCGGACATTAATGAGTGTCTTTAGCGAAACACACGCTCTCTTTTGGGTGGAAAGAGCTGAAAAACGGTGAAAATCACGGTGGAATCACCAAACGATCGCGTTGGCGCACGTCGCGTAAGACAATTCCGAGCCCCAAACCCCGTTATGATTCCGGTGCTTGCTCACAAAACAGCTACGCGTGTGGCTAAACGATGCGAGGCGTATGAAAAATCGGCACAAAAATTCCATTCGAACCCAATTCTAACCCACCACGGTAGCGTAACTCCGCCAGAACACAGGCGGACGAAGATATCGACTAGCATCAATCTTCATTTGCTAATTTGCTTTGCTAATCACCAATTCGTTAGCATTTTGCAGCGAATCGCTGGCCTAGGCTCGGTTAAAATTGCTGCCCGTCTGCCACGACTACGGAATGGGCCAAAAGATAAACGCAGGCCATAGCGATTCTACTCGCGTTAGCAATCCCTTGCGGTGCCGTACGTCCTACGATGCGTCATTGGTTTGTATTTTCACTTCATCTGTCCCTGGATCGCGTATCGCAACGCGACTGATTACGGTGATCATGGTGTTACAAGCGAACCCCATGGCGAACGAACGAGCAGGGCTTAATTATCACCTCGTGCGAGAACGAACCATGTAGCAGCTTCATGCGGGTTCTATTCCAAAAGCGGAATTTTCCTCTCAATCCACAACCGCAAGGTGTCGAGGTGGTAAAAAGGAAGCTGAACCCCGACACCGAGCCCTACCGGCTGGCAATTAGATAACGATCAATTAATGACATGTAATCGCCACTTTCTTCCGCGTCTGACGATCTCAAGCGAGCGTATCTCGTGAAGCTGCGAGCGGGAAAACTCTCCATCAGCGGCGTGAGCAACTATGGAAAATGATAGTTCTCCTCTTAATAGCCTCGCGCAGAATGAGCCCTAAGCGTTCATTTTCCAATCTCGACCGCTTTCGCGATGGTGCGCGCTGTAACGACATAAGGTGGCTGCCATGAAGGTGTAACTTTCTCTCGCTCCGTTCTTCGCTCTCTTGCTGCAATGGTTTTTGTTATTATTTTTTGTCCTGTCCGCCCCTCAATCAGCGCCCAGCTCATTCACCAGTCCGTCATTAGCATTGCCATGGGTGGCACGGCACGGTTCCTTGTGGCCGCACAAGACCCAACTTGCACGTTCTCCTGGTACCGGAGTGTTCACATACGGTCAGTTCGTCTACGGTGCAGCTGCAGTTGCACCGTACTGTTGCGTCATCGTTACGTTACGGCGCCCAAAGTGCAGCAAATTCGGTGCAGCAACTTGGCGGGTGGTTCGAAACCAACCGCAAAGGGTTTCGGGGAATTGTTCGACCAACCCTGCTCGTTTTTCTCGGTTTCTTTTTGGTTGTTCACATTTTCGGTCGAACGTCTGCAGCATCTTGCACTTTTGCATATTTCGGCGCTCGCAAACCGGTTTTCGGCCATCGGCACAGAGCGCAGTAGGTGTTGCATAAAGGCTTCGTGCTTTCGTCCTAGGATGCCACCCCGTCGGATGGCTCGGTTAGCGTTATAATTTGCAGCTTTCAGCGCGTCTCAGCAAAATGTGGCGCACACTCGAAGCCCGGGTGGTTACAACGATACAACAGCCCAACGTCCTGACAGCGCGCCTCGTCGCGACGACTGACAGCGTATGGACGCGTTCGACCCTTTGAATGATTTATCAGTCAGTATTGGCTGGCAGGAAGGGAGATCGTGACTGCCGTCGATCGGTCGAGTGCCTTCCGCAAGGGCGCTCGGGCAGATTTCATCATTTATCTCCGTGCGATCGAGCGTCGAGCAAAAGCGAACGCTAACCAGGACCGCCTGGCGAGGAGCTGTTGTTAATCCACTGGAATGAAGGAAAGGCGCTTGAACAGTGAACAGCGTCGTTGGTTGGTCGTTGGCTGCAAAGGAATTCCAGGCTAGGGTGGTGCTTTGGTCGCGTTAAAACCCGCTCCAGACGGCTCCGGTCCGTTCCGTTTTCGGGTTCGTTGCCTGTTCGGGCGTTGGTGTCGTTCGATTTCGGCAACACGGTCTTACCTTGCTTAACCGTTCTTGGCCGTGGGGAACCGCTACCGGGCGTGTTTCGAGCGTGCAGGAGTGGCTAAAAAGGATTAATACATATTTCACCCGCACTCGGAGGGCGTGGGACGATTGGTCTCCTGGTGCTTGGTTTAGCTTGGTGACTTAAATCATTCGCTTCATTCGCACGCGTTCTCCTGTGCGCGGGTTTTCCAGCGCACAACCAACCGCAGAGTCATCGAGCGCGGGTGGTGTACCGAGGTGTACGACACGGTCTCGGTCCCTGGAGCAATCAGCATAAACCATATACGTGATTTCGCAACTCACTGGCACCCCCCGGTTGCAGTCGGGGTTTTGTCTCGCGCGCTGCAACTTCTCGGCAGGACCTCGGCCGTGTGGTGAAACGAGAAACGGAAAGGAAGGAACCAGAAAAGCACCACCTGAAACAGGTTTCCGTTGCAGCGCGCACCTTTCGGGGCCTTCCCGAGCCAGGGTGATTAAGCCCACGGAAAAGGGAACGAGCTGGCAAACGGACCGCGTGGTCGATGGGTTTGGCGAAGTGTGGTGTTAAATTTGATGGTTTTGTAACCGTGGCGAAAAATTCTCCCCATTTTAGATTATTCCGCAACGCCGCGTGGTTTACCGTACACGCCGTAAGACCACACGAGACCCCCGTGTGTTAAATGAGTAGCGGTAGTTGCGTTCTAAGCGCATGCTTTCCAATTTACGGTCGCGCCCAACGAAGCTTATCGGAGCGATGGCAGCGGAATCGCGATAACAGGAACCACACTATCCACTTTCGGTCGGCCGGTAAAAGCGTCGTGCTTAAAGACCGGTGCCGTTTGGTTCGCCACAGTAAAATGAGTTTAATGAGCCCGATTCCGAGTGGTAAAGCGCGCAGGACGATGCGATGGCCCGCTGGCTAGCGTTTAATTTCACAAAATCCCACTCTTGAAGAAGTGGTCCCATAAAGTGCCAGCGCATACTGATGTTCTGCGCCACCGCAGGGTACCGGGTTGATTCGAAAGGCTTTTTCTTCCATTTTCTCCGCGGCCCAATCTTGCGCTCGCATTTCGATAATTTGCTTTGCGTACGCTGCTAGCTCCCGTCTCGTGTCGGTGGCTCTGGAAGGGACTACTCCGACATGCGAGATGTGTACCATCTGCCTGCCTGTCTAGCTGTGATAATTGTTCATCCCCCAACTTCGACGGAGGCACGGAAAAGACCACATTCTGTTGCTCTACGCAAGAACGCCTTTACGCGGACGATAGGTAATTGTCTTAAATCCAATTTTTAAACCCAATTGCGGCCGTAGGGTCTGCCGCCAATCCCAATAATCCCTTCGACCGATCGGCACGCCAACCCAGCGACAGCTGCTTCGGTGGGAAATGAGCCGCAGATGCCGTTACGAGGCTACGCGGACGTGCTCGGTTATTAGTGCTAGCGCTCGAATGAGGACGCGACCGGTGCAAGTCCGTCGAATTTCCATCCAGCTGAACTGATCCGCATCGAACGGGCATGTTGCAGAAGCCACCAGCCGATCATCGATTGGCGCTGGTGATCCCGCTGCTTGGGAGGGTTTGGATTTGTTTGCCTTTCCGAAGCGATCGTTACGCTCCGGTGGCTCGCGGAAATGTCGTCCCATGGTGTGGCTTGGGGTGTATCAATTTTCAACCACTCAATCATAACGAACGCAGGTCCCCCTCCAGTAGGTCTTGCGACACAAATAACTCTTGCACCGGAGCAAACAGCCGGCGTGACATCGGGGAAGCCGGACACGGTTAAACATGCCGCCCTAATCGGGCTGCGGGCTTTGATTTGCTGCACATTGTTTTAATTAGTGCAGCCGTTTCGGAACCATTCCGTTTGCTGTACCGTTCTTGGGTCCCGCCTTTGGCAGGATCTCCGTACGAAGGGCTGACGTCGAGCGCAATAACAATTAACGCTGGGTGGAGTAATTAATTGCCCAGCTCGTCGGGAAAGAGATCGTCACGATGAGCCACCTTTTGTGCCGGCGGTCCTGCGATCTCGGCTGATAAGTGAAAGGCACACTAACGGGACCAAAGTTAAGTCGATCGCGACAGCGTACGATGGCGCTACCGTGAGTTAGAACCACCGGTTTGAAAAGAAGATGCTACCGGATTGCAAGGGTGGCATTTCTCGCTTCTAGAAACGACGCCGGCGGTTCCGGGAAATGACAAGCAGAAGGATGTACTTATTAATTAAGCCCGTGTCTTGTGCGCCTGAGTGGGTAGATTGGGTGTGTTGATGGTCGCTTTGCGCCGATGACGAAGTGAAAACAAATTGCAACTATTTATAAAGTCAGCCTTTAGGGGTTGAAATGGCAAAGTGTTGGGGTAACTCTGGGAATCCATTTCATCGTGCTACTGTATGTCCCCCACACGTCTGAATTGTGATTCGTTTTTTTTTTCTTTCAACAACTGCCGCGAGCACTGGCATCTAAGGCGAGCTAAAAACTCTCCCGGAGGGCTTTTAGAAAGGTGTGAAACGCGTCGACCAGCGCCGACTTTGTCATGTGCGTACAATAAGTCTGCCAGTTTAAATTGGCCGTTAATTTAAATTCCACTTCACTCCACGCCAACAAAACGGTGAGGTTGCAGGAATTGGGCCGCAAATGGGGCCAGTTGAGGGGTCCACAGCAACATAAGCGGTGATCGGTTCGACTACATACAATAATTAGATCTTCAGTGCGTAGAGCGACCGAGTTGGCGAGCGAACGAGATTCGATACCGAGTGGAAAAATTGGCTGAATGGGTGACGCGATTACCGAAAGGCACCGCAATTGACCGACCAAAAGAGGATTGCGCAACCCTTACCTTAAGGGCGCGACCAGCACTAATCGCGTTTTTCGGATCAGCACCACAGCACCGTGGCCCTCGTTCGGCTTTCAATGGTAATGAGCCATTGTGCCAAGCGCAAGGTCCCAGGATCGACCGGTGTGATCGCTCGTTTTCCCGAAACTCGGAGCGTGCGTGAGCTTTATCCCAGCCTGCGGCATCCGACATAAAGGACCTTCCGGGGATGCCGTCGACAGAGCGCGCAGCTTGTCATAAAACACGATCTCCTTTATTGTGCGCATTCTGGAGTTGGGGCGCGATTTGCGATGCGTGCATTGCTCGCGATCGAGCTCGCGCGCGCGCGGGCTGTCTCCGTGCGCATCCTGCTGGGTTCGTAATAAACTTGCTCAAAACATCGACAGCCCCATCGGTCCTGGCGACCGAAACCGACAGTTTGTTGGCCCACGCCCGGTGGGAGCCCATAACGATGCCGATGCAATCGCGATCGCCCAGCGGGCTCAGCGGAATCGCTTTTCCCGTATGCATTTGGTTTTGTTTTTTTGCGCGCTTGCTCCTTTTGCCACGCTGAATTATTCATTTTCGTTTTCCGCTACGTCGCCGCCAACGAGCTTCGACGTCGCGTGCGCAAACGCTCTTCATCGTGAAGGAATGAGAGTGAAATCGGGCTCCTTTTGATGGGCGGCTTGGACTCCTCGAAAGGGCTTGTGGAGCTTCTTGTACTCTTTCGCTTGAACCACCTTGAAACCGCTCGCAATTGACCACCGTTCTGGTGGGAGTTTGGCTAATAAAAACGGGAATTTTCCCATTTCCAGGGCACCCTTACGCCGGTCGGGTTTGATGTGCCGTGGAGCACGTTACGGTTCTCGGTTGGAAGCGGTGCTCGACGTGAATTATGACGTCACGGAACGGGCCAAGCATTAGCTCTGGATGATGAAATAATTCACCATGGAAAATCCGCATTTTCCGACGAGCAGGTGTACGCGTTGTGCCATACCGTAGACTAAGCGTGTTGTTTGCATTCGCTAGAACTAGAGTTGGTGGGAAGTTTGGATGCACTTCGGAACTCCACAGCTCCAGCGAATTAGAAAGCCTGCTCGAGCTCGTGCAATATCACTCAATTCGGTGCACGAATTCGGGCCCGGGTGGGCCAAATCGAGTGGCTGACGAGTGAAGTGAACTGCGCAAAAAAAGGGCACCCAATTTAGCACACTTTCCAAATCGCACGGTGACGAAGTGCTCTCAAAGGTAGCCTACGGAAGGCGGTGCCCGGAAGTGAAGCACACCGCCCGATTTCCCGTACACGCGCGTGCGCGCGCTAATGAATGAATGAATGGGTGGAAAATTCGCGAAACGCTTCCCATCACAGCGAAAGTGGCTTGTTTTAATCGCCGATTTGCGGGCGTATCAAATGGCATCACTTTTACCGGTGGAGTTTTCATCCGTTCTCTGGCACCGTACAAAGAAGCACCAGTTGGCGATGAACGTGTTTGAGAAGTGAGCAGGATACGAAGTGGCAGTTCTCATTGAGTACTGAGGGAAAATTGCCTGGCCATCGCATGGGCCTTTGAGAACAACTTCGACTCAACGTCAGTTTGTGGTTTTGTGGTCAGAATTTAGACTTCTCCGTTCAGGACCTTACAGTTCAGCACGGTGTTTGGTAGCGACGTAACGACGTCCAACGAAATTGTTTCTCCGACTCCCGCCATCTGGCTGTGCATCACTCCCCAGTGATCCGTCCGTAGAAGGGTAGACCCGCGGGCCACAAGTGACCCAGGTGCGAGAACGGACGACTTCTGGCCTTGGCAGCCGGTTCATCGGTAAGCCCACGCGGATTGCGACTTCTTAACACCTCCTCAACAGACGCGCGGACCACGCGCAAGTGCAAAAGGCGCTCAAACCGCGTGTCTTTGTGTCCCGCGGCGAGAAGGTGTTCCCGAGAGATCGAAACGACGAGGCGCAACGTCGCGAAGGCCACCGTGGCCTTTGAGTGTGCCCGCATAGGAGGCGGTTCGATCTCGACGTTCAAGCCACAGTACGCACGTCATCGGCCTGCTGGAGAGGTTGAGAGGCCGGTTCCAGGCTTCACGCGGACTCGAACACGATCGTTCGTTGACCGAGCCCGTGGGGTGGTGAGTTTTTTTTGTGTGTTACATTTCGGATGGTGCCCGTACGCGAGATGAAACAATGGAGCGGGTGGCGCATTTTCAACATGCTCTAATTCGTGCCCCTTTCGAGTGCTCTCCGTTCACTAAATATATGTATATTAGGCCCCCGAAACACGGCGCCAGAGGCAGTGGTTAATCGCTTGCGTATCGAAAAACGCACCCCTGCCGGGAAACGGGCCCTGTTTCAGCCGCTGGAACAATAGCCACGAGTGGGGAATAGTTGATGTAACTACGACCCGACGAGAAGATCGAATCGGATCGTCTTGGGCGCTCGATGGACGTCTAGGCGTCTGCCCTAGACCTTGCGTGAGCGGCGAAAATCTCCCAGGAACAAACCAACCACCGCACAGGGCCCTGTTTTATCAGCTGAATGTTTGGGTTGTGGCTATGGGGTATGGGGTTTTTTTACGGGTCTGTTTATTGTTCACTCATAATGCAGAACAAACGCCAGACCGAAGGGTGGTCCAGCCAGATGGTGGACGGAGATTATCCGACCCAACGGTCTAGCGGTTTGGTGCCACGTGGAAAAGGGCTGCGTAATTAAATTAAGCTGCAAGCCTCGGTCAGTCTTGAGCCCGACAAGGGGCACGGGAAAAAAACGAGGAAAAAGAGGAGAATTTTCATCCAACAATACGCTCGATCGGGTGGACTCGCCGTCGTTCCACGGTTTTCCAAACTCTCCCCACACTCCGGGAGGCTCGATCGGACGCAAGAGATAAAGCGTTATTTAAGCATTTCAGCGGGTTTTCTTATGGCATGATTGGAAAATGCGCAGGAGGATAGCAAAAGGGGTTGTGGAAACCATTTTTTTTCTCTCTTCAACAAACAAACCAAGCGTACCAGCGGTTTACCGGTGTAATTCCGCGTGGCGTACAATTTCATGCACCATCTTTGGACCGCACATGGATCGATCGATTCGGAATCAATTAAGGGATTATTGAATTTTGATTGTGCTATTTTTTCCGGCTTTGCACGTTTCTCGCGTTGGATGCCAGAACCCACGGTGTGCAGCCGTGGGAGCCAAACCGAACAGATCCGGCCAATGTAGAGCATCCCAGCGAGCGTGCTTCGGGCCATGCTTTGCATGTCGAATTGTTTTCCCTCAGCCGCCATTTCTGCTTCGACGGTTCAGCCAACAGTGCGTACTGTACTCGGCTAAAATGGGCCCATGATGTAACACGGTGCCACCAGTATATGCATATGCAAAGTGCGCCCTGTTTGTGCTGGCGACAATCGATCGGACACCAACGACAGCCATAGATCATGCTAATGGCACCAACACCTGTGCATCTCGTCGTCGGCTACTAGATGCGTTCACTTTCCATCCATGTCCGCGAAAACGAACGTTGAACTCACGATTGCACCGGGGCCCTTTTTAGGTCACGTGATGTTCGGTTGCATAAAACTCACCGTTTGGCAGATTAAATCGAGAATTGATCAATCTCGCCCGGTGATTATATGTTAATTCATGGCAAAGCCACCTCTGATGTCATTCCGGGTAGAATTCTTCACTCACTGCGCACAAGCCAGAATGCAATCATTATCAACTCTATTTAAAGTCGCCACTGCTAGGATGCTTTCTGATTCTAATGCACCATCGAGCTAAAAGTCCATTATTGTGCCATATAAATGATTGGCTATTTCTCATCACGATCCACTGGGTGGCATGAGTAAATGATGGCCAACGAAGTAGGTGGGTCGACCTGATCTCGACAGACGTCTAACGTGTCGTGGAAGCATTTCTAAATGACCACTGCATGACCGACTGGAATGCAGCCAATTGTCGTAGACTATGGGTGTGGTATTTGTGGGATTCTCGAAAGCAAACGCTCCCTGTTCCTTCCTAATGACGATCGCATCGTGTTGTGTCACCCCAGCTCCGGGAGCGAACATTATCATTAGCGGCAGAGATCTTCACACGTCCACACGATCCCGGTCTCGTTTTCTCGTATGATCAACGATAAGCGACACCAACGGCACAGGTGCTAGAGGCCGTCCCGTAGCGTAAAGCTGTCAGCGGTTGATGAGTGTTGCCGATGGGGATTCGTAATAAAAAAACACACCCTCTGACCGATCGCTCGAAGGGACTGCGCAATGGCGCTAACGGCGTGACACGAAAGGAAGCAGTTGTCGGTTAGAAAAATGCATCGTAAGTCGCTTCGCTGTCTGGGACAAGGAGTCGAAGCGCCATTAAAAGCAACCGCCGCAAGAACCATTAGAAATGAGGTTAACCGAAGCGATTCCCATCGATCGGAATTTCTCAACTCGTCACCTCCGGTCACCGGTAAAACAGCTCGCTTTCAGCACCTTGAGCTAATTGTCACGCCGCGCTTGAGGAAACCGTTTCTCCTTGAAGGCAAAGGCGTCGAAGATGGCGTCGCTTCCTTTATCGGTCCGCCACCGGATAAGAGGCACGCAGGCGTATGATATATAACCTTTTTTTTCGGCAGGCCCCCGGGTCGGAAAATCGGCAATTATCCGTTCTCACGGGCAAGGTTGTTCACTAGCAGCAGTAGCAACCGCCGGCTGCGATCACCCGACCGAACGGATGCGGGCCGTCAATTATCGATCGTTTGGAAATGAACGGAATTAATTTTTGCCGGCCCCGGACGGTTTAGTGTTTGATTGGGCCAACGATCAGGCTGGCCTAAACCGGGCCCCTGAAGACCACCGTGCGCTTCTCACGACCGGCAATCAGCCCGGACCGAAGACCGGTGCAATGTTGCCGGTTTGCCGGAGGCTGGCTTACTTTCGCGTAATCATAAACCGCTGGTCCAACGGTCATGATCGATCGTGCGCGTTTGGTTACGAGTTCGTGTGATCGAGAGATTTTTCAGTTCGATTTGGAAAGGAGATCCACTTTCTGTTAGCACCTTCATTTGGATTTATTCGTTTATGAGCGGTTGATTTCCTTTTAAAATCTCGCATTATACGATCTCGGCCAGCAGCCTGGGAAATGCGCCGGAATGACGTTTGGATCGCTTGCGTGCGTCCCATTTCTTATCATCAACAGCGATTTAGGGGGTTTAGGTGTGAGTTTAGTGTAACGGGTTCTGGGGTTCCGTTTCGAAAGCTTCCAAAGTGGCCGTTCTTTTGGCAAGGTTAGTTTTCTCAAGGGTGGCTTGCTTCGGCAGCCAGATTTGCTTTTTATTTTTATTTTTTCAATGATTGCGCACTGTCTGTTCCGACTGTAACACATTCGCTTGCTTGCGTCAAGAATAAATCGTCACGGCTTTCGTTCCATTCCGCGGCGGTATTAATCGGTTTCCAGTCCACCCCGAAGCCGGTTCCAATGCTTTTCGAGCGATGAACTCCGCGACAACGTGTCTAACACCCACAACACCCGGGGCAAGGTCCGAACGGCGTGTTTGGATCGTTCGCGGTCACAAACGCGCTTCCAAAATAACCCCACAGATGTTCGCACCCTGATGGAGGTGTTACGTCTTATAGGGTCTTGTGGTGGACCAGTTTGCCGGCCGTCACTCGCCCATGCGGAACCAATCCCACCGCAGGCTGGCCGGACGTCGAAGTGGGCCCATTTTCGGCCCGTTTCGCCGTTGACATTGAGCCGATTGCCTTGATCGACAAGGCGTCCATGGTGCGGCCAGTGCGTCGACACGGTGATGACAAATTAGGTTCCATTTGCTGGCGATCGCGACGTAGTGTCACGTTTTCGGTGGAACCTTTTCCGCCGATTTTGAGCGCGTGGGGCTTTTGTTTTCATGGCTCTAGTCCCAGTGTACAGCTCGAAAGTGACGGTTCGTGACTGACATCACAATTTTCTGGAAGCAAGCGAAACTGGTGCCAATTTTCCACAACCCACAGGGTGGATGATTTCATCGAATGAAAACGAAACTCGCGCTGGGTCATTGCAACCTTTTGCATTTAATTTTGAAATGACTCCGAAATCAATCGATAATTGGGGGGTGGTTACAGGTGAAACGATTTTTCGTCACACACACACCGGTCTCAGTTTGCCTGAACTCGAATGAAACTTTGCAGCGTTGTCGACATCAACACCCAGCGGCCCAGAGGACGATCATCGTTAGGGCCACGGAATCGTTACGCAATCAAAGTGGTTTCGAGCAGCACGTTAGAAGAAATAACTATGTTGGGGGCACCGCTTATTGCTCAACAATCGTCCGGATGATTGGTGTGGAGTGAAAGTTTGGGGCACCCCAGCACGACGGAATTCCATCCGTCGTTGAGGAAAATGAACGTTTTCGAACGAACCGACTGACACGCCGTCAGTGGGGGGTCTGGCATTTGCATAAAATACCGCCATTTTTTCGAGGAACACACCCTCTGGCCGGGCGGGATTTGGGAGCACCACTTTTAATTAAAATGAAATCAAACCCCCACGGAATGGCGAGCTGGGACTTTGACCACGAAGTGCGTGTGATAAATCATGTCGTGGTTTGGGTGTATACTTTCATTTATTTCTACTCTTCCATCCAACAGCGTTCCCCATTTATTGGTGCCCTTTTCAGACCTCATCTGCTTATGCTTGTATTTTTTCTTCCTTCCTTCCCATCTCACAGGCCACGGGTCAGGACTCGGAGTTCGCACCGCACGTCACGGCCACCTGCAAGTCCGGCACAATGAACATCAAGATCCAGTTCGCGGGCCCCTACAACGGAGTAGTGCACGCCCGGGACTTTCGGACGCCGGCCTGTATGACCTTCGGCAACGGGACAGCCTCGCTTGGACTCAGCCTCAATCTGCTGGCCAAAACCGGCAACAGCGAGTACTGCGGCATACTCGTCAGCAACGTGAGTGGTGGTGATGTAAGCTCGTTTTCCGCTTGTTTAATGCTTAGCTTTATACTGGTTATTTTTTGTTTAATTTAAATACCCCGAATAAGATCCCCTACCCGAAACCTAACTTAGCGTATGGAGAGCACGAAGGATGGTGCGTTTGTTTTATTAACGAGTTTGTCCTGTCCCAAACCGTCCGCAGAAGGTGCAAACTTCCGCGATGCGTTTAAAGTGCATGCGTTGATTGTGTTCGTTCGCGATCACGTTTGACAGTTGGTAGACTTCCGCGAGAGCGACAGCGGTTGACTTCACGATCACGACCCGTTGGTGTCTAATTTGCCGTCGTAAAAAGCACTAACCACAGCTCCGATAAGCGTGCTGTCTTAGACGGCATCAAGCACGTATCGCAAGCTCGAACAGCTTCAAACTGTTCACATTGTGACTACATTTTCATAACCGCCCTGGTGTATTTATAATCATCTCCCGATTGATCAGATATTTCTATCATCACGAACGTGCCTCCAGTGTGTCCCTAAATACGCTGGCAGAGAAATGAATCCGTGGCGAAGAGCTGTTGCCCTTGCCGACAGACATAAGTCGTCCTTCGTCGCCGTGTGATTGCACCGGACGTATTCCCGGGAGGAATGTTCCCAGCGGATTCCCACCGGATTCACGTGACGTGAAGACGTTCCCTGTCACAGCGCGCGCTCGTCACACAAATCATCGATCACTGTGGCTCAGATGGTGATGATCTAGTCTCAGGCAGGCTCGGCATGATCTGCAGTATGGCCTCGGCGCAAAGGCACACATCGACCACTAGCAACTTAATTGACAGCAATTGTGATCATTTGCGATCATTTAGAGATGGAACCCACTCGGTCCAGCCGAGGACCGGCACCAGCCAGGAATGGTAATCAGTTCGGAATTGGCAAAGGACGGCAAAGGGCTCCAACCGCGGAAGGACTCGCACGGCTCCCTTTTGGTGAATGTTAATTGCCTCACCGTGGTTGGGGTGCAAAATATGGCCATCGCGAATGTGCGACAACTTGTCAAACGCGCCGCATGACGGTGGAAGTGACAAGCGTAGAACCGGCACGTCCAAGGACTCCTTCGTCGCGAGGTCCCGCGGGAATGCGCGTCGTCAGAACGTGTGCAAGGGCATTCCGGTTGGTCCCGTGTGGAATCCGCACTCTCGGTCCGTGCTAATTATCCTGCCCGAGCCGCATCGGGACGGCAACGCGACGGAATGTGCAAAATGAAGAGATTACGTGTCGTTCGCCTGTGTCCATGTCCGTTCCCAAGGGTCCAAGGAGGTCCCAGGACGTCATCGTGGAAGTCGATCGCAGACACGTTCGCGGCAAGGGCCATCCGACAACGACGATGGGCTCGCTGGGAAAAAAAGGGTTCACTTATTCAAATCTCGCACCGTGCGATTTCACCGCCCGCTTATCGCATGCCGGCGGATCTCCGAAACGAGTCCGACGAGTGCTGATCGATTCATTGATCGGTTCAAGCGCAATGGTACGTCGCCCTGTTGCTGTTGGGCTCTATCGGGCACGATCACAATGCGACCGGCCGGGTTGGTTGGCGGAAATTGAAATATAGAGAGGCCAGCCATTTTGCCCACCGGTGGGCGGGAAAATGGGTGAAAAGCTCTGACACACGGCTTCGGCCCTCGGGAACATTCCACGAGCTTATGCGCCTCCGCCCTCCCAGGAGATAACGATCCGGAATGGCCGAGGTGATTGCTATTGTATGGAAAAATGCGAATCCGAGGCCTGAATCGATTTCGACCGCTCCGTGGCCGGTTGGTTTGGAAGGAAATGGAATAAAATGCAGTTTATGCACAATAGAGCCCCATGTCCAGACGGCAGAGTGAAAGGGTTGAGAGATCGGTGGAGCATTAAAAATAAACCCACACATACACACAATCACGCACACGTGATCGAGGAACGCGTTGATCAGTTTCTGATGGGGTGTGCTTTTTTTTATGTTCATTGTGAATTAAAATTGTCAGGAAACTGAAACGATCGGACACCACGACCACACACACTTGGAATCCACTCGCGAGAGAGACACGATACGCTTACGTAAAGGGCATGTTTAAATATATTCCAATTTCGTCTAGGCAAACCCACAATAAAAGCGGGAGTGATTGCGATAAACCCACGAAATGTGGCGTAATATTTGTGTTACTAACTTTTTTTCTACTTCTTCTTCCCTGCCCAATCATTTCCCACCGCTAGCACCGTAACCGTTTGTTGTAGCATACTTTTTTTTTCCACTCTTAATTTAACTGCCCCCAACGTACAATTATCAACATTTGGTTTGGGTGCCCCACCGGTGACAGCGGGAAGCCAACCCAACGTGGCCGAATGCGGGAAAGTTTTTGTGAGAAACGCCAACCCAAAGCCCAATTTCTCGGTTTCACTCCCTTGAACAAACTCTATTAAACGGTCTTGTTAGATGTGAGATAACATCAGCGGGCTGCCATTAATTCGTGAGATACTAATTTCGCCTGATGCCAATACCATTGGGCATTAGCCACGCGGAGTAGGTCAACGGTTATGGGCAGGTAGAAGGCGTTCGATCGGTTCCCTGGGCAAGGCCACGCGGGGAGGCGTTCGTTCGCACTTTTCATTCCACCCCACTCGGTTTCGTACGGGTGTTTGAGTCCCGTTTTTTGGAGTGTAGGGTGCTTTTGCTGAGTAATGTGCGGTCGGTTAGCAGGATCGGTCGGAGATAACAATGAAGCAGTTGATGTGGTTTGGCGAACCCTAAACGAACCGAAGCGCACCCGCGAAGGGTCGTTGAAGGGTCAAGCCGGTGTGGTCGAAAGAGGCGACCCTTTTTGCGCTTGCGTGCGCTCAAAAGGAGCAACGCCAACAGCGCTAGCGCACAAAATCCAGAGCATCCCCCGTCGATCGGGTGACCTTAATTTGGCTCGTGCGCACGGGACGTTTTGGACCACAGCGTCCAACGGCACGACCAGATTCCGGCCGAGTGATGAGGAATCCGTGTCCCGGAAAGCGCATTCCGACGAACGGAACCTGGCCGGTCTTCCGTGGTATGACTGCGGCTGCTTCATGCGCTTAACGGGTTTCGCCCCGTGGAGTTTATGGGCACCGTGGAGTCCGCTCGTTGGTGGGACCCAGATTTGAGGTGCTCGCGATAGAACGTTTTAATTGTGCTACTCCTAACTGCATCGAGCCTTGGCGACCGGTTCGGTAAGATTAGGATCTCGAGGCAGCAGCATGTATCTCTCGCCCTAAGGGCCAGCGGCCCCAGTTGGCCTATTAGAGATCGTGATCGGTCGGAACATAATGCACCACGTGCACCAGACAGGCGCCGAATCCACCCTTTCGGTAGGGTGTGTTTTTTTCGTTGCACCACTGACAGAAAGAGGGAAGCCTTTTTTGATTGAATTTAGCTAATCATCGCGCTAACCGACGAGACGAGGATCGGTATGGTAATTGGAAACATCAAATCGTACCGACGCGCGATCGTGTCAGATTTACGTAACGGCTGCTCGTGGGACCAATCATCGGATGATTGATTGGATGATCGTTTCCCGCGTCTCGTGGTTTAATTCGATTGTTGTGTGAGATTTTGCTTCCATTTCTATCCACCTCGTGACGTTTAGGACTCTCGTGGGAAGGCTACCAAAGACCGCTGATGGAGTCAAGTCCCTGAGCGCGTCGTCTCTTACCTAACCTGCTAAAACCGTGTCGTTAGCTCGTGGATTAGCGATTGCAACAGTGTGGTGCACCTGCCCGTGGAAGTCCACCCAAACGCCCAGTCACGAATGCGCTGTCCCGGGTTTAATCCACTCCAGGCCAGTGGGCCGTGAGCTGGGCGCTGGGATTGACCGCAGATTTACGGTGCAACCGGTGGCCCGGAAATGGGTTACTTCTCGTGCGACGCCGCCCGGGATGAAAGTAGAACGAACAGATTAATCCGCTCCAGCGTCGGCGTCCAGACCTAGACCTAGAGGGCCACTCGGTGGTTGCCGGTACCGGTAATTTGTGCCTAATGATGGTTCGAGCCCGAAACGAATGCACAACACGGGATGCATCGGGGCGTGCACTTTGGTGTGGCTTTGGTGCAACCACAACTGGGCCAAGATAACGTGACGGACGGTCGGGCGTGCATTAGAAGTATGATTGCAGCTGCCCTTCTGATCGTGCCTGCGCTAGCTTTTGCGCCTGAACTAGTTTACTTTCTCTCGTGGTACTCGCTGGTGGACGCGAGTTCCTTCATTAGACGTTCTTTATTCTCTGCCCGAGACCGCGATCGTGAGCTCGAGCACATGCGCCTAGCCGACCTGGAGTAACATAACGAAACGATCGAAGAAAACCCGGTACTGTTGGAGTTCCGGATTGTTGCGGTTCTGTTGCAACGAGGCAATTTTTTTTTCTTTCACGTTTCGGTGGTCGGGTTGGGCCGACAAACGTTGATTTGACATTTCCAAAACAGGATTCGCTGGTGGCTGAACTTTAAAACTAATCTCTCGTTATGCTAATGACGCTGTATTATGTTGCTTTGTAGTCAGATAATGAGCGTTTTTTATGATTCTAAGCATTGGGGCAAGAATATAGATTGATTTATGGGCGTTTTTTGGAATTGTGCCCCCCATAAAAGTGGATCCAAAGTTACTAACCAGTGCTCATCACCCTCGGACGGAAGCGCACCATTACCAGTGTGGCCTTAACATTCCAATCGGTACTGTCCGTGAGCGGAAGAAACACGGCACCTGATAAAAATGCGCAACCACTCGTCCGGCTACCTAATGGAATTACGATTAAATGCAATTGAAATGAACTCATCCTGCACGCGGAGCCAATCGATTTAATGCTAATTGTTGCCGCTTACCGGGCATCTGGGCTGGCAGCAGATAATAGACACGTTAGTCAGCGCTTCCCGGAGAACGCCCTGAGAACCTCGGCACACGGCGTGATCCGGTAAGCTGCCGTCACGTAGCCGTGCAAGGGCCGGCAAGGGTAATTAATAGCGAACTGAGGGTGCAAGGGTCCGAAGGTTGGATGAATCGGACGCTTAAATCAACACGGGCGGGAAATCGATCGTAATTGAGGGGGAAATACCGTGCGCGGGCATGGTCAGAAGCGGGAAAATGCTCGTATGAACAAAATGGCGCAACTACGAATGAAGCAGACGTGCAATCAATTCCTTTCAATGCGTCATTCAGAGCGTCTCCGATATGAGCGTCGCTGCAATCAGGCTCGAAGATGAGAGGCTTTACATTGACAGCTTGTTATTTGTGCGTGGAAATACTGTGGCAGGATTCGTCGAACCCGTGGGTAATCCTGGCGATGGAAGCAGTTCAACTTGCTTTTTTTTTCCTGCAACACCCGAGAACCCGAAGATCCCTTTGGGAAATGCATTACTGGTGCAAGTAGCAACGAGTTGCCGAGTGGAGCACCAGATGCATCCTTTTGCAAGCGTTTGTTTTATTTACGATCTCTCGGCGCCAGCTGCAAGGAATGCTGCTTTGATTGATTAACGCGCCTCAGAATGAAGCTGTCAAATGAGCGATGGACACGATCTGCGATCAAGTTACTGGAGGCGTTGCCGTGTTTATGGTAAAAGGGTATCCTTGCCTCCCTGCACGCAAACGTGTGAAATAAATTGGACGGTGTTAATGTTTAATGTACTGCGAGCCGATGGTATCGGTCTGAATGGACGCTCATTTGTCCGATGACTGCAACGCAAGAACGCACGAGAAGATGCAGCTGCCTTTGCTTGATGAACGTGCATATGTTTGTTGAATTGTTTGTTTTGTTTCTTAGCGTGCCGTTTAATTGCATGCGTATTTTTAAAGGCTCAACTCGTTCTACCATCCTGACGTCCATTTTCCATTCAAAAATTTCTGCACGCTCAATTTCAGCTGCATCCGTCCACGGTGGGTTTTGCCTCTCTTGGACCTTTTCGTTTGCAACGATGTTGCCGCAGAGTAACCCGTGAACTTATGCATTTTACTGATACAAACAGGCGGCTTTGTGGTAGTCCATTCGCTGTTCAAGCCCGCGGGCACTCGATCACAGTTGTCAATGGGCGGAATTGATGGCACACGTCGCAAATCCCGACAGGGAGCGTTAAACATTGTATCGTTTTGGCACGAGCAGCGCTCTCCCGACAGGGCAAGCAAACTAGTTTTCTCCTTCCTAAAGCCCTGCGGCGTAAAATGCTCCCTTCAATGCACCTTCCAGACGGACCAGACCGCAGAATTTGCTTAAAGTATGTTCTTTCTTTTCGCTTCTCAGCGGCCCTTTTCCCTGAACACGGAGGCCTGGCATCCTTGCGGGAATGCTTAGCTCTAATTAAGATGCTTCTCTAAACGTCCGTCCGTTGGTGCGAAGCTGCACACCGCCCGACTGCAGCTGGTGCTGACCCGATTGGGCCTGGCGGCTATTTGGCGCTGCGCCTCGATTGCCCTAATCTCAGTTCGTTCCCTTTGTGCGGCGATTCAGGCCTGTCTTTACGCTGCATCAACCCAAATTGCACCGGGATCGTGATCGGACCATCAGCCGATCAGGTCGCTCAGACTGGCAGGGCGGGTTCTGGCGAGTTTCATCGGATCCAGGGCATCGGTGATGTAAGGTCACGATCACGATGCCACGCGATACAACGCGCTAGAAAGGCAAGCGTGCTTTCCCAAAAGGCGCGCCAGCCGGATCCTAGCGGACATGGTGCACCGAAGATCGATTGAGATGGTTATTGCGATTTAAATGCTTCCGACAACGAAATGTGGTGCAATTTACTCACGGCGCGAGTTTGATCACCCTGTACTTGGGACCAGGGCGCGGCATTTACGCTAAATCTCACACTTAGGTGTCGGATGCCGTTGATCGGTTGGGTAGCTCGCGCCACTAAATTGAATCGTGGGGCAGCCTCTCCGGCAGCCTGGCGATCGTCCGTGTATGTAGGTTTAGAAAGGGATCCCGATATTGTGTTAGTTGTCGCTGCAGGATACGGATCGTAAGGCGAGCACGCCGAAAAGACGCTAAAAATCAAGGAAAATTGCACGTTCGGGCGATTCTCTAACAGCACCTTAGAGGCATAGCTATTAGAAGAGAAATGCGTACATTTAAGAGTGACCGCATCCACGTGCCTTTTAAGTAGGTAGAAAGGTCACATATAGACGCTTTTCACTTCGAAGTATATCTTCACCGCGCAAAATGGTTTATAGCGGAAATGTACGTTCGAGCGATAATCACAACGATTAGATCATGGTGGTCGCAATCGTGTTTAGTCATTAATGTTTCGTCCAAGGTTGGCAACGCTATTAGGGGCTATTTTGGCACGTGAGTAAACGAAGCGTGCCAGACATAAGCAAAGCAACCATTCTCCAACGGCAAGCCAAACATTTAAACTGGACAAAAATACACCACGACGCTCGCTAGGAGTTGGAAGGTATCGCCATTTTCCGGAAGCTTTCTCGCTTTCGGTCGATCACTCGGTAAGGGACGAAAGCAAAATAACCACAAGAAAAATTCGCAACGCGATCGAGCCTTATCCACGAAACCGTTGATGGTCGCGCTGGCTGGGCATCAACGCACGTAAACGGTTGCATGTAGCCGCACGTGCATTACGCCATTATGCCCATTGATAAAGGCAATTGCGTTGAGAGAGAGAGCAAAAAAAAAGGGCCAGACCTTTGGAAACCAATTACGACCGGTAAAGTAACGATTGGGACGTTCAAAGCGAACAACGAAAAACGAAAGACACAAACAAAGTGATAATTTGGCTTGCGTAATGGCAATGGAAAACGAAAATACTTCACGGTGAAGTGCGGGAACAAATCACAAATAATGACACACGAATGGATGTGTATGTAAGAAAAGCGCTGCCCTTCAGCGAAGATGTAATGTGTAATGTGATAAACAAGTGATAAATCTTATACACCGAAAGCATACGGAAACGATCGCAGTCCAAGATTTGTGCGAAGGACAATGGCAATCATTAATGCTGCCCTTTGTGGCCGGAAAATCACGCACAAAACCTTGAAGCGAATGAAGCGTTAGCCCAACTAACGCCCTAAAGCCCTCGGATGCTGGGTTGGGCGCGATTTGTAGGTCGCACTTTGTAACAAATTCGAGCCCGCGATAACGGGAAATCGCAGTGGCCGAGTCGAGCTAATTCTTGTCAGAATCCGAAATTTATTGCCCTCGCTCCCCTTTTTGGTCAGATAGAGCAAAAGAGCCGCGAGTGGGGTGGAGACGAATACATAAAAAAAAACACAGTACCCAACAAACCTGGTCGTCCATTATTCTACGGGTCGATTTTGTAGGTCGCACGCGTACACCTTCCGGCCGATGCATGCCACCGGACGTCGCCATTTTCTCCCTGCCAAGGGCATACCGGGCGGATCGGCGGATCCCGGTGCCATTATTTGTAATCCATTATCATAAATTGCATTGTTCCGCATAAATTGCATTATGCACGGTTTGGTCGTCGCCCTGTCCGCTTGCTGGACAGCCTGCAGCTGCATTCAATGCGTCGCGATGGCGTGTGCGCGCGCGCGCGTGCGAGAACGAGATGCTGCGCGGGGGTTTTCGTTGGGGGTGGATGTAAATTTCACCCACCGTTCACAGTGCACCAGGTAGCAGTCGGTTTGCTATTTTGGACTCGCGGTGCCACGGGTACCGACCTCAGGTAAGGTGTCAACGAACAACAAAGTGGTGAACACCGACCCGAAAACGGCCGGGACAATGGGGCTGGGAAATCCCCGATTTGGCTGAGCAGATTTCCAGAGCCTGTGCCAGGCGAAAAGCTGACCGATCGTGGTCGCTGGCGGCGGGGAAAGAGAATGAACAACACCCTCGTTGCATCCGCATTTCACCGGAGCTGTGGGGTCCGTTTTTTCCGTTTATTTCAAATTCCGAAAAGCGACGAAACCAGAAGGAAACATAATGCTTCGTGATCGGGGAATAGATATTTTTTCCGCTATTTCTTGACTCTGTTATGTGCGATTAGCTCGCGCTCGGGGGTAAGTAACGATCGCAAAAATAGAATAACAACACTAAACGCAACGTTAACAACAGCCGCGTTACTAATGCTGTGCACTGCCGCTGCCTGAAGCATTAATAAACAAAAAGTAAAAGCTAATAACCGATGCCGCTACACACTGACTGCTTGATGAAACGTCAACCAACTCGCCGGGACTGCCCCACGAAGGCATCGGATTACTCTTCTCGACCAGATGCCGGCTTAAATAATTGAATCGAATCCTATGCGAGCGGGAGTGTCGATGTCAGTGATGCATGGCTGGCTGGAGATGTATTAATAGACGGCGACAAAAACCAGCGACACAACCCATCACGGTGCATTCCTTCCCGCTATACCGGGTCCTGTCCGGTGCTGTAAGCTGATTCTCAGAGAAAGTTTTCCCGAACGGTCAATAGCCATCGAGACGGGTAGGTTTCAAGGGCCAACCCTTGCCGCTAATCGATCACTTGACTCTGACTTTGACTCGCAAGAAAAACTGTTGCACTTTTCGCTGGCATGCATCAGACAGCAAACCCCACCAACGTCTGTCGTGGGCTGTCGACAGTGCCATATCTCATCCGAGTGGGCTGGCGATTTAATTTATGTTTGTCCGCCCATGCGAAACGCCGCTCGGTTGTTGCAAAATCAATCTCCATCTCGATCGATTTCCCACCCCAGGGACGTGGTCTTGATGGGGCCAACCTCGCACTGGTGGCGTGCGCTCGTAATAATCGAGATGATTTTTCACTTTCGATTTTCGCGCCTGCCCCGATTGTTTGTCGGAGCTTTTGTTTGCTTCAACCACCGTCCGGAGCATCGCTTCACCGACGCATAGCTTGGCCAGGGGGTGCCTTAAGTGGGCTTCGACCGTTTATTCCGGCGTGATGGTTCTCCGTTCGCCACCGTTCGGCTCGGTTCAACGATTCCTGCGGCTGAGATATGAGTCCCTTTAACGGGCATCGTTCTCATTAGCATCAACTTTTCGGAAGCTTCGGGCTAAATCTGGAAATGCTTTTAAGTGCACGTGGTGTAATGACTTATTCATCGAGCTCGCGCAGAGCAATAAGCTGCCCGTTCGCGTAGGTGGAGCTGTCCGAAGACAAAGAAACCAAACGGTAATGATTTGTTATTGACGCATGCAAGCCGACCGGATTGGGCAGGTCGGAGATCACTTGCTGTGTTCGGAATAGGGTAAGGTAAACCACAAGAAGGTAGAGTAGTTTTAGAGGAACGACTCACAAGAAACCCACCCGTTGGTGGGTTCTGCTCCGCACGATGGCGTAGCTTTTGCACTGTAATGGAAGCCATTCCGAAATTTATGCCGCAAGGTCATAAATCGCTGGCTCTTGTGTGCCTTCAATTGAAGGTTCATCGCTCAAGGACGTCTCACGGAGCACGGTAGGAGGCTTCTCGAGTGGCACGGCACGAAACCACCGATACGAATTCCGTTATCAATGTGAATGGGCGGAAATACGAGGGGTACGTGCAAAAACGCATTAATTGAAAAATCAATTTATAATTAATGGACGCTCCTAACGAAGTCACCTTCGTTTGCGGGCGACCGAATAACGCATCACCATTCCGCGAATCGAAGAAGGTCATCAGGAGGGATCCCTCTTCATCGGAAGCTCATTAGACACGATCCAATTACGTCTTCCTTCGCGACACTTCATTAGAGACGAGCGGATGCGATAGGAGCGTATGGTTTTTCTTTGCTTCTAAGCACAGTTTCTGAGATTACATTTTTCGACTGGCCACGGCCGGTACCGGCACCCGGGACCTAGATGTGCCCCATTCCAGCCAGATGCCGTCCCAAATTCCACACCTCAAATGAGTGGCTTGATAGTAAAGGGGGATGTGAACAGCACGATGTTTCGTGGGATGCCCTTCACGTACCGGTGGCCGAATTGCGCATAGCAGTTGCTTGCAAAGTTTAGGTCAGCATCTAGCTTTCGGGGTTTTTCGAGGGAAAGTAGCAACAAATTTTCCACTTTAAACCGAGGGCTGGCCCGTTGCCGCTGATGATGGTGCTGGGGATCGCAAATCTCATCATCGCGCTAGGGGAAGACACTTCACAGAGTGATGATGCTTCAGCCAAAAAAAAAAAATAGTTGTAACAACTTTGTTCCACATTCGAGTACGTTGGTTTGTGTTGGATTGGTAGCAAAGGTTGTCAATGGATCGATTCGTTACAAACACATTTGGGACGGGATGGCTAAGGGCCAGCAAATAAGCGACTTCTTCAGCGGCACGAAGCAGCTACAACGCGAGCCGAAACGGATGTTAAATCAGCCGCATTGTTCGAATTGATTTCCAATTTGTGCGAACAACTAGCAGCACGTGAGTGCGTTAATTGGATTTCATAGAAAAAAGGGCAACACACGCCCAAAAACCGATCATACAATCACAGGGCGGTCTGAGATGGGGTTCGTCGCTTAGACGGTGAGTTGAAGTCTTTTGTTCCCGGACCACGAGTCGAAGCGTCAATTCGTCGTTGTTGCTGTCGCTTGGTGTAATCTCATGCAATAATGTTAGGGAATTGTTCCCATTGCTTTATGCTGTAGCATTCCAACCGAAAAAAAAACTTTACACACGTAAAACGAGGCACTAGTCACGTTCCTAATGCCGATGCTTCCTATTAACAAACTCATTAATATCACATTCGCGCAATCGAAGTCTCTCAAACGATAACAGCTCATAAAGCTGTCACAGCACGGGTTTGTACAATTTGTTATTACATTTTAACGAGCCGGGCCGCTTCCCGCCGAACCGCTGGCCAATGATGTTCTTTTCCTTTTGTGTTTCTCTCACTTTCCTCAATCCGGCATCTGCAGCGCACCGAGGAACGCTCCGTCCAGTTGGCCGTGCGAGTACACAAAACGCTGGAGCTGGCCGACGACAAATTCTACGTTATCACATGCGGCAAAACGGGATTCGCGAGGTAAGTGCCATCGAGAATGCGTCCCTATTCACCGCGACGGGGACTCGCGGAACGCCCCACGTCGTCTCGAACGAACCTGGGGCTGACTGGTGGTTTGGAAAAGGATGTGGGGATAAAGCAGCATTACGCCACCCGAGCGCGATTAGTGCTAATGAGATAGAAACGTGTCATGATCGTTCTAGCAGCACTAGACGTCCCACCGAGGAGGCCGTGGTTCTAAGGCCACGAGGTGCGTGTGGCACAGTGAGAGCAGGCTTTTTAGTAGGTGTAAAATTTATGGAAGGTTCTGCAAGCCCCCGACACTGTCCGTCGCGAATCCATCGCACGGGTATGCGGGCGAATGAGCGAGTGGTCCGTGACAGTGGCCTTCATGAATATTACAGCAACCTCCCCACACACCACGGAATCGATGGTCATACGTCGAGTGAAGTGGTACCGCTCATGATCCTGTCCTTTTTTGAGCAGCTTCAGCCGTGTTTCGTGTCAATGCAATCGAAGCACCGTGCGTCGGTTGGGGTGAGATCGCGTGCCATTGGTGAAGCTTTTGCTAATGTCTTCATCAATCACAATGCAGCTGATGGAGAGGGCTTTCAAGGACACGTTTATCCTTACGAAGCGACATGCAAATTTGGTTGGCAATCGAGCAATGGGAACTGCGGGCGCTTTCCGAATCTTTTCCACCTGAAATTAATTTACGATACCTTCCCTGCAGGGACGATAGCGGTGCGGTGGCGTTGAAATTCCTCGACAGCACCGGACGGCGCGTTCGCGAGACGGTTTACAATCGCGAGTACACGATCAAGGCGGAAGTTACCAACCCGAACGGTACGTACGGGATACGGGTGAAGAACTGCTTCGCCTTCAACAAGAAGAACATGTCCGTGGCGCTTATCGACGAGCGAGGGTAAGATTCTTCCGTTACTGCTGCTGAGCTGCGCTGCGCTGTTAGAACTTTTAAATCATGTGCAATTTGCTCTTGCTTTTTCTGCTTGCCTGCCCAGCTGCCCACTGAAGAACGACACGATGACGCGATTCCGACCGAGTGCGGACGGTACGAGTGCCACCGCGCAGATCACTTCAATGTTCAAGTTCGCCGAGGGCTCCGAGGTGCACTTCCAGTGTGACGTGGTGCAGTGTAATGGCCGCTGCCCGGATCAGGACGAGGGCATGTGCACAGGCGATGCGAACGCCTTCGTAAAGTCAGCCCGCGCCCTCGGACAGGTCGACGATGGAATGCTGCTGGCGGCGACGACCGTCTTCGTGATCGATCCTGCCTTTGCGCCCGGTGAGTAAGCGACTCGAGTAACTGTGTGAACCAGAAACAGTTGTGACAGCAGAAAGAATTACTTCAAGAGTTTGTGCGAAAACTAACCTAAAACGCCTATCCGCCTTCCAGTGATTTCTCCGATCTGCGACGACACCGGTATCCGTCCGCACTGGTTGCTGTGGTTGACCATCGCACTAGGTGTCCTGTTCCTGATCATGCTTCTCATGAACATCTTCCTCTGCACGGCCATGAGCTGCAGCTGTGCCCAGACTGAGGTAAGTATTAAGCTTACGTTCCTGTCTGCGAGCGTGGACCCAGTAACCTAACCGACCTTTGCTTGTTCCCGCAGATCATCGAGAAGGAACCGTCCATCATCGAAGAGTACGATCCGTACCGAAGTTGGCACGGGTCACAGTATGGATCGCGTTACTCACTGCATGGCGGGCGCGAGGGCGGACACAACAAGGGCTACACGAGTGGCGGCAGCACGATCCACTCGAATCGATCGCTGCCCATCGATTCGGATCATTACGCGATCGTCCACAGTCGGCCAGGATCCCGGCATTCCGGGCTGCATGGACATCGGCCTCGCGGCCCACCGAGCAACATGTAAAGGCGTGCGCGTGTGTGATTGCGTGAGTGGCAGAATGTGAACCATTGGTTTTCCCGTTCGAGTTCCCCTGTCCAGCCTGTCCACTTACGTTCACGACTTCCGCCAAGCAGACGACGGTACCCGCGAGGACGATGATCGTGTAATGCATCCGGGCACGCACCTACGCAGGCAATTGTAAATAACTCAACGTGCGCGTGTGCATTACGGTGGTTTTGGGACAACGCCTTCACGGGGCACCGTCCCGTGAAGGATTTAAATGTATTGAAAATTAATCACGCTCCTGAGGATCATCGTTTCAACCAGCAACAAATATTACGAACAAAAGATTTCATGCCTTACATAAGTGTACGAGAAGCAAACCCAGCGCCAAAATACGTGAATCCGTATTTTTCTTCAAAATCGTTTTCCACGAGACCGATTTTTATAAAAAAAAAACCAACCGTACGGTTACTGATCGTAGCTGAGTGGTACACAGTCCTTACTAGGGATGAGCTGTGCGGCGTATTTTTCGCAGGAACCGGTAACCGGCCAACCGCAGACTGACAAATGCCATGTAAATGTACGTCTTTTCGCTGGGGAGTGTAAACATGTGACAGGGAAAAAGGCGCACAACAGTCCGGTTTCGACAGACGCGAGGATGAAAGTGGAAATAATCCGAAATCTAGTAACGAATGTAATTTTACGCCTCCACAGCAGGGTAAATCAAAACATAAAACTTAAGTAAAGCCTCGTTGGACTAGCACAGTAAGTGGATACGCAGGAACTGCTTCAAACTGTACACGCGCATCTTAAATTAGAAGCAGCATAATTGAGCAATATTGACTAGAATAATAAATTTAACCAAGCAGAGAAAAAACTAAGCTGAAAAACGACCGCAAAACAATTAAAACAGGCGAGGGATGAAAAGGAATTGCTCTTAAATGTGTAAATTTTTGTGTAAGACAAAGTAGATAATAAAACTACCGACTAATAAAACGCTAATTAGTTTCTCCCTCTTTTATATGCAACAGAAAGAAACTGGGTCACATTTATCGACATACGATTTACAGGTATCGCTCATACGAAGAATCGAATGCAAAAGTTGTTCTTTTCGAAGTATGAAAACCGTATTTTTATTAACTAGATTACGTTTCTTATTGAATATTCTTGCGATGCGCAGTGTCGATAACAAACGCTGTGTAGTTACAAATCAATCGCCTATCGTAGAGCACTTATCCCCTACTTTACTAGGTTTGCTAAACGCTTCAGGTAGTATACTACAAAATTACTACCAGCTGCACTGTTTAATATTGTAAAATTATGTACCGTACAGCTGATCCGCATTGCTTGGAAAAATCTACACAAAGATGTCCTTCTATGAAATGATTAAATGAACACCATCAACTATCCATATATTTATATATTCCTCCGTTGCGTTTCATGACTGATGACTGACGATCTTGTGCTCCGTAAACATTGGAAGCAATGCTGATACGTCTCACTTATCGTATTCTACGGTGTGACCAAATAAAACGTATGCCTTATGAGAACTGGCATATGGCTTAAAAAATTGCAAACAAAAATGCAAGCTAATGCCGACTAAAACACATTCCTATATTTGCTGTTCGCTCGCTCCCTGATTATCAATTGTCGTCTAATTTCGACGCTCTGAATGTTATTTGAATGTTTTTCGTTACTTTATCTGCAGATGCTGTACGCCTGTTGGGACTATTTGAATCTTCGTTATTGCCCGACATACATACATCGGCTTCCACTGTATCGGTTGACATTAATCGCACAACTTTGGGCACTTCAGGAGAAACATCTCGGGCAACAGTACCTACAGAAAAAGATACCGAAATCAGAATAACAAATGCAACTACACTAAACACTATACTTTGCACTACACACTTACCGTGCCTCTTTTCGGTGTTCTGAATCGTTATTTTAAACCGCGATACCATCGAAGCAGGAAGGGCTGGTCCTTCTGGGACCTCGAGCTGATCATCATGCTCATAATGGAAACCGTGCGGGTCATCATCTTCCTCGTCTTCCTCCATTTGCATTCGATCATGCTTCGAGGCGCTACCAGTGATATTTCCTTCATTGGAACCGGTCGATTTTGATCCATCTAGTGCCGGTCGTTCATACCCAGCATTGTTGCGACCTTTGGATCCATATTCCTCTAGATACTTAATGTCGGCTTTGAAACGAGCCTCCACCGCCTCGATGCTTTCCATCACCTCTTGTCGCTTTTGTTCCATCATTACTGGTAGAAATTTAAAAAAAAAAAAAAAAAGAAAACAAGTGAGCCAATTTGATATCTACTGGAAGCATGCTCCTTTTTATCTACTTACTCTGGTGTTCCTGTCGCCAATCTGTTAATTTCCTCTCCGCAGCAGCGTTCATTCGCTTTGGTAGATAGTATATCGAGGGATTCGTTTTAGTTTTGATAAAGTTTTGCAACGGTTGCTTCGAATTTTCCCACATTTCAAGATCTTTCAATTTTGCCACCTTTGCTTCCAACGCCCGTATTTCCAGCTGCTGCCGCTTTCGGTCCGTGAACAAGCACTGCTTTTCTTTACGCATGTTTTCCCGTTCCATTTTCTCTTGCTCCTCGAGCTTCTTCTCAATCATTGCTTTCTTCTCCTCTTTAGATTTCAGTTTCGACTCTTCCTGCGAGAATTTTTGCAACGTGCCCAGCAGCGAACCGAATATACGCCGGTTGCGGGCACGGGACCGTTCGTCGGATCCCTGAGCGGCAACGATATCTTCCTTGGTTGGTTGTTCTTTGATAACGCGCGAGAAAATTCGTGGCTTTTCATACTCCACGTCGCGATTCGGTGGTCCTGAGAGTCGACTAAAAACCGACTTCGTTTCTCCTATGGCACGACGTTTGGCTGGATTCTGACCAAGGTCCGAATATCGCCTGTCCTGCTCCCGGCGCTGTCCTAACGCATGTGGCGCATCGAAGCCGATTGAACTTCTTTTCCTCGAATCGAAAGCATCTCTCATGGCTGCATTATTTCCGTTTCCCCCAATCGGTGCATTTGGGCCACGACCATTGTTGTATTGCTCGGTGTTAGACGGATCCCGGCCTATTATTCTTCTGATGTTTTCATTCAAGCCTTTGAGGTTGCTCCTTGCACGATCCAGCGCCTGCTGCAAATCGTTATAACCCTTCATGACTTCCGTTGCCATAGTGAATTAAAATGCGAGCCAATCTGTAGACGAGGATAGAAAACACCCCGTAATGCCAATAATTCAATTTCTCACTTATATTTTTTCCCTAATGCATAAGTTAAACAATAATCAATTTGTTTCTTTTTTGGTTATCTTCTCTTTTGCTATTTTGACATTTTGTCAGCTTACACAGAAGCAAAGCGCCAGTATGGTGTATAGCGGAAAAACAAAGAACTATTTGAATAAAGTAACCGAACTTTCAGTTGTATATAAATTTATTTCATGCCAATGCATAATGCGTATTTATTTATTTTTCATTTAAAACAAACTCTTTGCTATAAATGTCACCAAACAATTTGATATTATTGAATAAACACGCATGAAAATGTGCAACTAATTCAGGTGCATGCTGTCAGCTGGCAGGCAACCTTGTCAAGGAGTAACTGAATCACAACAACAATATCCCTGCTGTCAAACTCGTAGAAATCGGCAGCGCGGTGTTGGCAAAGCTAATCACGCTTTTCTTATCAACGAAAAACGCAAATTGATCACCTATTTGAATGAAAGTAAAGTGTTGATCCATCACGAAATAATGAGCAATCTTCCGAGTGTTGAACAGCTAAAGTTGCAGGAAAATCATGACAATATAAATCCCGTAAATCCGTCTGCTGCTGTGGCGGGCGATGGGGAGGATGTGGTTGATCCATGGACTGTTACCAGTTCCTCCGATGCAGGAATTGATTATGATAAATTGATAAGTGAGTATGTCCGTTGTAAGACAACGTATAACAAAATAATATAGTCCATGTGTTGCATGTTGGCTCTTTTCAGAACGTTTTGGAAGCTCACATATCGATAAAGAACTGATCGAACGGTTGGAAAAGGTCGCTGGAAAACCGGTTCATCATCTGATTCGTCGCGGTATTTTCTTCTCGCATCGCGACTTGCACACGCTCCTTAATGCAGTGGAGGCGGGCAAAAAGTTTTACTTGTACACCGGTCGCGGACCTTCGTCAGATTCGATGCATTTGGGTCACCTGGTGCCATTTATCGTAACCAAGTAGGTACAGGTGAAGGGTCGGCCGTGACGTTTAGATCTGAATGATGTAAATCTGATGTTGTATTGCAGGTGGCTACAAGAAGCGTTTGATGTTCCGCTAGTAATTCAGCTAACCGATGATGAGAAAACTTTGTGGAAGGACTTAACGATCGAGCAATCGATGCGTATGGCACGAGAAAACGCGAAAGATATTATCGCTATTGGCTTCGATCCGAACAAAACGTTCATTTTTTCCAATCTGCAGTTCATGGGATTGTGTCCCCAGTTTTATCAGAACATTATTCGTATCCAAAAATGCGTAACCTTCAATCAGGTGAAAGGAATTTTTGGCTTCGGTGACTCCGATGTGATTGGAAAAATCGGTTTTCCAGCGGCTCAAGCAGCACCCGCTTTTTCCACAACCTTTCCCTTCATTTTCGGAATGGACAAGCTGCCGGTACTGATTCCATGTGCAATCGATCAAGATCCTTACTTCCGGATGACACGAGACGTATCACCTAGGCTTGGTTTTCCTAAACCAGCGTTAATCCATTCGAGCTTCTTTCCTGCTCTTCAAGGAGCAAAGACAAAAATGTCGGCTAGCGATGCCAACTCAGCCGTGTTCCTTACAGATACCGCAAAGCAAATCAAAACAAAGATAAACAAACATGCTTTCTCGGGTGGACGACAAACGCTGGAAGAACATCGCGAGTTTGGTGGTAACACGGACATCGATGTGAGCTACCAACTTCTTCGCTTTTTCTTTGAAGATGACGTGGAATTGGAGCGGATTCGTGTGGCTTATGGAAAGGGTGAACTACTTAGTGGAGAAATTAAGAAGATCGCCATTGAAACGCTTCAACCTATTGTACTCGAGCATCAGAGCCGGAGAAAAGATGTAACCGATGACGTGCTAAATATGTTCCTTACACCGAGGAAACTGAACTACGATTTCAGTACTAGTTCCTGTGCTGATAGCCCCAACGGATCCGGTTCGGAAACGAAGAAAAAAAATAAAGAAAAAAAGGCACCTAAGCAGAACTAGCTGCGCTCACGGCGACGTTGATGGCAAACAGCAAGCAATTATCGGTACTTTAGAGGATTATGATGGAAGCCACATCATCAATTATCCTTATGACTTTCGGCTCCAGTGCTTCTATAAAATACTTTGCAATGTCTAAAAACACAGACATCCACTGCGGAATAGATTTGCCTTTCGAGCGTGCAAGTGGTCGAAGTATGAAGAAAAGAAAAGTTGAATATTTATTTATTTTATTTATAGCCGCGCTGTTGCTTAGCTTTTTTTTGCAAAAAAAAGATGCACGGTGATGAATAAACTTTAAATACAAAAAACACAGACCGTTGTCTAACGTAAATGAATTTCTGAAACACGTACATATTTTTTATGTAAAATAAATATTGAGAACATGTATAAATTTTTCAGGTTCGTTGTTTGGAGTCTTTCTTGCAAAAAAATGAAATAAAACTTGTATTAGATCGAAATATTTTAAGCAATGTAATATGTAAATCGATGTTAATTAGTTTAACAATTCATGCATTGCTGTTAATAAACAAAATGTTGTTCAAATTGAAAAAAATGTCGCCTGTGAGATTTAATGCATTTTAATCATCATTGAATGCCTTTTGATCATCGTCAAAAAATAGCTTTATATACGGATGAATGACGCTACTTTCGGTATCGCACATTAGACCGCTTCGAGTTAGGAGTCGGAAATTGAACAAGGAAAAAACGTGAAAAAAGCTACCTGTCGCTCCTTGCGGCTGCCTGTTGTATCGTTGTACGTTATAAGAAGATAAATGATCCTTTCAAGAGCGAACAAAAGAGTCCTGCCGAGACGGACACTGTGATGCTGCTCTACATTCATCGCTTTATATTTAACAACGGTCCACGAAGCAACGACGCTTGGCGGCAACACTTGTGCACACAACTCGCTACCGTGGGTGACGATCGATTTTCTGTACGGAAGCAGCAACGGTGGTGTTGCGGGGGGGGAATACAAGCCATTGGGAGAAAAACTTAGATTGTAACGATACGAAGCACGTCGCGTTGAAATATAAAGCATAGCTGATCGAAACAAGCGTGGAAGCAAATAAAGAGTGACAATATTTCCATATCAATTCAGGGCGAGACGGTCCTTGGAGAGCGAACGTCTCCACCGTTTAGAGGAAACTGTACGCTCGCGTGCATTAGTGTCGATCGGGATGTCTCGCGAGAAGTTTCTAAACTAAGTAACAAGAATTGTCATTTTTGTGAAGAAAAAAAAACATCGTACAGTGGAAATTTAAAGATGACTCCATGGAAACTGCGACACGTGTTATTAAGTTCCCCATGTAAGAAGAACTAGTGAAAATGGTGCAATGCAAGCTTCAAGCGAGCACGTAGCTTAATTAGTGATACAGTGCAAATATCGTGCCACTTTCATTTATACTGCATGCTTACGAAGTGACGAATACGTAATGAACATAGCCGATCTCATTCCGATCGATCTCACCAATGATCGCGAATATCCAGTCGTATGCAGTACATCTTTATCTGCTGGAACCGATGCAATCCACCGCTCGTTCGACTCATCACCCATTGGTTACGTCCACGTGCCTACACCAACGTACCCGTCGATTGCTCCCGTATCCGCTTCGGATACGAGGATTTTTCCGTCCACGTCATTAGAACGCCGGTATCCCACGAGGCGCACCACTAGTCTGATCGGCACGAGTTTTCCTGCCTTAGCAGCGGCGGTAACCTCAAGTGAAATTGATAAATGTTCTGATGTTGCCGGTACCACGATCCCGGCCAGTGCGCTCAAGTTGACGCCTCCTCGATCTTCACCACCTGCCACGTTGTTACAGGCGAACGATGCAGAACGTTCATCGACGCCAATATTTGCGATGGACTTTACGCGCCTTTGCAGCAGCAAAACCGGAGAGGAAAACGATCGGTTGGCGAAGAACGTCGAGCTTTCGTTTGTCAACATCGACACGGCCACGGAGGGAATACAATCCACGCCCAGCGGGAGTGGATGTTCCACCGGTCTACGATATCCGACGAACTCGTCCAATTCGTCTTCTTCGTCGGCAGCCGATCTGTTGAACCACTGCGATGTAAGTCTTTGGCGAAAGCGCGCACTTGAGATAGAAAAAGGTACGTTTAGCTGCCGCTCGCGCGTGTAGCAGGATTTTTACAGGAAGTGTTACACTAATTAACCTTTTTTTTTGTGTCGCACTATGCGTTTTTGGCTTAGATTACAAAAAATCGGCCTGTGATCGCGAACGGACGAGAATGCGGGATATGAACCGTGCTTTCGATATGCTTCGCTCCAAGCTACCCCACAAGAAGCCGTCGGGTAAAAAGTACTCGAAAATCGAGTGTTTAAGGCAAGCAAAGGACGGAAGGCTGATGCCATGCTGATGTTAATGAGAAATTTTGTCATATTTTCCATCCACAGGGTTGCAATACAGTACATACGACATTTGCAACGTGAGCTCGAATACCCCACCACACCGTCCCCAGAACCGATCGAGTACATGTATGAAGTCGCTCCTGCCTTCAATCCCATCCCTGTGCCAGCGGGCGGCTACATAAGTTTGGATTCCAACAACAACATGCCGATTGCTGCAGGTCCTACGGTACCATTGCCAGCGCCAAGGCCTCCAACGCCAGTTCCAACGCCTTCGGTTGCTTTGCAGTCTCCGATGCAACCATCGGCTGCAGTAGCTCACAACCACCAGTGGTTTATTGCAAACAGTTCCGACGGGTACAGCTATTACTATCTTCCGTAGTCCTTTCGAATTTTGTGTACAAGCCAAAAACAATTTCCATACAAAAGTAATCGAGCATAGAATGTTTTATATACCAGTTGTATATCCCGTTTTCCAATGGGCCGTTGAATATAAATATGAGCCTTACTATGAAACAGTTGGGTGGATTACGATCTGCACCGAACCCGATCAAGACGTTAGCTCTTCTCAATTGCTTAAGTTCGATTTCATCAATGCAATCTGAATAAAAATTTTGTTAAAAAAGAGTTGATACGGCACGTTGTCCATCCAAAGAGAATTGATTTAACGCTGACATGTATTTTAACCAAAATGTTTGGATAAAATAAAACCCGCACGTTAAGGTTACCCAACGAATAGCTATTGAACTCAAAATCACAAGATGGGTACATTTTATTGAACCAGATGATCAATCAAAATTCACATAAATTATTATTTCGTAATACTTTTATTGTACATAAATGAGTAACTTTATGTTGATATCGATATCAACATCATCAGTATCAAAATAAAAGTTTAACTATATTTAAGGCTTTTTACTTTGTAATGCATAACAAATACTTTACACCCTGTCATTGCAACCGTGCACTGCAGCAAATGCAGTAGTACAGCAGGTAAAAACGTAAGTGTTCTACAGAGATCAACTGATCTCCGCCACACGCTTCGACCTTATTCTAACATTGACCGTACATGTGAACGTGTCATTGTGGCACTCTGTTGTGAAGAAGTCTGAGGAGTTGGTAAAAGACGTGAAAGATTGTGAAAATAGTTAATTGATTGAAGAAAAATTTAAAAGTCTTACGAATATTTGTAAGGAAACAGTATGAAACGTAAATTGACAAAAACTGATCTTGAATGCAGAAATGACAAAGAAAGAAAAATGAATGACTCATCGTTCGGCCCCAACACTAAAACAGGTAAAATTTCATCTACGAATTTATTTGAACACTCGCCTTTTGCGTGCAGTCCACAATCTAGTGAGTTAAAATGTGATATCGTGCTTAATATCAGGGAATAGAATTAAATTTCTGACTATAATCCCTGTTTTATATCATGTAATACCTTACATACGTGCGCTCGCATGTGTATTTGTTTTATGTTTCGTTTAGAGAGTATGCGCAATCAAGCAAAAGAGAAAGAGCGTAAGCATTATAAGGAAGCAAGAAGATTATGCAATAGCTTACAATCATTACTAGGGATTGCTAAAAAAACTTCGAGGAAATATGTTTTACAGTAAGAAAATCATTTTTTTTATTCAAAACATTTAGTTTTAACAACAGTAAAAAGACAATCAAATTAACGAGAATCCATTCCATTTTTGAATAATCCTCTCAACCCTAATTTTATTGCTTCTAATTTCATCGTTTACTTCGAAGCATGTACCCGTAATCTTCTAAAGATATCGTGGATTGATTGAAGTAGGTTCACTTCGCTTGATAAAAGCTAACGTTGACTAACGTATTCTGCGCATGGCTTTGATGACAAAAAATAAGATAAGGGCGCATTATTTGATAGCATATCCATTGAAAAATTAGATTACATGTAATTGACAAACTGAATAATATATATTTTTATGTATCCAAATAGTGGAGCAATCCAGTACATCAGAATGCTCGAGTACGTGCTGGAATCTGGAGACGTATCCCAAGGAGGTGAAGAAACACGTGTGGCATATAATCATGCTTGTGAAAATTGGATGTGCTATTCATTAAATGACAATTTTAAAGCAGTTTTACAGCCTTATTCACGGGATCTACCCTTGACGGAATTGGTAAAGAAATTTCCGTACATAGAAAAATTATTGTCGCTTAAACAGACAACAGAAGACAAAGATTGTATTGTACTCAGAAATATTGCTCCAGCACCATTTGTAGGTGCATCATTGCATGCTGATAATCATTATAAACCAATTGAAAGTACTAAATTGCCTTGCAATTCCACAATACAAAATCAACCATTACCATCACTCCAAAAGGTAGTCGCTAGACGCTCTAGATCCAAGAAAGGAACAAAACAGAATCGGCTAGAAAAGCAAGGCGTTGATGTCACTGCTTTTTCAAATGATATATATACCAACGGTTTTTTATACCATGGCAAAAAAACAGAGACAATAGTTACGGATAATGGAAACATCTATAAAATAACTCAATTAGTGGAAAAATTACCTGTTTCAAGTCACGTTTCTGCTACCAATATTGACAAATTCAATATGGTAATGTCGTTGCCAAACAGTAAGGAAATTTCCCAAAAGATTGACCAAGATGCTGGGCAATTTTCATCCTCAAACAACTACAGTTCGGGCTTTCCAATACTTGACGATGATCTAAATAATTCTCCAGCTGTTGAAAATGAATGTTTTGTATATAATTCAACGAGCGTAAATGATAAATCGTCAACATGTCAAGCGATCTTTTCTGATCATATTGCAATAATGAATGAACCAATTCTCGATGAGCTTAATCCTAGTGTTGACTCTAAGCTTTACTCAAATGTAGCAGTAATTAATAGTTCATTCAACGTTGGTTCCGAGTGCAGTACAGCGGCTAAAAGGGAGCCTAAAGCTTATAGAACAGCTGAATGTCTACAACCATCATCGTCGTTTCGGCACATAGGTCCTGAACCCACTCAGGCGGTTGATCTCGACATTGAACAAGGATTTGGCTCAAATACAAACAATTCTGGCATTTGTTTGAAAGATAGCCAGAATATTTGTCCAATTGAAAACAATCAAGATATTCCATACACATCGACAATATTTAATGATATAATGCCATCGTTGGACGCAATTAATACTCATGATGTTGAATCAATGGATATATCATCTATCAGTGACATCATGCCCAGTATTGACTCAAACTTTTGTTCAGATGAAACGTTTAACAACATTCTTCTAGAGCTTAATTGCTATACATCAGTAAATCCTGAGTTAAACACAAACGAATTTCTATAAAGTATGATTGTCGTTGTATGATATATATATATATATATATATATATATATATATATATATATATATATATATATATATATATATATATATATATATATATATATAATATATATATATATATATATATATATATATATATATATATATATATATATATATATATATATATATATATATATATATATATATATATATATACCCATTGGTTAAGAAGCAGAATGGAAATGAAAATGCACAATATAAAATTTAACTACAATAAGTAAGTTTAACTTTAAGAAAAGTAGGATTTTCGCCTAGCTGAAATTTACTTAAATATAGTGAAACATGTATAATGATCGAAACGTCAAGAAAAGTTATAGTTATAGTATTTACAGTTACAATATTTAAAATTGACTCACAATTTCCAAAAAAGAAACCATTAAAATAAAAAAAAATACTATAAAATATTAAACATAGCTAAAAAAAAATAACTATAAAAGAAGAATTAGAAGCAGTAACATATTTTTTATCTTATATCTATATTTTAAATCTATATACATAATGCTATTTTTATTTTTTTTTTATGATTTATAATATTATAGTTTTTTTTAGTTGTATCGTTATAAGTTTTTTTTTTCCTTTTTTGACAATATGACAAATAAAAGAGATATTTTCATATTAGTGTAAAAAACAGATTAAAAATAACTGTGTGAGGATGGAAGCATAGATGGAGTAAATAGGGGCTCAAGAAACAAAATGCTTAAATCTTGGCTTTCTTGCAACATTTTCCAGGATGCGTGGAAGGCGAGTTTGATTTGTTGAAACACATATTCGTTATGAACAGACTTTCCAGTATTAGTACGATTAAAAGGTTCTTATGAAAAGGAATTAGAAGAGAAAATCAACGTTATTGAAAGGATTCTTGATTTGATTTTTTTGAAATCTTATACCTTCAATCCATAGGAAATTACACACATGGGATATCATTTTGCTATTGTTCCAATTATATTCTGTTTTTGGCAACAGTCCTCCAGTACGAACGGATATCATAGAGTTGGAATAGCTTGAAGTAATATTTGAATATTTAATATTTAAAAAGCAAAGGATATATATATATATATATATATATATATATATATATATATATATATATATATATATATATATATATATATATATATATATATATATATATATATATATATATATATATATATATATATATATATATATATATATATATTTATATATATTGAATATTTAATATTTAAAAAGCAAAGGATATATATATATGTATGTGTGTGTGTTTAAAAAGTGAGAATAATACTTACTCAAAATCTGCATAATATTTGAAAAATTTAAGCAACAGTTCTCCAAGTGATTCTCTGTTTTCCGTAGGATATGGTGCAATACTTTCAAGTAAATTATTCCAATAAGTATCCGACTGCAGCAAAATGATCCATCATGCAAAAATGAGAATGAAAAATGTAGGCTCTTTTGGGTTTTGAATGGATAAGCTTACCGCAAATTTATCAGGATATATGTTATGCAAACATGGGAGAACAGCAGGGCTTACTCCGGCTTGAAGGAAATTGATAACCATAAGTACTAACGAATAGCTTGACATTGTTGCGTTTTTCGGATCATTCAGATTGTGATGTTGCGCCCACTGCTTGATAATTACGACAAGGGGACGCACTCGCCAGTCCACTGGAAAAATAAAAAATAAATATTTGCAAAACCTCCTTGTTCTTATTATAATCAATAGTCAAGACATAAGATTTCATGTCACTTACATTGAGCGTAGCAGTGCAACAAGTGAGTATTTCGTATACCTTCGCTATTGTTAAAGCTCAAGTCAATATCAATATTTTCTTTGGTGTGGCGAAAACGGAGAATGGGCACTTTCGCCCGTACCATCTTGATGTGCTCGAAGTGTAAAGATGGTGAAGACTCGATGAAGTTTTTCACTAGCCATAAATTGTGCAAAGCTTCCGTACGCGAATCACAATAGGTGGCACCGTCCGTATCCACCATGCATATGTCAATATCCGAATTGTTCGTACCATAGCCAGTGATCGTGCTCCCCATTAAGTAAAGCTCATACTTGGGGAGCCATGACATATTTTGAATGCATTTGAACAGGACTTGCCATATCTTCATTTTTTTGGCAAATGTTTCTTCGGTCTGCTTCGTGGCAAGAAAAGTCTCCCAAATACTTTGTGAAAGCTTTTCGTCGGAAGACTCACTTGATGATAAGGGGCTTATGGGTGTAGAGTCAGGCGACAATTTTGGAGATATAACTTCGTCCTTCGGTTGATATTCTGTGTTAGCCTGTTTTGATTTTTCTTCCAGCTCATATTTATTGGTTGCTTTGTTTTTTTGCTTCGAGTTGCTAGGGAAGACTTCAATTTTTCGGGTCACATGTATACTGCCCCTCGAGTTTTGTCGTTGGATCCTTTTGAACTGTTGGTGTGGCATTTGTTGCTTCGTTTGCTGGTGCATTGGTGCTTCTTGGCAAACGTTTTCCCCGGATACTGATTGTGTTTCAACTTCGCATTCATGAATATTTCTTTGTTTGAACGGAAAATTGTTGCGAAACGTACTTCCAAACCGCTGGTTATGGCTCAAGCGTGAGAGGCTTAACTTTTGCATATTTTCATCAAATCCATATGTCCTAAGTAGGTTTGCAAAAGTGTGATTCGGCTGATCATAGCTTAAGATTTTAGTATCAACACCGAATTCGTAAGGCTCGTTTTCAACGTCAGGATACATTTGTACTCGGACGTCACGTAAAAAATCAACAGAGTACTTGTATCCGGCTTGATTCGCATTTTCGCCGACGTGAAATAAATCCAAATGATGGCCAGACTTGAGCGGAGACGAGCGCAAAGAATGCAAAGGTGGTTGGCAGAATCTAGGCGTAAGAACAAAAGGCACGTGGCCACAGCCACAATTCGAGTGAGAGTTCGCTCCATTTGGATGATGTTTACTCGGCAGCCCTATCAACATTGCATTTTCGGCGTCAGCTCTCTCCTCATAAAATCCCATTTTCCGATTCACTTTCGGATGGATGCTTTGCGATATGTTTGGGTGGTTGGAAATGGAATTACTTTTAACCCTAGACCTTCCCATGAATTATGTTATGATAGCCGAATATTAGAAATTTCTTCTTCGATAGACGTACTGGGAACAACTTAGAAAGTGGAAATTCAACAACAAATCTATGTGGTCAGCAGTGAATTGTATGAAAGTTTTACTTACCTACGACGGTATGTTGAAAATGTATTCATAAACCAGACGCGATGATTAAATTGAGTTCAGAATGGAACGACATCGTCTATGCAAGAATCGACATGCTATGACTACTACGATTACTAAAAATATTTGTATCGGATAAGTTGAATGATATTTTTTTTATTAGAGCTAAATTTGGAATCTATTGTAAATGTTCTTTTTCCTTTTAGTACACCAACACCATTTTTCAAATAATATATTGTACTAGTTATACTAACCATCTTTTAACAATAGCAATACAATGTTCATTATACGACAACATTGTATCGAAACACATTCGAAAACATTTAATCAATCTATTTTTTTGTATATTACATTTAAATGGTTGGTCATTGGCGTATTGTTAGTATGCATATCCGTCTGAATTTCTAGTGTTCCATCGTCATGAAGAAGATACCTTTTCTGAATCGCTTTAACAGCTGGGTCCTTTCCAAAGGACATTCGATCAACAGATTTCGACGAAAGTTGCATTCCACGTGCAGTTGCTTCTCCTTCTTCCAAAACCACAATTCCAAAATTATGCGACACCATAAAAGCAACTTGGTTGGTGCCTGGTTTTATGCGAAGAAATCCCCTTTCAAGATGCATTGGTGCCCCAGATACGGGATGGCTCGAACGTGCTTCATAATTTAACAACGGTTGTCCCAGGGATTCGAACGTGATGATTTCGTTATAGGAAAAATCCTTGATAGTCGGATAACTGCCCTTAGCTGTCACGGATTGCCATGTGCCGATGAGCCACTGGATAGGCTGAAGAGCTTCGTGAACATTAGCCATCTGTAAAACAAAATCATTAGTGGAATGAATATGTGAAATAATATGCAAATTCTAGGATATCTCTTCTCGCAAAGATAATTACTGTACCGATCACCGGTAAAATATTTAGCCGGTGTAAATGATGTTTACAATTTTGCAACGAAATGGTGAGGTTACAGCATAACAATACTTCGACATTGTCATTCGGAATTATGACTGAATGGGGATAAATGGGTTAAATCAAATGAAAAACATGAAAGAAAAATCGCTATATTTGTTTATGGGATTTAACATAAGCTAAAAGCTTTGGGAAAGAGGGTACAAGACTTTTGTTTGCCAATATGATTAATCTACCAGAACAATTTTTGAATACAGCATTGTTTTAAAGAAAATTATATTCATTACGCTCGATATTTTGGATTTGGTTTGGGCTGAAATAAAAAATATAACCACGCTTATTTGCAAAAATGTTCACTGCATTGTAAATTATGCATTATGATCGTGACTTGGAACAGTTTTCGGGGCATCGAGTTGCAAAGTGTTATACAGATGTGCAGCAATGCAACGTGATCGCCGGGCCATGGCTGGAGCTAACCTTACCGTGATCCTTCCGTTGTTGCTTGACAGCATAGCTGTCAGCTGTCACGCTGGCAGGCTTTTGCGTAGTCGTAGGGCCTTTTGCGTTCCCTTCGGTGGTCACGCTCTCACCAGTGGCTAACGCGTTTAAGGGCATGTATGGCGCTCTTGCTCCAACGCACAGCGCATCCGCGTAGTGTGTATTAGTCCCTACAGCAAACGCGTCCGCGCACAATTCGCAGCATTTCTTTGTGTACGGGCGGATCGCACGGACCCGGACCGAGTGAAACGCAACGCAGGGCTTCGGAAAACGAGTTGATACGCGAAACCGGGAGCCAGAAAACCAGAGACCGTTTTTCGTACTCACCCGGAAACCGTTTCGTACGTCGAATTGCCAGCACGCCAAGCTCGCATAGGTGTGCCAACGCTCTCAGCAGTGGAGCAGTGTTCGGTGGTAGGATAACCCAGATGCAGCCCGCAGCCATCCCAGGCACCGAGAACAGAGTGACCGGAAATGCTGCGCGTTTCTGGAAGGAAAATCAGTGAACCTCAGCGGAGGCTGCCATCCGTCGCTCCGAGCGCGAATTATTCCATGCCGAGGGAACCAGGTGTGAAACCGTGAAGGAAACGCGCGTCGAGCGCGGAAATTGGACTCAGGGACCGGCAAGACGCCGTGCTGCCCGTCTGTAGACCGCTCCTGGCCGGACCGGAGCATAAGCCAGCATAAGTCGCTGTACAGAGTTTGCTCGGCTGGTGTCGACGTCCCTGTTGCATCTGAGGTTGGTGCAACGCTGCCCAAGAGAGCAGCCGCCCAAGAGCCAAGAGGGAAAAACAGGCAGCGAGGTGTTCGTTCGATAAGCGCACCCAAGGGAGGATTTGTGGGGTTGATAAAGGCTGGAGCAGATAAAAATATCAGCAAACTCACACACGCACCCTCTGGCGGAGGCACAGCTGAATCATCTCTACGCCCGCCTCCAGCCTGCCAGCGGGCTTCCTGTCTACCCTCCTCGTCACCCTCGACTCTTCCTAGGGTGGTATGAAAACAATCTCCTCGAGCGCGTCCGAGACGTCTGTGACGCGCGAATCGAAGGGCCCAGTCTGATTCTCTCGTCTCCACCCTATAACCTATCGACCATTGTGCGTGTGTGCGTTTGTGTGTGTGTGTGTGCGCTTTTGTGCAAATCCCCGAGGCGGTGGTGTGTTTTTTTTTCGTGTGTAATTTCTCGACGAGTGGTTTTTCCTGGCGCCGCGCCCTGCATCCCATTGTGTGGCCGAAAGTGATGTGTGTGGTGTAATACGTGCGTGCCGCGTGTGTGCGTGGGTGCGCCCACCGTGGAAAGCGGTTTTGCATGGGATAAAACGAAAATCGAAATCTGCGCTCTCGTGTGACGGGCCCCGAAAGTGAAAGCAACCGGAAGCGACCGGAGTGCAACATCCCCATCCAGCGGGTCCCCGTGGTGAAGGTGGTGGTAGAGAAAGGGAGGGCACGAAAATCGTCCACCCAAAGGGCCACCCAAAGGCGAAGCGCGAGAAGCGCGCACGCGGGGGCTAATTTGAGGGAAATTCAAATCAATCGAAGGTGCGCTGATTTTTGCGACATCCGCGCGTTAAGACGAAACACAGTGTTGGCCATCTTAGTGTGCTGTGGTGTGGGGTGCGTTGCCGTCGGACGGAGAGCGCCCAATGTGTTTGAAATCGCGAGAGAAAGCGAGTGGTAAGAGCGCGAACGCGGTCACTTCCGGTCTCGCCAGGTGTGGGAGAGGTTCGAGTTGGCCCTCACGGTTCGGCCGGTTGCCATAGTTCCCGGCGAAAGGACGGCCCGCCCGAGTGGCCAGGTGCAAGCGATTTTCCCAGCAACAGTCGGCGTCGGTCGTACATCGAAAGAGCCACCTGGTTGGGTTTGGCGAAAAAAGAAAACCCGCACCGCTAGGCTAGGTTCCCGGTCTGGTGCGACGGTCCCGTTTTTGGGAAAGTGATTTCGTTAAAATTCAGTCCGAGGTCGGGTGTTTCCAGGAGTGGGAGAAAATCAACCCCCACCCTCGAGCGATCAACGGGTGGCGATAGAAGCGTGCGTTCGTGAGCAAGTGAAAGAGAGTGAGAGTGGAAGAGATAGAGATAGAAAGAGAGAGAGAGAGAGAGAGAGAGAGTGAGAGAAAGAAAGCGTGCAGAAAATAAAAACACTCACGATGACCGACAAAGTAACCAAATTCGAACGGATGGCCATGACCAAACCCGTCCCCATGAAGCTGTTCGCCGCCTGGGAAGTGGACCGGACGCCATCGAACTGCATTCCAAGGTACGTTACTGGGAAAAGCGCCTTCCACCCCAAGAAACCGGGTCTCTGTAAGGGTGTGAAGGCTAATTATTGCGCATTCGTAAGCATCAAGGATCAAACCCACCAGGAGATGCATTTGGGAGAAGGCTCTCTGGTTGCGAATCAAGCGCAATGGATGCTGCGATTGGTTGGTGATACCGAAAATTGCAATTGTTTGGGTGTGTATGCAATTGCGCCCATTGCGCGCATCGCATCTAGAAGGGCTTTTTGCGCTCTTTTACAGCGCCTGAGTTTTCTCTTGCCCACGAGGACGATGCCAGTACTGTGACGGTGGCTGTCGTGTTCTCTCTTTCGCGTCTGGCGAGCGCGCCAGCTTTTTCCCACTCTCTCTATCTCTCTCTTTGTTGCATGGGAGTAACGGTGTGCTGATTTCCTTGATTGGCAATGGTACGTTGAATCGAATTTTCCATCTTCGGCGCGCTGGCTGACCCGGGCTGATAATAATGGCCGGCAATTACGTTGCGTAGCGCGAGCCGCGAATGCGTTGAGTGCCAGCAGGCCCGAAATAACAACCGAAATAACCACCCTCTGGCGCTTGCCCCGCTCGAGGAATGTTTTAATTGACGATAAGAGAAACGTAACACATGCTTCTACGCATTCTAATCGTCGAATCCCGGTGCCGGCCCTGGATCGTTTGATTGAACGGAGGCGGGGGATCTCGGTACCTCGAAAGCTTCGTGTTGTTCTGGCCGGAAACGGCGCCTTCCGAAGAACCCATGATCCGGGAAGAAGCACACCAATGCGAGAAACAATAAATATGCCGATGCCATTGCTTATGCATTTCTTGGCCTCTTGGCCGCTGGCCCAAATTGTGCAGGGGTCCATTATTATCCGGCACCCGTGTCCTTTGCTCTCCAGAGCCACCCACGCTGAGGGGGGGGGGGGGGAGAAACAGATAAGACAGATGGGGGAAGATCGTTGAACCCGGCCCAGAACATGTCGTTGACCCAGATTGAAAGATTTTCACTTTTGATTCCGTGCGGCGACAATCACACGACGCTGAGCCAATTCTTAAGCGGAGAAAGAAAAGCGACTAAAGAGAGCGAGAGGGAAATGGTGATGTCGGCGGTGTGTTGTGAGAAGTGGGGAAGGGTGGGTGAGGAACCAAAGGGAAAGGGAACAAACATGCTTTTCCCCATAAGTCAAGGCGCACGGACGGACGAGTTTTTCCCATTCGTCATTCGCCGGGGCCATCATTATTAGAGAATGCCGGGGGCGAGACAGGAGGCCAAAGCACCCGGGAGTCAAGAAGGGAATGAAAATGGTACGTGTGTGACGTGTGTGTGTGTGTGTGTGTGTTTGTTTCTTCCTTCTGCCCTTATGCTAGCTCATTCGAGGAGCCGGTGGTGTCTTGTTAGCGAAGAGATCAGTTGGGTCGTTTGGAAAATGATTTTCTTGGAAAATCCGCTCGAACAAACACAGGACGGTGGTGTGGCTCGGAAGGGCGGGTAGAAGGCTGGCTGGGTGGGAATGGTAAGGTGGCCGGTGTTTCATCCGTGGCTCGTTCTAATGCTTGACCTCGGCCGAAAGACGCTGCTTTTCGATAACGTTTCGGTGGGAACGGTGAATTATGAAGTATTTCTCTATTTATAATATTTGCTGTTCGCTTGTGCGAATCTCCTTCGGCGTAGCACAACCTGCCTCGTGCTGCCCAAACTGGCCGTGTTGCTGCGTTTTATAGTCGGAAATATTTTACTTCCCCTTTTTTTCTAGCACCCCCGACATGGGAAGAAAAAATGGCATTTCATTTTCATTTCCCGCGTGTCTGCTCTTTTTCATAGTGCCCCTTTTGCTGGTGGGGCTCTCGCCTGTGCGTTCTGGGTGGGGTGGCCACATTAGTATAAATAATCATTCCCAGCAATAAAACCCGCTGCAAACACAGAGAATCTTTGCCATCCCAGTAAAACATCGCACTATGCCTTAGGTGAAGAGGATTTTGTGCTTTTTGCGCGTGTGTGGTTTTTATTAAAACTTTTCTAGCTCAAATACGGACCTCGAGCATCTTTTAATTGTAGCTGTAGCGTATTCGGTAGTTATTTATTGTAATTTTAATTACTTTCCTTCTCCGCCACACTGCGAACTAAACCGTTGGTGGGGTTCGTTTATAAAGTTGGTAGTTTCTTTTCCAACTTGCAACGTTCGGGAATCAACTTGGCCAGTTGGCAATCATGACTTTTCTCCTGCCGTGCACGAGGGCGTTGGGGACAAGAGGAAACGAGACAGAAAAAAGAATAAATATATTAAGCTACGTATTCCCAGGCAGATAAGATCCGTAAAGAGAAAAGTTCAAGTTCGCCCCTGCCGGCCCCACGCACTACACCGAAGGGCAACAAACCGTGCTAGGGCGCTCGACGGGGCGGTCATGGTGTACGATAAAATTCAATCGACTTCTTTGACTACCAAATCCCGTCCCTACAGCAGTGTACGGTCGAAAATCGAGCATTAATCCGGCGGGAAAAGGGTCCACGCGGCCTGCCGGACCCGGGACTGACATTCACGCGTGGGACGTGTGAGGTGAAGCTTATTTCCAGCTCTCTTTATCCGTAATTCTTTTTCGTGGTTCTTGCTCTTTGGTGTGAGATGAAACGAGTGTCACTGGTTCTCTCTAACATAAATCTCACTCCAAACTCCACCCGTCATACATCGCTTCGCAGCATCGGTGGGTTTGTTCTCATTTTTCAAAGAATGTCAACCAAATGTGGCAAGAATGCTCAGAACCACGGATGACGAATGGGTCGTCGTAGGTCGCAAGGGTTGCTGTTACACTCCAGACACTGATAGTCTTGCTTGCTTGCATTCTTTCCCACCCGAAAGAGGGAGAGAAATTCCTGTTAGAATTAGTCAAAGTTCACTCGACAGCGGGCTGGCGGTTTGGGTTTCTTAAGAAGAGTTTCCACTTTACGGCATTAAATTAAGATTACGGAGGGGTTACCAAAGATCGTGTGGCGCACATTCCGGTACAGCGAGGCGATGCTTAGATTGCTGGAAGCGGGAAAAAAACGTTGAGGCCTAATTTTTAAATCGGTATACGCATCGAATCTAAAAGCGCCTCACGAAACCAAACTGTGTGATCTGTGCGTATTTTGCATTTTTTTATGATTCGCTTAGAACGTGTTTGGAGTTGTTTCGAGTTGGTGATCTTGACACTTAAAGGCAGTGATTATGATTCACCACCAAATATCATCACGCAGCAGAAGACGATGATTCATTCTCTGCGTCAAGCAAATGGGAACAGGGCTTAGCCAACAATATGCTATGTGGTTCCAGCGGTTCCAATAATAATCACTATTAGAGCATGATAAAGACGTCATGGAAAGCGATAAAATTGAGCTAAAATGACTTAAATTTAACAAAAAAGAAATATATGCAGGCTGGTACGGTTGGTTTAGGGTTTGAGCGTATAATATGCAAAATTAGTCACTCAATTTATAGACTAGTATTGAAACGAAATGTTCTCTCGATTGTCTAGTTTACATTAGAATAAAACTTTGGCTATGATGTGAGCAGTCGGTTCTTTGGCGTTGGCATAACACAAACTATAATTGCATGGTTGGTTGGCGTCTGAATCGACTGCAGAGACGCTTGAATAATCATCAAGCAGCGGAGAAAAACGCTTCGCTAGAACAAATGTGGGAGATCAAAAAGTTAAATACCGCTTGAACGTAATTGCGATGGGGGCTTTTTACATCGGCGCTAGTTGTAGCCGTGCTCCGAAAACACGGCCACTTCCAAACGAGCGGTAGTTTATTTGGCACCAGCAGCCGATACGCCTCTTTTTGTCCTATTATACCATTTTGGCAATCGCTTGCCGGTGCAAATCGAATCCCCAATTCGACGGGCCAATTTATGTGCCTTAGGCTACGAAGTAGGAGGAAAAAAGACCCGCCGTGTGACATTTGGCGCTAATGCATCAAGGTGACGACACGCGGGTGACCATGAGCGCTTGCGAATCGGAAAAAGCACCCGTACGAGGTAAGGAAGAGTTGTGCAAATTTTGGAGCTTCATCTCGCGACCAGCTGCGGCATACATGTTAATCTGCTGCCAAGTCGAGCACGGGGTGATTCCGCACCTTTTTGGCTCTGATCACGGGGCGCGTTTTTGAGGCGCAGTTACAGCTTGTTAGCGTGCATTCGCCAGAACCGGTGAACCGTTGCATAATGTGGGCATATATCCTTGCTCGAATTCGAACCAGCTGCAGAGGGCAAACAAACCCCCAACTCAATGCATACTGCAGGTTGGGCTTTCCCAGCGGGTAGAATGGATATAAAATTAGAAGAAAAAAAAAGATGGCTTTCTGAACTCGTTTTCTTCATCGCTAATAGGGCAGCCCAATAATGCCACCCGCCTGAGAAACCGATTCGCGACCGAGTAGGACGACACCGTTCGTAGCGTTGAGCCGAGCAATGACGTGGCACCGTTCTGCGACAGAATGAGATATCCGGAAGGAAGTGAAGCCGGAAGCGCCGGTTTCCTTACGGCACACCGTGAGGACTCCTTTTGGGCCTGTGTTTTATTTGGCAGCTTTTATTTTTTTGTCCTCCCGCGGTGTGCTTTCTGTTCCGACCACTCCCGGGCTCGTTGCTGCTGTGTGCGGCTTTTTATTGCCGGCGTTCGCGATAGTAACCGGCTCGGGGAGTCTCTCCTAGTTCCGTTGACAGGGGTTGTTTTATTTTTCGACCATTGCGACCCAAACGCGACCCGGCAAGCTCGAATTCGTAGTTGTGTGACGTTTTCGGGGGATTGTAAGACCGCGCGATTGCAGGACGATTGGAAAGGCTCTGCCGCACCCTGGACACGAAGCGTTAGGCCAAGCTCGATTCCATGCTGCCTCTACTACGGCCTCTAGAGGCCCAGCGAGAGTGCGCGCTGGGTGTTTATGCAAAAGGCGAGCCTCAGAAGCCGGCAAAGGAGAAGGGTCCCTCTATTTATCGCCAAGACGCCGCGCGAGAGGAGTGGTAGGTGGTGAAATCGATTTTCTACTGGTTCGTTCCATGTCCCAAATGGGCGCCAGAACCTGCGACTGGGGTTTGAATAAACAAACCGAGCCCTAAGGAGGCTTGCTGAAGGTGCGCCCAATTTTGCGTGGAGTTGGGAAAATTCGAATATATGCATTCTAAAGGCTTCCGGATGTTTCTTTCGCTCGCAGATTCGAAATCCGTAAAGCCAGATTTAAATAGAACCTCACTGAGAGACCTACTCCCGCCGGGTCGGTCCAGATAATTGGTCACCTTGGCCTTCGATGTCAATCACTGTGCTCCTCTCCGTTGATTGACGACCTGTGCTAGCACCATCGCACACTGTGAGCTTCTTTGGGTCGAGCAGTACGTTTGGATTCGTTGGTCGAGAGCTGGGACTGTGCGTCACCTTCATCCCTCGTCGTTGGCCGCGAAATGCAACGCCATTAGGTGCGCGAAATTGGAACAATGCTCCCGTTCAATGTCAATCGCTCGCGGTTGTTCACGGTGGCCTTGTCACAGCCGTATCCGAATTCTCGTGGTTGCGAGTCGCGAGGAACCGGTTCGTCGATCGCACATCATCGATCGTCTCAGCTTCCGGTTTTGGTGGCCCATCGTTGCGTGAAATGTCGCGTCGTAGGTTCGTCTAAACGGGCGCCCTTCATCTTTGTCAGTTGCATTTCGAGTGGTTTTTAGGTGCGAATTGTTCAATCACTTAAGGAGTTGCAAGCGCGTAAAAGGGCGTGCATTGCGTATCGTCCTATTGCCCTTGCTGAAGGTTCTCGTGTACGGTCATGTATTAGACTCGTTTATCGCTCGTTTATGTGTACTCTTATCGCAAAAATGAGCGAGACATGGTCGTTATTGTAAATGGTGAGTGAGGAGTTTTTTTGTTTGTTTGCAATTACTTTCTTTCTCCCGGCCGACCTTGGCGCTTTCCAACGTGAGGCTGCGTATAAAACGCGAATGCGAAATGACGGCGGTGCAATCTTATCATGTGGAGATAAATTGCGATACAACTGGGGTGGGTTTTTATCTACTTCACGTCACAACCGATGTGGCAATGGATTAATCATCCCGAATGTTCGATACCTCCTACACCAACAAACATCGCAAACTTTGTTCAATTCAGTAACAAAAAAATGGAAAACATTTGTACAAACAGTGTATCATTTGCCTTTCGGTACTTACCTGAATTAAGCGAACGAAAAGACGCTCGCTCATTCAACTTCCACTCGAAGCACGGTTTAAAGCGGTGATTACTGACTTTCCCCGCCAGGGATTGCTTGTGGGAGGAAAAACGAGTGCACCCACTGTTCCTGCTGCGCCCCCGCAGGTGGTGGCGTTACCAGTTTTCCAGTCGCTACCAACCATCCAGAAGGGGTTCCGCTTTCGGGTTGGTTCTGCCCGCAAAGCACACCCATTCATCAGCAACCGGCCAGTGGGCCGGCGATAGTTAGTTACTGTTAATGTCCAAATAAGGGCTGGACGGAAAGGGGTTTTCCGTTGGCTGCAGTCGACCGTCTATGGTTCGGATTGTCGACGCTTTGCAGGGTGAAGGAAATTGAAACCAAACAGCTCAGTTACCGACGGTGGCCGGCGAGTGGGGGCCAGATTTGTGACCTGAGAGAGTCGAATTCTACATGCCTTTTTCTCTACGAGCTAATGAGAGGGAACACAGTGCCAGGAAAGAGGGAGGGTCACGCACACGAGAATGGTGCCTCAAAATGTTGACTCATTTTCACACCGTGACGCTTGACGCTTCGTCGCCGACTGGCGGACTTTGACTTTGACCAGCTCCGACATTTTTCTGATTCTTTGTCACGAACGTCGGCTCTGATCGATGGGGGCACCAGCTAAAAAGGAACAAGACGCGTTTTTTCCTTTGTTGGCCGCTGTTACGCTTTGGCGGTTCGCGATGTAACCATCTCCTCCCCACGCCACTTTGTACGGTCGGATGCGGTTCGATTGCGCACCTAGGTACCGGTGCCACTAGCTTCTACGACGTGCGCATGCACCTTTGCGAGGGCCAACCGCGGTTCTAGGGTTCTGAACCGGCTCTCCCTCTTCAACGCCGACCGCACACTGTAAGATGATCCTCGGCGCGAAGGTAATGAATTGTTGTTTGTTTTAGTTTCGTTTGCTGGCGTCGCCGCCACCGCGCTAACCTCAAATTTCATAACACAACTCGCGCGGGACTCTCTGGGCTTCCTCCGGTGTTCGCTTCACGATCGATTGTTTTGAAGTATCCGTAGGTGGAATTTATCGCCCCCGAGGGAGAGACCTTGGTGCAGTCGCTGGAAAGGGTTCTGTTCTTTTTTATTTTTCATTTTCGTTAGGATTAGCCGTATTTCAGCTCACAGCTCTTTGATCGCTTCAACTGCGCTGCAGCTGGGGCATCGTTGGTATGTAAACAAATATGCCTTCGAACGCGGTGCAGCTCCGTTGGGGCAAAATTCTTTGGCAAAACGTGTCACGGGAAAAGGCACGTGTACCGCGCGGTTTGAACTGCGCGAAGCAAACGCCATTAGAATCATTCACTGGCCGGAACGCGTAGAGTTACAAAAGCGCGGAGCGTCGGAAGGTCGATTCGTCAGGGAAACGGAACTCGTAACTGGCTGTTGGATCGAACCTTGCGTTACTCGCAGCTACCACCGATCCTTTTGCCACCGTGTGCGGCTTCAGTGGTCTATTTCCGGGCCTGTTCCATTGGACCACGCACGTCAATTGTTGCCTTGTAAAGGCGCTCGTAGTGCGTGCAACCGACGGTTGAAGTTTCTGGCCACCGGTGGTGGCGACAGGTGCCGTGTTCTAATTTTACTTAGAGTTGCAATTTGCTCCCCGGTCGCCTGCGTTTTCCTTCATTGACGAGGCGCGCAAGTGCATGCAACGCACGCCGCCGTCTGTTTGCGTTGCATTATTGAAGGCAAGGCGATGCATCCGTAGTTCTGGCTTCAGGGTTCGGAAACCCGTTGGTGAGGACATGCACATGCAGTACTGTTCGCCTGCAGCCACAGGTTTCATTAACAAAAGCGTTGCTGGTGATGTCTTGAATATTGGCGTCGGGTTGGCTGACGCCTAGTCGGGGTATTTGATGTTGCACGGGTGGCAGGTCCTTTCTACGTCGGGTTCGCTCTCGTGTCTGATGCAATTTGCAACCGAATGGGTTCTAATTGTTTGTCGGCGTTGGAAATTGCCCGGCAAACGATGCGAGAGTGCGGGCATGTATGCCTGCTCAGCTAGGGTTACTGGATAATGCTTCTTTTGCATGCATGTACGTCGATTTCGCACCGTCTTGAACTCATTTTGCTCAATGCTGTTAGTTCAAAAGCCTGGCATGTGATCAATTTGGGCAATCTCATGTGTCATTGTGCATACTTTCGTTTAACAATATTACGCAGCTCTATTTCAGAAGGGCATCCTTTGCGATCTATATTTCACAGTAAAATGAACCTCTTCGTTCAGAATGGGTCCCAATTTGCGTTCAGCTTGAGTGAAAATGCGTGACACGCGGAAATCGTTTTCACTAAGCACGTCGGTGTTGGTGCGAACGATATTTGCAAGCCAGAACGTGCGCACGAGCAGCGCAAAAACCCCTTCGCTGGAAGGACTGGCGCCACACGGAAGGAATTGCCAATGAAAGTTGCGGAGCAAAAGAAATTACTACGGCTACGGGCGGACGGCAGCCCTGAAGTTGTGTCGTCATGCTGCGGGTGTACTGGCGGCTCCCTTTAGCAGCCCTGGAACACGGACCCTGTTCGCCTCCTACTGGCTGAACAAATTTGCCACAAAACAAAGCTATAAATATGTAGTTTTGTCGTGCTCGGGCTCGAGTGGCACTACTCGGCGCGGTCACTTCTAGAGAAGCCCCGGTGCTGGTTACGCTATCCCTACTGCATTTATGCGTGTGTGTGGGTGTGTGTGGGAAACAGGAGATGTATAAATATTACAAAACCGCACCCGGAATGTGGTTCTGTCATTACGCCTGCACTTGCACTCGTCGTAATAAGCGAAGATACGGTAGAAACCCGAGTGCGCTGGATATTGATTTGCGTGTTCGTACTTCTCCTAACCGTCGTTGCCATAAAAAGGTACCAGTGGGACAGAACACTCCCACTGCCGTTCATTTTCTTTCCCAGAAAAAATGTGACCATTTTTGGGGTTCAATGGCTTCGGTCGGCGTGCCATGGTGTGCACGGAATGGTTCGTTCCGAAATTGCCAACGCCCGGAAATCGATAAGCATTCCACGGCAGGACGTCCCAGGCTTGGGAGCCGATAGTGCTGGCTAAGGGCTAAGGGCGAATGAAAACCGTTCACATTCCGTGTGCGAGAGATGGTCTAACTTCTGCACGTGTCGGTGGCATTCTCAAGCGCTGCTCAAATTATTTGATCATTGAGATGAGTCTTTCGCGCCAAGTGCTGCACTCTGCCCGAGGTTTGGTGTGTTGAGTTAATTTGGCTGCCTTTCAAATGGTGCTTGCCAGTTGAAGTACACACTGTGAGCGTATTTATGCGGTCTGTGAAACGTGTTTTCCGACAAATGTAATCAATTTTCGTCCCCCATCATTGAGCGTCCTTTTTCTCTCCCAGCCAGTTTGCGGCCGATATCCCATCATATTACGACGGATGTATTTCTGTCCGACGACATGACCCGTGCCGGTAGTGGTCTATATTTGGAGCGTGGTTGAAATGCATAAATAATGAGCCCTCCCCCTCCCACTACTCCCTTTGGGCCAGTGGCCCTTCGGTGGTTAGTGCATTGGAGTGGTAGTGATCGATAAGTCGAAGCCCCTTATGGATACTTAATTTCTTTTCGTCCTTTTTATTACTGGTCCACCTACCACAATTCGCAAGCAGGATGAGCAGGCTCGATTCGCCTTTCGGTCTTCTCACCCATGCAATTCTAATGATGCTGGGAAATCACCCAACGGTGTATTGTATTACTTCCGCTTGAACGTATCCGTGCAGTGAAACCGTTTCGTTTTGCCCCGATCGTGTAGTTGTCTTTTGGTGCTATTTTTCCAGCGTGTACGCCATTCATTTCCCGATCCAGTTTGCTCTAACCGTAGGCAAATGGTAAACTGTCGAACGCCAATCCCAGATTGGGAAGGGAAAAACAGAGCCCGTGGGGTTCCCCAATCGCGCCAGCCAATGGTTTGCTGGTTTTGCTGCCATGTTATGCCGGCCCTTGAAATCCGCCGGGAGAGAGGAGAGCCTTTTAACCGAACATGCTGCCACCTCAGCGCGTTTGCATCGCACTCGACTCCGTCCGCCAGCTATCAGTCTCTGGGCGTATTGTTTACCTTTTACCGCCGTATTGTTCCACATATTTTTCGCGCCTTCAAGTACATCTCGGCTGCCATCCATTGGGCGTAAACACGACGCTGGGTGCAGCAGCAGCAGCAGCAGCAGCAGCAAAACCCTTTATTTTACAGTTTGCTCTTTCACCCGTGACGTACTGCTCGCAAACAGTTACGTATGTAGCGAGGTAAATGCCCACGGGGTGGCTGTCAGGGTTTTCATTCGGCATCGCTTCCCTCGCGAACGAGAACAATTGACAAGCGGTTCAATAGAGACATGTTGACTGGGTGAGAGGCGGGAGAGTAAAAAGAAAAAAAAAACCAACCCGTACCTAGAGATGGTTTGTACTGAATGGGATTTGATAAATCTTGCCGAGGACGCGCTATCAGTGGGCAGCGAATGTTTGAGTCGTACGTACTTATGGGGTGGTATTTCTGCTATTTGCGCTGCAATACGCTGCCTTATCGCGCCGTTATCAGTACAGATTTTTCCACGGACCAGTTCCGTCCGGTAATGGGCAGCAAACAAATAAACAGACGATTAAAAAACATCCATAACGAGGACATGTTCTCGGGTGTGCTTCACGCCATGGTTTGCATTCGCCGTTGCATCTTCGTCTTGCCATATCGCACCTGGAGCTACCTGGTGGTCCGTAGGGCGGAGCAGACATGCTTGTAATGGGGTTGTTTAACAGGTGTGTTTTATGCCAAGCTTAGCTAATCGTTGGCCCATTATTATTTACCTTTACACGTTGATGAACGAGGCGCTCTGTGGGGGGCTTTTGGTTCGAAAGATGATTACATGGTTGCGAGATGTTGGCACTACGCCCCATGGCCAGAGTACCTTGATTGTGGTCCGTTGCGGCTATTGAAGATGGGCATTTTCCCGTTTTCCTTTAGTCTCACCTTTCGGGCCAGGCAGCAGCGTGATGCCGAGGGTTCGGTTCGAGTTTTGGAAATTTCGCAGCGTTATTTCGTTGGAAAGCATGCCGGACGAAAATAGCACTAAAACTCATCACCCCGATGCGGGATGCGAGCTTCATCGGAATTTCCACCGGAATTCCGGCCACCACCGCGCTAGTCATGGTGAGGTGTTGAAAGGTAATATTGCCTCAACATTCTATTTGCCGCTCGCAGGTTCAGATACCACGGTTTGGCCGTTCTGGGAAATGGTCCGCGAACGCAACCGCGAATGATATTATAATTACGGGTGACACATGTTTTCGCACGTGGGAGGAATTTTAAATTACTGCCATGCAGAAAACAAAGTGATTCCGCTGGTTTGGCGTGAGTGTGTCCCATGGTAATATTAATCACCGCAAATTTCCCCACACCTTCGTTCGCGCTGCTTCCTATAGGTGTAGGAGTGCCAGAGAAAATAATACGGAGCGCCGAGATGGAGTGCAACACATTTTCAAACAATGGCAGGGCAGATCTTCCCACGCCGCAACCGGAATGTTAGTCAGTCGCCGAAAAGATCCCATCGAATCTCGACGACAAAATGACGTGTTGTGACCGTGGCAGTGAATTCATGGTCACGCGGAACGCGTTCGTAGCGAGAGGGATTTCGTTTAATCAACGGCAAAAATAAATGGCCCCGCGAGAAGGGTGAGTGAAAGTCGATTTCATCCCCCGAATCGGCGGACGGAAATTGCCACGGTGAAATACAGATGGATTTGCTCGATTTTACATTGCGCCGACGATCGCTTGTTGTTGATGCACTTAAGCTAGGCATAAATTAAGAGGCGAAGAGCTATCACCCCATCTCGCCGGGTTTTTAAACTCGCACCAGCGTAGGTCGAACGAGCTGCATACGACGATCAAATGGGTGTGAACCCTTGAGAGCTTACGAGCTAAAGCTACCGGCTTCTCAAGGCTGGTTACGTTGAGTGGGAAGTGGAAGATCCAGTTGGACTGGTGAAATTACGACCGGCTGGCCTGTACGTGTCATGTACGCAGCTAAATGCACCCGGTACACCTTCGTCTGCATGAAAGTTTTGCCATTGCACACGCACGAGATCGACGTGGCGTCGCAGGCGCTTAAAGAAAAACAAAACAAAAAAAAAACGCTTCATTTTCGGCGATGATTCTCGCATTTCTCGCACATTTGTCGCTGCTCCTCCATCGCGAATGATGTCATTTTGGGGATGTTATTCGAGGCCAACGGGCGGTTCTGGGCCACAGAACTTCCCAGGACGGATGTGAACGGTGCTGATTATTTTCGCACGCTTCCGTTCACGCGGATCTGGAGAACGTCTAACGAAGCTGAAGGAGGACGCTTTCCGCTGCGTGTTGTGCGTGTGTTGCCAGTGTTTGCCGATCAAATTTGCGCGATCCAACCGCGAACGGGATGGATGTTTGGAACGGGCAAACATTACCCTGGCCGCTAATTGATGAACGCCAAAACACATGACGGAGCAGACGTCTGGTGAGGTCGAACGAGGTGTGAACGTCGAGCATGGAAGGGTTGCGTTGAGTTGAAAGTGAAAACCACCCAAACCAGCTCACCGTGTGGGAGTGGATGTCGCGATGTTGCTACTACTGCGTAGATCGACGCCCTTCTACACACTGGCTGGCTGGTTGGCCAGTCGCTCGAATTTCTGCGTCAACAAACAAACCACTCCAAACGTGTCCCCATCGTGCCATCCACATTGGCTACCCTGGTGTTGGGCTGTGGTGATATGATTATCGGTGATGCTCCGCCGTGGCTTAACGGGTGGGTAACCTCGTTAAGGTTTAACGCCATCGTTCCACTATTGCTCTGCGTTACTACAGAGCCGAGTGAGAACGTGAGCCTTGTTACGGCTGTATCCATCCACGTCGGTTGACGGTGTATCCTTAATGCTGCGTGACAACGATCCGATGAAGCGTTTAATGGAACGGCGACCAGTGTGGCAGCCGCGCGAACCGTGTAATCTTCGATTCTGGCCGTGCATTTGGGCGTGATCCGATGGGGGACGGTGACAAAATCATTCCAGCCGACAAACAGCGACAGGATTTTACGCAATGCTGCACTGGAATGGGAAGTGAAGTGTTTATGTAAGGTTACATTTGCCTGTGACCGATCCGTTCTTCGTAGGCTCGGTCAAATGTCTTCATTCCGAGGCAGCTGCCAATCAACCGTTCGTCGAATCAGCCGGTACTGACGTGATTGGAACAGCGTTCGTGGGTTCAACGTTTCCCTGTGGGGGTTGGTGACATTTGGATTTATAAATTACCCTCTCATGTGCAACATGCAGGCCGGGCGATTAATCATCGGTGCAGGCATCTATGCACGAGATCGCCATCCTCACTCACATCGTCTGAACATGCTCTGGTGCGCGGAATAACATGCCCTGAGCTCGAATGGCGCTGATGGGGTTTTTTGATGGGGGACAACTGGAATCGTCCTGGCTGTTGCGCGAGGGTTCCATTTTGGTTGGCCGCCCTCAAAATCGAAGCGGCTTGAAAGACGAAACCCCGTCGAACGCAGGATTGATGATCCACGTACTGTGCGCACGTGTTCCGCCGTCCGTTGTTGGCAACACCACCGTTGAGCACACGTTACACAAACAAACGTGTCTGTTGCCCTGTCTAGTCATAACACCACCCGAGGAATTGTGTGTTGAGAAAAGTGCAGAGAGAGAGCGAGAGAGAGAGAGAGAGAGGGAGAGAGAGTGCGAGAGTTGAACTCGTTGTCTTGCTTGGCCTAGTCGAAATGGACCAGCGGTCACTGGAAAATGATAGCCCAAGTTTTCACTTTCCTCGCTGTGCCTCGCCAAAGAAGTTCGTGCAGTGTGTAGAGGAGTTGCCACACGTTTTGCACACTCTTACGATGCGCGCGAACCTTGTCCTGAGTCTGCCCCGGTGCCGTAACCGATTTGGTTGGTGAGAGACTCCGAATTTTCTTGGGCGCATCAGCAAACGCCTTCTCCGCTCCGAGCCGCCATTATCGAAAGTGAGCAGTGTTGTGCAGCAGGCTGGAAATGAAGCGGGCGTATTTTTGGGGATGCTTTCACCTGCACTAAACATCGGTGCCAGATCACGACCGGCTCTCGGGCGCTGGATGCGTAACTGCGCGTAATATGGAATGTATTATTTATTGCGCAATGTTTGCCACTGGCTGGCTGGCTGGCTGGGCTCGGGAAAATGTGTCTAAATTGCAAACATAATGCCCGGTGCGATTATGCTGGCCCAAAAGGGAAGGGGCCATCGCGACTTCGACCCAAACGGAAGCGACCACGGCATCGCGGCTATGGTGGCGTGTCCGATGATGGAGATTGAATGATTAGCTGTGTGTGAGCGTGGAATAGCAATGAAGCTGCTCAATCTATTCTGTCCTAGTTTCGTAGCGCAAGTCTTCGCTCGAACCGGCAACCTACGGGAGCTGTAAGGCGGCCCGCATATTCGGCGTGCAACTGAAAGCAACGTTACGAAGCAGTACTGCCGCAGCTAGCAGCTAGTTCCTTCGATCGCTTGGCAGCACTTAACTGCGGTCCAGGGTCTCTGGGAAGGGTCGCGTAACTGCGGGGACCGTTTCGGGCGATAGGATGATGAATGAGTTCATAAATACTTCCTCTCGTGGTGCCGACCGTGATGGCCTCCAAGGTCGGCTGACAATCCGTGAATCTGCATCTGTTTTCCGCTTCGTCGTGCAAGGGTTGCTGCGCTGTGGCGACGTGTCCCCGGGAAAAGGCATCGCAAGGGGGTCCGCATACGGATAGATACGGAAAATGATGGATTGAAGCATCGCGCAAGGTTACGACCAGATGCTGGATGATGTTGAGTGCCGGATGAGAACTTCTTGTGCGGCATTCTTACGTGGTTGCAGTTTTTCGGTTCTTTTTATAATAGTGTTCCGTTTTGCGTTCCATGAAAAAAAAAACTACCCAAATAACAGTAGTTTCGCTAAACCATTCTCGTTTATGCTGAAGGTCTTGTGGGTTGGGTGACGACAAAAGGAATGCTGTGCGGAAATTAGCCTCAGTTAGTCAGCAGGATGCATACATAATTCATCAACTAAGCCTCACCCTTTTCCCGGGCGGATGGTATGGGCCGCGCCCGCACAAACACTCGAATCGCGTTGGTGCAGGAACACTTGTAGAATTGCTTCTCCGGATGACCTTCGACGTTGCGTACCGAGGTGGGCTTTTATCATTGAGAATCAATTTATGAAGGGCCGTTTCTTTCCGACGTTTCCTCCTGGCGGTTCGTGCTCGCAAGTGCGTTGATTTCATGTTACGTTAAATCTGGGCCATCGGAAAAGGGCGTCCATTGCGATGAATGAGTGGCATGTTTAACAGACACGAGCCTGGGGGGCGTAATTTGTCAAAAGTGCGTAGAGCTCCAACGTAATCCCACATGAAAGTGGTATAAAGAGATTCTAATTTGTAGCTAATGATATGCAAATCTGTTCGGTTTCGAGTGTGTGTCTATTGTTGCTGTTGAAAACGGGTCCAAAATACTTATGCAATATTTAACCCAATATGTACTGACCGGGGCAGTTAATTTAATTCAACATTGAGACATTCGTCACGTTATGGAGAGTAGGTGTCGCATCAGCGGTGCATAATAATTGCCACCAATGCTAATTACGATGCCAACAAAAGACAATAAGAAATCAGAAAAGCGGCGAATTGTGTGTGTTTTTGGTGTGCTGTGAGTATTGATTGGCGTTTAATCACTTATTGCGTTGCAGTCAGTTTCAATCAATCATTCAATCAAAAAATGACATATATTAGCATCGTAATATGGCGGCGAGGGAACGGATGAGGCATGAAATAATCGTAACAGCTTCCGGATAAGGGCGTTAGTTGCAACGCAGTACACTCCATGGTTGGGCACAGTACGTGACGAGCATGGCGCAATAGTAGCAAGCTGTAAGCCAGGCAATCCTTCGTCCTAAAAATGGTCGTCTTTTGCAAAGCCCTCTTTGTATGGCATTTCACCGAATTCCAATGTTTTATTGGATCTCTCAGCAGAAAAAAATAACAAGAAATGGAATTGGTTTCGGTACGCAAATCGTGCGCTTCATTTGCAGATTAAAATTATGATAAGTGTATGAGAAGAGATATTTTTAGCAGTTTGGTGGGGGTGTACAGGACGAAAATGCTACGGTCCGTTTTCATTTCCCATCTAATTATTTTACAGCGACGTAAATAACTTCGCGCGCTCGTACGCAGCCGCGTGGGGGACAGCTATTTGTTTACTTGAGTTAAAATCCGCTTGTCTCGCCGTTTGCCGAATGAGTGGTTCCTCGGTCCGGATCAGGTGCTTACTGCTGATGAGCCGGGGTAGCGATCGAGCGTAGCTTCGGAGGATGTCAACATTCTTTCCGTTGACAGGACCGTGAATGCGGCGGCTTCTAACATTTACGGTAACTTGTGGCAAGCGGCAGCTGTGCGAGAAGCAAATGAAAAACACAAAATAGTGTACCCACCGGGGGGTTTTGGGGACGTTAAAAGATAAAAATATCCCTTCGAAGCTACCACTCGGCACAGAGGCATGGGCGTGCAGTTGGGTATGGGTTGGGTTTTTTGCACTCTAGTGGGATGCAGGGATGCTTCGGGTGGCGTAAAGGTTACGCTTGAAGGTGCGTTCACTTCGTCCGCGGCCGCAGAAGGAAGCACGTTAGGGCAAGGTCGGGACTTGAAAAAGCCGAGCTCGAGCACTTGCATGATCGACAGGAACGCGTGTAGGTGCAAGAAAATAAAAGAACAGCCTATATGAAGGCGAACAAGTGGATCGAGCTTTGCGAAAGCAGGCTATTGGTGGAAAACACTGCGTACCAAGCCAACACCTGTCGCGAAAATGCATTCCCGCCCTTCGCATTGTGCGCGAGCAGGTCAGGTTCTGTTCTCTATTTGCGCAGGCTCAAGAAAAAGAAAAAGGATAGCCGAGGATAGGAATTGATCGGCACGGTAGCATTGCTAATGCCCAAGCAGAAATGCGATTGTAATGCACATAAAATCACATGAAACCGGTCCGCCAGGGGCAACCGGTAAGCATAGAATAATGAGCGAGCATGTTCGTGTTTCGAGATAAACACCATCATAAATAGAGGATGAGAGTGAGAGAGCCAAAGCATTAATGCACACTTAATGCCATGGTCATGTGACAGCCAAAATAGAGCATCACACTCAAATTTGTGCGCCCCGTGTGTGGGGGGTTCGTGTTTGCGCAATGATTTGGTGTAATTAAGTTTACTGCGGACAATTAATTTGCTTGCGTTTCGGAAACATTACTTCGGCGATGTGGATGTGGTTCGAACGACGCCGGTTGCTTCTGTGTTCATGTGGGGCACCTTTAGCCGAACGGTGAGCTGGCAGTTGGCAGAGGTGGAGGAGTTATTTAGAGACGACAATCACGTCACGTGGAGGGCTTGGCATGCAAGTAATTTTAATGGCTCATTGGTTAATTTGGCAGGAGGACTGGCGGTTGGCGTTTGGTTCGTGCTAGTGTATCTTTTTGTACCGCAGCGGGTGGATAACGGGTGCTAGGGTAAGCGAAGCGATATCTACTAATAAGGATCGGGCGGATCGGGGATGGGCAGGAAAGCAAAGCGCAAGGTTAAGGGGACCAGACGAACCTCGAGGGTGGCTTTCACCGGGCTTGTATGCTTTTCATTCGCAATACGATGTTTACGGGTTTTTTGGCTTGGTGACGCGCCTGTGCTTCTTAGTTGACATCGCATGTGTTGCTCCCCTGTTTCGAAACAGCGACTAATCACGAGCCACCGAATACCTGTTTGTTGTTTGATCAATTGTTGGTTCCGTTAAGAAGCTGTTGGTGGTGGTGAAATGATGCAGAAGGCTGTGTCAACATTGTGTTTTGAAGGACGCTAGTTGAGCCAGTTTTTTCAACCTTCGGGAGAAGCTGTAGAAATTCATGTCTTCTGTAGTGATGAAGCTTCTATAATTCAACTAGCGGCACTCGTAAACGCTCTGCTATACATACTTGCTTCATAGGGAACAAGATGTAAAACCTAAAGTATGCAATCAATATTACTATTAAAGTATGCATAGAGCGAACCCCCAAACAGTGACGCGATTTAATGTGCTTTTACGATGCACATTCTATGGCACACCGGAGTGATGCAGTTTACATTAAGCAACTTCCGGCGTCGGGGCGTTTTCCGTCTTGCTCATTTCTAGCCGAGCGGGTCTACCGGTACGATCTTTCGTCATAGGAAGTGTGTTTCCTATCGGGTCGTTTCTGCCTGTGTCCCTTCGTCGCTCAACCACGTCACGTACCTTTATGCTCATGGATAGGACCGTTAAACAATGGGCCCACGGACGTGATTTGTTGTAGGTTTTGTAGGTTTCGTTTATATTTCATTCTGGATACCTACCACCTTAGGTAAAGATGGCCGAGCTAGCGGCGTGTAGCTGTGAGCTGATAAAAGGACAAGAAACGCGGTCAACGCGCTAGGGAAGGGATAAATTTTGCGGCCAGGTCGTGCCGGTTGGCGATAAACCCACCAGGAACCAGACGAGATAGATCTTATCGGAACACCGAGTGACTTTCGCGATGCATGGGAGTTTGCTAGAAAAAGAAAAATAAAGCCGGCTCCCGTGGGCGAATGTCGTAATGCGAAGGTGTGATGGGTGCTACCAGTTTCGGGGAAGTGAATTACAATAATTTATCACGTATCTGTGGGTCGGACGGAGCAAGCATGCCACAACATGCCGCGTTTCATGTGGAACTGCCCCACAGTTAATCCTAGGCAAGCGTTCGATTAACGAGGCAGACATTCGACGTTCAATGTACATTGCTACGATTGGTAACTATTCTGATATTTTATCTATTTTGCTTGTCAATTTTCCTAGAAAATGAAGCTAAAGTGAAGCTTATCACTTATACCCTATAGAGCAGCCGTGTTCAAACTTGCGACGATAAGAATCAAAACCCACGTCATAATCGTCGCCGTTGCGCATAAGGTGCGTTGCTTGTGGTGCGGTGTTGGCTGGCAGTGTGTGAACGGGTTTCCTTTTTTTCCCGGTTGGCGGCTCATAAATTATGCACTAAATCGACATTCATTCTGTTGATTGGTCATTAGCCACATGCTGGCGACAGTGCGAGGGCTGTTTGGCGGTGGACAAAGGATAACCAAATGTGGCACGTTTCCCATGCGTCACGAACGCGGCAGCCTGACGTGACGAAAGTAAATTTCTACTTATAAAAACGCAAACAGCGTGGGGTCACCATTTTCGTATCCTTGCCCGTCGCGTGTTTGTCCCGCACAGAGGATGGGCTTTATCGTACCCAGCGCAAGGATTACGTTCGGCATGAATTGATTCACGATACGTTTTGGTGAGAGAATCATGTAAGGATGCCTAAAAACGTGTCCTGTATTACGTACACGGCACTTATACGCGGTTGTGGAAGCGACCCATCGACGGTTTATCGCCGCCATTTTCTTGCTCCATTTTTGTGATGTGCCAAAGGCACGCCCTTCGCTACATGAAGCAATTCAGTGCCATTAATTTGTAATCGGTTCTAAACAAGTTGTTTCCTCTTTACATTTTTCCCCGCAGATTATGCTCGTTAAAAATCACCCGCCTCTCGTTGCTTACGCCGCTGCCAGCGGATTTGACGTCGCTATCGCTGGCCGTTCGGATGCAAAGCTCGAAGAGAACGCTCCGGTCGCACGAGATTCCGGTTCCGCAGTCGCTGAGTTCCGGATACAGCAGTGGCGGCTCGGGTGGAACAGCAGCCGGTGCTGGTGGCGGTGTTGTTGGATCAACTGGCACCGGTAGCGGCTCAATTGGTGGTAGCCTATCTGGGGGCGTGATTGGCGCTGGGCAGCTTAATTCGCCGCCCCTGCTGGAGACGGAGCTGGATCTGCACTTCAGCCTGCAGTATCCGCATTTCATCAAGCGTGACGGCAATCGGCTGCTGATATTGCTGCAGCGTCGCAAAAAGTACAAAACGCGAACTATTCTCGGTTACAAGACGCTGGCCGAAGGTGTCATCCGCATGGACGCGGTGCTGCAGAAGTCGATGGACATGACGGTGGAGCTAAACGGCTCGGGCAAGGCTGGCCGGGCTGGGTTGACGATAGCGACATTGCGCGCCACCCAGGTCACGTCGATCCCTGTTGATCAGGACAACAAGAACAACAACAGCCTGCTGGTGACGGACCGGGTGAACGAGTACTCGGATGAGGACGAAGAGCAGGAGTTCAGCTCGGGCGACGAGAACGACGAGGGCCTGTCTGGGTACGCGGCGAAGCGCAACTACGCGGGAAAGCGGGATTCGTACAAGAAGTTCGAATCTGGCGAGCAAGATGGTGAGCCAGACGATGGTAACATGCTGCCCTCGAACCAGGCGGATAGCGACAGTGACTTCGACAACATGGGCAAGGAAAAATCACGAGGAAAAATGAGCCGGGTAAGCAGTCGAAGTAGTGGAGTAATGTTGTGACATTCGTTGGGGGCACACGCTTAACAAGACCTCTCTTATTTGCTTGCTTTCAGCAACGAAACTTCAAACAACGCATCATATCCTTGCTCAAGCGGTTTAAGGTGCCCGAGGAACTGGAGGGCGACGTACGGGAGCGAGGCCCGGCCTTGCGGGGCAAACGTGAACTGCATGCACTGTTTCAGGAGCTGGAATCCTTGTCATGCGGCGAAGGAGATGACTCCGGCCAGGATATGGACAGTCTTTCTATCGGCTCCACGCCGAAGCCATCGTTGAGGCCATTCTTTGAGAACTCCGGTAAGCCGGTTCTCACGCAACAGCATTCCTCGATACAGCTAAGCTCGATGCAGAAGAGTGGTAACAAAGGTAAAACAAAGGCAAACTCATGCGCTCGCTCGCCTGCCGGCAGGTGACCGACCGATTTCTGTTGTTCTTCTTGTTGCAAGCGGCATTTCCCTTTATCGTTTCTGCCCTATTTTGCGAGCTCGTATGAAGTATCATTTGTTTGCGTTTTTTGTTTCTGTTTATTGTGATTTTGTGTTAGCAAAAGTAAAGAGCAATAGCTTTTTGATAAGCAATGTTGCTTTTTGATAAGAATCTAAATCATTTGCTCTCACAAATCTTTTCTGAACATTGTAACAAATGCGCTATTGTCTGCTGAGTGTAATTATGCTTGGCAGGATCTTAGTTTAGCATTGAAATCATACATTTTACTATTAATGAACGAACAGTACTTGTCCGGTACAGGGTACAATGAAGATGTATAAATTTTGTACTTGTACTTGATGGCTATTTGTCTTCAATCTGCTAGAGGTAGTTGACTATATGTTGACACGTTTTGTCATTTATTTGGAAAGCGTTTACCGATTGTTTAGAGAAAGGAGTTTGTTAGAAACTACACTTTGTGTTTTCCATTTGAATGTTGCGATCAACACTGTGTTGTAGTATGCTAGAATACATTTTGGATGTTTTTTTATTTAGTCATAACGAAAGTCTTATGTTGCTTAAGGTCGAAGAACGAAGAAAGAATACAGAGCTCCACTTTTTCGATCGCTCATTATTATTTGTTTGCCTCAGCTAATAATGTCATCATATCATCGGTTATGTATTAACCTAAAATTGCTGCTGCTGCAGAGTATGTCTGTTGCATGGCTTTGTTTTTGTTATTTTTTTAACGAATAATGTGGTTACTTTTTTAAGTTAATTGTTTGTTTCATTGACGTTCCATCCCTTCCTTGCCCGTATGATCATCATAAGGTGGTTTGGTTCAGCTGAATATGTCCGTTAGCCATTTGAGTTTGTTTTTCGATTTGTTTTATTTGTTTTCTTTCATTATTTTTTATGTTCCTTTCAGATTTTATGCCAGAAAAGAAACCCAATTTAGAGAAGCGTGACTCGCTCGTCGAAAAGAAAAGCAATTCAATAACAATTGCCAATAATCTTATTAATAGTATGAACGGCAACAGTATTAATAACAATCAGACTAGCAATTACAGTAACATACAAGGTTTGTAGCTTTCAAAAAAAGTCGTTGTGGTTCACGTATTATCTATCTTCTGTCTTTAAACAACACTCTTTTACCTTCACTGTGTTCTTCTTGTTATATATATATATATATATTTTATCCTCTGTGCACAGCACTCGTCTCCAGTTCAAACACAGCACTGGTATTTGTGTACGTAGATAAGTTTCGATTTTACAAAACTGTGAAGCAAAGCTGTTGAGCTAAATCAACCTACCTATCGCGTGTTTCATGTTCATGTTTGCGGGACAAAGCTCAATCGCATTTTACTGAATTTTTCCCTAGCATCGTCCTTCACGTGTTTATGATTTATTCTAATCAGTGCATACTGCATAACGTTTTACAGTGTCTGCCTTGTTTGCCTGTTTTAGCTCGAAAATGTTATTTTGTTTGCAACCGTTTCTTCTTTGTTTTTCTATTTCAGTAATGTTCTCTTTGTCACATTATATTCCTTTCTATCAACCTTCCTTTGATGCAACTGTCCTTTGTTGTAATTGTTACTAATTTCGCAATTTACGAATCAAATAGGATTCGATTAAACAATTACCTCTCCTTAATCTTTGCGCTAGCAACCTCGACGTTTTGCTAATAAACGGCGTTTCCTATTGTTCCGTAGATCGTTCTGGCGACTGGAAGAATGACAGCTCCGGCAATGAGGGTGGTGCAGGTAACACAGATCCGGAGGCACTCAGCTCCGATCCTCAGAACACCGGTAGTCCGCCAAAGGAGAAGGAAACGGCTGTCGAGAAGAAGAATCGCCTATTCCGCACAAGCAGCAGCACTCCAAACAGTGCCAAAAAGCAGAAGCAAACGCTCAGTTTTCAGGTGGATCAACACCAGCAACAATTGCAGCAGCATCATCAACAGCAGCAGAAGCCATCGCCATTGGAAACGTGCTTGTCGCCGACGAACGTCGAACCACGCAAGTCATTGCTCGAGCAGCTGCAGCGCACGTTCACCACAGAGGAGTCGCTTCTGCCGGAGGTGGTCACCATAGTGGGCCCGCCGGAAGCGAGCAACGCATCGTTAACGCCTCGTTTGGCAGCGCTCATATCGTCCACGTTTCGGCCTACATTTTTGCCCAACAACACCGCCGAGGTGAAAGCAATAATGCAAGCACTTATGAACAAAATTCAGAAATAGTAAGTTCACGAACTTCAGATTAGTCAAGACGGGTTTGCTCATGTCGCTGTATATTCTCACTCTTTACACTGCAGCTGTAATTCAACTGCAAAACCGCCAACAACTGTGAAAGTAGTTTTAGTCGGAGGAGATTGGTTGCAGGGCGCAGTCCTGCGGCATTACGTCGTGTTACTGAGCCTTCGTCCACCAGACTGGGTTAATCATATCAGATTCTACATCGTTCCGTTGGGTGAGAGGATTTAGTATAGATTGCCTTGTAGCAAACATAAAATATGTTCTCTCCGCTATGTATTACACAGGATCGTGCGGTGTCGCTCGGTACATTGGAATGATCGATTCAAGCTACATGAGCATGTTCGGCACAGAGAGCTGGCAGCAGATATGCGATCGTGCTGCCAACTTAGAGAGTGCACAATCGAAGAACGAATCGGCTGAACTAATTAGCAGGATACAGCGCTATCTCATATCAGGGGGACCGTGCACACAAGTTCCTATTGCCGAGGCGATGGTCAACTACCGTGATGAGGACTCTTGTCAAATTTTTGTGCCGTTTGTCAGCGTAAGTCGGGGAGAATTGTTGATTTTTCGTTATCAGGTGTTAAACATAAAAAAACGTTTATTTGTTGGATATACAGGACGTGAGAATTGGCTGTCTAGAAGGGCCACAGGTGTCTCTTGATCTCGATGAATCCCTAACGTACGTATCACAAGGAAGCGCTGATAGAATGCTGTCCAGCTCACCGCCCCAGAGTGGACGCACTTCACCACCAGCATCGCAAACCCCTGCGGCTGTCTCCCAGGGACAGCTGAAAGATCTTCAGCAGCAACAGGCATCGTCATCCTCTTCCCAAATGCAGGAATCGTTAGAGCTGCAGGTAGACTACTGGCCCCAGGTGCGGCCTATGGTCGATCAAAAGGAAAAACCACCCGGCAAGGGCCAGGATACATCTGGGAAGAACAGTATTAAGAGTACTTTTCGACATTTACAGGCACGTAATCAAATGAGGAAAACGTGCAAAAATGCATAATCATGTACTTTGCTTTCAATTGATCGATACTTTTTATTCATCATATTTTACACAGGTCTGGAGACTACCGCAGGTTCCTAGTTTTGGAGAGTTTACGAGTGGTTTGACACTGAGCTTTGCAACCAAGGAAAAGAAACAGAAAAGTATGTTTATAATTCAGTTACATCGGTACGCTACACATAATTTATTTATTTCGTGTCGCTATTGTTCGTTTGCAGTTATGAGATTGGGCAAGAAGAAGGAAAAAGATCGCGACGCTGAGAAGGAGCAGTGTGTTGAAGGAGTTGCTCGCTTGATCTGTTCACCGAAGCAATCGCATGTTCCTTTGCGAGGTATGATTTCGCGTTATTCTTAATGCTCTTGACGACAGTATTGATGCTATAATTTTGTTGCTATTCTGTGCGTTGCAGTGTACATCGATGGTACCGAATGGACGGGGGTGAAATTTTTCCAACTGTCTGCCCAGTGGCAGACGCACATTAAGAATTTCCCCATAGCGCTAGTCGGTGCGCCGTTGGCCCCAGCAGAAATGCTAACCTAGTCAGTTTCATCCTCCGTCTTGACGGAGCTATTACCCCCTCCAGCATCACCGGCGACGCCATCGTCAGCGTTTGGGTCGTCATTGTCCTCAGCTCATCCGATTCGCGCTGGCGCCATATTTTTCGGTCCTCTGCTGTCATCGACTTGCTCAACCGTCACAAAACTGCCACCATTACCGCGTTCCGCTGGCTGTGATCCTTCTGCGAGTTCACCGTTTTCGCCACCAGCTGCCGGTCCTAACAGCCATCACGCTAGTAGCAGCAACACCACCAGTAGTACCGGCCACGGCAGCGGTGCAGCTCGTCTTCTGCGACCGCGGAGCTGGGCAGCAGTTAGTCGAACACGGAATGACTAAATATTTGTGTACTCCCATATCCAGCAGGTTGTGCCACAAACGAGAATGTGTACTTGTAAAATTCGTAGCGGTCCCAGGAGTGCAAGGTGTACTCTCTTTCATGTGGGATTTAACTTGTTTTCCGTTTACTTTGTAATGTTTCTTTATTTTCTATGATTGCAATACGTCGTAGCCGTTACATTGTTTGCCTATAATTTACATATTGCAAACAACGTTATGTTTATTGTACCGTAGTAGTAGGTCACTCTGCTTACGCGTTAGCTCATTCCAAATTGAAATGAGGCGAGCTCCAGAAGATTTGTTTTGTTGGGCTGATTGATTTGTGATAAAAAATTATTTGAGTGAGATAAAACATTTCCCACAGACACAAGTACAGTAGAGCATGCTTTCATCGTTGCTAGCGGCGACGCTGAGTAAATGCGTTAATGATGGTAGGTTCTTGGCATTAGTTTGGAGCAAACAAAACCTACTTCTTAGAACTAATTGGTCAAATTTCGCACAATTGAATCGATTCCGGCAAGTGGAACACCGGAAGCCAAAAGTATATCGGCTGCTAAGGAAATTACGATGAAGGAAAGTCGTTGCTTGCAGTTACAAGTATGGAATTACATCCAGGAGTAGGTGTTTGCTCAGGTAGGGGCAAACAAATCCGTACGTGATCATGAGTTAGCGATCACGAATAGAATGTTTCGTTGCGTCCCGTTTCACATCACAAGTATTGTAGAAAGCAATGGCATGCGTTTTATTTAGCATTCTTTAAACGGCTTGAATGCGTTTGTAACGGAATAAAAAGTGTAAAGATATGCAATATCCGACAAGGTTGGAATTATTTATTTTAGCGATCATGGATGCTTGTACGTTCGGGGAAGAACAGTATCGAACGACGTTCTAGAGCGTCGCGCAGCAGGAATAGATTTTTAGAAATCATTAGAGACTGCTTGACTGCGTCATAGATTTTAGTATTTAACGGCAAGTAAGATCGATGTGTAAGGTTGATAATTGTACAATTGTCCCGTGCATAGTTGCAGGGGTGTAATGGTTTATAAGCAAAATGGAGGTAGGCGCGCGAACATGAATGCAATGCCGCTGTGTAATATCGCAATAATTAACGTGGATGTTGATCCTGTTACTCGGGCCAGCCAGACAGTTCTAGTTAAATTGACGGAAGAAGAACCACGTATCGTCGTGTACGTTTTTACGCATGACATAATGTCGTAATTGTGGAATTGTAGATATCCATATGTTTTCGTCTGTGTCTGGCGGACAACCGCAGTGTTACTGCGAAGGACAAGAGAAACGAAAGCTGTACTGTTAGCATCATGCCATCAATATCGCAGTAGATAATTTAACGTGCTCATAATTCCTGTTCTACGGAACGCAATAGATCGGCTATTCGACGTGATCGATCACAGTAGGTGTTGTTCTGATCGTTAGCAAAATGTTTTGCCCATACGGCGTGATGTATCGTTTTCTTTGCACGGGTCAGCTGGTTGATGACGGTAGAACTAGGCCAATCTGTCCGTGTATACTCATGTGCAGCGTAAGGAAGGGTGAACAATAAAGTTATCAGTAGACAATAGTAGTATATTCACGCGTAGCTATGAATGTCTATATCTTTCGTCAATGTATGGTACGCTGCCCACCAGCAAGAGGCACTGACATTCTAACTAGGTCTCTTGACAAATTAAAAATGGGACAAATCGTATGAAGTAGTGCAAAGTTTTGCGTATGGTATAGCATGTATACAAGACGGCGTTGAACAGCGAAAAGCCATTTTAAGAACCCAGCGATAGTGCAAGATGGTTTGCTAGGCGACAGTGTATTGTGAAGTATTTTATATGGTATTTAAACATCCATTGATCAGAGTTAATAAATATCGACGTCGCAGGACGAGAGGAGCCGGCGTGAAAAGTAATGAGCATTGATTCAAAACAACCACACACATAAGGACTACCTAGATCGTAATGAGAGGAATCGAACTAATTAGCGTAAAATGCGAAGCACACAGTCAAAAATATGCAAAACGATCGTGTGATATTGAAGTCGGCAATATCTCGCGCGGTAAGGGCCACGGTACATCTATACCGGGTACATATACGAGACATAGTAGATGACACCAGAGAGTACGACGGCAGAAGCTTACTAAAGGCATCCCAATGCACTAAACACATATCCCTTAGTTGAAGGAGTACGCGTTATGCGTTTCCAAAGACACGAACGCGGAGAATGACAAACTGCCCGAGCGTTTGTCGGTACTTATGGCTGTGGAAATTTAATGGAAACACGAAAGTTTAATACTACACCCAATCACGGCATCAATAATCGAACGACAGAAATGTCGCAGCAAACCGTAGCTAAAAGAAAAACCATTCATCAAAATATCGAGCAACATCAACTTCTATCATTGGCTAAGACATTATCATGTAGGTTTAACCGGGCAGTTTAACAGACGGGTCACATGCATGGACCATGCAAAATAAATGCGTCCCGCAGAAGACGGCTACGGACAGCATCCGGCGACTCAGGCGTACGCTACAAAAGAAATCTATTGATTTTGGTGAAGCGCGTGTTTATCTTACGCTGCTCGGGTGTACCATAAGTACTTTTCCTATGCAAACATCGTTCGCAATAAAGCATTGATGTTGCATGTGTCACAGTGATCCCCAAGGGGAAGCTCATAACATTTCCGAGGTTCACTAGGAGCCGGTTCTTCTCTGTCAATTGTGTAGTGTAACTGTGTCATCCGTCGAAAGCATACTCTGAAAGCGAAGTGAATATCTGCAGAGACAGCGTGCCGAGCAAAAAAAAAAACATCGCAACATTGTACTATTTCCGACAACGCCGTACTATCTCCGCTAGCATACACGATCGAACTTATATCGCGGCCACTTGTACTAGGTTACGCTTGCTCAGGTGGCGCAGTGAGTTGCTTCTACGTATCGCGAACTTACTGAAGATTATTAGCTACGAATTAGATTAATCATTTTCGAAATTCCTGCTTTTACTTTTACTTTAGGCTTTCGGCAAACGGAAAGCAAAGCGATACACGATTTACCGATTCATCTTCAACGTAGCGTTTCGGATATGTTTATGTAGGCAAGCATTTTTCTATGGCCCATCTGCCGTGGTGTGGGCCAGAGCGCGTAGCTTAGAGCAGTAGATTTCGTGTTTCTGTTGTAAACGTTGTTTCGGCGACGTATCCAAACCAAACGTGGTTTGGGTTTCTTTTTATTTCCATCCAAGCGATGTAAAAACTAAATATCGACAGCAGGTTTTTGCGATCCGTAGCAACGATCATGTGCGTTTCTTCTTCTCTCTACATGTTCCCTACGCATTTCTACCCTGTTCCTACGGCAAAGCATTACACGCGTGTATCACGAGTTAGTTTGAATGCCTTCGGTGTTGCGAGTGTTATCATTTTACCCCTTGTCTTATTTGCATTGCATTGAACCAATATACATACATACATATTTATATCCCATACACAAATGGCAAACATTAACGTAATACGACAAAATAAAACATATGAAAAGCATTATACATTATGCTGGGCGACTACTGAGCATACCATACAACGGAACGGAAAACAATAAACGCAATAAATGTCAAAGAAACCAGAAATAAAGAAAGAACGATGAGGAAAAGGTCGAACGATAGTCTTTCGAGTGAAAGAATACCACACGGCCGTGCGAGCAACATCGCAGGAAAGTAAAAAGGTCCAATGGGGTCCTGGATTCCTGTACAATTGGCTGGTGTAGGAAGCGGGTGGAACGTAGGATTCCTGATTGCACTGCTCGAGGCGCTTTCTCGCCCCAGCGCGGAAAAACGAAAACAACCAAAGAACGAAGGAGGAAAAGCGCACAACACGCAGGACGGAAGAGACAGAGAAAAGAAAATCAATACTGTTTTATGCATGTTTTAAAATGAATAATTATATAAAGCCAAACCGGTAAACTGAAAATAAAGCTATCATTAACGTAACGATAAGTAGTTTGGTAAATAATTTCATGTGGAGGGAAAATAAATAGATCTTGCCTAGCGGGAGAAGTAAAACAAGCGGTACTGTACAATGGTGGAGCCTACCGCTCGATAGTGCGGTGGTGCGCCAGGAACGAGGGCTTGCCGTAGTGCCGCCTACCCTGTACCGTCAGAGTGCGATCTCGTTCTTGGCCTTATAGTGTTCGATCATGATAAATTTACAGCGCAACCCGTTGCACCCGCCCATGCCGCCCTCGGGCAGCACGAACGTGTCGTTCGGGTGTCCGGCCGGTTGGCAGAACTCGATTAGGTTACCATTGCTCCGGGAGAGATCTCGCAGCGACCACAGGGCGAGGTTTTTCGTTTTGCCGTGGCGCGCAAACACGTAAAACTGGAAAGGAAGCGATAAAGAAGGGAGGGCCAGTGCTAGTCAGAGGCAGGAGCGGCAACGAAATGGCTGCTCGCTCGAGGTGTGCGCACTTACGTCGTCGAACTGGTCGATGAGATAGCCCACGACGAGCGCCCAGTGCGCACGGTGACCCTTGTTGAGGCAGGGCGTGTGGTTCCTATCAGGATCGTAACTGTTTCTACGGGTTAAGGAAAGCTAGCGTAAGGAAATCGACAAATGTCGTAAACATGCGCGAGAAGGTTCGAGAAAAGGATACGGCACGAGGAACATTGCCCCCAAGCGTAGTTTGATCTGGATGTTGGGGTCATCCATCCAGCCGCCGACCAGCGCGTGGGTGACGGGTTTGTACTCGACGAGATGCCGATGTTCGTCGAGCACGAGCTCGAACAGGTCGTTGAGCTGGCGTGCACTGAACATTTCGCCATTGTTAGAGTAGCCCCGAGCGACGGCCAGCTCGAGGAGAGCCTTCGCGGATGGGGCACCATCGAAGATCATGCTGACGGCGGTCAGCCCACAGGTGGGTCCGTTCTGCAGGATCGGCTCGACGTTTTGCACACGCAGCTCGCGGGGCGGCGCATACTGGCAGACTCGGTGCAGGAAGCAGGCCTTCTGTATCTCGGGGTACTGCGTCGCCCAGACGCATTCGCCCGACGAAAGAATCACATTATGGTTTGGTTTATCGTTACGGTTACTGCTGTTATTGAGCACATCCAGGTTCAGTTCGGAGAGGGGCGTTTTGGTGGGATGGCACGCGGTCGTCTTTGGCTGTTGCGGTGCGGGTGTCGGTGGCGGAGGTGGTGGCGATGGAGAAGGCGAAGGAGTGCTGTTCGACATTTAGCAGCGCTCTCCGGGAAGGTTGCACGGGTGGACAGAGTGAGGGAAACGGTGTCGGTGGTGCGCGGGAAGAAGGGCGGTACCTTTTGTTGTGGTTCGGTCGCGCCAGTTTTGCACAAAAAGGAAGAAAAGGAAACGGTGGGTCCACGGCGGTGCGCTGCGGAGTTTATTTTCGGTGGTCGGTCGAGTGGCGAGCAGAAGAAGGAATGAAAAACAGTTAGAACAGATCGTCGGAAAAATCAGTGGGCAGAGGACGGATCAGGGCACATCGGGGGGCGAGCTGGTGCAAGAGAAAGGGGCCAACGGCACTCGGTTGCGATTGAAAATATATTTCTCACCTTACGACGACCGCAGCAAATGGAACAAAGCAGCAACAGCGCTGGGAGCAGCAACAAAAACAGCTGTGATGTCTTCTTGGCTTTCGTTCTTTTCTTTGTTTGGTAATATAGGCTACAGCGCTTCACGCTACAGAAGCAACAGCTTGACTCCAAGCCATATTCACCGACACATCACATGGTTCGAAGGCAAATGTTTGTAGTTTACTGTAACGATATCACGACGCATTTGATGTAAAGCAAGAAATACTTCACAAGATTACGAAAATCTCTATTGCATGTTGAATATACCAACCAAAACATTTGCGCCACCCATCCGCACATACTATTGACATTAGCTTTGACAGGCGAAAAACGACGTATTTATTTTATTAAACCCTTAAGGAGCAAACTGTTGAGTTCAGTAAAAGAAGTAGTAAAAATAAATAATGTAAAGTGTTTTATGTGTTGCACTGTTAACAAATACATTTAACATCATTTATGGTAATACCAAAGGGAAGAAACATTAACTATCGCGGTTATTTCGTACCATTTTTGGTCAATGATACAAGCTATGGCTCGGTGACTCAGTGGAAGAAACTTTATAAAAGCTCTGTTTTTATAGATATTTTAATTTTGCAAAATAACTCAGAGTATAAATATTTCAAAGATAAATAAAATTAAAGAATGCTAATAATATTAAGGCAAACAATGATTCAATACTGCTCTCGCTGTTTCTACCAAAAAAAAAAGAACTATTCGAAACTTTTTTACGGAAGCTTTTATACCAAGGTGTATAAATTGAAACAAATTCGATCGTCGTTGTTGTATCATATATTCAGAAATGAGAATTACTATTACATTACAGAATGAGTTTACTGTAAAATAGTTGATACATTTGTTCCATATAATGCGAATTATATCAATAAAAAAATTGAATGAAATTATTGCATTTGGCTATGGTATGCGATACCTTTGATATGGAATGCTGTAGACTCTATTGGTTATTACGCTAGACGATAAATTATGGTAAATGCTGTTTCGTTTAAATGTTTACATGGAATATTAATAAGTCATTTTGCTTGTTTACAGCAATGCTTTTGCGCTTTTAAATGAAAATCATCCCATCCTCGAGTGGTACCATTGAATGTATTTCACAGCGCACAGCATTGCGTGAAATTTCAGCTGCGAGTAACGATAGCCCCTAAACCATGTCGAAGACGACTTAAAGCCTCGAACATAGTCACAAAAACTAGCTTCAAAACAACTAGCAGCATCGCACAAAAAGGGACACAAAACCAATATTTAAAAAAAAACAGCCAACCAAAAAAAAAATGCGTTATGACACAAAAGCCGCTCGAAGGTTGCAACATTCATCTCACCTGTGCCCGGGTGTATTTAATGCCTCCTGGCCGTTCTCACTCAGTTCTACAAAGTCCAGCGACACGAAAAATCGAACCGGTCACTAAGGACACCGCTTTCCCGTTATCCGCGGTGGTGGACAGTTTTGTCCTTTTTTTGCCTCTCTAGCCTCTCCCTGTGTCTCCCACTCCGTCCCACAAACGGGGGCAAACGAGGGGCGACATAACGATCTCAAAAGTTGCTCGAATCCTCGCCCTCCGATGGCTCGCGATGCGTGCATTGATGACCGGGATAGTGCCACCGGGGGTCTCGCCGGTTCGCCTGGGATGCACACGGGACGCTGCCTGTCCAGGATTCAGAATCTGCGGATGTGGAATGCAATAACAAAAAGAAGAAACAGAGCGATAAAAACAGGCTGCGAACGAAAGGGAGTGAAATGAAACCACGAACGCAATGGGGAAACCTTCCAGGTCCCGGTTGTGTTCGATCGTTCGAGCGAATCGACAAGGCTCAGCTGTACCGGAGAATTGGTTCGTTTTTTTCCTTCTTCTCTCTAGCGCCAGCGCTTGATTCCGCAAAGAAGGGAACTTCGTGGAAGGTTGACAAAAAACATCATGCAAACTCTCGACACTCTCCCGGCACAAACGACTCTACTACACGAGCCTGGCGGTCTGGGAAGGTGCCGGTCCCGGTGGAATCGAACCGGAATGGCGGCGTGTGTCGCCAGCGGCCCTTTGGAACGCAGGTGCAGCAAACGGTAAACAATCGGAAGGTGCCTATTTCGCAGTTGACTTCTACGGTTATGGCCTTTTATTGGGCTGCCGGCTGGCTTGGTCCGGACGGGGTCGCACGGGGTCCGGAACACATTCGCCCTTCGCTTCGCGTTTCGCGGTGACACCGAGCACAAAGGACACCCTATTCGAGATCCTACGCTACGCTGGGAGTACTAGGCGTCGGGTCAAAAGGACCACAGCCGGGAGGCTTGTGGGCTGCCATCCGGTTTCGCGTGCGTACGAGTCTGTGGGAATGGTGTTTTTTTTTTGTGTGTGCGCCATTCTTATTCCCCGCCTAATGTTTGCCCTCTCCCGGATGGAAGCGAAAAGCGAAATAGAACGGAGACGAAAAATCGCCAAAACTATCGCCGGGTAAAGTGAGAAAACTGTTGGAGTTTCACCTGTTTGGTAGTTAGACTGTAGACGACACCATGTTTTTTTGTTGTCGCTGGTCACCTTTAGCCTCCATTAGATGCTGTCCGATGCATTTGCGCTCGCTAGCTCGCGATGTTGCGCGGTAAGCTTTTGTGAGCGGGGGTTCGTTTTTTGGGTTTTGTTGCGTTTTATTTCTTATGGCTGGTGGTCGTGCGACCGACCAACCCGGATGCCATCCCGGGGCGGTGTGCTTCAGTTCATCGATAAGACCGGCATCCCGAGGCTAGCGGCAATTGTGGAAAAGCAAACCATCAGAGAGAGAAAAAAAAGGAGCTCAGTGCAAACAAACAACTGTAAAGCACGGCTCGGGAAACCGGCACGGGAAGGAAATGGTCAAACGAACTCCAGGAATCCTTTAAGCACTGTTCGCAGTTAGCACCCGATGGCCGCAGGTGGATGTGTCGTTGGCAATGGACTCGCGTAATTGCGGCTTTAAACCCGTCAGGAACTCTTCTGGTGGAGTACTGGAGCTTTTGAAAGTTAGGAGTGTAAAATTGTTTTCGATTCGCCAATATTCGTGTGCTTTAGGCTTTAGGCAACGTCTACGGCGTAAAAATGTTGCACATCTGGGAAAGGTTTTTTTTATTAACTTTTCCCTCTAGCTCTAACTTCTCTAAGTAAAATCCATATTGAGATGAGAAGTACTTCAGAAAGTTTCACTAAGGAAGATCTCCGGCCGTTAGCCCATCACTCGCGTTAAGCCCTGATGGAGGCGCCTGGTCTAGGTCATGAGCTAACTTCTCGATGGAGACGCCTGGTGGTTTGTACCAAACACGTTACCCGCCGAGCCACGGGTTTTTTTTATTTATTCATTTCCGTGACATCTTTGACGTACAAAAGTCTTCAAAAATTTGCGAAAAAATTTCGTTCGAGGATTCGCACGACGTTTTCATGAAAACCATTGCGACCATATCTTGCCGCCGGAAATCACAGCGGCTGAGCCAACGGCGGATTGATGGCGAGAATAAAATTTTAATCGCCCATGCGTCCTAAGAGAACGTGGATTTATGTATGGATGGATGGCTGGGGAAGTGGGTTACAAATCAACAGCCAGAAGCGTGCGGATATCGACGCACGGGGACAGTCGAGAACATCGACCGAATTCAAAGCGGGGTCCAACAAAACAAGCACAGCGAAAAGCTTAACAAATAAAAAACAAAAAAAGCGCACCCACGTACTCGCACACAAGAATTGGCCTCGCGCGGATGCAAAATAGCACCATGTGGGGCGTTAAGCAAACGAAAGCACCCGAGCCTTGCCGGGTCGCTTGCAGCGGTGGAAATCGGGCCCAACTTTAAAGCACCGCTGCGTGGGCTGTTGAATGTTTAAATTTTCCTCACATTTTTGAGTGTTTGCACACGTGTGGGTGTGTGTTTTTTAACGATTCGATTTTTTTGTGCTTTTTCTCCTACCCTGCCCTCTTGGAGCGACCAGTAGCTCGTTTATTTCCGGTCCACGGTTCGGTTGCCGGACGAGCTGCAATAAATAAGCCGATAGGGCGCACCACAGGGCATCCCCTCAACGAGCGTCTGGGCGTTTGTTTAGAATGGCGTGCTGGCGAGCACGGAATTGTGGGAAGGGGGTTGCTAACGATAGCAACAAAAGGAAAAAAAGAAAGAAAAAGAACGGGAGGAGGCGAACAAGATTTTATGATGTCCCAAAAATCCGATTCCTCACTCACGCCAGAGATCGTTTCGCGCCCGGGAAAGGAAAACCCCTATGCTGGCTAAATGTGAGAGGTGGGCCGGGGGAAAAATACGCCCCAACACTAACGATAACTGTCGCCCTGGTTCCGCTCGCTCGCTGTGGGGGGAATTGAACGTTTTATTGATGTGGCAGTGTGTGATATAAAATGCTCGATACCGGGCATTGCATGGTCCGGAGTCGTGGCCGTGGCGTAATCTTGTGCGCAAACAGTTCCGTTTGTTGCGCCACCATTCGCGACGCTGGAGGACCGCCTGGATGGACCGCGTGGCTGTGGCGCACGGGGAGTGTGTGTGTGTGTGTGCCTATCCTCCCATCCGTATGAGCGGGAGCAGAGGAAGTAATATGTGCCACTGGTAGATAGCGTTTGCCCGGAAGCTACGCAAACAATCGATTGCCGTAAATGTTTGACTTTGCAATGCAAACATCACGCTCTGAAGCCTGCCGACTGGAGGCGAAGCAAAAGCCAACACGATGGACACGTCCTCTAGGGGCATGGGTGGGGGCACACATACACACACACACACACACACATACGCACGCACACGTAATCCGATATTGCACTCGCATGATGGAGTACCGCGAAGGCCGTCTCCTCCCGGAGGGTCACTTGGAAAAATTACGGTTCTCAGGTCGATTTCGGTGGCCCATTCCGGCACTTTAGCGACGCGCTGGCGCAAAGATCAATAAAATGCACCCCACCCACCCATCCATTCGCCCATCCACCGCGTGCCACCCACCGGTGAATTGCAGCATAAAAGTGTTTATGGCTTTGCACGCGGCGCAATCCAACACCTCGAGACCCAATTGAGATTGATCGAGGCTTAGCATGAGTGATGGAGGTTGGCAAAGAGGACGCGGGGGGCGAGTGAAGAGGCAGTTTTGGGAGGCAAAAGCCCACCCAGCTGCGGGCATTCGCCCGTTGCCGCATAACAACAATGGCCCTTCCGTTGGATAGGAAGGAAGCGCATAAGGAGATGCAATTCGCTTGTAATTTCACTGATTGCTCACATTTCCTCGCAGGCGCAATGTCATTCGCAAGAAGCCAGCGAAAACGAGCGCCGTAGTTTTGCGTTAGAATAGATGCATTTATTTCTTGCAGTTTCCTGCCCGTGGGAAACAAAATGTCGTTTCTTTTTCTGCCATGCATGGAATGCGCTCGTTTTTACTTTTGAAGAAGCACGCTGGAGGCATCGAGAAAATAGCCTGTAAGGCGTCCATTAACAAACTCATTTGTTGAACATCCTACAAATGAGTAATTTGATCAGCTAAAGGCATCGTCATTGCTGGGTGATGTACATAAATCGAGTGTTTACAACAAGTGCGGCTCGGAACAACGACGGACTCGAGATTGTAAGAGTTTTTTGGATTCCAAAATTAGTGTCATTCACCAGCAACTTTCATCAGCGTACTGTTTCATAATTCTGTGTGACATATTTTCCCCCAATTAGACTTAGAAAAGTATTCTATCGTGTGTATTTCGTCGAGCTGTGGTTCAACAGCATCAGAGACAAATATGCTACCTCGTCTGTTTGAATGTCCCTTACTTTCTCGCTTCACCAGTGTTGCTTGGGCGATTGCATCAGGTGATTGCAAGCAGCTCTGCAGAAACCTCGTTGCTGCTGCTGGTGGCTAAGATACACAATACAGCAAGCAGGGTATGCTTATTTACCGGCTACCAGTGAAACAAAAGCAAAAATAATCAAACCAAGTCGGGGTGCGCTTCCCAGCGCGCTATCACCGTCACCACATCAACCGTTGCACCGGGTGACGTGGGTGTGGTTGTGGTTGGCCCGGTTTCGATGAAAGTTGTTGCCGAAATGTTACACGCTGAAGTATGCTCTGCTTAGGGTTTCAGGCTGTCCCCTCGGCGCTAGTGAATCGGTGGTTCAGATATTCCCTTGAAGAAGCTTTTTCACCCACGCCGGCGTAGGTGGTGTATCATGAGGGCAGCAACAAAAGCGATGCACCAAATATGCATTCCCCTTCAGAAGGTCAACGTGGTGGGTGGGATGCGCAGGTGTGTGAAACATGGTGCAGAAATAGTTGGAAATATTTTCCCTCGACCGAATTAACTTTTTGATGTCAGCCAGTCGCTAGGGCGATACGGAATGGTTACAGCACTAGGTGGAGACCGCGAGAGAACACCGCGGTTTGACGGATCGTGGTAGTGACTGGTTTAGGTGCTACCTTATAGAAACCATACAGCACGCTATTGCCGATGAATGCGTTCGAGGATGCGTGTATGATTTATCAACGCGTTGGACGGACTGGATTACTGGACTAGCGGTTGTCAAACGACGACGAATGAATGCACGAGTGGACCACAGCCTCAGTGCCCTTAGTGGTGGAAACTGTTGCGGGATCACTCAAGTATGTGCTTCATAACTTCAATGAAGAGAAAACATCCATCAAAACGCACCATGTTTTTCACTTCACCACTCCGCAGTCGCATAGTAAATTCTTCGATCCTTCTAGCACGTGTTATACACAGCTTCCCCGATTGCTGGGATGTCATCTAGCAGCGGTGAAAAAGAAAAAAAAACTACAGCACTGCCGTAGAATGGTGTCAAATGCTTTTCGAGGAAAAAAGAGAAATAAAACAAAAAATCCCGTGTGAATGTGCAAGATGATCACGTGAGAAATAGAAGCACTGAGTTTTCCAATCGAACCAAGCCTCTTCGAGGGTTGGGCCGACGTGTGGAAAGCCGTACAAGGGAAAAGCCGCTCGCATCGGCCCGGTTGATTGATGTGAGACCAAGAGGCAGCTTTTCGTCGAACGTGCTCATTTCGGGCCGCTTGTCTCGGGTTTTGTGGGATGGCCAAAAAGTCATTTCAAATTTTAAGCATCTCTCGACGCCATCCGTCCGAACTACGCGTCTTCCTGACAACCTCGCTCGTGGGTGGAACCGTCGGGATGGTAAGAGTGGCGCCCGGGTTTTCCCATGTCCTCTTTCCAATTCACCGCAACAATCGGTCAATCCTCCTGCGACAGCGGCCGAATATCCGGTGACCCGTGTGCACAGTAGCGGTCGATCGGTTCGGTGCATTCTTTGCGCTTCCATTATTTCTATTCGACCTTTTTGCCGGTGCCAAGCGCAGTCCGAAACCCCCCTTTCCGTGACAGGTGATAAGTGACCGGGCTGGAGGCCCGTGGAAAGCCGAGAAGAAGGGTTTCCTTTTTTGCGTGTACCACTGGCGCAAAAGTGACGAATGGTACCAGAACCGTCCGACCGGCGAGCGTCCGATGGCCATTTGCTTGTCAATCGATCGAGCTTCCCGGGCACGTTGGGCTTTTCGGGACCACCAGGACCGCGACCAGGCACAAGTGCATCCGGCAAGGAACGGCCGCTCGATTGGGGATGGCGAGTGATGGGAAATTGAAACCGGTACCGTGGCATGAAAGAATCGAGCGTTTGGCTTCCTGCACGGACGTGTGTGGCCTCGGAACTGGCGTTCGATGCGGCCGTCGGTGGATTTGTCATGTTGAGGTTTAGTTGAGTGATAGCTGTGTTGAATTCCACCCCTTGGCGTGGCCTTTCCAGGCTCCCTTTTCGGCGATCGATGAATCCTGGACGTCGGGCTGTGTCGATGAACCGCCCATACCGGAGTTAACCCGGAGCTACGGTTGTGCGGCTTGGAGCGACATTTTCCACCACCGGTCATCGGTGGTGCTGGTGGAGTGAAATCTCGAATCGAAGAGTTGTTCGAATGATTGTTTTTTTCCGATTTTTTTCCCCGCTCCACCATTCTCGGTCTGGTGACGGACGTGCTTACAAGCGGATTGTATATCGATCAGCTCGGATACGGAACGGAAGGAAAGACACAGTTGCGATGTGAGACATTACTTTCAACTGGTAGAGGAAATGGAAAACAGCTTGTTTGGGGGTTTTCCCAACGTTTGCTGGCGTCTGTCACTGTTATACGGAGCTAACATGCTCGAGAAACATAAACACCACTGACGGGATAACATTAGCGTTACGGATGGAATTTTCCGACAACCGGTTTCTCTGCCACTGCCGTTAATTTCCTTCCATCCGACGTAAGTGTGGGAACGATCCGTTGGGCCGGAAAACCACGCGATCAATAGCAAATAATTTTCGGTAACGCGCTGTAGAGTGTTGCGAATGCGTTACGAATCCTTCCAGATTCCGTCGGATTGATGAACGCCAGCTTAACGGGGGCTAAATTGTCCCATCCCCAAACGTTGGCTCTGAGGTGTTCGCTCGCTCGCTCTTCCGTGGCGCTGCTTGTACAAGCTCGAAAACAAGCTCATTTTACGGTCCATTAAAGTGCTTGTAATAACAAATCTTCAATAAACATGAACACTGTTTACGACTCGTACGGTGTCGGTGTTCGTCTTCCATCAGCCCCAGCAGCCAGAACGGCGGGCGGGAATTGATCCATCGGCAGCGATGGAGCCGCCCAGTCATTTTCTTGGGTGCGTGGGGTTTCGGCGCGCCCTCTGGTGGCCGGTGACATCGGTGATATCTTAATCTCGATCCAACATCCCTCCCCCCGGATTTGGCCGGGGTTTTGACCGGCCGCGGTCGGTTTCGGAGATGGTGCGTTGGAAAATTAATTTCCGAACGACCCAATGCTCGAGCCTGTTCCGAGCGCACAGCGATGGGTTTGTGCACTATGAAACGGGCGTCCGAAAAATTGACGGTGGCAGGGCAAAAGTTTACAGCCTCCCGTACGGCTCTCGTCCATTCTGTACAAGACTCCTGGTGGAAGGGCGTCCAAATGCTCCTCAACCGACGGGAACGGAAGCGACTTCCCGGCGACTGGCTGCAGTCCGGGAAACGCGAACCGGAGCGGATGTTGTTGGTGGTTTTGTCGGCGGTGGGTCGGTCTAGGATGGTTTCGCCCGTCTTGGTTGGCTTGTTGTATGGGGGCTTTTACGACTAAACCACGATGTGAACGGGTGCGCGCGTCAAGATGGTTGGCGCTTCCCGGCCCGGAGGTCGGCGGGATATTGCGGTTAAGGTTAACGTATATAAACCTTGGCCAAAGTTTTCCTGATTAAATGGTTTATTAGTTTTGAAGTTCACTCCCGCCTGCACCGTCTGCGGTTGGGTGTGGTTTGATCCGGAACCGTGGTTCGGTTGCAACGGATCGCAACGCGTCCTGGATTGCAGTAAGGGTTCTCGAGGGAGGAGGGCTGACAGGGCTCACCAGCCTTTTGGCATCGATGGCGCGTGGTTTCTGCGAGTCCTGGCGAAGGTGTGCCAAACCCCGGTGTTAGCGGTAATATGTCTATATATATTTCTTTATCTCGAGCTTCCCATAGTTTGGGAGCATGGAAAGCGCTGCCACCGTCGCACCGGCCACATTTTACTCAATTCTTACCGTTTCTCACGCCACTCGGAGTCCTTTACGGTGCGGTACGGCAAAAACTCCTCCTCCACAGAACGGGAGCAGGAAGTACGCGAAAACCCTCGAATGGCGAGAAATTTCCCCACCCCCTGGTGCGATAAGGATAAAGTAGCGCCGTTTTTCGAGGAAGGCAACCACCAAAACCGGCACGTGTATGTGTGTGTGTGTGTGTTTATTTTAAAGTTTATTAAATTTATGAGCGATCAAAGATAGAGCGCATAAAGTTTATATTTGCAATGCATTAAAGAGCGAAATTTATTGGCTCCCGGGAAGTCGGAAGGCCACTCGACGGGTTTGTAGCCTTTTAGCGAAGAGAAACACAGAAACAGAGAGAAAGAGAGAGAGAGAAACACGTCTAAGTGGATAACGGGCACCTAGTAATGGGAGTGAAGGGGTCCCACTCGCTCTACACGTTGGTGAGTTGTGGAATGTCGGGATTGTTCATAAAAGCCGCCATTACTCGTGTTTTACTTCCGGCAGTGGTGGGAGGATTTACACCGGCGGCGATTTGTTGCCGGCTAGCAAAAGCTAATGTGACGTCTGCTAGGCATCATTAGGTATGGTTTAACTTCCCATTCCGTGAATGGGGAGATCGTTCACACACGCACACACTTGGCACACGGCAGATAAGGAGTGCCATTTCGCGCTCGGATGATGAAGGGCAAGTGAGCAATTCAATTAATCAGCCACGTGAGCCAGCGTGTTTTTAGTGTGTGAGCTTTCGTGATTGGATTTTGGCAGGATTTTAATGTTTTCAACGCACCATTTTGTAGTGCTCCACGCAAACTAAAATCGATGTCGACCTGCTCGTCTCGTACCGGTAGTGCGATGAAACTGATTCCACGGTGAATGGAAACAATCTGGATCGCTTTTTCGACTCGATTTTCCCGGTTGCATAGGCTGGACGTTTCAATTACATATGCTTGCGATCACCTGTGCACCAGTTAGCCGAAACCAAAAAAGTTCGTCCGAATCAGCCAAATGGAAATGGAGATTGGTGGTGGAAGGACAAAACAGAAGTACAAATTCACGGCAAAAAATAGAAGGAGATACAAAGATCGCATACACCCAGCCCAGTGATGCTGAACCGAAAGGGATCCGAGCGATGTAAAATTATACACCATCAGATGCTCAGATGGAAATGAGCAGAATAATAGCGAGCAGCACACCCGCACACACACACATATAGCGCCCGGTAACAATTACTGCTTGAGGATGATGGCCGCAGCAAATCGCTTTTTTCTCACCGGACCGGGTTAGCTTTCATCTTCGCGACAAAATGGCGACGGTGAGCGAACGGGAGTCGAGGACAAAAAAAAAAGAAGGTAATAATCCTCTGGATCCGGGAAAATGGGCGAAAAACCGCAATCGTGTAATGGTGTCTTATTTGTACCGCATTGTGGGTGCCGGTTTTTGTTATCACGCTTCCGTCAGATAAGCGACCGAGCGTACGCGAAGGTCCATGCGGGTGCTATGCATGCCTTTGGCCCTTTTGGTGGCGATTTGACGCGCTGTTTACCGAGACGGTTCGTACGGGAGAACAGCGTTTCAGCGTGTTTGGTTTCGTTCCGCCTACTGAAATGTGCGCCTACCGAGAAAACCATCCTTTGGGGTTTGAAATTTCGACTGCGGGTGCTACGGGGCTCTAAAATCCGTTTCTAGCAGCGTGTGTTACGGGTTGCATTATGCCTCGACGCTGACCGAACTGCGTTGATGCCACCGACAGCTGATGCTTCGTTACATGGGCTCAGGTGAAGCCTGAATTTGGTGCAACGGTGCAGCGCTGCAGCGGTCCTTCCACAATTGGTTTTCGTTGCCATAGTGCTTCTTTGTGTTGGAGCTCCATCAAAGCAGGCCATTGTGGTGTGGTTTTGTAGGAGCAGGCGTTGACAATAGACCGGTATAGAGCCTTGCATGGGCTTGATTATGCAGCTTTTTTTTGTCAAAGTTTATTCTATAATTGCCTTATTCCATCACACACACACACACACACACACACACACACACACACACATACACACACACATGCCGGCTTATTGAATGGAACCTAACTATTGTCCTGCACACAACTGCTAGAAAAACTGCACATTTCTGCCGGTGCAAACCTGTTACAATATCACCGCACGAATGGGTAGCTGAATACTCAATTGATAAATGGCTCTCCGGCGTGGGTTGTAAGCAGTTACGCTCCAACCGCCCCTAGTCGGCGTAACACCTAAGCAACCTGAGTAGACGAGCGAGTGTGGCGTTTTAATTAGAACCACACACCGGCAGATAAGCGCTGTGCAGGATTTACATTTTTTTGAGTCCCATCCCAACAACCCGAGCCTATGCGCTCAGTTAATCGTCAACGCCGGTTGTGTTGTTCCAGCGCTGCAATTGCACTGGTTCACAATCGTGGCTTCCAACCACGAGACCACCTGTGCCGACCGCAGGAACCTTCGAGCTTTGGCTCCATCCGCTGGATCCAGAAACGGTAGCCCTATCTCGGTACAAATACGTCTTCATCTGGTGCAATTACGCCGGCGTAGCGAGGACCGTGCCCGTGTGTCGTCCGTGGATTTGCATGCAGTGACCGACGCCCGGACGTGCAGCCACGGTTCACGCACGGTGTCACGAGGCGTTGTGGGAATGCAAGACACGGATACGGATACGGATATCGGTTTCGGTTTCGGACCCTCGGACCGAAGCGGTTTTGATACCGGGCTCGAACCGGCGACCGAAAACCGTCCACCCGGGAAACGTCACGTATGAGATGAGCAATTAAAGTTCAGCTCTGGGAACGCAAATCGAAACGAGCTTTGCCATTTGCTGCCATTTACCTTGCAGTCGTCTGCTGGTCGTAGTCCGTCTCGATTTAGCTCGTGGAGCTCTGGATCGAGAAGGCTGACAGCATCATTTGACCGTCGTTTCAACTACTGGGCGCCTCCATCGCTGCTGGATTGCCGGAGCTCGGGGAGGCACAGCGAGGAGATTGTAAATTTTGCGACCACCACCTTTGAGTTGAAGGTTCGGTTGATCCGATGAGTGGATTCTAATTGCAGGTTCACAGTCTATCTCCGGGACGAGCCTGGGTTGGCTTGCAAGTAGGATCATGCCAATATGGCGTAATAAAAGGGTAGAGAAATATGATGCGCCATGTTAGCTAATAATTTGTCAGCATGTTGAGTAAATCACACAGAGGTAACTGATCGTGGTTCAGCTCCAATCGATGGGATCAAAGAGAATCCATGTAAAGGCATCGACTGTGATTGGACTGTGAACGCGGGTGAGAAAAAGTCAAGCTGTACAAGAAGATAAGCTTTGTTGATTGTTGTTATTTAATTTCGATTAAATGTACCCACCACACTATAATGCTAATTCCGCTCGCAGATTTGCCCACACAGCCGAGGCGAGGACAACCGCTCGCATAATCCTCTTTAATACCGTCAAAGGTGAATGTGGAATACAAACCTATTAGCATGCGCGTGGTTGATTGACAGTCGGAAGATAGAGGCTCGTTTGTGGTATCGGTCTTATCACTCTGAGCAGTCGGAGCTGGGTTCGTGTGGTGCAAATGGGTGCGATGGTACAAAATGTGTACCATCGGTTGGATGGAACGAAAGAGGATCTCATGTCGGGCAACACACTCTAACGTGTTCCAGTTTTCGTCGTTACACGTTGCCGTTACTACTGGAAGGCATTGCATTGCATCAGTTTAGCACATTTGTTAAACAAAGCTGCTTTTGACACGCGTCTAGGTTATACCTCGACTGACGGGCCCGTTGTTGTGGAATTTTAAATCAATATTTTTGTTTAATGTGAACGTTTCCAAAGAGATTGAAGTAAATTGTATTCCATCCAATACAATCATGGAGAAACAACCCGTTCGCGGTATAATCGGATTGATTGAACGGCAAACAATGCGAACGGATTGGCTGTTGCGGGCCCAAATCGAATTAGTGCTGCATTTTTTTCTCGCCAGTGCATTTAATTCGTAAGCAAATATAGATGCTGTGAGTATCGATCGCCGTTACACCGAACACGAGTTGCTGCTGACCGGTTTAAGTGCGTCGAAACAGCCCACCACCACCGATTGAACAAACAATGAACTGGGATTAGATGGGGGTGACAAAAAATGTAACCGAAAGCTTCAAAATGCAGCCAAACAGAGCGAAACGGAAAACGATGTGCCACATTCCCCAGCATGGTGGCACACAATATTATCAAACCCTCCCGCAGCTTGTTTTGGTGAGTAAGCGTTTGTCGGCGTAATTGGATGGCTGCTGCCAGAGTGATTGCTATTTTTTTCTCTCACGTTCCGTTCGATTGGTGAGCACTGGCACTAATTGGGTGGAAAACGGTGGGCGCTTTCCCGCACACTCGTGAAACGATTTGGTTTCGCTTTTCGAGGGTTTATCTGTTCCCAAAATTTCCTATCTACATTGATGCCACCGTGCGCGTGGATAGAGATTTGCAGATTGTTTGGCTCTCTGGTAACCAGGTGGTCTGATTACAGCGTATACCCTACGGTATCCTGCATTCGAAGCGTGCGGTTCCGTGTGTGCTACATTTAAATTAAACGACAATCTATCACTCTCCGATTTGCGATAGCGAAATGGTGCACAATTATTGTTTACGCCTCAAATAAGTGCATTCGATAAAGCTACCCAGCGGTCGCTGGAATAAATCTCATTTACTCTTCAATTGTTGCAAAAAAAAAGCAGCAAACGATAATCATTATGTTCACGGCATGTTCCAGCTGCGGGCGTGAATGCTCGAAAAATGAGATTGACTTCTACAGAGGTCGAGGGATGCAGCAATAAAAAAAGGTAGTGCAAAAAAAAAATACCACCCATTCTCCCAGCCTCAGGACATGAAAGACAAGCATCACCTGATTGTTGGCCCCCGGCGGCGAGGGATCGATCCATTAGGAATTAACTCATTCATGAATGTAGGGCGGCATTTTTATGTGATTGAAAAAATGTGCTGGAAATAAATTCTCATCATCATTATTGCACCGTTGGCCGCAAATGAACATTATTGCTTCGTTTTTCGCTTTTCACTGGCAGCAAATAAAAGCCCAAACGGATGCACGGTGCGAGAAGGAGAACGTAAATAAGCCAAAGTGCAATGCATGAGCCGTGGCTGGGTGGCTGTTTTATCGCGCCCGGTACGAGTGCAACAGTTGCAACGTTTGCCGGCACAGAAAGGGTGTATTTTCGTGGGGGTTAATCGGCTGGGTTGCGGAGATTCATTAATTCATTTTAATTATTGAAAATCGCTACGCTGCGTGGGACACCGGCAGTATACTTCGTGGCTCGTGCGGCACTGGGCATCGTCGTAGGCTTCATGAGTCCCAGTGAAAAGTGGCGTTAAATTCAACCGAGCTTCGTGGCCTTGGCGCATGGGCAGACGGATGCATTGGGAGCACCATTTTGTGCCACCGCCAGTGGAGGCGGGCAGTGCAACGAAAGAATGGGTGAAAGCAGCGTTGAAATTAAAATATCCCTACGGGGCCAAGCGAAAGCTGGCGGTGTTGTTCAGCCAAGCCCACCCCGGGACTCGTACGGTTGCTGCTGGCTGAACCATAAATCTGTGTGCATCGATAAATTTAAGCTTCTGCCCGTTGCCCTTCGGCCATGCCCTGGAAGATCGAATTTGCTTCGAAATCGGGTGCCCCAAACGGTGACGTAGATAAATAAATGAATTAATTGCACCAACCCACATTCGTTACAGCGTGAGTCGCATTTGGCAGTGGCACAAAAAAAAATGGTGGAATGTTGCAACGAAAACACCACCGTAACAAAAGGGGGTTCGGGTGTGGAAAAACAACGAAAAGAAAACGGTAACATAAGTCACAAAGCAGCAGCAAAATAATGCATGCAAAAAAAGGCACTCACTTTCCCGGGTTTTCCGCTTCTGTTTCGTGAGCCTTCCCCACCCTCCCAAAAGCTCCAATCTGACCCGTTCATTACTGGTTGCCATGGGGACGCTGGTTGGCAGGATCGTGACCAGCGCAAAGCCATCTCCGTGCACTTGAATGAGGGGATTTTCGCAACACTTTCCCACCCCAAACGGCCAGCTGCCAGGGTGGTTCCGGCACGGGTTGAGGTGTGACTGAGCTGAGCAGGAAAATAAAACTACAGCGCTGTAAAATAAATTTTGGCATTTTTCAGGCATCCCTTTCCCACACTCGGTGGTGGCTGTCCATCAGGAAGTTTGCCTTAATGCAACCGGAATACAAACCGAACGGCGCGGTATTAGCGGTGGGTTGAAATCACGCTTGGCGAAATTTATTTAACTACGCCTTCTCCCTCAACCGGTACGCTTCATCGCATCCTTTTTTTTGTTTTTGACCCCGATCGTTGGCGTGTCCACTCGAACGCAGCCCGTTTTGGTGGGCGCCTGAAAGCGCATCGAGCAGCAGCGACACCGGCAGTAGGCGTGGAGATTATGCATCCCTGGGCCGTCGTTCGGCCGCCAAAATGTAGTGTGGAAAATCGTGGAAAACCGCGGTGGATGGCGAGAAAAATAAAGAACCGGAAAGGTGCACGCATATTGGCTCAATAATTGAGTTCATCCAGCAGTGTGGCTGGTTTTCCACTTTTGGTAATTTTTTACCGTTGCTACGCGTGGCCACGCGATCGATTTGGGGGTAGCTTCAACAGTCTCACGGATGATCGCCCGTGGCCCTAGCAGTTCGTTTTTTTTTCATTGCCTCAACCCGGCTGGCAATGAAATGTCAATTATTTTAAAGAGGGTGAAAACTTTTATTTCGCGGCTCTAGTTGTTTTATAAGTGCAACGGTGAAGAGCGTCAGTTTCTGCCCAGTTTGCCGCTTGCTCGCTTCCAACAAAAAGGACTCGTAGCGGCGATTGATGGCAGCGGCCAAGTGAGTGATTATTGAATTATACCGAATGGTGGAATCCCCGCAGGGTGCACGAAATGAAAAAGCCCAAGCAGAATGGAAGCGGCAACGATCGAGATGAAATTGATTATGCCACCTTGGATGACTTGCAAATGTAACGAATAGCCTCGTCGTGCGGCTTCGTGCGGATAATTTTCTTGTTTTGCGAAAATCTCACCCCTCCCCGCGCGGGGTAGATAAACTATTCATCCGCGAGCAAAAATTGTATTCCCTTCAGATCGTCTCGGCAATGGCCCTGGCGCTTTAAGCTCCATACTCTGTTCCCAAGGGTTCCGCTCTACATCCTTCCGGTTAATTCCAGGGCACTGGTGCAGTGGCATTTCGAAGGGCACTAGCGTTGGGAATGCCTCGTCCTCCTTCCATCCTATACGGGGAAAGGGCGAAAGGCCAAGCGCCAGGGATTTAACTGTAATTCATTCATATTTCATTTCGCCTTTTTATGCTGGCCGCTTCCGGCCGCTTCATGCAAGAAGTAGGAGCGCGGAAAAGCGAGCGCACGGTTGATATCGCGGAACCGGAAACCGGGCGCGAGGCGGAAAAGTGGCAAAGAAATAAAAATCGTACACATGGGGAAAGGACGCGCGCGAGAGGCGGCCCGGAAGCAAGTCCGGGAGGGCGCGCGCGCGCTGCGAAAAGAAAGATAAAGCGCCCCCTGCTGGCTGAGGGGCTGCCCGGATCGGAGCGGAAAAGTATGAGATGATAATAATTATTTCATATCCGAGACGTTCGCTTTCCCGCCGCTAGCGGTCGTCCCTTTTTGCGACGGGCGGTTGCATTTATGGCGCGGTTTTCCGCCCTGCTCTGGGGTGGGAAAAGTTGATCGCTGAAATTTCATTGTATCTGGAGTGAATTTATGCTGCATTCGCTCGTTGGACGAGACTTCCGGGCTCCATGGCGAACGAGCGTGCGAGATGGGAGATGGGTCGATTCAGAAATGAAAAGATTAGAGCCATGTTTCCTATCAGGCAGCGAAGAATTATGCACTGCAATCCGCTTCCAAGGGCGAGCGAGCGCAGATCCGAGAAATATGCCACTCGGAGTCTACTCGGAGTGGGCGTGCGCTTGGAAAGGTTGGCGTTTACTTGCTTCTTTGTCTGCGCGGTTCCATGTGTGGGGGGACGATGATTCATCACAGCTTCATTCGTCCTACCATCGCAGGAAATCGCAGAAGCCACGACGATTGAACGATGAAGCTGCCATTTCGTTTATCACAAATTAAAGTGACTTTTAAAGCTTCCCGTGCAGAGTAAAAGCGTCTCTTCCAGCTCTACCGGAGTGCGTATTCTGCGCGTATCCTTGGAGCGTCCAGCGATGGTGCGTGCCTTTGCGACAGCCATTAACCGGGACCGCAAGCTGCAAGCCATGTGCACATGTTTGCATTAGGTGCAAATGTATATAGATTACCGTATCCTTGCCCTACTCACGTGCTCCTGTGCTAGCTGTTGGTGGGTATTTCGTCCTGGGAGCCGAACCACCGCCATGTGGTGACGATTGTGTGTCCTTTCGGTAGCCAACCAGCAAGCGCACCAGGAGCAAGCGCGCGTTCCACACACAGGATGTGTTGTGAAGGAATGTTCGCCATGAGCGGCCGCTAGCACGGGAAGAACCTTACGAAACCACACCCAAACCTCGGGCACCTTCCGTATGAGTTTATTTAAGCATTTTTCTCCATTTTTCCCCAGCCCAACCACCGACACCGCCCGGTTCGTGCGCACTCGGTTAAAATGGGAGGAATAAAAATACCGACCCATAAATAACCATTAAACTTTAGCCAAAAGCCACTCGAGCTCGGGCTCTGGTGTGGCGGGTTTTCTTGCAGCTTCTTCTTACAGGTCCTTGCGGTCCTTGCGGCCGCGCAAGATGCCGGGGACGCACGTGGAGCGGTGCGCTTAAATGCGGATAAAAAACTTGCCCACTTCCCACGGCGTGGGGCCTTGAGTGGTCTTTAAAAGTGGCCACAAATTCCATCGCCTTCACCACCGGACCGGGTGTACCCCGCAACCCTGACTCGCACCGTCCTTTTTGCCGCCGGGGGTCTATCGGTTTTTCCGGCCTGTCAGCAACGTCGTCAGCTCGGGAAAGCGCCCCGGAAATGGAATGTGACTCCGGTCGCTGTCGCTCGTTACACACCGGCCAGGGCACGGCCCACCGGGTCACCATTTTCCGGCCCAGCAGACCAACCGACCGACCGGCGTCCGGATGCGAGGGAGGGAGAGAAAATTAAAAAATGATGTACAACTGTATGGAAAAATTGTTTTCATTTCTTCGTTCCGTTTCGTATATCCTGTTTCCTTGCGTCGGTGGTGCGCTCCGGGTGCTAGCCCGATGAAAAGTGTCCACCTGTGTGCGTGGGAGTGTGCAATGAAAGGACCACCGGAGAGAGGAGGGTAACGTTCCTTTCTCGTACATCAAAATCACCCTCGGTAGTGGCACACTTGGCCGCAAAAACGGGCCACGGCACGGCACGGCACGAGCCGTGCTTGTTGATAGTCCTTTTGCGAACGAAACGAAGGGTGGTGAGTTTTCTTCCGGCCCTTGCGACGTTCGCCGCGTGGCATTTCTCGCGCAGAGTGCCGATCAAGGGATGGCACGAGCTGGTTGGGTCCGTGGTTTTTGCGAGTTGCGGTGAGTGCGACGTTTCCAAGAGCCGGATGCTTTTTTCGCTCACCTGCCCTAAAAGCCGTTGTTGGTGCTCGGTTCTGCACGACCTGTCGCACCGTGTCGCAGTGTTTTCGCTCGAAAGTCGATCTTTAAAATGGAAATCAAGCGCGTAGCCGGCACTTTCGGCGCTTGTTGAATCGAACAGACGCGGTGACGTAGGGAAAAATAACACCCGACGACCGGCGTCCTCGAAAGAAGGAAATAAGCACGATTGTAATCTGCGGAATTTATATGGATTACCGATGTTCAATTAGATTGGCGCTGTCGTCGTCGGCGTCATCGTCGTCGTCGTCGTTGGCTTTGGTTCAAGTGCCAAATTCGACAAACGGATCGGTGGGGATGAATCAGATGGTGGGGCTAAAAATGCTCCACTCCCATTTAAGGGAGCAAGTGAGAGAAAGAGAGAGAGAGAGAGAGAAAGTGAGAGAGAGACAGTGCGACAAAAGTGTGTTGTCGGTGCCGGTGATGGTTTCCTTTTATCAGCGCTATTATTGCAAATGAATAATAATGGATCCAGTGGATCCAGCCGTCCGTTCTTCGAGGACGACAAAGTGCCGGCTATTTTCGAGGACGATCGCTTCGAGACCGCGGTGACCAGAGGCATTAGACGGTCGATTTGTCTCCGAAGGTCGTCGAAGTAGGCGTGTGAAGCTTATTCCAAGACGCGCTGAAGACTGTCGACTTTGGGTCGATTTTTGCATATTTTCCGTCGTCGTCAGCAATCATTTGGGGAGCAAATGCAAGGCAGAAAAGGCAGCAGTTACATCCGCTTGAATATTCCGCAGTTGGTATCTGTTTTTTTAGTGCCCTTTGTCTACGGTGTGACCGATTGCAGCGGTACAGATGATACAGTGGAAGGAAATTAGCACAAACAAAGCCGTGGCTTGTCGGTGGTTAGCTTGAAGTGAATGCCTGATGATTGCAGGCATTTCCAAGTGGCATTTCACCAGAAAGCTAGCTTTATTTCTGCCTGTTGCTCGTGCACTAATTGATGGTTGATTTTGCTGCAGAATATCGGCGCCGTGTGGTTTTGGGGGTTGCGATTCCATTAGTAGCGGATTCCCCCAGTCATTGGCACATAAGCGGATAATGTTTTCATCGGAAACCAGGAATGTTCACAGCCGCCTGCCTTCGTAGGGATGCATTTTGTGCAGTGTGTAAGGAAGTATTAACTATCCGCTTAATATCGTTTGCTTGTATCCCTGCATTCTCGTTAACCGGAAAAGCATCACCGAACGTCTGTTTTGCTGAGCTTTCAGATTCTAACCGTGGATGTGGGTGGCGTATTATTTACGCTAACTAGTAGACTTTTAGCGTTTTTTTCTTGTTGTTTGCAGTTCCTTCCGATTTGAGCCAACGAAAAATGCTCTTTAACAGTTGACAGCCACCCGAGTCGCATTAGCGCACGACCACCCGGGATCCCGGCCATCCCGGAATTAGCTCGGATTAGTTTCTGCCTCGATTCGCGAGGTCAGTTCCAGCTCCAGGAACGTTTTGCTGTACGACCCACCGCTTACAGGATCCATTTTAATCTGCACTCCCCAGCAAACCCCCCAAAGGTCGGTTTCATTTCTTTATGAGGGTGATGATTAAAAAGAAAATCTCCCAGCAGGGAGATTCGGCCGGCAGACCGAGATGCAGCTCGCCAGAGCTTCCGATGGTACTTCCAGCGAGCCATATCTTGGGTATCGTCCTTGTGTACGATTGCACATCCCTTGCCCGATAGTCCCCGTTCGAATCTTTTGATTCCTTTACCGGGTTGCTCGCTCTCTCTCTTTCTCTCTCTCTTTCTCTCTCTCTCGCTACGTTGCTACATTCCGGTGTTCTCTTTTTGCCGTTCTGCCCAACTGACCCGCCGCCGGAGCTATCATCGGCAAAGCGATAACGACACTCGTGGAAGTGGAAAATTTATATTTATTGTCCTCCCGGGGGTTGACCCGCTCGGACGCCACCCCGGTCCGTGTGGCCGATCGCCGACTGCCGGTCTGCATCACGCCAAGCGCTTCCCTAATAGCCAGAGTGGGAGCGATAATTGATTAAGACTTCTGCTGCCGAGGACGGCTGAATGCCGGCGTTTGACGGCGCTGAGCCGATAACCGTCGTCGGTGTCTTCTGTGTGTTTGTACGGAGGCGCTTTGTGCATCCCGGCACGAGTGAAGGAGGAAAATCTTCGGGAATCACTTGATTTGCTGGATTGTGCCGAGCTCGTTGGTGGGAAAATGCAGCCAAAACGGCGCTGCAGCAAAGTCGCGTACTGCGCAAATGATTCGCTCTCCCTCGTGTAATTGGGTGGCCTAGGAAAATTAATGTACCTATTTTACCATCTCGCTTTTTTTTCTAGGGACACAAATTGGGTGGGAATCCATTCACCGGGTGGTTTGGTTGCGTTGGCGGCTGTGTGAGTGTGTCCTTGTCTTTGATCGTCGTAAAGACGTCCCACCCAGCGTATCCGATATTAACGGCGAAGAGGATGGCCAAAAAAAAAAAGAACGGCAGGTTGTTCCTGAATCGAGCGTTTCAGGCTGATTAAAAAATTCAAGCACGCACTTGAGCGCCTTCCTCCCTTTGCCCTACCTCTTTTCCGGGTCGTCGGTGTTTTCCCGGGTCAGCTGGAGAATGGCGAGGGTGCACCGGCATGAATGTGGCACTATCTCTTGAGCTTGACGAAAAATTGATGATTGGTTCTGCTTTCCGGTGAGCGCGTTGGGTTGTGGCGGCTGGACGAGGTGGCGGTGAAGGTAAGCTCCGTCGGTACATCTGGTCTCCAGGATCTTGGCACCAAACTAGCGCCAAAGAGTGCCCTCATGCCAGTGTGATGGGGCGCAAGCGACACCAAAACCGGAGTGCAAAAGCAAAAAAACACATAATGGACAGCAAGCTGGAGCAGGGGGCGGAAAAGTTTAATAGACTTTTCCGATTTTAAGTAAATTAGATTTTCTCTCCCATCGCGGCCGCACCTTCCACCCAACAGCGCCATGGCTTAAGTCGAAGTTTAATGCCATTAACTTTCTCCCGGGAACGGAGGGCGAAAGCCAAGCGAGCTATAGCGCGATAAAGAACCAAGGCGGTGGGAGATGATAGGCAGTGAGAGAGAGAGAGAGAATGAGAGAAAGTAAGAGCGAGAGAGAGAGAGAGAGAGGCGTGACGAAAATGACCGAACAGGCAAAAAGCCGATACTGGAAAAAAATGAAGCCGGAACGGAACAAGGAAGCACGGCTCCTCGGGTGGACTAAACCTTTTTCATCGTTGGCTGCTCGTTTCACCCTGCCCTGGTCGTCCTCGTCGAGTGAGGTAAATAATTTTGAGCTCTGGCTCATGTCTCGCTGCTCTTTCATAATTTTACGGCCCCCCCGGAACGGGAAATAATGGAACGGAGACATATTTCAACTTTTGCTCGAAAACTAACTTTGCATTTCCACCGAACGGTCGAGAGTGTGTGTGCGTGGGCTGTGAGCGACTAAGAGAGAGAGAGAGAGAGAGAGAGAGAGAGAGAGAGAGAGAGAGAGAGAGAGAGAGAAAACCCGCTTGAGCCGGGGTGAAAGAAACCAAAAAACTGGGATCATCCTTGATGCTTGGTCCAGCGGGCAGAAAGGATATCAGCAGCTAAGCCTTTACCAGCGGCGAAGGATCAAAGTTTATCTGTTCGTTCCGATCGGAACCGGAGGAACCGTTGGAGCGTGTGGCCAGCCAGCAAGAAGGTGGCTTGTTTCTTTAATCTGAAATACCCGGAAAACACGACGGTCGGTGGGCGATTCGAATGCCCTGGGAAATGAGGAACAAAAAAGGCTCAACTTTACGCTCTCGTTTCGACATGCCAACTCCTATATTGGTTTGTTTTACCAGCGGCCAGTTTGCACGTGTTAATTCAGCAACAAATTGCAAACGGAAAATTGTCATCACGCGTGTAGGTGTTCGGTTCGGCATCGAGAGCACTATCTTCTCGTTAGGGCATTCTCGTTTTCCTTCAAGGATGCTATGCCTCGGAAGACGCTTTACGCTTCCGACCATTTGATGCTGCGCCTTGTGAGCATAGCTGAGGCTTGAACGCCAACGTACGGGTCTGCCGGCGTCTAACGAATCGTAGCAAACACAAAACTACTGCCCCATAGTGCCGTAGCTGCGTCATCTTTGCCACGTGGCTCCACGTGAAGCGCTCCCCGAACGAACGGGCGAGACGACGAGATTCAATTAGTACGAAGCAAACCAGCTCCGGTTGGCCACAAATCTTTGTTCGTTACCGGGCACGAAGCATTACATTTCATTATCAATCAATTTAATTAACCGCCCCGAAGCCGGACGAAAGCCGGCCACAGGAAAGGCGCAACACAAATTGTCAATTACCCGTTTGCCCATTATTGAGTTAGTAGTTCGATTAAGCGATTTGTAGCTTTGATGTTCGTGCCGAGGGAATGCCATTGCCACGGCGCATGTTCGCTGCCGGCGATGTAAATCATCGTGAGATCGTTGGCACCCTGTCCTTTGTGGTGGGTTCTGTGCGCGAGATCGTTCGACACGATCGAGTGCTACGGAAGCAAAGCGACGCTTCGGGCGAATGGGGCGGGATTTTCGATGGTTTCCTTGTTTCGGGCAGTTCCCTTTTCAAACCGCCAGCCAAGTCAATGATCTTAAGCGTCTCAATTACTCGTCGTGTGCCGTTTCCGGTTACACCAGGCTCCCATGGCTTCGTGATATTGTTGCTGCATCCATCGAAATCCGCTCCGCAGATTATGCGGGGGTTTGCGATGCTCCCGGATAGGGGATATTTTATGCCATTTTCAAAGCGAACTCGCGCCCAACTCGTGCCGGTGAATGGTGTTCGTCCCGAGTGTTCTCACTCGACAGCATTATCACGTCGCTCGGCGTCGTATGTGTATCACTGGCGGCCCCATTTTCAAGCATTTTCCAACCCCCCAACCTATTCCGGGATGCAGCAGAACCGGAACCGTGTTGGCGTGCATGTTGTTGGGTGCCCACCCGTTTGGGGTGGAAGGAATCCGGGCCACGGCGGATTCGGGGGCTCAATCATTTGCTCGATTCAGCGAGCGCTTATTTTGATACGGCTTCGAGCGATTGCGCTGCACCCGGGCCCGGGCCGGGGCTGAATGGGGCGGATGGACGCTTTGCAACACTTCCGGCAGGTGGCGCCCCAGTGCCGAAGGTCGTTGCTAGTCGGAACGCATCCCGAATTGCGAATGCGATGTAAGCAGATTTGATTTGATTTTATACTTATTCCCACCTCGTGGAAGGCGGCTCCCGGTGGCAGGCAGGTTGGATCGGCAACGGGAATCAAATATTCCACCAACGAGCGGTCGGATGCTCGCTTCTGCACCCTACAACCTATGTGTATGTGTGTGTGTGTGGGTGGGTGGGTGGGTTTGGGAAAAACTATTCCATTCCCAGTGCCACACCGTATCGCTTTTCCACCGGTTCCACCGGATCGCCATCATCGGTGGCACCCGAGAATCGGCATTAGGTATTCTAGACATAGTTTTCACAATCAGCTCTCCATCGGCATCTCAAACTGAGGGTGCACCACCACCACCCACGAGCGGCACTTTTTGATCGCAAGGATATTTCCATACACCTCGCCTGCGATGTAACGCTTTGAGTTGTGCCCGTGCCCTATGTGTGTGTGTGGGTGTTTTTTTCTTTCTCTCACACCCAGTTTTCCCCCGCATCGGTCTCGCACCGGCCGATTATTGCAAGAAATTTCACCACCCCCGAGATGGAAGCCATTTTTCGGGTTAGATTGTTCAGCTCGGACAGCGAGCGCGCTGCATAAAGTGGATTGTTTACGCTCGGTAGCAAAATTGCGAGTGGTTCAGTGCTGATGTTTATGGCTCGTTATGGAGCCTTGGGTGAAACGGGGGCTCTGGGCGATTCGAGGAGAGGCGGGAAATTGGAAAACTCGACCATCGACTATTCGGCACCCGAATGGCGCGGATGGCAGGTCGATCGTCGTAATGGTACGCCGCTGCGATGGCAGCTCCGACGAGGCAACCGAGTGCAATTATCGTTGATTCTATCCACCTGATAGGGCGGTGAGTTTTTCGGCGAGTCCTTTAGAACGGAACGGAGTGCCCTAGCCGGAAATCGGTACGCCACAAAACGCCGATCGGGCCACCGGACGAGCGCTGGGGCTCGATGGAAATTGTACCCATCGGGTTGCGGTTCGGAAAGCGGTATAAAGTTTTATTTTCATTCGCGCACTTTTGTACCAAACTCGCTGGGTTGGGGTGGAAGTTTGAAAGTGTTTTTCTCTGCGCTACTTTTCTGCAAAATGTGGGAAATTTGAGCATCCCTTTCGTAACCGTGAAGCCGGATCAATGGCGTTGCCAAACGGGCAGATTGGGCAGAGAATCCATTGTTACTATTCGTGCACCAAATCGGTTCAACATCGGTATTAGATGCCGGATGGAGCCATAAATGAAGTTTTGTGAAGAAACTTAAAAAATGAGCTTGCATCGCTCTGCTCAGCCCAGAAGCCAGTTGCAACGAAAAAGATATCTCCTGGTAGACAGTCTTTTGTTGTTTTTTTTTACATTATTGAGCCCATCTTGCATTTTGAATCCAAAGCGTAATTCGTTAACTACACTATGATCATCATTGCTACAAGCTGTTTGAACAGATTGCGAATAGTTTGTATAACGCTTTAAAGGAATAGTCATGTTTTGTGAATAAAGTTTGCTTCTACGACATGTACATTCTACGACAGCTTTAAATTTTGAGACCTTTACCATAAGCAGTTGCTCAAAACTGTACGCAGCTCAAATTGATCAGAGAAACTAATAATAAAAGCTATTGAATGTAACTTGTTTCAAAGGATATTATAGTAAAACATGCAAACGATAATAAAAATTGTCTATTGTGATATGTTGTTCAACAAATCAAAACTAATAACAAAGAATATAATCTACCCTAATCATAATGACTCGAAAACATTTACGTAGATCAGCTCATCGCTTCAAAAAGATCGTACAAGTAGCTTTCGAAAATGCAAATTTAACCGTGTTAAATGCTATAATGGATTTAAAACACAATATTTGATCGCTCAGAGTGATACGGATATGGATACGCAACAAATTAAAGCTTAAGACTGTGACAACGATTATACATAACTGGGCTGCCCAGGCCGGAAGGTTCGATCGAGTAGAACAAAAAAGGGCGAAAGACGAAATAAAAGGGAAAATTTTTGATGGATTATTTATCACACCGTCACTCGCTCACCCCAAGATGCACGTAGATTCGCCTCCATTTCCGATGAAGTTGTCTCTCGAGCTCGCACCAAGTGTTCAGCACCATCTTGCGAGCGTTGGCATCCTTTCCACCTGCCTCAAAAGGATGCTACCCACCGCGCACGGAGAAGCGCAATTGTTAGATAGTGAAAAAGAAGTTCTTCATTTAATGCCTCGAATCTCGCCCGTGTCCCACACGGAGCAGACCGTCTCGGAGCGCAGAAGACGTCTTCATTTCCTAAGTGATTCAATATTCAACGTGGGACGTGCACGGTGGCAAATGCGAACTGGCATCCCCGGCTTCCGGGTGGGAAATTGGAAATGGTGGAGCTGCACCGTGGTGGCTAGCGCTAGCGGGAAGGAATTTTGACGAACGCGCCTGTCCTGGCGCGTCTTCGTCGTCCTTGCGGCAAGGATGTGAGCAGTCGCTTAAGAGCATCGGTTACTGGCAGCACCGCGTGACGGTGGCGGGAAATGGGCCTGCTAGAAGTGGAACGGGTGAGCAATGAGGTTGTTTTGCTGCAGCTGGCGTAAGAAAGGTGGTTCCCCACCTTCTTCCCACTCCCGAACACACATACACACCCACCCACACACACATACACACAATGGAAATGGCAACTTCCGTGAACATTTCACCAACGTCCTGGAAGGAGCCGCTGAAGGAACGCTGGCACTGTGAAAGGATAACGCTCCCTTCGTAACCCGTTTCCGGCGTAACTCCGTTTCGTAGCCTTTCACACACACACACAAACCCTCACCCGGTCCAATCACGCGCCTTTCCTGCACCGTGGCGCATCCGGTGGAAATTATTTTCCTCACAACGCAGAAGTGTTTTGCACATCAATCAAAAATTATTCATTTATTTCGGGTGCAACGAGTGTCACAGCGTGGCGTACTTGTTGGCACTGGTTGGCACGGTGCTGAAAGCTGGATGTCGCTGGAATGTGATGTGCCTTCCGTGCGATGGCAGAAGAAGCATGTCGACGAAGGCGATGATGCTGGAGTTTTGTGGTCGTGCAATCAGGTAAGCGCCTGGATACGGACGGACGTTGGAAATATTTTCCAACCCCAAGCCACAAGCGTTTCCCCTATTCTGGAAAGGGAGCGGAAAAAGGCAACATCAGAGGTCGACATCGTGGCCCCGAGGCCCCGGAATGGCGGTTGATTATGCTTAAGGAATCGTTTCAACTGTATCATAATTTATGATGCAACTTGAACGATCTGTTGCAGAAGCTCTTGCAGCGCCGCTCCTTGGCACGTCTCAGGAGGGCAAAAGCGAGCCACCAGTGCCGGTTTCGTATCGCTACGCGCAGCGGGAGAAGATTATTTTAATTTATTGCACTACATCAAAGCACGACCGGGCCAGCTCGAGGTGTGGGGTGGATAATTTGTTGTATTACTCACTCCGTGGTACGCGGTCCGGTTTCTTTACGGCGTTAGTGATGCGATGCGCGAAAGTTTGGAGGTTTGTAATGCGCCCCTTCAGAAAACTCAAGCCATAATGGACGTGGGCGCGCATTGTCTACTAATTGAGTGGAAAGAATAGATCATCGAAAAGCAATTCCATTACGGTGTGGCAAATCGGCTGTAAAATGGGCTTCAGTCCGAACCGAACGGTGTGCTGTATCATTTATCAAAGACGCCCTCGGTTGTTTTTTTTTTCTCTCTCTCTCGGTGCTGGTCCGTTGCTATGAGACGGCAGGCCGTCCATCATACCGGCCCATTGATACAAATATATGAATTGTTTTTTTTTATTCATTCCACCCACCATCAATGATGTGCCCCACAAACATCGCTTAGTGGCGCATTTCGATCATTTTGGAAACATTTTCCATTACGGTTTTTATTGTTACGCCTGTCCGGTTTCATTCCGCTGTACCGATGCCGCTTCTCGAGGCTCGTGTGGAATGGTCGGGGTTTGGCAGCATAAGCACAAGCTCGAGCATCAGGGAAAAATTGGAACAAAAAAAAAAAAGCAAGACTTTTCCATGGTCCCTGGTAGACAGCTTTTTCACCGATTCCAGCATATGGATGGGAGATGAAAAAGCTATAAACCGTGATAAATGGGCAAGTGTTTAGTGTTGGTTTATTTTCCGTTTCGGGTTTGTTTGTGCTTTGTTTTCTCTTCACGTCTTCATTCTCATTGCGCGTCCCACTCTCACGTTCGCGTCGCTCGTGACGTTTTGGAAGCCGGAGCCGTGTCGGAATTGAATTTCCACCACATTATGGTCGGTTTTTAGGCCGTTTTGGACGAACCGAAACAAACCATCGTCATTTGGTGGGGTGCTGTTTTTTTGTTTTCGGGAGGTTTTTCATTCTAGAGCTAAATTATAACGCCCAGCAACTGGACGGGTTGGGAAAAACCCGGTGCTGATTTATGTACCGTAATGACCAGCAACGAGTGAACCGGAAAAGGGGTTTACTGGACGCGATGCCGGCGCTACGCCGGGAGCCGGAAATCACACTCGTAACTACGGTGCTTCCAGATTGCGCCGAACCAGGCCCATCCGCAAATAATTGCCAGCAATGGCGCGTAAAAGCTGCAAATCGATTGCCTCTCCGGGGGTCGGTTTGTGGGTGAGCGAAACAGAAACAAAATTACCGCCAGTTTCATTTGATTACTATCCTTAATGAAATTGCATCCTTCGCTGCTGCGATTGGGGATGTTTTCGGGAACGCAAGCAAACAGGTCAACACAGTAGAGCAACACAAAATGTAGTAAAAAAAAAAACACAACCGAATGTCACTCGATGCCGGCGTACTGCTGTGTTCGATGAATTTGTTTCGTTCTCTTTGCGCTTGTCGTATGCCGGCTTGGAATGGCTTCTGTGACCATACATTAAAGAGCACCATCATGGCGGTTTCATATATCATTGGCAAAGTAAACGTTTCGATGTAAATGCATTTTCGTCCATGCTTATATCCAGAGCATATGAGCAAGATGTAGGGAACTTTTTGAAAAATTGGTACGAGGTTTGAATAAAATAAAATGTTTTGAAACTATTTCAGACAATATACGAAACATAAAAATATGAATTAATAGCCTTATAGCCAATGGTCGTTCGCTAAAATAAGCTTGTCTTCTCGATTAGAAGTAGTTTAAAAAAATGAATAAAATAAATTGAACTTTGCTACTAGCTCTACTTCATTAAAATTCAGCTATTGCTTCACTCTCAATTCCTCTGTTAACTGTGCAAAGGCTGTGCAAGCGCGCGGCACTTCACTCCAGTAACCGTGGAAAACGTGTCAATGTTCCTGTTGCCAATTTAGCTCGCATGCTTCCGTCGCTAAATCCATCGCTAAATCCCGCTCGTAGCAAAACATAATAGCCACCAGCCCAGGGGCTGCTGCATCAAGGGCTTGTTATAAAATTCGCATTTCCTAATGTGCCACACTTTGAAAGTAATTCGATTCGAAATCCTCACGATTAGTTTTAGGGGGTAGTTTCGTGGCACAACCCGGGCCCCGGTGGTGAGAAAGAAAACACCACAAACACCGACCAAAGGAGCTGTTTGAAGCCACCACCAGAAACAGATACCACGCGGGCGAAAATGCCAGCGAGAGAGCCCGTCTGTATCGGATGTAACAAATCGGATAAATCTAATTAAACTTGATAACAGTTGTGTTCACACGCTGCAAGTGCTTCGGCTTCATCCGTAAGCTTCGGAGGCACCGCAGCTTCTCGGAGCTTGGCGTTCGCTGCATGAGACGTAACTTCCGCAGCGTATGGCAAACAATCCCGCAAATCCATTGGTGCAGTTTAACTTAAATCTAAATCTCCAATTTTCCACCCCGTCTAGGGTGGATTCTGGCTCGGAGCGTTGGCCAACGCGAGGGCCACGAACCGGCGGAGCCACAGCATTTCACTTGGGTTGCTGGCGCTTTTTTTCTGTTGGGTGTGTGTGTGTGTGTGTGCTGCTTCGCACACTCTTCTCTCAGCACTATCTTCACCGGATCACGGCATCCGAAATGAGCCACAGTCGGGCGGGACGATAAGCTACGGTGGTCACGGAACGGACCGGGATGGCAAGCAGCAAGGGATGGAAAAGTTTTCCCTTAGCCCCGTATTCGGTTGTACTGACAGGAGTTCGCTCTGTTTTTGTGCCCGCTTGAGTTCCCGCTCATGTACAGCTTCATTTTAATTTTTCATCCCACGCCAAGTCGGAAAAAGCGCTCGTCCTGGTGGGCGAATGGGTGAAACCCGGGCACTGAACAGGCGAGAACAGAGAAAAAGGCGAACGAAAAACCCGGGACCCGTGGCCCATCTCGGGCGGGTTGTCTCGCGCGTGAGGAGCTTATGCAGCCCTGACCATGGTCGGGCTCGAAACCGCATGTACTGATGTGTTTTTCGGAGGGCTTTCCCAAAGAGAGCCGAGAAGTGGCACCGGTGTGGGCAGGTGGCAGCAAAAGGGTATCGGTTTTTGGGGCTTGCTCCATTTTCCGGGGGCGCCCCATCCTAGCGTTTTTTCTCCGATTGGAGTTGCATTCGAAGCCGGTGGAAATTAGTTACAGCTTTACATCGAGCCAGGACCCACCTACCCGCCCGAGGAGAGTTGTTATTTTTAGTGTCCCTCGAAGGGCTGTGGCTTTTGTGGTGGCCGCCCTGCCAGCACTACTAATGGAACTACTCTCGGAGCTTACCGGGCGTCCATGGCGTGGTTTTGCTCGAGCGGTACGGAGCATGTGTGTTCAATCTCATGCATTCTAAGGGGTCGTGGTAACGATCGAGAGAGAGAGATAGAGAAAAACACATAACCCTCGTAAAAAAATCACAAGAAATCACCCAACACCCATCAGCAGAGATAGGAGGTCGTTTCCAGCGCGAGACGACCAACTCCCGCACAGGGTGTAGGATTTTCCTTCAACTTCCACTGGGCACCTCAGATCCTGCGAAGGGCGAAGGTGGTCCTGCGAACCGGACGGGACAGCGGACAGGCGCGATTCGCTGCGAGGTGAAACTTTGGCAATTTTTGGCCCGAACCAACAATGCGGGCCGGCATAAACGTGTTAGCAAAAGTTTGACAATGCGCTTGTGGTTGCGGCTGATGAGGCGAGGCGAGAAAGATTTCCTTTTTCCCAAACTAGATCGTATCCCTCTTAAATTGGTTTGTTTCGAGCCCGGCGACGCCCGGGGCGTGCCAGTGGAGTGCCCTTTTGTCTAATGAGATTTAAATTGTTTCCCTATTTAGGGCAAGCGGCAAGCGTACGATCGTCCTCGGTGTCCTCGGGGGTGCCATCGCAATGCCAAGTAATGTGGAGGCTTATGGAGCCCAAAACATCCACTGGGGCTGGAACTGGGCTTGCCGGTGGCTTCGTTAATGCATCGTTAATAGATTTCCAAGTGCGCCAAATCCCAGCTCGTGCCCAAGCGCATCGACGCAAACGGCTGTTTCGAGCTTTTCCCGCTGCAAGTGTCATTCGCTCGACAACCGGGACGCGCGTGTGCGTGTCCATCTCGCATTGGGATCCTCCGCGTTGTTTGGCAAAGCATATATTCCGCAGCTGCACAAAATATTCCCTCCTGAGCCGGTGCTCCTATCGTGCGCCAAGCAAACATCCCCATAATGCCCCTTTTTGCGTTAGCGAGGCACTCGCGTTCGCAGTTGAAATTTACACCCGACAAAGTTAATAAAACTAATGCAAAATCAACAATAACCCGTCGGCTGGTGGCGTGGAGACGGTTCGGGTTGCTGGCGCGTGAAAATTCATATGCGATACGCCTCCGTACGATTGCCAAGCCTGCCCGGTGAGCATTGTTGCAGCCTGGATCGACGTAAAAACACGTCATCCCGCCGACTGCTGGCACTGGCCCCGGGGGAGCACAGGTCCTTCGCCCTCGAATTTTCAGACCTCCGCAACGTACTCGGGCGCATCGAATGAGTTCGGTTAAAAGTGGCACTCATAATCGGGTGGAAAAGGATATGCGAACCGGCTGGCCGCGCTGGCACATATGCGCCACCGTTCGAAGGATGCCACTGGTGCGCAATGCGATGTGAAAAGAGCGACACGCGTGGGCTCGCGGCGAAAGCGCACGTTACATTATCGTACATATCTATTGTGCAAATTTACACCGGCTCGCATTGGGTGGAGCGGGTGGAAAATCGTTGGAAAAAGGCCCACCAGACCGGTTTCCAGCAAATGTGCGCGCGAGCTGGAATTAGAGCGGCTGTTTGCCGAAACAATCTCTCAAACAAACTGCTTTTAATTAACTAGCACAGACAACGCAAACACGAAGGCGTACGTGCATTCGCCCGGTGGGCTATGCACTGTCAGAGTCGAGGCGGCTGTAAGGACGATTTTTCCAGCGCAACTGGCCGTAGCCAGTTCCCGGGATCCGCCATCAATTACGCGATGAAATTATAAGATACGCCAATTCCCGGGGCGCTTCGGTCCGGGCCCGGTGGGGCCACTTGGGCCAGGATCTGTTCATAAATAAGCTCACCCATAAATGTCAACTCGCATCATGCTCGCTCACTCACCATCATCGCGTGGTCCTGCTTCATCTTTGCACTCCTGTCACGAGCCATGTCCTTCGAGATTGATATAGCGTTCAAGGAATCCCGTACGGGTCGGCCTAGTGCCTTTACGAAACTATCCTGGAAGGAGCAGTGGGTGGGTGTGTGTGTGTGCGTGTGAGTGGGTGGTTCCTCGTGGAAAAATAAACAACTCGAGCCGGTACACACATTAGCGCGGGAGGCATTAATCAAAATAATTATATTTATGACCGACTGTCCTCGCCCCCGGGGCGGGAAGAAAACTTTACCCATTTAGGCTCATGCGTGGCTCGCTTTTCGTCCCGTGGCTCAATAAAACTTCATCAAAAGTGTTTAGATGACGATCGTTTCGGCTGAACGGCACCGACGGCTGGCCCTTCCGCGGAAGGGTAGATGAAAAGTTTTGTTTGCGTCGTTTATCGGATTGCGCTTCTTGAGCGCCAGGAATGATACACTTATCGCCATTACGCCCATCATTATCACGTAATCTTTGTATTTATGAAGGGCACCCGGTCGGCATGATGAATGTGTGTGTCCGTGTGGAAAAAGGACCATAGGATTGCCTGATGGTACGGTGGAAGTGGTATCATTCAATTAGTTAACTTTTCGCTCGAATGTCTGTGTCCATGCATGTCCGTCGCGCCATCATCGAGAAACTGGCCAGAAAAGGGTTTCACTGGCAGCCCTTTTTTTTGGAAACCTTCAGCACTAATGCTATTCCTTGCCTGCTCGGGCGATGGATTTTCGTTCAGGGTAAGTCTGTTTTACTCCGCGAATGTCGTGGTAATTCATCAACAAGCTCCCACCCCCATTAGCAGCGATGAAAAAGTAATCACCCGCACAGCCCTCGCGACCGGCGTTGCTTATCTCGATCCCCGAAATGAACCGCGTTAAGCGGCGAGCGCCAGGAAACCGGTGTCTGACCCGGTCCGGGATGATAAAGGCATCAGCACCGGACCGGTGTTATGTGCCCGCGTCCACTTTGGCGTCCACATCCGGTTGGGGCGCTAATTCGATACGGTAAATATTAACCGCTTTCAGCCGCTACCCATGCTTTCATGGCCACCATGCGCCCGTGAGCGAGTTTTCCCGCGAGAGTGCGCGTGTTTTTCGTGGCATGGATTGCTGTGATGTCACACGTCACCGCGGCAACGGTTCGCTAAACCGAATGGGGTGGAGTTGAGTCAGTGAGCGGCGAGAATCACTTTCCGGCCAGCAGAACGGAAACCCCGGACGAACAACCCATTACGCGAAAATCGACTTTTCCACCACGGGTGGGAGTGGCTTGCTTTTCCGGGGTGGGAAAGGCGCCACCGGCCGGTAATGCCAGTCACGTTTGAAATTAGCACAATTATGAAAATTTCACAATCCACTGTGTGAGGGCCATCAGAAGACCCTACCAAATGGGGGTCCAAAGGTACCCGGTTCCGATCAGCGCCGGGCGTCCGGTGCACGGTGCAAAACTATTTGCCTGTTACTGGGATCGCGTCGGGGCTGGAGTGATGGAGTCTGGCGGCCCATTTGTGCGCGGGTTGTCCCGTGTGGTTCCGGTGGGAAAATGGCTTTTGGAAACTGTTTAGCCGTCGGTGGCCATCGACCACGCGGTTGGCTAGCGAAGCCAAAGGGCTGTCGAATTAACAGCAGCACCGTCAAAAACACACCCGCACGTAAAGCGGGCTGAGGATGGTTTTTTTTTGGTTCGGATTGCGTTGAGAATGAAGACGGCATCGTTGCGAGAATGAGGAAATTATTTAAATTCCAGCTCCAGGCATGCCAGTATCCAGCTATTGGCCATCGTGCCTAGCACAGGTTTAACAGAGAGAGAGAGAGAGTGTAATCAGAAGCGCACTGGAGCAACTTTAGCAAAATGTACTTAACGTTAGTAGCCACACGCCAATAAGCAAACAATGCGTTGCTGTCATGTCCCTTAACCCTTGCGCAACTGTGGGGGGGTGCTATTGTTTCGAAGCTTGATCAAAAATAAACAGCTCACACCGTGGCACCGTGGAATGTGTCAGCTGAAGCACAATTCCAGTCAGTTCATGCGCCACACAGTGGGTGCGAAATTGCAGCACAAGTTGACTCCTGATGCGCCATCGCCCGCAGTGGTACAATTTCCTTTCAACCCCATCAAGGGGGTGGGCTTGCTTGGACGGAGCTCGGTTGCCGGTCTTCCGGTTTGTCGCCGTCCGATAATGCGACTCCAGACGGACGGTTGTGTGCATAGTTGTGGTTGCGCGCAATGGAGAGTGGGACGCACTGGCTGATAACAACAAGCAAACCATCAGCAATAATAGCACCGATTACAGTAACAATAACGCCGAGAAGGCATCCAAAGCACGCAGCATCTCGCCTCGGGGCTGCCCCCTTTCTAATGCTTACATTCGTCCGCGGAATGAAGGACCAGCCGGCAAAGCGCATTCGGTTCGGTGTGAAGTCAAAGTGCAAATAAGGAATTGCAATATTGCTCCCCCGGCGCATCCACGACGTTCCGGGACGCTGTGTGACCTCTGAAATGCATTCGGAATGGCAATGGCGCCAGGCGTCCTTTTCACGCGCTGGTGTGGGTGGAGTGCCACGCAAACGGACGCGTGTCAAGCGCTGCAGCATCGGAAAGGCAGCAGATGCGGCAGGATGCTCATTTGAATGTGTAGCCAAGTGTGTGTTGTGTGCAAGTAGGTGGGTGGGTGGTGAAAGCGTTTTTCTCTGCGTTACAATATTCGATGGGAGAAGGAAAGCAGAAAAAACGGACCGTTTAACGAGGATGGGCTCACGAGCCGCACGTCATCGAGTCGTGTTACAAGATGTAAGCGAATAAAAATGAATGTTTAATTATTTCACTCGTGTCCTTTGCTGGGTTGATTCGTTCGTTTGTTTTTTTTTGTTTTTGGTTTTTGCTCTCTCTCTCTCTCTCTCTCTCTCTCTCTCTCGCCTACGTGCACACGAACGCCCATTATTGCCGGTGTAGGAAAAATGCCTTTAATGGCGCAATAATGATGTTAAAATAAAATAGTGGCGGTGGAATAAAAAATGCAGCGTGCAATTTGCATTAGCATGTCATGATGATAATTAAACAATTACCTTCATGAAATGGGAATGTTCATGCAGGCGTGGGATAATTTTTTGTACTCTCCACACACACACACACACGGTTGAGTGGGTTTGGAGGTACAGTGCATGCGAAAAATTCTCTTTCGGAAAGCATGTGAGGTTCGTTATGCCACATGCGATGGCATGGGCGGGACATTTCCTTTCAACTGTTGTAGCCATCACACTCTACTCAACGGAGGGATTTTTTATTAGATACTATTTGTTCTCGCAGTTTTACAATCACCATTTATGTACATACTCTCTTCCTGTGGTACGATCAACCTGTTCTTGCCAATATTTTTCTATAAAATACATTTTTATTTATAAGATTTGAATCGCAATCGGATAATTAAGTTAAAAGATAACATACGGTAGTTTATCGCTCGCTTTCCAGCACCCACGCGCATCCGAGTTCGCTCAAACGGACAGCAATCGATCATGGTGGCCTCCTGCTTGCGGTGCTTTCTCGCTATTCTAGTTCTGCCGTACTGCTGGCCGTGTTTTCCGTGTGCGCATCATGCTAATGTTGATTTCTAATGGCATTTCTGCACCCGAACCGTGCGACCAGCGAACCTCGCTTGCACACGAACGGGCGTTGAGGCGTGCAGCGATGCATCCGCTGGTGGTCCGGTCGAACGACACCGTTGTCGATCGTTTCGAGAGAATGCCGGATGAAAATGCCCCAGCGAAAGCACTCGGTCGCCGTAGGTTTGGTCGTTTTTTTTTGTTGTTGTCACCAGCCCTGCATAGGGAAGAAATGACGACTGCGCTTCGCGGACGAACGAATGCAGCACAGCAGCGGGGAACAAATGGCGGGAGCTGATAGCATCCGGGTGGGACCCATTGGCGAAATATTCAAAGCGCAAGCATAATACTGATAGAGGAATGAAGTGATAAGGATGCATATTGTCATAACAGTTTATTTCGCTGCGATAGAGAATGTCCTGACGTTGGTCGCTCGCTTCTTCGCTTGCACACGGGATCCTTTTCAGGGTGCCAGTGCTTGTGGCCATCGTATTGTGCCAGTTGCTGTGCCAGTCCCACGGGCGGTGTAGGCGGGTGGGTGGGTGGTGGAGGCGTCAACTTTATTTATCAAGTCACACAAACGCACGGCACCACACACACACAAAAGGCAGACAGCAAAAGGGACATTTTTCATGCTGCACTCCCCGTGTTCGAGGGGTGTCTTTCGAACTCGATTTCAGTTGTCCCGGGCGGGTGGGTGGATGGGTGAGTAGAGACGGCAGAGACGAGGGGGAAGGGAAGCCGCTCATCAGCTGCAGTACAATTGTCCCTTAACTCACCCCACCTCGCCCGGTGATGCTTCTCGGAACGGAGCTGAAAGGAAGTTTTCGATTTATGAAATATTTCACTGAAAATTACTGTGCATATTAGAAATGCCGATGGAACACCCGACGGAAGATGAACGTCTTGCCAGTGCACTGTCTCCCGCTCTGGGCGGCGGACTTGTGTAAAAGTTTATGGTACAACCTCTGGAAGGCGGTGGGTAAAGTTCTCGCAAGAGATGCAAAAGCGAGCATTGAAAGGGTTTCCATCTTCCGATGGTGGTTCGATAATGGCGTTAGATGATTTGCGACCCGGTTCGAGGCGACGATGGGCACATCGAAGCATGCCCTGAGCTCGAACGGAGTTCGGACTAGAGTGAAAAAGAGAGAGAAAAAGAGAGAGCGAAAGAGAGCACACCCGAATGCACTTGATAATGGTGCCTAATGGGTGCATCGCAGACAACTGGCCTCAATCAAGCCGTAGATGTGTGGCGAGCTAGTTTGAAGTTGTCGCTGGGAAGACAGTGTACAGTGAGCATGCTTCCCATTCCGGGGGTTTCCTGTGCATCTGTTCAAACAAATTCCCTAACCATGGGTTGTAAAGTTGTCGATTTCGTGTTTAAAAAGGTTCGACCCATTGTCACATACCAGCAGTGTTTGGAAAACGTATGCCTAGCGGTGATTAAAGCGCCTCCATTGACGATAAAAGCCACTCCATTGGCTACAGATGCTCCATAGGCCTACTGCGATGCCATTGCCCATCATTTGTTTGACCAACGGCAAGTGACCGCAAAAAAGGCGTTAAAAGGAAGCGCAACGAGAACGGACGGAACGAGCTGCTCGGGAAGCTGCGAAAAAGCACTTTCCCGGGGCGCAAGAGCCCTCCGGTGGATGCGGATGGTTCGCTGAGCCGCGTGAAGACCCGCCAGTCAATATTTACGACCAGCCATTAACGATGAATTTATCATTGATCATTCGCACTTCGCTGAAAGCTTCCTATGCCGGCCGTTAGAAGGTTCGCCTTCGTTACTGCCGGTTTCGTTTTCATCCCATCACCACCGGCGCCTCAGATGGGCTCTCACTTTCGCGCTCACTCTCTCTCGCTCTCTCTCTCTAGCATTTGTGTCCGTTTCGCTCACTCACTCGTTCACAAACCGCGATCCAAGATCCTGGCGGGATTTTTTCGGATGCGAGACGTTCATCCTCCGCACGAACGACGTGCTTAATGCAATATTCGATTTTTATTTGACATTTCTTTTATGAGGAAATTGCCAATAAATGTGTATATTTTAATAACTAATATCGTTATCATAAAACTTATATTTTACTCCAATAAAATATTTATGCCCTCGCCCGGGTGTGGGCCACCGCGCTCAATCATTTTCGCGCTGGTTCCTCGAGCGGCGGTTCTTCTTCTTCTTTATCATCCGTTTTTGTGTGTGTGTTTCTTCTTCCACCGTTCTTATCATTCTTTCGCAGCCGTACGCGAGCCGAGCGTATTCGAGACTCGATCCAGACGGGCCCTTCGAAGGCGGCTAGCAGCGTTGATGGTAAAGCGTTCGCCCACAACATAATCGACGCACGGGATGTCGTTGTCGTCCTTTTTCCATCTTCTAGGGCTCGCAGGAAAGGGATTTGACCCACCACCGGGCCGACATCGGCTTGGAATTGATATGCATATGGAGCGGGATCGTGATAAAATCGCTGCACGGCGCGTTTTCAGCATTCATAGTGTGTGCCCGGTGCCATTTTCCATTCGCACCATTCGCCTAATGGGGTGGGCAAGATCGGTGGTGAATGAAACGATCGGCTCCCGGAGGGTGGTGTGGGTGTCGCACCGATTTCCAGCCACCACCGACCAGCGGCGCAGCTACGTTTTTCCCGTGGTTTTTCTCGTGGTTTTCCCGCAATCGCTTCTGTCGCCACTGCGAACGCGCTCGGCTCGCCGTGCCTCGCTCGCAACAAAGACGGGGGCGTGTAGTTAACTATAAATTTTCTCCGATAATGGGTTTTCCACGAAACGCCGATGAAAAGGACTTGGCGCGGCAGGCCGGGCGAACATCGGAAATGTAGCCTGCGCTCCCATTGGGCTGGCTGTGCCGTTCTTCCGAACGCGCTCGATCGGTGGTCGGTGGTTCTATTTCCGAACATCGCCATTATGCCGACCATCTGAGAAGGCTTTTCTTGGTGTGGGGTGTTCTGTTGGCAAAACCGGGTCCGTCTGCAATCTGCGATCATGTTGGGCGAGCGAAGAAAACTGTGGTAGTCAAAAAAAAGGGCTGCTTTTATGAAAGCATTCCGTTTGCCAACTTGGGCAGGTGATTTTGGGTTTATTTTTGGGTACATTTGTGTGGCGTCGAATATCCGAGAGCTTTTCGAGACGGCCACCTTACAAACACGCTCCAACACACCGCAATGGTTGCGGTCGTTCGTGGGGGGTGTTAAAAGTCCTCCCCCCCCCCCCCCGGGGTGGATGCAAAATGGTGTGGATTAAAATTAGTTTTGGCCCCGAAACGATCCCAGCCCGGGGATTGGACACATTTCGTTGAGGTTCCACAGGGTTCTGCTGTGGGTTACGCTTTTCATGTTCAAAGCGCAACCCTGTGCTGTGGTGCCTGTTTACGGTGCATCCTGGTAAGATGCGGTTGCGTTAAACTTTCGTTCTCGTCGGATAATGCCTCGACCAGTGGAGCGTGGTACAAACTTTGATTGATTTTGGGGTGGGACTATTCGTCGTGAGCCTGAAATGCGACGTAACCGGTATCTTCTCGCGGTGCGTTACGAGCTCGGTTAAGACACAGCACTTCCAAACGGGAGACACTTGGAAGCGCTGCGTGGAAACTTGTCGTGGCACTGGCGCCACCAAAAAAAAAAAAACAACTGTTCGAAGGTAGCCAACTGCTCCGGGGCCACCAGGATCAGAACGTCATCTTTCCAAAGCCTCAAAACCAAAATCTCACCCAAGGTGGAGTTTTAGAGAAAAGTTGCGAGTTTTCCCGAACCTGGAACGCGAGGAAGGCGTCTTTCAGCGCACCAGGATTCTGGCGCCTTTCGGTGAAACTTTTAGCCTGTAGCAACCGATACTTTCCAGAGCGCCCGCTTATCCCCGGGAAGCTGGACGAACTTTCTCGTTCCACCGGTGACCTGCGAAACCGCGCAAGTGGTTGAGGTTTCGTCGCTTCGCGCGCGAGCTTTCGCCAAGCATCGGTTTCGATTGGAAGCTCTGCAAGGATCCGGCACGGTGTGTGCGAGAGCAGGTCAAGCATGAATAATTACCATTCGAAGCACCTTTCGAACAGGGTCTACCATGATACGAGAGAGAGAGAGCAATAGTTTCAGCATCGGCCCAGCGCTTGATTGGTTTCACGGGAAACCCACGCCAATAGACGCTCATTAGCGCCGGGAATCAATGCGTTTGTGGGAGTTATTATGCTACTGTGAGCGCATCGGCAAACGAGATCCGGTGATTTAATGAGTCTAGACGTGGGTTCGCGAGCATCTCCTGTGGAAGCTGCGGTTTGGTTCCGGATAATACCGCCAATTCAACCGGCCTCGTTGGTGGGTCGTTTTGAGCTCGTTAGCACGTCACAGGTGCAGCAGTTCGCATGTTTGCCAACCGTTTGCCACACCAAGGTCGCTCCGTGGAATGCGCGCCACATGAAGCGGATCGAGACGCGTCGTTTTGTGGAGACAGACTTTTGATTCGTTGGAAAACGAACCCGATGCGGGATTTGCAGGAAATGCAGTTTTTGGTGGTGTTTTATTGCTGAGCGTGCGAGTTCTTGAGCACCTGCATAGATGCCGTGCTGTGGTTGTAAAACTTCCGCTCGATCGAGAACTTTCGCAAACCCAAAGGGGGTGTTTAGTTTCTTTGATGCATTTATTTCTGGTTATTCGGTTGTTCTCAGTCTCATAGGAGCCTTCGAACAAACACTTCGAAGGGGCTAAAGCTCGCCAAGCATCATTTGAGCATCTTTTTCAAGCGTGCCAGAGTATGAGTGGGTCTCTCGAGCATTAATCGATGTGTGTCATCGATAATCACGTGGGAAAGCTGGTCGTGGATAAATCGAATCATCCTGCCGTAGGAAAGCTACCGATTGACCTGTGTGAACCTTGCTTCGTTTCGTTTCGTTACGACACATGCACAAAATTGCAATAATGATAGCACCAGTCTCGGTGACGAGCGAAGCATTCATCAACCACGAACTTGCCATGAGCAAAACGTTATTCTGCCAGTGCCAATAATTATTGCAGCGATTCGACCGTAACGATCAACGTAGCGCTTGTGACCCCATCAGTGTCAGTTTTCCGCTGCCAAGCATTCTATTAATATGCTCGTTAAAGTGCACCGGTTGGAGTGAAATATGTTGTCCGCTTGCTAAAGCCACACCTCGGTAGCAAAGGGACAGGCGTGTGTCTCTATCGGTATCAGAGCACTGGAAAATCGTTGCCGCTCCATCAGCCGCGTGTTGATGGTAGCTTCCGCCGACTCGGAGGACATTTACGTGCCCCGGCCCTGGTCCAGTCCCGGCCTGGTTGATTACGTGTGTCACAATTGGCACGAGGATTTTGCGAACCGATTCGCTGTCCAATTCAGCCGCACAAATTTGGGTACCGCGAATCAACTCTCGCATCTGGCGATTCACCAGCTGCGTACTGCGACCAATTAGCTGCCAAAACCTGCGCTAGGGGTTTTGGGTTGGGTGAGCCGTTTTAACGAGCTCTGACTGAACCGTCTCTGACATGGTGGGTGTTTGGGTGACTTAATTATTTATAAATTTGACAGTCGATATCCCGCAATGAGCCAGAAAGTGTGTGATTCAATTGGACGGGTGAAGTTTATTGGGAGGGAGGGCGTAATTACACATTCGTGGAACTCACGTGGGTTTCCGTGACACGCCAGTGGAAATGGGAAAAAGGCAGTTAGCAGGACGTGCCGCTTGCAGGTTCTCTTAGTGGGGCAATTCAAAATTCGAATGTAACTAAAAACACCACCGGACCCTTTCCCAAATGCTGTCCGCTCATCATGCTGGGCGGTTTGATTTGCGTGAATAATTTTCGGCAAACTGAACGAGACAAGATAAATGGCGCCCGCACGTTGCGTTTGCGGCGAAGAGTCAAACTTTCGGCAGCGCTCGATTGTCTCATTAATTCCCGTGATTGCGTTCGCGTGAATTTCACCCACGCTCCATGAGTGCTTTTGAATTTTTAATTAAACGTCCGTACGTCGGTGAGCAGCGAACCCGACCCGACACGGTGGTGGTGTTTTTGTGACACACGCGACGAGAGCAGCATATTATTCGAAAGTTTGTCACGCCACCGGAACCGGGCAGGGATGAATGTAATATCCCCTAATGTGCGCACGGGATGATTAATGTAGAAATTTTCAAGAGAGATGTTTACCGTGCTGTTTAACATGGCACGTTAAGGCTCCCGGTGGCGCTGTCGAGGGAAGCGGGCACGAATGCACCAGCAGCCCAGCACAGGCGAGTGGCGTCAGGAGCAGACAACGTTTGCATAAGGTTAAAAATGTAATGAAAATTTCGTTTACAGCGATCTGGGCACCTCGCCACCCACCAAAGGCTCCAGCACGCCCACGGGGTCACATGAATAATGTAAACGAAACATACCGAGAGAGAGAGACGGAGAGAGAGAGAGAGACGGAGAGAGCATGAATCAGCAAACAGCCACCGGTCGGGGATGGATTTGGAGCTTTAAATTGGGCTGCCACTTTGTCGCCGCCGGTTACCGGTAGTTCCGGAGCGTGGCCTGGCCCGGTCCAGACCGGTAAGGGTATATGGTTTCGGGTTTTCCGGCTCGTTAGTATTCACATGAATATCATCGCGTTGCGGGTTTTAATCCCTTTACAGGGCAAGCGCAAACGGAACCCGGTTTTTCCCGCGCTCTCAAGCTGCCGTTGCTCGGTGTGTGTGTGTGTGTGGGTGGGCGACGATCTCTGGACTATTTGATTGTTGATTATTAGCTTTTCCGGGATGCCTCCCAACCCGGAGACCACCCGTAAACAAAGGGTTTACCATTGAATTTCCCGCTCGCTCGGTGACGCTTTCCCAGCATTTCCCGGGTTCAATCCTGCCTTTTGCCGGCTGTGGAACGGGAGTCTACCGGAAAGAATTCATTGGGTGAATTCCGGAAATTCCACTCGACGGTTTCGATCGATCTGGCACCGGCAACCAGCCAGTCTAGGGATGGTATTGGCTGTTCGGTGGAAGCACCACGCGGCTGGCACGTGTGTGGCTGACGGCCGCGCGTAGCCTCAGGACAGCAGCTCATGTTGGAGCTGGATTCGCTTCGATCGATCGTTCGGTGAACGGCGCGTACCCTAGCCGGGTGCCGAGTGGCGGCATTCAAAAGATGCCAATTTAGGAATGTCGAAACCGAAGGAAAAAAGGGTGGAGTGGCTGTTTGAAGTGTATTGGATGCTGCAACAAGTGGAATGCGTGGCTGAAGCCGACGTCGGTGGGTAGTCTGGGCGCTGATTGTTTACGACCCTGAAAGGCTTTTCTTGAGAAGGGTGCTCTGCTTGGGGTTGGGCAGTAATGAAAACACCGATTATTCTGGTTGCTATCATGCGTGTACAGCTGTTGTTAGGCTTATTGTGGGGACGTTGGAGATATGTTACTGCATGCGGGTAAGTAGCACATGCTGGAATCGTTCAAATGAGAGCCTGTTTAGCGGGTGGTGCTATTGTGTATTATAATATTTGCTCGGTTTGCCATTATCCCTTTAACCCATTGGTGTGTTTCCATGCTTGGCTGTCGAGCGATTAGCGTGAGCGCGGGTACATTATCCTTCCCGGAAATGATTATCAATTCTCTTTACCAGAACGACCCGTGATGGATGACCGTGGTTTTCGCGTGAATGATTGAGCATTCTCTCGTCAAACGCGCCGCCACGTGCGGCTGCGATGAAGCTTTCCGAGGCTTCCTGCATTTGAGAAAGAGACGAAAAACAAACAAAAAATACGCACACATACACGCGCCTTGGCAAAATCGCATGTTTTATCCGCGTCGCAAATCAGTGCCATTAGCCGGGAACGTTGCGCGAATCGAAATTCTGAATTCGAGCCGCCCGTGCCGGTCGGTGGCACATTAAGCCGCGCATTATGCTCACACCCGTCAGTTGGACACATTTCCCGGCCCGGTGGTCGACGGATGGTGAAATTATGACAAAACGACAGCACCGAGAGCGCATCAAATCAAGTACAACATCGGACCGGGCGTGGGTTTGTGCTTGGCGAACAACGAAACCGCTACCACCTATCATCGGTGGCATCATTTTCATCATCATTATCGCGCGGGGCGTTCGCGTACGCTAGGCTACAATCGTGTCGTGGTGCGCTAAATTCCGTTTCCCGCGCGCGTGATACATTTTGTGCTTTCTGCGGCGCAGACGGCCACAGTTTTCGGCGCTCAAGCGCATTAGCATACGTTTCGGGCTGTCGGCTATGATGGACAGATTCGTATTTCGTCAAACTTTGACAGCGTGTAGCATGTTTTTGACCTGGAAAATTGCATGCATGCTCTGTTTCGTTGACGCGTTTCAACGTTACGATGTGGGGCTGGGCTTTTCGCGCGGTAACGGTGTATCCTTTTTACAAACGATGGAGAGAAAAAACAAACACTCAACACGCAACGGTGGCCAGGGAAGGAAAAGATCCAGCGGGAAGACGCATCCCGAACGGGCCCACATTCTTACCGAGGTCATCGACAGCGATGAGACGCCGAAAAAATGGGCTTCTTCGTACCCCAAAAAATAGGGGAAAAAAAAGAGATTGCACCACTCTGGGCACGACATCGCGATAAGTTCAGCTTCTTTGGATTTGTCAACGAGGTAAAGAAATTTAAATTGCTTTTCCTGAGATAAAAATCTGGCTCTCACCTGCAGTGCACCCGCCGGAGAAGCGTGAGAGGCGTGAATTGTCTGCTTGGCTTGGGAGCTTGGCGCAAAGCGAAAGATCCAGTGGGCGAAGAAAATTGTGAAAAACCTTGTGGGTGTAAAAAATAAACGCCAAACTACGCCATCCATATGCATGTACGGATAGCAACGAGCTTCTCGCGGGCTTCCATACATATGCATGCCATGCCGTAGGAAGGCCAGAGAGATGCTTCGTGAAATTCAAGATGGTCTCAAAATGAGTGCTTCATCGGATAACCTAACCGTGGCGAGCCAAGGATGAAGCCTTGCTCACGTCTGCCGGTGTTAGCTTGTCTGCTGTTCGATCCTAGACGCTTCATTTCAGTTAGACAATCCAGGGGGGGCTTTAGATTGCAACTTATTTGAATCAACGAATAGAATCGCTCCCCTAAAATGCATTTCAGGACGGTTTCCGAAATGTTTAAAATGACCTCATTTCAGGCTTGTGAAATCGCTTACAAAACCTTTGACATTCCGAAATTACGACAATTCCGAAAAGCGAACGGTAACTAAGTTTAGGTTGTGTTTGAAAAGGGGAAATTAAATTACTGCAAACCAAATTTAAGCCCGATTACGGATGCAGAGCGGCAGCAAAGCTTTCAATAATGCATCATTCGCTTTTATTTTGCATTTTTTTTTTCTTCTTCTGAAAAGCCATCTTTTGTGCAATGTTGTGATTTTCTTTTTTCTTCTGCCGTATATTGAACCACTACGAAATACCCACACCTCCTATGAGCGATGGTTCAAACGATTTGTAAAGAAAATTGCATTTGAGAAGTAGTCGTTTTCCTTTCACATCCGCTCGTTGCAACAGAGACGCCAAGGCGTCTGACATTCGATTCGAGCGTAGAATTACTTCGATCGACCGTTCCTTTCACAGCATCGTCGTCACCTCGACACGACGACGTGCCAGTGCGGGAGTGAAAGCTCCAAAGGCGATTCCAAACGCTCCGTTCGCCAGGAGCTCAAAAATGTAGCCGGCTTTCTTGTGCTTTCTTTGCGAGCTGTAGAGCCAGAGTCCGTCCACGAGAGTTCACCTCGTGTTCGGTTTGGTACAAGGGCCACCCTTGCAGCGTGCGACCGAACGAAGCCAGGGCATCCTAATCCCGTGTGCGGATGCACTTCGCAGCGGTACGAAATACCATTGATGTATTTTTCGACGGAAATGTAAGGGTAAATATACTGTACCTTATAAAAGTCATGAAAGGATTTATTGAAAGTAAATATTTGCCTTCTTTTGCGTTCGTTGCTAGCACCACAAAACCTTCTCCGACTGCCTGGCTGGGCTCCGTTCCAATATATTGATTTGACTTAAGAACATCAAACGCGGGGTTTTGCTGAGCTACGGGCGAGGCTGGATCAAAGAGCGAGTGTAGGTAAACGTAAACCTGCCGGCAGGCGGGCGTACTTCGATGATTGAGGTTTGTGCTTCGGGAGCAATGCAGTAAGCGCGCAATTGGGCGTTTGACGTCTCAAATTGTTTCTGATGAACAGGAACACACCAGCAGCTCAGGAAGGATAAGTGGCTTTACAAGGCACGGGAGCTTTAGCGTTGCATGGGTAGCTACCATTCAGATGAGCCTGGACAAACATAAGTAATAGCTATCGGAAAGGATGTGCATGAGGTTGATGATGTTTAAAATTACCACTCCACTGCATTTGTTTGCTCAAGCGAGAAGCATGCTTTTTGCTCAATCTAAAAAAAAAACGTGCATTTTACAACGTGTGTCTCTCTCTGCAACGATTTGCATCAAACGCTTTGTTCTTACCACAGTTCAGTACCTGCCTCGGTAACGGTAAGGTCCTGCTGTTACCGCTTTAATATTCACGGCAGCTTATAACACATCGAGTGCTTTAGCTTTTTTTTGGTCTTTCGCTATGTTTTAATTCGCTTTCTCGAGTGGCGTAGAAACCGTTCTTCGCCCCACAACCCGGTCCGTAAATAATGCGGTTAAAAGCATGAAGTTGGCCCTAATTTGCATTGTTCGCAAAAGAAAAACGGTAGTTCGGATTTGTTTGTGAACGACCTCGACGACGATGTCGGACGAGCAAACGAGGAAAGCGTTCGCCGGGAAAATTGAGTGGCGAGAAGCGCCATCAACCAGTCGATCGGAAGCTGCAGGCGGAGGATGCATCTTCAGCCGAGATTACTTTGCTCACCTCAAGCCTTATTCAAATCCAGCCAGATCGTTTAGCTAAAGGGCTTGAGCGAAGGGAATAAAACGAACGGCACCGCTTGCTGCCCGTGCAAGCGGAGCGAGCGTAAAAGTGGCGCCGGATAGTGCAAGGAAGCGGTCCGACGAGCCGTTTCCTGGATGACCGCACCTGGAATGCTGGGTGGAAAGTGGAAAACGCCGACACTGGACACCGACCGACGGTGGTATGCAAATGCACGGCGGGATATTCCTGCATCGATGCGGCCGGAAGGTCGCCATCGATTGAACACCGTTTGCGCAGCGCACTTTCCCGGTTGCATGGTTCTCGCCCGGGAGGGGTTTTATGTAAATGCGCTCGAGAAGTTTTGCTGCCCATGTTTTCATGCCCACGGGCTTCTCTGGCCACTTTGCGCTCGCTACAAGGCAATCAAAAGTGCAAATGCACCTAGCAAAACCCGAATGCAAACAGCGCTGCGGGCCACTGGCACGGGAATCGGTACGGTTCCGGCTACGGCCAGAGCCAGAAACAGGACAAACAAAGAGAGAATGAGTGAGAGAAACAGTGAACAAAGGGGGAGGATTAAATGGAAAATCGCGCGTTGGGAAGAAACTGACTGTTGGGGCTCGATTGAGTTTGTTTGTGTTGCAAAAATCGAACAAATTGGGCGCAGCCTTGAGGGTGATGAAATTACGAAGTAATTTAATATCAATCCGATTCGCCTGCGACGATCGGTCGGTTTCAGTTTGCTAGCTAGCTTTCACGCGATGCATGCGGCCAGCATTTCTCGATGATGCATTTCCATTTGCATGCTCGTGGCGCAATTTCAGAGTGCATTGGCCAAACACGTACGGTGCTCTATCGACGTGTGGATCAAACGCAAGTGGCGTCCATAAATATGAACTCGTCAGTTTGGCCAAATGAATATCGCGATATTCCGCGCGTCGTTGCTCCCGCGTTTGACCCGCAGCGACTGACAGTGGATTATGTTTGCCTAGCTGGTGGTAGCCACGCTGCGTGAAGCAAACCGATTTGCAGCGACGCCTTTCGCAGCGGATTCCGGACGTTCCGTGGCCGGATCTGGTTCGGGTGCGATAAGAGCAGCAACCCGAGTGGCCACGGAGGCGTCTGCGATCCGGTTCGGTCGTTTGTTGACGCTTTAAAGCGGGCACCCGAGAAAACACTGGCACACTTACGCAGCGAGAACCGTCGTCTGTTTTTGTCGAACGCCAAAATTACCGGCCCGGTTGCCGTCCGTTTCGCTTTGATCAGCAGCGAGCGACATTTGCCGGCATCACGAGGCATCCGGCTTTCATCCGTTGCATGTATGCAGACGCGATGGTGCAGTCCGTTGGCCGCTTCCAAGCGCTTATCATCTCCGATGCACTCGAACGGGTCGGTGAACCTCGTGGTGCGTGAACTGATGCGCTGCACATGCACAGAAACTCTGCGTATCGATGACCTGACAGGACATGGTAGAGGCCACTCACTGGTTGGTTGAAAGACAACTAAAAAGCACATCGGAAATGCGTAGAGAACGTCCGGCCATGGCGTGGCCATGTGTCGATAGAGTTTTAATTTTTGCCTCTGATTGTGAGCCCATAGCAGGCTGAGATAATGCTTTTTAGGTCAACTTGATGAACCCAGAATCCATCAACGAGACGTTGATGCGTCAATAGTTGTGCTTAGCTATGTTTAATTTACTTATGACCTGCCTGCCGGAAACACAACGGGAACTCAAATTAGGAAGCAATGTAATCAATTTAATGGGTAATTCATCAGCGTGTTTACCGCTAAGCTGCCATTCAGCCGAGTACCGGCTGGAATCGAACCGGTTCATCATCTTCGTCCGCAAAAGTTAGACAAGCCCCCTTCAGCGGGACTTTCAACGCCTCACATGTTGCCCTCGGATGGAAAAGCATTTCCCGATGGGAGATGGGAGAAAGAGAGAGAGAGAGTGAGAGAGAGACCAGTAGACAGGCGCTAAACTTCGCCAAACCAAATGGGTAGGCTCGTGGAAAAGGAAACTTTTCCTCTGCGGGAACACTTCATCACTCGGTAACGTCGGGTGCAGGTGGTGAGCTTCGAAGGAAGAATGTTGGGTGTGCGAAGGGTGGCCAATGTGCGGTCGCACGCTACAACGCGCATAAAGTGGGCGCACACAGCTCCCAATCGCTCAGCCATGTGGTCGTGGTCGCATCCGAGCCCATCCATGCGGATATACGGATGCGAGAAGCGTTGGTGAGCCTGGAGTGAGCGGGCGGTTCGTGTGGGAAAAATTGTACAAACCCAAGAAACACACAGCTCGCCAAAGCACCACGGATCATATTTTATAGCTCGTGTCAGCACGCGCGCAAAGTTCGGATCGCGGGAAACAGGGACCCATCCACGTCAGGCCGGTTCGCGTAGAAAAATGATGATTATCATCTTTCATCACTCTCCGGGCCTGCCTGTGCGGTGGAGGCGTGGGGGAGGCGTGGGGGGGGGAGGGGGAGTGGGAGGCCGAGAGGGTCGTTATGCTGCGAGGGTGCGCCGAGGGTCCATGATTTTTGACATATTGCTTAGTGGGGCGTGTAGATAAATGGCATTAGATTTGGCTCGAGTGTGCCATAAATAGTCATTTCAACTAACTCTTTTTGGCATGCTCGAGGGAATAAGAGAAGAAGCAAGACATGGAACGAGTGGCTTGGTAGAGGTAGTAAGTGGGTAGAAGCTTTCGAAAGCACCCCCGAAGAAGGGTGATGGCATATGGTACAACGGGTGAGTGAATAAACTTGAAAAATATCGCCCACTGATGTCGATGCCGCGGCCATCGTTTAGGCGATAACGTACAGGAGAGGCTTAGTTAATTTGCCTTCAACATACGTCGCAGTTTCAATTACTTAAACTCGTGCAAAGGCGCGTGATAAAGTGCCACTTGCGAGGTTTCATCTGCGCTTTCGCTTTTTCTACAGCGTTTGGCTGGTAATGAGGATGCTTGCGTTCGCTGTGGCGAAACGTTGTTGCAACCTGGGAAACGTTTTCTCAATTTGTTGGAAGCGATTTTCCGCATTCTTCACAAACCCACCCATTCCACGCTGTGCACGTTTTTGGTATTGTGAGCCTTTTTAATTGTGCTGTAGTGCACACGCGGCAAATGATTAATAGGCCATCGCATGACGCTGCATTCTCACTTGGCATTCTCACCTGAGGCATTGTTGGCCACACAAATACACAACACAGTCACAGTGGTTGAAAATTTCACGCGCTGGCATCGAAATTCCATCGTGAGAGCAACCTTCGAGGTCAACAGTGCCATAAATTGCAGATTATACGGCGAATGCGATAGGAATCCGGTCAAGCGAGCCCGTGTGGATTTGTTGCGCACGATCGAGCTTAGCCCGAGGTTGGAAAATCCACTCCATCTTGTTTGCGGTCGAATGGTGCTACGGTACCATAGTCCACCCAGGCGACCGATTCGACCAGTCGTTTCCTGAGATGGGCCCACCAACAGCCAAATATGAAACTAAACAACAGGCAGGCAGGGAAAAGGAAAACAAAATGAAACACCTACTACCGCTCGAAGACGTTTGCGGACCCTACCACCGCGCACCGGTTCCATAAACCTGTTGACGAGGGCTCCATCGCGTCGTTCGGCGTCGTAAAGAAAATCGTTCAAAATCTTACCCCTCGATCGTGTGACCATAGCACAATGGCGACCATAGGCGACCGCCGTTGACCAGCGCGATTGACAAAAGGGAAAAACCGCAACCAGACACGTTGACGCCCCCTGGAAACAATCGGTCGGTATTTGTGAGCAAATGTTTATTCGAACCGCTTGTCGCGCTCGCCATAAATAAGCCAGGTCGACGTGTGCGGCTTGGGAGGTTTTTGTACGCTTAACCGCGCTTTCGATCGGCTGGTTTTTCTCGCGTTCTGGCAGGCCTGCGGGGTTCGGCGCGAACTGGCGCGAAGTAATCATGATCTCGGGCCATAAATTGCTCTATTTACGAGCCAGTTTGGAAGCACGTGACAACAGGAGGGTGCATAAGTCGAATGCGCCAAACCAAAGGCACCGGAGGTTCTCGCTTTTCTCCTGTGGCAGCCTTTGAAGGAAGGAAGGAAGGAGAAAGGACAAACGAACGCGTGCAAAATCAAGCTGCTAAGAAAATTTTTTTTTCGACACTAGAGCCCTGTCATCGGAGTGGCTGGTACGGGGCATAAGTCGGAAGCAGTCGCAGCAGGCTGTGAAAGTGTTTGATCACGCTCCAGTAGCGCAGGCTGCTGGGGCGACTAGGGGCGTTTATGGGCGCCTTTTCCACTTGACACGTAAAATGGCACTTTATGACGTTAAGTGTTTGTCTGCCGGTCGAGCTCGAAGTAAGTAGCTTGAGGTTCTGGTATTTATTTTCGTGAAGTGAGTGTGGAAATGAAAATGGAGACCGACAAAAAAAAACCCGGTATCAAACCCAACCCAAACCCGGTGCAGTTTCTACTTAGCTTCACAGTCGTGAAAAAGTTTTGAGACGGTTTGTTTTATCGTGGAATCATACGCTCGGAAGAGAATGTGCTTTTTTAATGTGATTTTTGGTTGCAAGAGTTTGATATTTTATAATAATTTACGTGGTTTTATCAGAAGCAAAGGGTAAAAGCCAATATGAATTACCGCATCATAAGTTTAGAAACATTTTCATGTACGATAAGCTCGATTTTTTTTGCCTTCTGAAAATAGAACATTTAAAAGCAAACCATTAACTAAGGAGCCTGCGTTTGTCGCATATTCTCTTGAATTCAATTTCATGGTGAATTTTTTTTTGATTTTTTAAATGAAATCAAACATACTCGAGCCCGTACGTTTGGGTAGTAGCCATTCAGCATCCATTTTCAGCCCTTCCGCAATGCATCGTGGCTTTAAAACGTTTTCCCACGCCGCCAGGAATCCGGCGAGTAGCAGCAGTTTCGTCCTAACATTTTCGCTTACTGCTGAAAAATGTCAGTTTTTACTACATTCTCCAGCGCAGCACAAATTGTGGCCTGCATACTTTGTTGTCGGCGAATGCAGCCGCTGGTGAACGAGCGATGGCGCACCTAAAGGTGACGATGGAGGCGCCTGGTGGATGGTGCTAAATTGGCCCGCCTGTTGTTGGAAATAAGGGCGCCAAGGTACCCGATCATGGTGAGCTTCCGCGCTCACCATGGCCGAAGCGAGGTAGCCCTGGCGTCCGTGGGTGGGGCTGAAAAACCGCGAACACACTATCATGACCGATTCGCTCCGTCCGCCGGGAGGGCCAGAAGCAGATGGTTTTTTATCACCTTCCATCTGACACGGGCGCTCGGGCGGACATGGTGCAACACTGGGGTCCCGGGGCAGCCGAAGCGGCACTACAATGAAACACTTTTTAATAATTTTTGTTTAACCCGGTACGCGCGAATGCTCTTAGCGCACTGCTGTAAGATGCTGGCTGCAGTGGTCCCGTCTGCAACGTGCAACCCGCTTGGTTCTTCCTTTTTCGGTCATTCGCTCCAGCGCCTATTTGCAGCTGGCCTAAAAGACCTGAAATAGCGCCAGCTGCAGTGCTTCATCAGGCGTCCACTTTGTGTGTGTGTGTGTGTGTGTGAGTGCTAGTGCCTTTTTTAATGGGTCTAGCGACATCTTTCGTACTATTAAAAAACGAGCCTGCTCCAGCCTGCACTAGCCGACCCGGTGGTGCGTCGTGTCCGGATGTGGAATGAGAAAAGCGCATTTTGGTCGGCTTTACATTCTGCTTCCGCACTTCCCATTTGCTGCTGCCCGTTTTTTTTTTCTCTCCTCCCACAGGTGCTGCTGCGCTCAGTCGTGCCTTCGAAACCACGGGCACGAGAGTCTTTGTCGAGCCATAAAAGTCTTAATTAAAAAATAAAAAAAAAATCACATTTCGTAATAAAATACTTCATTTTAATGCACGAGGCGATGTCCCGCTTCGCTTACGCCCGAGGGCGGCAGTATCTATTTTCTCTGCCCAAGCCCGGACCCCTTAGTGTGTGAGTGAGCTGGCCGGGCAGGATTGTTGTCGTATTCTTTCACCGGTTGACAACCGGCCCGAGCGAGTTGTTAGGTATGGCAAGCGCAGGCAGTTAATGAATGTACAAGCCCACTGAAAACGGGAGGGCAGAAAGGACTGAAACCATTCCGCCCGAAGCGTAGGGTCTCACAGCCTGCCCGGGGAAGTGCCAGTCGCCCGAAGTGGTGTGTTAATATTTGAGAAAATGGTCTGATCTCGTTTCTTAATTTTCAGCCTCATTAAAATCTGCTTTTCCTAATTTCGTTCCATCGCGCGGCTTCCGGGCTTGGCGATGGGAGGGCCGACACGGTGACCGGGGCTTTGCGGCTGATTGGAACGCGCCCTGAGCCGCCCCTTTTCGAGGCAAATGGGCAGAAACTAGGGGACGGTGTAAAAAAAAAAGCACCCAGCAAGCGATGAAGCTCCGAGAAGTTAATTTGCCCGTGCAAGTGAAAGCACGAGGATGAATGAAATTGGATGAGGAAATATGGATCGTCTTGTGTTCCTTCTCTCCTTCTTTTATTTTCCGTTGCTGGGTGCTGTTGGAACGGCTTTCTTTTTCGCCATCTTCAAAAAGAATCGCTAGCAAGCAAACCGTGCGATGAATTGCTTTCATGTGCTGATAAAAGTTTTCAGCCTCACTAGCCCGCCGGTTTGTGAACTGTATCGTTTTTGCTTCGCTGTACGTTCCGTTACGCTACACGATTACTTGCGAAGCGCCACCAGGTTCCAGTAAAGCTTTCCACGCGAAAGGCCCATTCAATATGGGCCCGAATTTCGTGGGGGTTGATGGTTTTTTTTTTGCTCGCCTTCGAGAAAACGCCTCAGCTAGTGGAAGTGAATTGAAAAGCGATTCGTGAATGGTTCGAACGAGAGAAGAAAACGATTCGCCCACCGGTACGAACTATGCCGTTTGAAACTGTAGCGAGATGTGTGCGAGGCAATGGCTTTTCACGGATGCGCACACACTCTCTCGTTTAGCGTAAAGCAGCTTGCAAATGAATTACTTAGCTCGTTCGCTACGAAAAAAAAAACACCCGCAGTGAGTTTTTTTTGTTTACAAATTTCAAAGTTACATAATGAGCTTGAAAATGTGAAGGAAAAAAAACACACACATACATCAACTTCCTGCAGCCTGTAGTTTCCATGTCGTGGGAAGCCTAATTCAATCAGCGTGCTGCTTGCACACTGTAGACGAAGCTCGCAGGAAAAACGATTCGTTCACCGGCACTTGGCTTGGCGCACCCGGAAACAGCTGCCACCAGCAGTGTGCCGGTTCGTGTGTGGCTCGTGCGGATAATGACATTCTGCAATCGCACACCTTCTGTCCCAAATTGACAGATAAACTAATTCCAGCAGCACGCTGCAAGTTTTCCGACCGACTTTCCCAAGCGCGCTCGACGATGGATCGAGGTGTTCCCGGTCGAGCAGGCATCAGATAGTAGCAAACTACAAATCTCATTACATGACACCTTCCACCACGGGCACGGGGCGGTTTTCCCGGCGTTGCGCTTTTTCCTCCCATCGATCCGATCACCGGTCCTGGGAAGCACATTTCTTCCGGCAGAGAGCAAACAGACGCCGTAGAAACTCGGTGGCCCCGGGGCCGAGTGTGTCTTGGTCGGTTCTTTGCTAATCATCCTTGACTTTGGCCCCCGGACCGAAGCACCGCTCGGTCTTGCGACGATGGGATGGACGAAGAAAGATTTTAGTCACCAGCTATTATCGTTATCTAAACTACCGAAGCATGACCGGTTTAATTTCCTTTCCCTCGCCAGGCAGGGCGAGAGAGCGCGCCGTAAACGGTTCCGTTCCGGTAGGGTACGTACGAAACGCGCGGGTAAGTGTAAAAGATAAGTTCCATTTAGCAGCCAGCTCCGGCACGGACACCGGCAGCAAACTTACTCGGCATCCGGGCTTGGGCTACGGAATCCGCCTCGCCGGTGCCGGTACCGGGACGTAGACGGATGGCTTTGGCCAGGATCGATCGGTGCTGGCGGAAAAGAAAGTACAAATGCAATCAACAAATGACTTCTGCTCGCCGTAGTGAACTTATCTTCTCTCTTCCAGTCATTAGCCGCCGGATTGCCGATGCCGGTGGACAGTGCGTTGGTTCCGTGGTAGTGCTGGTGGTGCCCACGAGAGTCTCGAGTGTGTCACGTATGGATGGCGCTGATCGAATCAGCTGAATCGAACGAGATCCGCCCATCCCGGTGATGGAGAGCTTTCATCGAACGGACGAACGGACTCGAATAAATGTGACCGGGCAGTATTGTAGTTTTTGGGATTGTTTCTATCCAAAGGCTATTGTCAAGGACTCGTGGTGTATTGTTGGTGGATTCCCGCCTCTTAGGCAACGGACTGGTCTACACGATGTAAAAGGTGCCGACACAACGCCTTGGTTCCGCCACAGGCCACAGCCGAAGAGCCGAACTTCTGCGCTGTGATGTGATTTATGTTGTCCATAAGCTGTCAAGCATGAGAAATGGATGGAAGAGCTTCGAGCTCGGACGAGCTCGGAAGGAAAAGCAGTCTCGGTGGCACGAACAACCCACCAAGCCCACGGATAACTGGTTGCGCTTAATTAATTCCCCTCGACACGGCACTCCTCCTTCACGTACAGATACACACACACACGCGAGCGCACGTACTCGTACCACGGAGTTTGCCGCTGACGGGCGATTGCAAATGATGACCGTTTTCTGATTTAACAAATTAACAACACCGCACGGGCCGGTCCCGATAATGTTCGAAGATAGCACTTTGTTCGATATTGTAATTATAAATCAATACTAAGTGGAAATTAATGGCTTTATTTATCAACGTCACTCGATCGCTATCGCGGCCCGTTACAGATGCCTTGATGAATGCTCCGATGGTCTGATTAGAATGTATTTCATTATTGAGTGTCACTTCCGTGATTACTCACGCGCGGTTAGTTTGATGCCGTGGTCGAGATAACCCCCCGTTTCGGTCTGGTTTGGATGTGATGCGCACTGTTTCGTGCTTGTTGGGGCTGTTTTTTTTCTCCTCCGTTAGTTTTAATCCAACCCTTTGATAACAAATCAAACGGGTGAGCTCAAAGACGCAAGAGTACCGCATTAGAAGCACTCGCAATTGAAGCTGTAAATTTTCATTCCATTTTCCATCAACCCCAAACAATGCGCTTCTGCTCGCATTATGCGAGGTGTCAACGAAACGACCACGAAAGCAGGGTCAGAACGAAAGACAGAAAAAGGGCGCTCGTGGGTGAGCGTTGTATCACCGGCAGTTGACAGGAAATTTACTCGCTTTCGCCTGCTTATCGCAAGCGGCACCCATTAATGGTTCGCTCGCTGGTGCAGCTAGAAACGCGAAACAGGAAACGACGCGCATCCTCGGCGGTGCGATGCAGCCGCAGAGTGTTACGATTTTTCACATATGTGAGATATTTAATCAGACGGGTACCGGAGCGTCTCCCATGGATGATAAATGCGTCGAGGGTTGGCACCATACACGCAAGCTCGCTTCGGCACCTGCTAGCAATGCCATCGTCGCTCCTCGCAAGGAAGCGTTTTCTTTTGTTGAACACACGAGGCCAACAATGCACCGGTAGGTATGCGGCACAAGGGGGCTTGAGCGGCACCGAGTGGGTGGCGTTTCATAATTCATGCCGTGAGAAAAACGGCTAGCGACAATAGCACCGACGGTCGCGTTTCGGTTCGTCCTGCATCCGTGTTCCGCGTTGCTGTTGAGGTGTGGACGAGGTTTTCATTCAACATCAGCAACAGCACCGTCATCACCATCAACAACAGCAGCAGCATCATCGTCGTCGTCGTCGTTGCGCCGGAAACGTGGAATGGCTACCCTGTGAGGGTTCCCACCCGGCGTGCATCCAGGTGAAGGTATTATTTTCACTGTTTTATTCTATACAGCGCTTCCAATGAAATAGCAATACATTCAACGATTATTACCAACCTTTCATCAATTGCTCTTTCTAGAAATTGTAAGCGCAGCCTCGCACTCACAGTGGGTGCTTACAATTTCTAGAAATGAATGCTGTCATTTTCGGAAAACACCTCCGAACGTTTTGTGAAACTTTGAACAGCATTTATGAAAGGCTGGAATTTTCTCGTCATTTTAAACGGAAAACCTTACTCAAAAAAAGTGCTACAATATGTTGTGAGTAATTTTTCACGAAATCAAAACGAATGGTTTGATGAAATCTTCGCTCGGGGCTTATCACGATTCAATAAGCGAAAACATGCCATACCTGGAATGATGACATCATCATGAACATGGAAAGGTTATTTTAAACACAGACAAATAAGGTCCTATGGAAGACCTCTGCATCAAAAGATCTTTAGTGCCCCTTTCTGGGATTTTTCCAAAGCGTGTTCTTCCACGCAGCAGCAGCAGCAGCAGGAGTAGCTTTTCTTCGCCGCTTCTCGTTAATGCTGCGCAAATATGAAACAATGAGTCCGTCATTTCTAGTTCAAATAAGCTCCCACCATGCGTCCCAGCTAGCTCCATTCAGCCATTCGCTCGGTGACGCTGGCGACTGAGCTGTAAAGCTGTTTGTTCGAATCCTGCGCCAAGTCATGCGCCAATTCCGCCCTAAATAGAGCGGCTAAACCATTTAACCAGCTACGCTATTCACCATCGGTGACTCATAAATTGTATATGTACCGGCGTATGTGTGTTGAGTGATGCTCCCTGAGTGAAGCTTTCCCGCCCCAATGCGAACCTGGCACCATCGACGGGTTCCGTCTTCCGTCCTACCCAGAAAATGCAAGCTCTCTATGCGGGGAAAAGAAATGCACCCGATCGTGGCCGTTCGGGGGTGGGATGATATTTTTCTTTGTTATTAAAATTAAGTAGAAAATGATGAGTTGACATATGATGGACATTAATGGAGTTTCGCTTTATCCGGAACCGGTGCAGTAAATCCCCGGACGCCCGGAGACTCCCATCCGAACTGCCCGCCGAACTGAGCGTGCGTTTGTGTGGGTGCACGTGTATGCACGCCACAAGATGAACGTTTCGGATTTTACACCGATTGAGTGCCGGATGCAGGTGCGAGACCCTCGGTTGACCGGCGTATGTGTGTGTGAGTGTGTGGCAACCTCGGATGACGCATTATCTGTCGACCGACAGTCCTGGCCCGAGGGGGTCCACCTGCATCACGACTCTGCTCAGTCGGACTGCTGCACCGATTGGTGTGCAGCGGGCGGATGCAATGCTTTTAAGCTGGCTTTCATTCTTCCGCTCTTGCTTTGTTTTCGTTTGCCGTGTGCCGGTTTTTCACCGTCGCCCTTCAACGCGTTGGTGGTTCCATTGCGCTGCTAAATGACTTCCCAGGACGAACCGTCGCCGGTCGCCGGTTGGTTTGTGTTCCCCGGCTGTAAATGGGAAGCGGGAAGTGGCCATTGCCTGGTCGGATTAAGTGTAAACATAAGCCGGCGCGTTTGTGTCATTCGCTAGGGTGTCGTTCCGCTCGCCAGTTGGCAGCTGGTGCACCTGCTCGCGTACCAGTGGCCCAATGCCGAACGCACCGCGGCGTTGATTTAGAGAGGTTGCTCTTCTGTGGGTGGGCGTTTTTTTTTGTTCGCTTCCACCCACGCTGGGCCCACTTCCGGACGAGATGCTTCGTTATCCGTGCGCTTCCATTAGACCGATTATGGAGGTGGCGTAGAGTTACGGGCCGGGTTTTGTATCGCGCGCGCGCGTGTGTGCCGTGGCGTTCGCAGTTAGTGGGGCACCATTTGCCCGTTTGCACTAGTGCCGGGGGTCGTATCCTCCTAGCCGGTAACACTTCGCAGGATCGCATGTGTTTTTCGCGCGGAATGGTTTGGTTCTACGAAGGATGCACCAGGGCTGCCACGAACGATAAAAGTGTAAGGAGTCCAGTAAATCACACCACTTTCCTGTGGACGCCGGTAAGCAACGTTACGCAACGCGCGCGTGTGTGTTTTCTTGTCCTGCCTGGATGGTTCGCAAAGCCGTGCAGCAGATCATGCGAGTGGGTTGGCCGTTGAAAAGAACCTACAGTATCACCAATTCATCGTCGGAATCCTGATACACGAGCTCACTCTCTCTCTCCCCTTGGACAGGTCGGTGCGTTTTGTCAGCGTGTCCTCGCGCCAGGACAGTGTCGGTGGCTCGCGCAATCCTCTGTTTGTACACACTTCGTCTTATCGTCGTCTCATTACGAGCAACACATCATTCTCCCTGAGGGCAAGATGGTCTCCCCCCACTGGACCCAGCGGACGCTTTCCCAGCACAACCCAGCCATCCGTTTCCGGTTTCAACGGTGCGTGGAAATCGGAACCTGTACTCGGCAGTATGGGCGGCATTCATCACTGCGACCAGCGCGCGCGCGTGTGTTTGGGGGCACTGTGTCAATATGTGGTGCTTGTGGGTGGCCCCATTGGTGTGCTGGTTTCGCTTATCGCTGCTCTCATCGCATCATCAGCCGATCGGGAGCTGGTTTTGTGTGACCGTCCGGGACACGATTTCACAACGGCTCGCGGGAAAAAGGGACGCGAATTCCGTGCCCAACGGTTGCCATGGCCCAGTTTCGACGAGTCGGGCTATCGCTGATGGTGAAAGTATATTAAAACCGCGCGAACAATTGCCCGTGGGTTTTGCCGGGGCTGGATCACAGATCGTTGATGGAACTGGGTGACGCATGTGGTTGTATTTTTAGTTTGAATGGAACACGTGTAGCACTATCGCTTCATCTGATGTTGTAATATTCTAACTAATCTGCTTATTCCCTTGCAAAGAGGGAACGAGATAGCGTACTTTCATATAATGGGAAATATATTTTTTATAATTACGGAAAATACGTCAACGCACCTACCCGGGAATCCATCTACAGGTGGAAATGTGCCACAACGTCGGGGTCAAAGAAAGAGCGCTTCCATGAAGATGAAAAATGCATGAAAAAGCGCGTCATTACACTGTGCTTTTCGCGGTACCGTCTCGGCAGCGGTTCTCTAAATCGGATCGAAAAGTAAACCGTGAAAAATGAAACATTAAACGTTCGTGTGCCTATCAAAGTGGAATGGCCGCTATCGGCAACGAACGGGAGAAATATGGCGCAGCAGTGCATAAATAAATGTTAGAGTTTAGTACACTTCACGTCCGCCGATGAGTTATGGGCTTGATTTACTGCAATAAATCTGAAATTTATTTGATGGACCCATTTGTTTGCACGCACATCGCCATGCGCCACGAGATCGAACCGAAGCCGGGCGCTATCTCGCGTCGAGTATTTTTACATCCCTACGCCTGGCCAGTGGTATTGGTGTTTTGCAACGAGTCCTGCCGGAATGGGCTTCCGGAATGGGACCAACCATCCGTGCCGGTTGGTATCGCACATCGGCGGCATTCTATGTATGAATAGTAATAATAATAATAACAACAAAAAAAGGAAGATCGAATTTATGCTTGTCGTGCGCTCGATAAAGTCATAAGCCCGTTCGGTCGAGAATTTTTGCCTCTTCATTCGCTGGCACCCACCGCGCCGTTATCGCGGCCACTCCGTGCACCGGCCTTCCGCTGCATTTGACGGCAGGAAGCTGCTGCGATTAAGGCCGATAGATAAAATGGAGCAAATAGTACGAGCGCAAAGAGGGCCCGCGAAGCCCGACAGAAAAATAGCGCCCGATGGAATGAAGCTAAAATAAAATGGGAAGCGTTACGAAAAAGTAAAATAAAACTGACGTGAAAAATCTATGTGCCATTCCGGCCGGACAATTATTTATTTTTACCCACGGCTTTTACCATCGGCGGCTGTATTGACGCTTTTGAGGGAGAGCGTTAGGGATTCGGAAATGAAAAAGGGAATAAAGCAAGTGCAGCCGTGCTGGAAGCTGCGATAATTTATGTTCATCAGCGATGGGTGCACTTGTAGGATTGCATTTCAGTGCACGGCTCGATTTGGTGACGTAAATGTGCTTTAAATAAATATGCCGAAGCTGCAAGCTGGGTGATGGTAGTATAGCAGGCATTTTGGTTCAAATAATACCCATATCTCTCAACCCTTTCAACTCTCACCTGTGCAAACCCGGCAGAGACACGGTGCTTCCTGGCCAGGGCACGGAATCTGCAATCTAAATGCTTAGCGGGCGCGTATTTAATCAAAACACGTCAAGCTAGTCGGCAGATTTTCCACCGATTGCCATTCTTGGAACATATTGCAAACTCCTCACCGAAGATATTTCACACGCATTCTTCCCGATTATTGCCCTTTTGCCACACGCTCTTTCCTTTCGGTTGCGCGTGTGGCACACGTGTTCCCGGAATTTTCCATTTTGGGGACCGGAACCGCGTAAACCAGGTCGCATGATCTCATTTCATCGTCCCACCCGCTTCCCGGGGAAAAGCGCTTATGTACACCGAAACAAAAACATTGATTTATGAATTTGTTGTAGCTCGCAATCAAGGCGCTTCGCATATAGGCGTGGTGTGGTGGCAGGTGAAAAGCCACCGGTGCGCGCGAATCGTGGCCAAACGCTGGCAGCGAGCTAACCAACATGCTCGAGTTTGGGGGGAAAAGCGGTTATGCAACGCAACGGAATTTTCTCGTAACGCTTGGATCGAGCGAAAGTGAGTTGAACTCCGGCATGCCCCGGGAAGCTTGTCTCACCCGTCAACCGGCATCGGTGCCGATGTAACGAGGCGTGCGATGGCATAAAAAGGCGTCTCTGCGTTTGGGTGTCGGGTCGGAAGTGGAAAGAGCAAAGCATTTTTGCACACTTTCCGGAGCAGCGCAACAGTCGCTAGCGAAAACGCCAGCTTCTGGGGCCAACGGGGGCCAATCTTGGGTTCCCTTTTTTTGCGCGCTTTTTTTTCACCCCCACGTCGGAAGTGAACCAAATGCGAAGCGCACCTGATGAGGAAGCGCTGACAAAGATCTGACGGCGGCGGCGGCGGCGGCAAGAGCCGGTATTAAAAAGGCATTCAAATTTGCCGGCCTAGCGTGGCATGAATTATTCAGTATTTATATCATTTCGGTTCGTTTACTCTGCTTCCCTTTTGTCTGGTTAGGTCTTTTGTTTGTGTATCACACGGCCGAGGTTGGCTCGACTCGTGAGCGCCTTTTGCGAACTCGATCGGTACTGTTTCCGATAGTGTTTCCGCCACATTCAATGATGCCGTTGCACTTATTAAATGTTAACAAAGATGCGAAAAATGGCGTAATTGTACGCTTGCGTTACGCTTCACCGAAAGCGATGCGGACTAAACACAAAGAACCATGCAAAGTCATGCAGACAGCCCAAAGAATCTAGATCGGAATGCTCAAAAACGAGAACGAATTAAAACTCACCATATGTTGTGCGAAAATTCATGAAGCATCCGGTTCTAGCTCTAAAACCGCTCTAACGCTGCCTCGTTGATGCTGAAAAGGGCACCGTTTAATGTGCACCACGCGCTAATTGCACCACCGCCCCAAAAAGCGTTCAGAACGAATTTAGTTACGGTGCAGCTGGCAAACGAAATCCGTACCGCGCTCAACGCTGACGCATACCGAGCGCACTCGAGCGAGATTGATAAGGTGAAAAAGCACCCCCTGGACGGGTTGGGTGATTGCATGCAGGGTTCATACACCCACACGTACGTCCATTGCGTACGGCAGCGCGATTGTGCCCTTTTCCCAGAAGAGGACCCCCGGGACCGACGGGATGTCACTGCACTGATCGTCTTCAACGTCGCCAGCATTTTGTGGGGTTGGTGGCCCGATTTGCTGCTTTCAAAAGTGTCCCGAAAAGTTTTGCTTTCCCGCCCGGGAAACAGAGACATCACAGCGCGCAAGGACCGCTCTGTCATTGCAAGGTGGAATGAAGAAAATTGTCATTCCCGGACATTCGCAAGGGAAACAGCTGCTTCGCGAGGCCACTTGTCAGGCGAGGCCGGAACGCGAACGCCGACAATTATCAAACTTGTTTCAACGGTTCTGGAGCGGATCGTTAATGCTGTTGTTGCGTGTTGCGGAAATGTGGCCGTGGGGTGGGAAACGTGTGCCTGAATCAAGGAGACAGGAGACAAAATTCATTTCGGCTAATGAATAGAACATATGCCGACAGTATTCACATCATATCCGAGGCGAGATGAGATTGTGCGCTTTCGAGTAGGCGCCAGGTTTGGTGCCCGAGACTGACAGTTTGTTCGCAACTTTATCCTTCATCTCGCGCGGAATGAAGCGACAAATGTGACAAATGGGATGTGCAACAATTGAAGCTCGAAGGAAATGGGTTGAAAAAATGTCGTGCAAAAATGGTAAGTGCATTGTGCAGTTGTTTTGTGTTGTTCGGTCGGTATTTTTTCGCAGGATAACATTGACTCACATTTTTGCGCATGTGTCGAAACGATCCTTTACTGTAGCCATGCTTCGTCCGGTAATTCACCGAGTCCTTCATAAAACGGCTCGGTCGCAACTCCATCATGAGCATTCGAACAACTTCATCTCGTCCACGAAACTCATGACATTTTCCGGGGCTTTACCCAGCCGGCACGTCTGGGCGGGAATGTGGTCCAGCCACGATTCGCTGAATCGCCGCTTCTGTTCCAGGAAATTCCTGCGCAAGGTGAACACACTGAAACGACAAGTCAACAGCTCAGCAAACCACGGTGTTTCCACCCACCATCGATGGGTTTCGCTTTAGCGTCGTCCCGATCCAGAGACAGCTGATAAAAGATCATTTGTTTCGCACGAAACTATTTCCGGCTGTCGGTAACTTTCGCTTACTTTCGCTCTATCACTCCACCACACTGACCGGGAATCGTACGTTGGAGTTACCCCCGGGGCTTCAAGACGATTGCCGTGAATCGCCCGTCGGGGTAATCAACACGAACGGATCGAACGGACCACTCTAACGCACCTGCCCGCACGTTGTCCACGGCCGCGCCATGTGCGAGGAATGAAGGAATGCGCAACAATGCAAAAAAAAAAGTCACCCTCAACGGCGAGGACGACGACCACGACGGAAATCCTAATGATTACATAGCCTCCTCGCTGCGCCGGGTGACTTTAGCTTGAACTTTATGGTCGAGTCGAGGTGTAAGCAAAAAGCAGCGCCAAATGAAGAATTGGTCACGATTTTGCCGACGATTATTTTCGTGCGGGTGCTTTCAGTTTCAGGACCTCTCTCGTCGCCAGAAGCGCTAAAAGGCAGCCCAAGGGAAGGATGGATAGAGAGATAACAAAAAAAAAAAAATCACGAGATCGGAAAGGCTAAACCAACGAAGGCCGTGCTCGGGTCGGAAAACGTGAAGAAAAAGATAGTGCGATCGTCGACAAGAACGAGTCATTATCGTCTCCGAAACGAATTGCGGAATAAATTGAGGAAAAACCATTTCCATTCCGTTGGCCGGCATTTAACTGGCTGCGTTCGGTGGAAGCGAAAGTTTAGTTAAGCCAATGAAGAACGCCCACCGGCGGAGGGATAATGGAGACGGGACGTGGCCAGGACGTCTGACAGCTTCCCACTGAGAGGGCGGCGGCCTCGATATGAGTGGCAGTGGAATCCAATTTGGCGAAAGCGATAGGATGCTTTCGGTGGACACGCGTCCCTCGGACACGTTTTCTAGGCGAGGATTAGAGTAATGGTGGCAATTGGGGCGGGTTTTGGCGGGTGACCACAGAAATGGCCCGTTAGGAAAGCAAGCAGACGGAAGAGAAAAAAAATCACAAGCACACAACGGAAAGTTCTTATCATTTGAGCCGGCGTTTCGGTGGCGCTGCTGATTAAGCAGGAAAACTTAATTGAAATGGCAATTACTGTGATCCATTGTGTTGCGAGAGGCCTGTGGTGGAAGGAATCCACATGAGATGTCTGCCTAGTCGGGCACCATTGCTGGCCTTATCGATGAGTCTGTATGTGATGTTGAAAGAAGAAGAAAAATAGAGTGAAAGATTGTGGACATTTCCGGTACTCTATTGAGAGGGGAGAAAGTTTTTTCCTCTGCAAAAGCATGAGCATAACCACTTCAGAAAGGTGCCACTCGTGTACGGGAAATTGTTTGTAATGATGTAAACTAGAACAGACAGTTTTCTAAATGTATACCAAATTGATTTTGCTATTGAACAATTCCAATATTTTTTTGGCTATTTTTGTTCATGGAGGTGGGGGTGGAGGTTTAGAAATTATTACTTACAAATTTATTAAAAGACCCAAAAAATGACATGACAACTCTTTTTAAAGCCATTTGCAGTTAATGAGGGTGTAAAGAAGATATTTGACTAATTTAGTTCCATAACTGTTTTACATTCATACATATCAATATATGTTTAAGACTAACGGATGAGTAATCCAATTATTTCTCTTAGAACAATTAACGATCGAATCTATCGTGATATAAGATAGGATACTGATAATCACATGTAATAAAGAGCGCCAATTTGTGTTGATAACGCTACAACGAGCTAGAATTCTAGTTTGCAATTGCGTGGAATTGAGATCATTGACAGCAGAAAGAAGCCCAGATTAATGCGGCTTCTTTGGCAGATTTCATTTGCAAGGGTTTGTAGTCAAATACAAAGTCAACACTTTTCCGTTTATCGTCGCCAAAAGTCTTTGTTGGATATGGTGAAATATAGTTTTCTTTCTCGAGCGAAAAAGGTTACGTAAAACTTGTCTTTTTCCATCCAACGGATAACTGAAGTTTTGAGAACTGAAGTTGATTAAAAATCAACAATGTGCACTCCGGTGAGAAAAATAAATCCGATTATCGATTTTTATATTTGTGAAATAATAAAAAAAAACCTTGCAAATAACATCTGTGCAGCTACATTCTCATGTATAAAACCTTCCCTAGTTTGCAACACGGTGAACACACTGTGCAACAGACAAATTACACCGATCAATTCACCGTTTCCGGTTAATACACATTTGCTAAACACAACATTCCAATTAATTTGTTTTGTGATATGCAACTCTATCCATCTGTTATTCCAACGAACCGTCGACAATATCAACAATGTGCAGCATTGCGCGGCCCGGAATCACGTGCAGGAATGACGGAACATTCGCCCACTTGGATGTGCACCGTTTTCCCGAATTACGTGCTCACCGTTGACGCCTCCATTAAGCGGTTTAATGACATTCCGTTCTCCAACACTTCAGTTTGCCATCGAAACAGCTACTTGAACAATGCTTAGCATAACGTGCTCCACCCTCCGCTGGATCGATGTGGGTGGCTTTTACATGGGATTATGTCGCGTTCTCTTTTGTGCCGACCTCCAACGCAAATAGTTGTTCCCAACCGTTCCATCCGGTGTGTCCAGGATAACAAAAGTAATTATCTCTCCCACACAAGTCCGTGGAAAACTCTCGCCGGGGTGCGCCGTGCCCGCGAGGTGTTGGTAAGCGTATGGGATATGTTCATAATAATTGTACGCTCATTTTTCACTCACACTTAACCAGTAATTAACGGTAAATAACTGTTATTCCTGTGTGCTTAATTGTGCCCCCCGTGAAAGCTGTGTGTGTGTGTGCGGATACGTGCAAAGGACCCTTTTCCGGTCAAGCAACCGGCCAACTCGATGGAGAAATAGCGGGTCGGACGAATGCACTCGGTTCCAGTGCGCCATTGACGCCATCCGTCATCAGTTAATTTGTTTGCCCGGGTGGCCGATCGCGGACAAATGAGTTGTCACGGTGAATGGCTCGCGAAATGAGCGCCACGTGCATTAATTTCCACCAATATGCATACATTTGTCGGTGTCCTTTTCCCCACAAGCGTTGGGCGGTGGAGGCGCACGGTCACATTTGTTTGCCTCGCTACGAGAGCGTTCCGGATCCGTATGGGGTTGTACGCCAAAGAAGAAGAAAAAAAGAAAACAAGGAAACACAAGAGGGAAAACCCGCTGACTCAAACAAGCGGTGTGATTTATGGTTCGGTGATGGGTCGCTTCCAACAGGGAAAATGAAGCACGAGCACACACATACACGCTGGCACGTGCTTTCCATGTTCAACCCGGGGATGACCGAATCCTTACCGAATCGTTTGGTCCTGCAGGATCGTCCGACTCCCGCACGGATGACTCACGTGACGGAGCCACGGCAATAAGCTGATTTAACACCCATTAACTGAATTAGCCCGCGATTTATCATTTAATGAACATTTTAAATCTCCACCGGGCACGCGTGGGCCGGACGATCCGATGCAACGATCCACTGCAACGGTCAGGTTGCGTCGCGTTTTCTCGCGGCTCCCATGCATTGGCATGTGTGCCCGGGTTTTGCGAGGTACAATCGCGTTTAATGCTTCATGAAATATTCTCATATTCCCAAACAACGGTTACCCGCACGTGGCCGTCGGTTTTCCCGCACACCCGCACGGTCGGAAAAGTGCATTATCTTTTGGGCCGGAAAGCCCAGCCGCAGCGTTACTGTCGGAGAGTCCGGGCGCGATTTAGCTTGACCGAGGCGCATCATTAAAACTGCAGCTGAACCGGTGACTTTGTCGCTCGTCTGATCGTCCGCTCATCCGGTCGGGCCAAACCGGCAGTTCCTGCCACCGATGCCTGGAGTCCGCAGCGCAGATAGCAGGCCGCGGTGTGTTTTCAGCCCGATTTCAGCACGCTTTTCCGCCCGGCGCTCGATTCCGTTGCGATGAAAGCCAATTAGTGGCTCGGGTGGATTTATGCACCGGCCGTTGCGAGCGTTCTCCCGAACCGTGAGTGAGTTATGCAACGCTGCACGCGCACGGTGCCGTGGATTATTGAATTTTGGCGTAAACTATTTAATTTACGACATTGCTTAGCCGACCTGCAACGGTGCACGCAATGGGGCCGTGGGAGAGCTAATTTTCTCGAGCTAGTTTTCCTGCAAAATGACCCGCCAGATCCTGCTGGAAGCTCGAGTATTAATTTGTTTCGAACGATGTGGTGTTTTATGAAGCAAGTTTGTCGTTAGTTTGCCATCATGTTCATCAGTTTCCGACGTTACAAAGGGGGCTCTTAGAAGATAGTAGTACAACATAATTCATCTCCTCTTTGCTAAGTGATTTCACAGTTATAATGCCTTTCATATTGCTACACAATCAACATTTCGAAAAGGCAACCGGTGCTTGACAAGGACTTGTAAGCAGGATGAATCCAGTTCACCGATGCACGCGTGATACATCAATACACGCTTTATCCTCCCGGGCATCAGTTAGCAGGTATACGATCCTATTAAGTAATCATTTAAGTTCGTTACATCCCGACCATTACCATCATTCCGGACATTCCATTCAAGCCGCCTCTTTTCAACGCCTTTCTTCCTTCCGGCGCAAGCCGTGCTAAGCCGTGGAAGCTGCTTAAAATATGCCACCCACCGAAAGGGTTGCGATCGGAGGTCGTTCTACTATTTATCGCTGATAGAATATAATGATCTTCAATCTTGCTCACATAAAGCTCGGCCCATCGGTTCGGCCCAGCACCTCCCGAAACGCCCGAAAACCTATTACCCGATGCGAATGTGGCCCCATTTACGAAGGGTTCTGTTTTCGATCCCCAGCCAGCAGGCGCCTAATCTCCATTCGGACCACCAACCCCGCCACCTCGAGCGGTGGCCATTTTTTCTCATATCGATAATTTATGCCCAGCCCAGCCCGGCTTCCAATCCCTCCGGGAGCGGTTTGGGCAATGCTCCACCGATCATTTTCTGATTGGATGAAATTGATATCGGGGGCATTTTTTTTTGTTGCCCACTGTTTCGTTATTGCTGTCCGCCATTCTACCGGTGTCCTTTCTCCGGCCACCGAACTGCAAGGACACCGCTTCCCGGTAGCCGGTGGCCATCGACTCGTACGCTCGATATCATCATTATCTCCACCATCGGACTCAGCTTGGTGTGCCGCCGGCCCACTCGGCTGGCTGCTCGTTCAGGGAGCCAGTCCCCATGGCAGGAGCACATAATCCTTTGCCTCGAAATCACAGCCCCCGCATGATGGGTCGCCCAAGGGGGAAAAGACACCCTCTCCGTGTGGCTCGACAAACTCCAGCCAATCCTCGCCTTAGCTTCAGTCCACGTCGGATCCTTTCGAGCACGAAGGGTAGCGAAAAACCCCCTTCGGAAAGGGCGCGCAAGAGTGAAGGAATCAATCATAAAGTGCCATTTTTCCAGCCGCCTCACTAGACCACCCCCACGGTAGGCATTGTGTTGCCGGGCGGTGGTAATGGTAGCGGTTCGGGGTTCGGGAGCAAATTTCTGACATCAGGTGTCACACACTGCCCTGACTGTTGACGAAGATGCCAAAGCCCGGCGGCGATGATGAGGATTTTCAGCTCGCATCCTGGCAACTCGTTCGCTTCATTCCGTTGTCTTCGGCTTTGTCGTTTCCAAGGCGATGTGGCGATTTTCCGTTGCTGAAACGAACTGGGATCAACCGAATCCGGGCAACCCGTGTGCCGCAGGTGCTAGTTTTCGTCGCGTTGCTATTTTTCTTTTTTTCCCCCCCCCCCCCCCGTTCTTCTCCGGCTCCGGCGGACAATTCGCAGCGAATGGAATCATTTTTCCGAGTGCGTGTTGTCAAATATTCATTCGATTCCGAAAAAGCGAACGCAACCCCGGACACATCGTCTGCGACACGTCGCCACGGGAGTGTTTTTGTCGCCGAGGGCATCCTTTTCTTTTTGATTTTTTTTTCGTATCCTTTGCTTGACACGTCTCACACACGGTACCGGAGTGGGATGCTTTGACGCGCTCGGGAGACCGTTTGGCCGGGTCCCGTGACAGGCCCGGGCTGATAGGCGCCCTGATAACCAGCTGGTAACCATGTGGAGCTGGATTTGATATTCAAATTATGAAATGAAAAGGAGGTTAATCGAGTTTTAGCCTTCCTTCCGCTCTCGCTCGAATGTGTGTTGCCACCGGTCGGAACGACAGGTTGGATAATTGAATCCGTTGTGCCAGGTGGCTCACGAGGCGATGGTGACAATAAACTTGCGAGCTTTTTTGCGGACGAAGAAAGAACTCACAATACGGAACCAAATTGAACCACTTCATCAGGAGTGTTCGTGAGGGGCAAATCAAACATGTTTGCATAATTAACCATGTGCTTTGCTGTTTTCTCTCGCCAACCGTGGCAGAAAGTCAGATTAGTAACACCGTCGATAAAGAAGGGGGCTCAACACCAATCGATTCCTTTAGAATATTCTGTTCCAGTTTAATGCGAAGGTGATGTTGCAAAACAAAAAATCAAACTAACACGGGGCGTCCTTTTGCCTTTGCGTAGGAGGCGTACAGCTGTTAATGGTGGATGGATTTGCACTAACCGGGCACGCTAATGGAGCACGCAAAAAACACACACGTCGGTGCGTAAATTGTAACCAGGTGCGATACCGCCGGCACTCGATCGATCAATTATTCAGCCCATCCCACGGTTGAACGGGCTGCATAAACTTGACCGAGCGTCGGAATGAATGGTGGCTGAGAGCAACAAAGAAAAAAAAATAAACAACGAAGAAAATTACGAGCAATCCTGCCAACACAAAATGTTTCAATTGACGCAAAAATGCAAACATGAAAACAAAACCCACGTTGGTCGGTGGAATTATTTATGCCAGCCCATATTTACTTCACCACCAATCGCCCACGCTTCAGTCACTCTCGAGTCGAGCATGGAGGCGTTGCAGCAGTTCCAGCAGTACGAGCGGTTCTTGCGGTCAATCTGCAAGGTGCTCGGTTTCGACGTCCTGAGCCGCGATTGGAGGAAAACCTTCCGCACGTACCTGTCCATCTTCCTGATCAGCCTGTACTGCTTCTGCATGATGTACTCCATCGTGATCGCGGTGGACACGTTCGAGCTGCTCAAGTCGCTCGCGTTTTTGGGCTTCTTTTTCCAGTGCTCGATCAAGGTGTACTATACGATAGCGAAGTCGCACATGTACAGCACCAGCTTCGAGGGGCTGCAGAGTGCGATCTACACCGACCATCTGGGAGGGACCGAGCAACAGCGAGCGGTCATCACTCGTATCATTCGGCTGGTGCTGATCCTCACCAGGACGACGACGGTGCTGTACACGAGCTCGCTGTTCATTTTCTCGCTCTACCCGGCCTACATGTACTTTGTGGTGGACGTCAAGGTGACGATCTTCCCGCTGTATGTGCCAGGCATCGACATCTACTCGGCGTATGGGTATGGCATCACAAACTCGATGCACATGGTGTTTGCCGTGTATGGGCTACTCGGGGCGGTCACTTCCGATACCGCCTTTATGATGTACGTGCTGCACATCGTCACGTACGCTGAGCTGTTTGAGATTGAGTGCGAGCGTTTCAGTCAGGACCTGTCCGATGCCTGCCAGCAGTGGGAACCGCATCTAGTCGAGTACGGTCAGTTTTGTCGTGATCGGATGCGCTCGTTGTACGGTTTCCATCAAAACATGATCGCGTACATTGAGCGAGTCACCCAGTGCTACGAGGGCATCTGCGTCGTCGAGGTGGCCACGTGCAGCTTCTCGATCATGTTCAATCTATTTTTGGCGCTCACGGTAAGCCACAGATCACAGGTGTTCCAGAACTTAAAGTGATCTTCTTCCCGATTCTCTCGTCCAGACCGACTGGTACGCGACGTACAGCTTTTTGGTCGTCTCCTGGTTCCAGCTGTTTATCTACTCGCTGCTTGGAACCGTCATGCAGACAACGGTAAGTACCTGGTCGTCTGATTGGAATCCTCGAATGCAATTGACTCTCCGTGAAACGTTACCGTTGATAGATTGATCGGCTCAACACGGAAGTAACACGGTTACCCTGGTACATGTTGCCGAACGACGAGCAGCAGCGATTTTGGTTCATGCTTACCCGCAGCCAGATGCCAGGCGAGATAACCATCCGCAGTGTTGGACCACTCAATATGGAGACGTTCACCAACATCATGCAGAAGATCTACTCCGCCTTCACGATGATGTACAGCTTTCTGGACGATCTCAGCTAGGCGCACTCCACGTGTCGACGTTTTGGTGCCCCAAACAGCATCCGAAAGCACATGCGAAGCTACAAAATGCAACCACGCTAGTAGGTCCCCACTAACCCAAACATGGGTGCGTGAGTTTTCCTCGTAATCAATTTACCACCGAAACGCTGCCCCAAATCACAAGACACCCCCCAAACCAGAAAGGCAGATTTCTCTACCATTCTGACAGCGTCGTTTTAATCGCAACCACACGCAAAGCGCTGCTCGCTTGGCGCATTTATGAACGATTTAACTTGTCAGCGTCAGTGAACGATGACACAGGTAATCACTGTCGTTTCACCCAACCACGCGATGGCAGGCGTGCCGACGTTCCGCGGTGGAGCAGAAATTTGTTTTCGATGTCGCAATTTTGCAACAACAACAAAAAAACGATAATGATATCGTACACGGAGAGCAAGAGGGTGCAACGCTGGTGCCTGAAAGAAAATGGGAAGATAAAGCACACACACACACACGCCACACGTGGCCGCTAACAGATGCGCAAACAGATGCGGCACTCGCTGTGTGGGTGGAGGGACAAAAAATTAAACGCGAAAAAATGTCATGAACAGTGACGTCTTTTATGCTTCGCGTTTGGCTCCGGGAAAATCTCCCGATCCATCCCAACCGGGGAGCCCACCCATCATGGTGCGGTTCGCGCATTATGCCGTGTACTTTCTTTTTACCGGCTCGGCCCCACGCGCCATCTTGCTGCTTCCCTCGGTGGCTCCGGGAGATGCTTCCGCGCTGTCAGTGTGATGGCAAACTGGAGCCCGGCCCCGGCCCAAGATGGGGCGCATTTGTTGCCACGAGCCAAAACTTTCGCTGCCTTTCATGTCGTACCTGTAAGTGAACAGAGTTTACTGTTATCCTTTCATTTGCTCCCCACGATGGGATGAAGACCGCGTTGGAGGGGTGCATTTTTTTTTCCTTCGCGCGCTCTCTCTCTCTCACTCGCTCTTTCACTCTCTTTTGCACTGTACGGGATCAGGGATGATGTGATGATGTTCAATCTTCTGCCTGCTTTCCTGGTCCGCGTCGAGACGCAGCACAACAAACAACATCGCCGCTCGGCGCAAGGACGACCTGGGCGAAGGCACGGAACCGGATGTGTTTGATAAAACGATAAAGAAAGGCTCTCGCACTGTGGTGGAGTGGATGGTGCTCCGGGAAAGCTGCAGCCCTCCTGTCGCTCTGTCGCACCGCCCGATGCCCACGTGCCGCAATGAATCCTGGGCACGAATCCTGTGCTTTGAAAAACAGGATCTGACCCCGGCGGTGGTGGGACAGGCGTCTAGGGAGGGGTTGCAAAAAGAAAGGATAAAAGAAGAACAAAGTGCCGAGACAGGCGCGGCCACATTAAATAGCATTTCCCGGGGCGAATCCTTTTTTTTTGTTGCCTCGCCTGCTTGGTTGTTTGTTTCTTCTTTCGATTCGCGTGCGCATGGACGTCGTTTATCAACTGCCGCCCCGTTTCGCTGGCACTGTGGAAGGATATTTTACTCTTTCCCCCTTTTGCTCACTTCCACCCCCGTTCACACCCCCATCGTTATCGAGGCCCATTCAGCGTGCTTAGCGGCCGGTTGCAGGGATGCGAAGAATGAAATTAAAACCGGAACCGGAAAATCCCCTCGGCGGAGCGCACCGTTTGGCAAGGATGCTTGTTTTAGCCGGCCGAGATTTCCTGTCACTTTGGTTGCGCTGCGATTTAATATTCATAAAGTACACGCGTGGGAGGAGGGGGTAAGCGGCACCCGCTGTGGGTGGTACGATAGGGGAGTGGAAAAAGGAGTCGGCAAAAAAAAATGGAAAGCAACCCAAGCAAGAATGCAACCTTGCGGGCGGAAAAAAGGAACCCGTTTGCTTCCGCGTACGAAATAGTTTTGCCACCGTACGGCTTCGGTTGCATTCAACGGTGAGCTTTTGCAGCGAATGAGCCCCTTCGTTACTTCGAACGCACCCGTTGGGAGGTGTCCTCGGCCAATAAACTCTATCTTCAGTGTGGGATTGGGGTGAAAGTTTGCCAAAAATTGCAAACGATTGGCTTGCAGCTCGCTCGGGCGTGTCAGCAAGCGCATTAAACTCGCGTGAAGCTGCGAGCTGACTTAAAAAGTGCTTTCCGCGCGACTTTTAGCGCAACTTTCACACAAAGCAGTGCGTTGCTTAGTCTCGTCCTTCCACCGTGTCCCTTCGCTTTGTTGCCGCTGCTGCTGCTGCTGCTGATGCTGGAAATACAAACAATTTCTCTGGCCAAAACAAACGGAATCCATTTAATTCAATTGCGGCAAGAGTCACGCCTGAATGAAGCCGCCAAAGTTGGATCGGCCGCGCGCGTGTGAGAGTGGATTCAAATTCGCGCTTTTCCTTCTCCAATTCGCTCCCGCCGCCTGTGGTGAAGCTTTTCCGCCGTTTTTCCGAATTTCCGCACGCTTGACCGGGCGGCAAAGTAAAGAACTATGTTCACGCATTCAGTTACAATTCTATCAATTATTTTCCGAGACCCGGAACGGGGGACTGATGGACTCCAGGCAGTGGCGTAGCTTTCGCCTTTTGTCTCCCTTCATTTCCCAGAGAAGCGCGTTTCCCGTGCGCGTTTCCCCTGTGGCTGCGATGGACACGGCCGCTCGAAAACTTCTGTCCCTGGAAAGCTGGTAATTGAATGTTTTTATTAAAATTCTTTGCTCGAAGTTTGCCCAGAGCGTTGGAACCACAAAATTTCACCCTCACTCACCCAGCGGCGTGTACCCGCCAGGATCGGGTAGCTACCGATACCGGAGGAATTTCCCGCTCCGGCGGGTGCTCGTGTGCGATGGCGCGCGATGGCCAAGAGATGATGCCGCCAGCGAGGCCAGCGATGCTTGCGGTGCGCCTGGTAAAGTGAAGCGAATTCCGGCAGCAAAATTTATCGTCCGGCAGTAAAAGCGTTCAATAGAGGTGGAAAATTGATGAAACTTTACCTTTTACCGCGCGTGGTTCGGCTTGCATAGATTCCATCCGTTCGTGCAGAGCGCCAGAACAGTGCTTCTCCTTCGGCTAGTTGCCATGGCGGTTGTCATGGCGCTCGTCTAGTTAACGTCGACCTTATTGCTTTCGGAATCGCATCCGCATGCATGCTGGGTTGTTGTAATGATATGGCACGGTTTTACCATCGCAGGTGGTAGATTGATTTCCACGCCAATGACTTCGGCAAACAGGGTTTAGAGTGCATTAAATGGTAAAACAATCATATGATGGTTCAAAATGTTTTTCATAACCATACCGTGTTAATTCATTCGAAGAATCTAACACAGCTACGCTCCGGGCACGAATGCACAATATTTTTTGGCATGAAAATGCTGAACAATGTATTGTCGGGCTGAAAGGAAATATGCAATAAGTAATCCACCAGCAATAGCATGGAGTAAAGAATACTCCCTACGATTCTAGGAATGCGATTGCTTCCTATTGTAGTTTTTTTCACTACTCAATAGATCGATTTTACCTGCAGCTAATCCGAGTATGTTCACAGGTTTCCATCGTTCTTTTGAATAGGCATGATGATAGGTGTTATAAAGGTATTTAAGCGTTCCACAGTAGTGCTAACGGAAATATTTCAGCCCATTTCAACGGCAACGCGTTTCGGTTATGACCAGCTTCTAACTAGAAACAATGGCGCAGTTGAAGCATGCTTTGCTTTCTTCTCTGAAGTGAACTTAAAGGTGTTGAATAGATTTCAACAGAAGGATATGAAAAGGGCTGGCTTCTATTTGCGATATTATGTTTTGATGTCTGATATAGAATGCTCTTGTTTAATTTCAGCAAAAACGCCCATCGAAGCCAGTGTACGTTGAAGGCTGCTGAAATACCAGGCTCTGGAACGTGTATGCGTAACGATGATAGTGATAATGGTTCCTGATGACGATGATGACTAGGCGTATCGTAACCGTTTGTATCGTAACGGCAGGCGTTCACTCAACGGATATTGGATCGGTTTTGGGAACTGAGTGGTGTCGTTTGGTTTTATTTCTATTTCAGCTTTAAAAATAACTTTGTAATGGTTATCCGTAGTATCCGCCACCGGATGCATCTAACGACCACAAGAAGCGTTCGGGAGCAATTGAAGCTTCCTTCGATTAGGCTTTCCACCGCTCGTTTGGGGTCCCTTGTATTGGAGATCGTTTTGTTCTGGGAAAGGATTGAAAATTCACGAGCGTAAGAATTTTCCCGAGAGCATTTTCATCCATTTTACTAAGAAATCGAACGCCTGATTGTCCCTGCGCCCGAACCCTGTCATGGATGGTTGGGGGGGGGGTGCGAATTAATTTTGCATTTTCCGAGACGCCATTCCCGAGTCAGCTATTAAAGATGCATCGTGCGTACGAAACAATTGAAGTATTTACTGCAGCTGAAATCGACGATGCTGATTACGAATTCAGTTGACACTTTGCCAGCGCTCCATCCAGCCATTCATCCTTTGGTGCTGCTGCTGCTGCTGCGATGATTAAATGTTTTCCACCCTGCGTCGGTCCGTTGCCAGCTGTCAGAGGCCCGCAGGACACAAAAGCTTCTTACACAACATTTTAAAACGAACTGTCATTTAATTAGCAATTTTAATTGCTTGCTAAAAGCACTTACACAGCGCAGCAGACTCCGGCTACCGGTGCAGCGTAGCCAAGCGGAGAAACAGTAAATTATCTACCCGGGACAGATTTGCGACTGACAACGGGAGCACTGTTTTGCATTTCCTTTGTGCGGTAGAACTTTGTCCTACCTACCCATTAGGCCAGCTGTTTCTTGAGCTTCTCGTTTTTTTTTCCTACCTTCCACCAGTCACAGAAAAGATTTCACTCAACAGACTGCGCCTTGACAACCTGTCACGTCAGTAGCGAGCTCGTCGAGCTCGGTGCAGATGAAGTTAGCCTGATGCACCTGCAGCAACCTCGCGGGCCGCGACCTTCATCACGCGTGGACCGGATCGTTTGAGCCTGGCAGGAAAGACAATTAACTTTCTGACGACTCGTAACCGTGCTCGTCGGGCTACGCCGGAAATCGGACGTCCGTCGGTATGTCACTAATAAATCATCTCCTTATTTTATTCGTATGAATTTTGATGGAACCACCTAGGATTATGTGTTTTCGCGTGAGAAAAGCCACCGTTACGAGATGCATTCACTCGCCCACTCAAACGCCTGCTCGTTAAATGGGTTCTGGCAGACCTGTGGGAGAGCCGATGCGGTTCGTTTGACTTGTTGAAAGTTTTTACCAAATGTAATTAAAAGAAAATACGGTATGATTATAGTTTCGCCTTCGTTTGCTTCTCAATGAACCGAGACCAGGGGGGGGAGTTTGCGAGTCAGATTTTATTCTATTCCATTTCTTTTTTGTCAGTGCCATTTTTTCGATTATTTTTATGCATTTTTGTAAGCGGGAAGCTCAAACTTCCACGCCAGGAGTGGAACGGTGTTAGTAGGAAGCCGAACTTTGTAGGGAAAAGTTCGGGTGGAAATTTGGAATTTTCTCCATCTGCACCATTTGGGCTTTAAGTGCGGCCCGTGTGGCCCGTGTACTGGCAAATTCTTTCACGGATGCACGCTCAAGCCAAGATCCCAGTTCCACGGGGATCGTCAAACGGTTGCGCTGAAGTTTGGTTAGTCACAGGTTTTGCTGGAAAACTACGTGCGGTGCGGGCGTACGGAAGGCGAGAAAAAAAATGAGGTTAATTACTATTCCGAGGCGCGAACCTGACGCCGGATCGAGCGATGCAACCGGCTCATGGCAGACAGATCCTTTACGGTGCGGTTCCCCATCCATCGCTGGCGATGAAACGGAGCGTCCATACCCTGCGCGATGGTCGAAAGACACCCACCGCCTACACCAGGAAGTAGTGCTGCAAAAGAAAGCGAAACGAACAGTTTTAGATTCGCAGCAGAACAAAAACTCGAAAGAATGAATTTCAATCCCAAATCAAGCGCACTTTGCCGCGCTTCGCTCTAGTCACCGGGAAGCCCGGGTGGCATATTTGCCACCGGTATGAGCCGCCGGGTGGCATCCCGCTAGCCGGAAGCAATTAAAAGTTAAACTTTTTCAATTAAAAACTTGCCCACCGTGAAAGGCAACATTTCGAATGCGCTTAACGACTCGCGTGGGTCTCTTCCTTCGCGCCAGGTCAACGCGATCGGCCTCGCGATGCCGCGTGTAGAGAGTTACCTTAGGGTCAGCCTGCTTCCAGCACTTGTGCAACCAGAACGCCTTGTCGCAGAGAGTTTCACCCTCAGGGTAGAGGCACCGTTTGCCCATGTGAAGCGCGATATCGTGCATCGAGTCGGGCAACATGTCGTGCAGCTTTTCCAGATGCACCTCACCGTTGTCGTCGACCACCTTTGCCTCGTGGAAGATGCAGTTCATGTAGCACTTGAGCTTCTCGTCCTCGTGGATTTCCTCATCGCTGAACTTCTTGATGGCCTCTGGAAGGACATCGGTACATTGAGCCAGGGAGAAACTGGCAAACGCAATCGCCCGGGCGAAAACTCACCATCCGTCACGCCCGTCTTGCCAACGCAGATGTCATGCAGAGGCTTTAGCGCTTCCAGTATCTCTGGCGGCGGGTATTCGGCATCCCGACGAGGTGTTACATCCGCCATTGCCATCGCGAAACACGCCAGGGTGGCGCTCAAAAACACTAGCAACTTCATTGCTCGCCCGATTAGCGCCTGTTTGCACTCGCTTTCCACGCAAATAGTTGCGATTCTTTCGCTCACTTGCTAAGCTCAAGCTCAGACTGCTGGAAAAGTTGGCAGATTCGCAAGCTTTATAGGGCTCTTTTTTTTTGTTGTTGCGAGAATAGTATCACGTTCCTTTAAGCCACCCTCCAACCCGTGTAGAAGGAGAACAAACACGCTTCGCCCGAACAATTAAGCGAGAATTTCCTAACCAACCGGTAACGATGACACTACACTTCGAGAGAAGGCTAGTTAATTACCTTGCCACCGGCCGACGCACCGATGACCATTAATTAATCGCCGACAAACGAGCCCAGCCCAGGGCCAGGGGTGACCCGGTTTTAGGGAGCTGACGGTTTGCTTTATCCCCACCGCGCTCGTTCCATCGGTCAAAAGTTGAACCCACACCGAATCGGCAACCCTCCTGCACGAGACGATGCCACACTATCGCTCAATCAATGGTGTTGACAAATCAATCACGAGCAACATGTTTTCCATTATCCCATTAGGGTGTTGAAACTTTTCCCTGCGATGCCTCTGGGCTTTTGGGGGACGTTTTCTCGCTGGCGACGTTCTGTAATGCCGACGGCTTCCATGCGGCCAAGAGCTCGTTGAAACACTGCATGGCTGGGAAAAAAAATAAACTTTATGGTTCATTAAGCAGCCCCCGCCCCCAGCTCGAACGGCTAGAACAAAACTTTTCTCCGACGACCACGAGCTAGCGTCTTCGCCGTGCGGAAGGAACTGCGCTTCTTGGCCATTTCTGCACCGTCACCGGGCAGAGCCACTACGGGGATGATGACACGGTGGAAAAGCGAGCGACCAACAGTTTTCGCGCCACCATGACTTGGGTCACTCTACCCGGCCAGCATGATGGAGTGCGGAATTCGATGCGAAATCGATGAGCTGTTTGTTCTCCTTTTTGCTGCTTCGTGGAGATAGCGAAACCAAGACGAACGCCATGTGCGACTGGTGACGAGCGTCGTGACGGTGGGGTAATTAAGCTCAGGGTAAGAAATAATTATGTGCTTGTACTTCCGAGTGCCAAACAATTAGCTCACGAAACGTGCCATTACTATTGGCCTGCTAGAGTGCTTAGCTTGGTACGCTTGGTGAATAGTGCTCTATTACGTTTAAATCAAGGCCTAGTAAAAATGCTTCCATTCCATTCAAAACATAAGCGTTACATCTTTAGTGGAGTGCTACTGAAGCTTCTTGAATGATCTGCTCGACGTAGTCCTATTTGTGGAATTTTCGAGTCATCATAACCGTTTCGATTCGTCAATTGGATGTTTTGGATGTGGATAAAACGGAATCACATTGCGGCAAGTTTCCACAAGTTACCTACAACTTAGTTCCATTGCATCGCAGAACAATAAAGGTTTTGAACAAAGGTATTTCAGTGCCATTATCACGTTCATGCATCTGACACAAGTGAACAATAGCTTATCTCGGAAACTTCAGCGGCCTAGGCATATTTAATCAAATATTTTACCAGCGCGGATCGATTTTGAATACGAACAACGCGTTCATACTATCAAAAAAGGGTTTTGCAAATCCCCAAACAGATCAACATTGTTCTGATGGTGGAATTTCAAATTTCCTATACCGTCGAAAGCTGGGAATAGGGCATTCAGGTGCCGTGAACACAATGCACGTGTCAATTATATTCGTGATAGAAAAAACAAACAAGCAAATGCGTCATTTGGCAATAACAAAATATTTTTTTGTTGTCCACGCTTTTACACATTTCAACGCTCGTTATTTTGTTATATCGGAACATATTTTCCAGCACCTGCCATGCACTGCACCATAAACAATCCGTACGTATTTTCTCCATTTTGCGAATTGTGTCGCAAGCTGTTTTTGCATTGTGTTACATCACCTCCCATGGGACGGGAATGGAATAACGAATAAAACGACGAAGGCACACGACTACCGGGAAGCCGAACTTTCCAGAAGCTTTCCAAGCTGCCAAAGTCTAAGCTTAGGAGAAGATGACAATGCTTTCCGGATCGCTGATCGTGCGAACAACAAAGGGAATATAATGCCCCGCAAACACGCAAGAACTTAGAAGCGTAATCGCGCGGAAAACCGAAACAAAGCGCACCGAAAAGCGGGAAAGGCCAACGAGTGAAGAAAACGCGCAAGAGCAGCCTAAAACGAACAGAACCAGAAGCAGGAAAATAATAAGAGGCAATTTTTCAACCGGCACACAAATCCTCAAAATCGGCCCAAGAATGTCACCCGAAGTGACACCTGGCGGCGAGCCGTCAGCCCGTGGTGGGAACCATTAGGATTTTCCTCGCTGTCTCCGCATTTCGTCGTCACCCTGTGGAAGTAATCCCTCTTCGGCAGAGAGGAAAACCATAAATCACCTCACGCCGCCGTGAGGTGCCCGAGAATTTGCGCCGTGTTCTCGATCCCTCAAGGGTGTTTAGGGTCTCGCACTCGCGGGCAATGCGGTTGCGCTTCTGAGCATATGATGCTGGTGGGTTTCTGGTGCTGCGGACGCACGTTCAGTCCATCGAACTCTGCCCACTTTCACAATGGAGTTTCCAATTTGGCAGCGGTATTCAATAAAGCCAAACTCACCGTGGATTTGCTCGCGTTCCGGAGATGAGCAACAATGGGAGTGTTGATGAAAAACGAAAACACGCAAAACACACACTCTCGCACGCAAAGATGTTGATTCACGTCGTCTTCTTCCAACCATTGCGCTTTTCCAACGTGTGCTTTTCTTTGCGGTTTCGATAACGAATGGGAATCCAAGTTCTGCCGTCTAATCATACATTGCTACCCGAATGATGCGTCTTCCTTCACTGTCAAATGAGCTGGAGTTGACCGGCGGTTTTGGGATGCGGCGTTTTGTTAAACACACCATAATACCCTCGTCCTGGCGCCACCATAAGAAGGGAAAGAAAAATCTAGCTCATAAATTTAATTTTCCCTCCCCATGGGATCCATTTTCCCGAGTGTGCTCGACGCGGGTACGAGGATTGCTGCAAACCTTTTCCGGGCGTAGTTTTGTAACTGTCCAGCACAGTATCAACCCAGCCTCCCGGCCAAAGGGATCCCAGTGGAGTGGTGCCTTCGGGAGGGCTTAGGCTGGGCAGCGATCAAACGGCTCGGTTCGTGTTTGATGCCCGAGTTATCAACGCCATCGCTCAGCGTGGGAATCGCCTATCGTGCGAGGACCACCGTGCGCTTTTCCCGGGCGCATGGCTCACACCGCTGGCGAATGGGGGTGGAAAAAAGGGCAAAATGTCTCCTTCACTGCTTATCAAATTTACCACCGAGTTCATCGCTTTCTTCCTTTTTACGGGTTCCCTTTTTTTTTGTTCAGACGCTGTCGCTGCAAGCAACCTCCGTACAAGAACCCAGAACCATGCCGTAGGTTCGGGAGCCCCAGGGCGATTTTTTACTCCCACCAAAAACCAAGCCCAAGAAAAGGTTAGCTACTGTCCTGGTTTGCCGGTTTTAAGCCGCCCCCAGCGTGCATCCTTTGCGACGTTCCGAGGGTCCGTGAGCTGTGAGCGAATAATGACCGATGCGAAGGATGACGAGGACGGTGACTAACGCTAGGATGCGTTCCTGTGACGGCGACGGCGACGGCGTTCTCGTCGCCTTAGCTTTCCTTTCCCCGACCGCTGAGGTGAAAAGATTACGGTTCTCGTGCTTTTATTTCCTTTCCAAGTCATCGTGGCCGCCCATTCGCCCCGGCCCATTATCTGTTGTTCAACCTTTCCTTTCACAAAGAGCGTTCGCCACGCAATGGAACGGGACGCAAGGATTGTCGGTCGCCTTTCAGCGGACGCTTATGATTTATTGAAGCCATTCTTCGCCATTGCGTGGTGACTGTCGCTCGGGCATCGTTCCGGTGCTCCTTTTGCCTAACCATCGTGCTTGTCGTCGTTGGCGTGATCTTTGCTCCAGATGATGGTTTTAGTTGTGGTCATCCGAAGCCCTTGCGTTAAACGTCCTCGCCGTTCACCCCGTTCGGGAGCATGCCTTCACCGGGTCTTGATTCATCGCGCTCGTAGGATAATTTATTCTTATCATTCTCTCCTCGTCACCAGCCACCGGTTAGGGGCAGTTCTCTCTCTCCGCGCATTGCTCATCAACTCACCAGCACCGACCGCGGGAAACTAGTATGCTGGAAACATAAAATATAAATTCTGCCGCATTTTTCATGCACCCGGGTTGGTTTGTTGGTGGCGACGCGATAAGCACGGGATTTCATGCAAAACATTAGTTACGCGATAATAATAGCGTCTTGGCTCGCGGTGCCTTTGTACATTCGCCTACGTGAGCGTACAGGACCTCGGGGTGGTCCTGGAATACCAACCCAGATTGGGGAGACCTTTCGCAATTGAGTTTTGTTTTGTTACTTTTTGCAACACCTTCCATTTGCTTTCAGGAACCTTTACCGGGGTGTATTCTTTTTGCTATCAGTTCACTACCGTTAGACCCTCAATTAACTGACGGTACGACAATCAAAACGGTGTTTGTAAAAAAAAACGTCTACGATGGCTGGTGCTGTTTATGCTATTGCATACCTTAAGGCGGTTAGCACGTGCACTATTTGAGCGTGTTGCGTTTGAGCGCACTAGTTGCAACAAGGACGATTTAAATGCATCGAAAAAAAACTCCGAGCTGAACATTGAACAAACAAAAATGGCTGGAGTTAAACTATTTTCCGTGCATCCTTTTTGGCGCTTCCCAGAATGTTCCAAGGTTATGTTTCATTCAACGGCAATCATTATTCTCTACCCGCTCAATTACGACCGTTACGAGTTACGACATCTCCATCTGCACGAGGCGCCGGCAACGAGCCGAGGCTCAAAGTATTTGTCGTCACACGTCGAATAAATCAACCCGAATTCAAAACAAAACACCATTAATGCACATCAGCCCACACCAACCCACTGGCCAAGTACGAACCCAAGTGGCTGGCCACCGAAGGGAACGCCAACGCGCTGGGAGGATGGGCCATTGGGAAAACAAATCTTTCCACCTAACAGGCAAACTTTCTACTTCGTGCAGAACAAACTCTTCCGATCGCCGAACTTCCGGTACACCCTTCCAGCGCCAGCACAAGCGCCAGAGTCAACAAAACTCGCTTCGACAAATTCCTGGCTCTGGGCAACGAGCACGGTCGGGTAAAATATGCTTTCTCTCAAAAGTAAAGTTCCATCCGTATTGGGACGGTGGAAAAGCGACGGAAAGTGAGCCCCTCCGGTCGGTGCTCGATTGCAATCGGGTGGTTGGGAAAAACGCATCGTCCACCATCGCTTCTCGGCGCTCCGCGCTGAGACGATTCGAAATCTTCGCCGCAGCCACATCCGCCCGGGCGCACCTCAGCCGTATACTAATAGCCGTTTTGCCCATCCACCGGGTGACCGGGATCATTTCCGTTCCCGTGGTTGACTGCCGAGTCCGGGGGAGGATGGATGGATCCTTCGCCGGCTGCTGCATCCAGTTCCGGCAATCAGCAGCGACAGACCGCCCCGGGGTGTGCTGCGGAAAAATTCAACCGGTGGCACAGTTTATGAAAAGTCATAAATTTTACTTTTCACACACAACCACACACACACACACACATGAGCACACCGGGTGTGGTGCGAGCCGCAGCACCGCAGTACTTGAACGAGGAACTTTTCGTCCTTATACGCTTCGTCCCGGCCTGTGTTGTGGCTGTGGTACCTGAGCTCCGGCCAGGGCACGTTGGGCAATTGAAGGGATAAAAATAAAAAAACGAATTTAAGATTTTTGAAAAACTGTTGTTAAATTCTGAAACAAGAGGGTTACCCCAAAATAGTATGGGCTTAAGTCCAACATTCTCAGAGTAACACAGCCTGCTAAAGTCAAAAATGTGTGATAAAATTAAAAAATTTTCATTTTTTTAAACCTGATTTTCATCTCTATTTTTCTCTTAAACTAAACATTACAGACACAACATTTTTATCATTTTGGATAAGTTATCCAACTTGTTATTGTTATTGAATTAAATAAATTTCATTTGTTAAAGAATACATCATCAAAAAAATGTAAATGTATGAAAATTGCTATGTAAGATCATATTTTTTTATCAAGCTTCAAAAGTCTTCAAGCAATGACATAGCACAGGATATAGCACAATAGTTTATCTTTCGATCGCCGAATAGTCGGGAAATTCGATAATTTCAGCTATATAATCGATCTTATTACTTGGTACTGGAAAAATCCTTTCAAAACACTCATGAATGTGCACGGAGAACTAAGTAAACATTTTGAAAAGGGTCACCTGAATTTATATGAAACGACCCCGTGACACACCCTGCTTGCTAATCGGGAGAATTTCGACGACGCATTTTGAACACCAAAAGCGACAAATTTCATATTGTGAGTAACAAGAGATCATGCGTCGAAGAGGTTGCGTGTAATCGATGGAATTTTGTGAATTTCACGTGCGCAAAAACCTTGCGCAACGACGCCAGATTTGACACTACTGATAAAAAAGCACGCCCTCTGCTTAAAGATTACTATTTTGCATAATGGGAGCATCACGTGAGCGAAACAAGGACAAGCTACTATATTTTGTACCAGGCGAGCTTAGGAGGTGAACATTGCATGCACTATGTAGTACTGCGTGCTAGTTGGACACTGTGTTTGATCATCCCGCTATTTGCATACAGTTTTGTGGTGAAAAGATGCTCAATGATATAGGGAGCAGTGCTTTAAGTAACATCAATTTATTGCGCTCCGTATCAAAAAAGCATTTAATGTATGCAACCACCCATTTTATTATGACCGGCAAAATATTGCGACCGAATTATGACCGGCAAGATAAGACGCTCTGCTAGATTCTACAGTGGGCGTAGAACATTGCGATCGATAGCAAACGAGCGTAAATGAGATGGGATGCTGATTATCATGCGCCGGAAAGATCGACGATATGTACTGATAACAAAAGGAGGGGAAATCCTTTAAATTTGGTAACCCTTTAGCGACAAGTGATGTTCGGATCGAAATCCAGCTGGTGCATGCAACCTCTTCGACGCATGATCTCCCGTTACTCACAATATCAGATTTGTCGCTTTTGGCGTTCAAAATGCGTCGTCGAAATCGTCCCGATTAGCAAGCAGGATGCAGCGTCACGGGGTCTTTTCATATAAATTCCGGTGACCCTTTTCAAAATGTTTACTTAGTTCTCCGTGCACATTCATGAGAGTTTTGGAAAGGATTTTTCCAATACTAAGTAATAACATCGATTATATAGCTACAAGGATGGAATTTCCTGGCAATGAAAATGCAGATCTTTAAGCAAAAAGGGGCGCTCGAAGGCACCATTTTCCGACTGATTTTGAGTTTTTTGTAAAATTGGAATTTTTTTATTTCGAAAATACTGAATTAAAATAAAACTGTGTAATGAATTTTATATTATTTATTGTATTTTGTATTATGAATAACGTAGTTTAAGAACAATACGGCCAGGCTATCACTATAATAAAAACGTAAGAGAATTAATTAACCAAAACTCATCATGCATCGTTTCCATTAATACCATTTTGTACGTTTCAATCAAATTCTGCACTAAATAATGGCGCTAAACTTTTATCCCTTCATTTGTATGAGAGTGCCCACTGTGCAAGGGCGTCGTTTCTTTCCGTTTGAAGTCGTACATTTGTGCCTCTTTTTCCGAGCCGCCAGGCGCGGCTGACAGTGAGGCGAAACTTACCTCAGGTTTTGCTCGGGCTTTCCCGAATTGCTTCGGGCCGGGGAAAAGTGCCGGCACTGAGAAGGTGCCCACACCGTCACCTGACGGTACGGGATGAGGAACGTAATTTTAAACTCAATTTGAAACACATTTCCGGGGCATGTTTGGTGAAATAGCACACACCACCATCACCACCGCCACCAAAAACAATAAACAATGGAAAATTGAGCAAAAACCGTCGATGATCCGGGGGATGGAAGCGGTAGGTGCAGTGCGGGTTCGCTCGAAGCGAGATGGCAGTCCGTTGTCAGCTGTGGTTACACAACGAGTCCTGCTAAAGAACGGGACGTCGATTTGAGTGGTACCATCCCGGAAGTGTTCGCCCCAAGATCACCACTCTTGCTGGGTTAGAAGAATGTCGAGTCGTTCACATGAGCCCATTCATCATGCATTGCGAGTGCGAACTTGGAACTAAGCCGGCTTCGGAACTGGCAAGCATAATTGGTATGTTTAGATGTCAAGTTTGGGGAACTAAAGTGCCACCGAAGGTGTGGGGAGAGGTCAACCAAATGTAGGAAAATTTGCTGAAGCGATGATACAAATGCCTTTATTGATTTGAAACGAGCAGCTTGACACTTGTTCCGCGTCACCAGACGTAGCAATGGCCAGTGCAATGATGATGCTTCCATTACTTTACGGCTATGTATATGCTTAAAATGGATCAATATTTAGATGCAATAATAAAGCATTTATTTGCAGTTATCTAGCTCCAACTGATCCAGGAACTGATAATCATCTTATTTCGGTTGCCCACTGTCAGTTCCTTAACGTGTTCAGTTTAAAGTCCAAATGCATCATAAGAAGCTGGTTCGTGTCCTGCATGCACCATTTTTGGGCAAAGCTTGCGTGGGAAACATAAAATGGCCCCCAATTTCATTGGCCGTGCATAATTTCACTCCAAAATGGACGGTCGAATGTTTCGAAAGCTTTTGGCTTCTCCTTCGTTTATTTTCTCTTGTTCTTCATCCACCGCCAATCCACCCACAACAAACGGCCAGGAGGTCATCGGCTCGGCCCGCAAGGATAATGGCGGTCGGTATTTTGTTTTTTCATTACCCATTTCGCTTTTATTGCCCACTTTAGCCAGGCGTTCGCTTCACAATTCGCTAGGATGGCGCTCACGCCAGCTGGCGGAAAGAGTTTTCTTTCCATTTTCCCAACGCTTCCCAGCGCGGCCAGTATCTGGTTCTCTCTTCCGTAATGGGACCGAGGCGGGGGTGGTTGGACAAGTGGCCTTTTTTATCTTATTTTCCCATTGCTATTGGATTAGTGCGCCTTTGGAATGCCAAAGAAAAAAAAACCAGCGGAAAAACAAACCCCCAACAAACGGCCATCGCAAATAAAGCGTTGCGCCTGTTGCGGCTAATAATAATCGGTGCGTGCCGATCGCGACAGGGACGCTGCAGTGGGCAAAACATTTAAAGCCATCAGCATAACATTCCTAAGCCTATCAGCCGGTCCGCGCGCTCCCACCGGGGGATTTGTCCGGCCCGCATGGGAGTAGAAATAAAAATCCGAGCCCCCCCGGTAAACGATTGGGATAGCGGACGCCTCTTGCCGATAACGATCAGCCGATTCCACAGTGGCAGGCCCGGGTGCCTGCTCGCGTTTATGTTTTACGGTCGATATTTATAAGTGATTATAATCTTAATACCTTGGGCGAGCGCCAAAGCGTGGCACCGAACAGGCACGAATCGCTGCGTTGCCGTGTTTGCCGACGCCATTTATTCAGCTCGAAGGACCGCACCGAAACAAAAGCAGGACACTCGAAGGACACTCACCACCGTGTCGTTTAAACCGGCGTGTTCGATGGCAACGGAAGCCGCTCGCTCGCTCGCTCGCTCTTTCTTTTCCCCACCACGGGCGTGTGTGCCATCGCAACGAACAAAAGGTTTCCCCCCTGCAACCGGCAGCTGACCACAAAATCCGCAAACTTCGGCAACAAGAAACAAGCCCGTATCCCGGGAGGCGGCTGAGCTAGCCCGCAATGAGTTGGAATGAAATCCGAAACGGAGGCAAATAAAAATAAAAAAGCAGGACAATTTGCTGGGGTTTATTAACGATGATTATGCCTCAATTCGGTCCGTTTATCACCAGCAACATGCCGAATCGGACCGGAAAGGGGACGGACTGCCTTCGCTGGCTACGCGCTCAAAAACGATCATCCCCTGCTTGCGAGGGTGGGGTCCTTTCTGTGCGCCATCGGTAAAAGGGCGGATGCTGCTGGTGAGTGAGAGGCATGTGCAAAGGCAAACGTGAAGGACAAAAAAGGATGCACAGATGGTTCCACACTTTCCGACCACAACCACCCAAAAGGACGAGCAGCCAGGCAGTGAACAAGCGGATTTAATTGACTAACGTCACGTTGCGGAATGTTCGGGCGCCCATTTTCGCTCCACCCGCGTCGTCCTTAGCCGAGCGTCCTTTCGTCTCGGTGGTCCTTTTCGTCTGGGTGGTGCGTTTCTCGGGAGCGCGCGCGCGTTTTCGGATCCGGTACGTGTAATTCCGGATCGGTGTTTTATATTCGAGGCGCTTCCTTCACAACCGAATGATGTCCATCCGTTGCCCGCAAAAGACATCACTCTTCGCAGAAACGGCAGGCTTTCGGGAACATTTTGTTTATTTCCCGGCCATTACGGGAGACTGATTTTTATAGCCCTTCCCGGGCCGTGCCCGGACCACAGCCGGGCGGACTTAAAAGTGAAATGGAAAACCATCAACAGTTAGGCCACCCCCGGGACTCGCCCGTAAGCGAAGCCCGTAAGCCAGTAAGTGTGCGCTCTAATCGACAATTTTACGGTCTGTTCCGAGCGGTTCCGGTGGTGAGGAAGAGCTTACGAAACACGCAACCAGACGCCGTTCTGTGGCTACGTAACGGCCGGTTGACGGGTGCGGAAGCTTTCCCGTGTCGGGTTTCGAGGGGGGGAGGGATTTTTTCCTTTCCTGATGTTTGCTAGGCTTCGGACGTGGCATTAAGCAACCCCTTTTTTGGCGAAGAATTAATCCGCGGAACCGAAGCGCTCGGGTTGCGAGCGACTGCTGCCCTGTAGCCCACCCAAATTAGACGTCTATTAATGGAACCGGTCTTCTTTATCGAGCTAAAAGGTTCTGGAGAAGGTCCAGGCGATTTGGTTGTGGATGTGGGGATGAAGTCAATTATAGTCCGTTGAAATTTATTTGCAATCGTTTGTTATCACTAGCGCGGTGTTAAAGACGCTTAGTTTGATTGGGAATGGATGTTCTCTTTTACTAGCGAGCTTAGCTCAACTATCTATCGTGGAGGGTTTCCGAATATCTCAGGAAGGTCTTTAAAATTAGTTATTTTTTCCATTACAGTGCAGACTGGAACAGAGTGTGGGTACAATTATAGGCTTGTCTATTGAAAACTTGTCACAAGAATCCGCTTATTATGAAAGAAATCAATGAAACGTAACACGTCAACGAAAATGAAAAGCACTTGGAATCTCAACTTAAGTCATGCAATTGAAATAGCTCCGAATAGCGCAAAGCTTCATTTGGAACATTTTCGGTTTCTTTGTTCGTGGCCGAACTGTAGAGCTTTTCAAACTCATTTCAAATACGCGAGAAACCGATCATAGCAACCTGGCCAGCTGTCAGCGATGACGTCTTCAAATGTCCCCACCCGATCCTGGGTCCTAAATATTAATCCCCACGCGGTCGTCAAACGTATAGCACTTTTACGATTGTTTATTTTTAGGCCCGCCCTGCACGAGCGCAAACCCGCGTGGTGATTCGGCGCGTGGCGATTAATGGCACCATAAATCCGCGGCCACCCAGCCAAACGTCCGCCGGTGGCCCACAGTGGCTCCGTGCATAATGAGATAAGCTTCTTAAATCCAACACCCAGCCGTCAATAAACCGTTTAAGAAAGGGACGATTTCAATTACGATTTATGATAAACGAATCCCCCACACGGCCACGAGGGGTTGTGCGCTTACGACCGCGACGGCTTATCGCCGCCAAAATCATCGACGCCCGGAAAACGCGACCCCCGTGGCCGGTCACACCACAAATCGGTCATCGGGGACAAATTATTCCGGCTGGCGGGTTTTCCGAACACGGGCACCACGCTTATCTGCCATCTTGCGTGCGCCATCGGGCCGTCAACGTGCTGCTCCGATTTCGGCCACGCACCAACCCGTGGTCGGAATGTCCTGCGGTGAAGGTTTTTCCCATGACAACCCACCAACTTGGCGCAACTGCGGTTCCGATAAACACGCGGCAATGTTGGGTGAAAAATGCGCCTGCTCGCTGAGTGGCCACCAGCAACCCTCGGGCACGGCACCCACACAACAACCAACAGGTTTTTCCCGCGCGTTCCCGTGGCAATAAAGTATGTATTTATGAAATTTAATAATAAGATTTTTGCCACCCTCCGTGGCTTTTCGGTTTTGGGTGGAATTTTCCCCAGCTCCAGGCGCTCGCAACTTGTGCGTGCGTGCGTGCGCGCGTAGAGCTGCTCTTTGTTTGGCCCGTGGGGATGAAAGAAAACAACAAACACCTGCTTAAAAAACAGTGCTGCCCAGCGTACGGCGCACTTTGGGTTACGACGAATGACTTCTTGATTTGAATTTTTCCACGCGCTTCCCCCACTCGGTGGTGCGTTTTTGGGAACTGTGGCTTTTCCGGTAAGCCCGGGAAAGGTGGAATCATATTTTCCGCACGTTCGATAGCTCGTCCGAAACCTAGCGGCGTTGTTTGCTACGTGCTGACAGGCTGTTGCGTTGGGACTGTCAAAGTGTCGTGGAAGAAATGTTTACACATTCGGCCTGTTTTGCAGGTTCGGTGAAGGGTTGCTTAATCTGGATTCGTGAAATTCCTTCCTACGGGGCCTGGCAAGCATGTCGGTGATATGTTTCATTTCGTGTAGGAACGCGCAAACACACAGCGGTTACGTTTTTTGTACACGGGGTTTTTTTTTATTAAAAGAATCCTCGGCGCGCGGCAATAACTTACACTCGATTGTGCTTACGCTAATGACTAACATTAGAAGCCTTTCTTCTGGAGGGCCTTGATGTCCTGGTCACCGTAATAGTCCTCGCTGCAACGGGGAATATTCGAAAACGAGATGTAAAACATTAGACGTGTGGCGTTCTCTCCATGTCAAGACCAACAAAAAAAGGGCAAATCGAAAAATTCAACGGAAAATCTCTCATACTCAACCGATCGAAAAACCCCGTCATGATGGGTGATGGTGAATGGTGAATGTTGGTTTCGGTGTGAGACGAATGGCTGATGCCGGTGCCATCAAAGGACGGAAGGTTATAGATGAGGTTGGCCTTGGACACCGGCACCGGAATGAAGGTTAGAGCCCACACATCGCAACCGTCTCAACCGTGGAAAATTGTCTCTTACCCATTAGTAACCGTGGTAGTTAGAGAGAATCGCGCCGAATGGAGAGGGCTGGGATTGTTCGATGTCGTGAAAAACATCGCCCACCCACACGAGCGCACACACATACACACACACACATACATCCACCGAGAAAACCATGAACATGAACGAACAGAGTGATGCGAACAGAGAAAGAAGAAGGTGGTTTGATAAAGAGCAGGAGAGTGTTTAAGTGGTTTTAAAGATTTTTTTATTAATGTTTCATTTTGTGTTTGTTTGTTTGTTTGTTTGTTTTATCGTTTACGGCTCTAACTATGCAGGCTGCCTAACAGACGGTGCAACCCACGCTCCCTGCCGATTGGTCCACGCCCCGGACCCCGGGGCCAGGACTCGGCATCCGCAGGCATTGCAGGTTGGTTTTGGTTTCCCCGTGTGTGGTTTTAGTACGGGGCTCCTACGACGGCCATTACAATGGAACGGTAAACGGAAGCTTGCGTTAAGGCTCGCGACTTGGAGCGGCATGTCCAACCCCGCTTCGCAACCGGCGACGGTTGACGGTTTTTGACGGAGTGATTAAAGCGGCAAAGAAAATGCCTGAAGGTCCTTACGGTGACCCTTCGCCAGAGCGCTGGGCTGCGGTCAATCGAGGGCGCCGAGCGTTGGCAATAAATAAATTAAAATGAGACACTGCCTGCCATGCGTCCTGTGTCTTCACGAGTGGAGCTAAGGATGCATGCACCCACACACACCCACACAAACACGGTGCAAAGCCGTCACGAGCCAAACTCAAAGAAAAACGTCCGGAGTCTGGCGGTGAAGGCGAAATGTGTGTGTGTGCGAGGCGCGTGAGTTGGAGCAGCACAAAAAGATCGTCGGTCCGTTCCGGATCACTGCCGGTTTGGAACCCTTTTCCAGGGGGGGCTCGTGTTCTGAACTGCCCACCTCACTCCGGAATCCCATGTCAGTTTCGAGGAGTTTCCCTTTTCCGTGAACGGGACGAACCTCGGAACCTCGCTAGAGCGAGAGAGAGCGCCATGGTGGGTGACTTTTCACGAAGGATAGTTATGTTTGGTTTTCCCTTTGCTCCTGGTCAGTGCGAGAACAAGCAAACAGACACACACACACACACACACACGGTTTCGCTCATCTACCCTCGATCGGAGGTTAAGGGTGGGTTTGTTAAGTAGCCAAATTTAAAAGTTCTTCTCACTTCGTCTCATCGGACATGCCGTCGCTGCAGCACTGAGCAAAACTCTCCTTTTTTCACGTCGTTTTTCCTGCATTCCCTTTCCTATTGCTCTCTCTCTCTCTCTTTCTCTCTCTTTCACTCATTCTGTCCTTTTCTCGCTTCGTCTGTCGGACTCCCTCAGTTCTGTATCGCTATCGGTATCCCTAACATTATACGTCACGATCATATTTTGTTCCCTACACTCGACTCTCCTACCACTCTCTCTCTCTCTCTCTCTCTCTCTTCCTCTCTTCCTCTCTTCCTCTCCCTGCCATCCCTTCCACTGATTCCACTTAGTTGGTGTCCTTGGGAGCCGGACGGTTGGACTTAACGTTAGCTTTGGGGGAGGCGGGCGCACCACCGGACTGGAGGGCTAGCCCGGCAAGGAGTTCGCTCTTGCGGATGCTCTTCAAGTCCAAATCACCGTAGTAATCTTCGCTGTTGGTGGGAGGTGGGAGATTAGATGACGGTTAGAAGAAAGAAGTAAGAATTATTCACTCGACATGGGGCATGGGGCGATGCGTGAGCTGTGAGGCGGAAAAGGACCTACGGCTGCGCTCTACGAGCGGTTGGTTTCTGGCGTGTGAGTGAGGAGCATCAAGGATCGGATGGGTGGGTAAGTGGGTGGGTGCACGCGCATGTGTATGTGTGAGTGTGTTTGTGAAAATTTTTGATACTACATTTTAGTATAAACTGCTATGCTGGTGCTTCGGAGCGAGAGTCATCATAGTAGGCGTTTTTATGTAACCCAAACAGCTTGACAATTTTAAGGATAATTAAAAAAGCACACAAACACACCGAAACATACGCACACGTTTGGGAAGTTATGAAGAAAGCCAAACCAAGAGGAAAAAAGGGTACAAACGATCACAAATGAAAAGCACAAAGCATGAAGCCAAGCCACCGTTTTCGGGGTCGGTCGCTTACCATCCGGGAACATCCTCGGGATCCTCGCAGTTGCCGGTTCCGTCGGCGTCACCGATCTTGAAGACGGTTCCGATCGGGCAGCCGTACTCGCGGGCAACTCCCTCCAGACAGATGTAGTACTTGCGGCAGTCCTCCGGGTGCGCATGTCGCGAGAACGAACCAGCATTCGAGATCTCACCGGCGGCCGGGCAGGTGAATCCGTTTGCTACTTCTGCGGGCGAATCGAAAAGGAACCGATCGTAGAGGGTGGGTTAGATCCCGGCCGTAATGAAGCGTGCTTGTATGCTCTGGCGTCAGGATCACTTACCTTCGTTCTTGCACTCTGGGACCTGATCAGCCCACATGCAGACGCGAGCATCACGGTCGTAGGCCAGTCCGGGCGAGCACTGGTAGCGCGAGGCTTCACCGTTCCAGCAGTTCCAGAAGACGTCGCACTTGGCCGCATCCGGGAAGATACCGTACAGACGCTCGCAGTGGGGAGTAGAGATTGGGGGTTCTGGAAGCGTTCACAAACGGGTTCACAATTAGCTTCATTTGCGTGTGCACGATAAACATGAAGGGGTCAGGGGACGTTGGATCGATTTCGATTTAAAACCTCACGCAACACATCGAATAATTGTTTTCGAAGTGTGGGCTTTTTCGAAGAATTTTTTCGCAACACTAGGTGGCGTGAAAATTGCGGCGTGCAGCAAAACCATTTTGTACACATAAAACCCGATTCTTTGTGGTGGTTTGAAATTTTCAACGTTAGCGTTGCTCTGCAAACGCATTTGGTTTCATTGCAATTCCAAGAATCGCTCACGCCACAGGTTTTTGCTCGCTTGTCGAGTCGAACAGGTGTAACGTTCGAATTTATAGGTGTTTAATTATTTATTACTAATTATCACAGTTCGCCGAAGTGTGCCGCACTGGAAGCACTAAAGCTCGAGCGCGTTCGGAGAGAAAATTTAATATAATCTTCAAATTTAATTTATCACATTCGATCGCACGAACGACCAATGCAAACAGATTATTTCGTAGCGAAAGTAGCTCGTTCCGGTCGCTCGGGTGCATTGGCGAATTTCTCGCAAGGACATTCGCCCTTCGAACGGGCTCTGTCCGCATTCTAGGCTCCAGCTGTCGCAACAACACCCGACCGACCGTGGTGGCTTAATCGTGCGGTTGAAATTGCGCACACGTGTCAACACCGGCTATAGTGGGCGCTTTGTTTGGATCCCCCTGCGGATCCTTTCGCGTTCGAGCACATGTACATGCGTGCGTGTGTGTGTGTGTAACCAGGAACGTTTGTTAAACGAAAGGAACCGAAAGCCGCTGGAAGGATGAATTTTGAGAAGCGCGAGCGCGCTTTTGGATGAGTAATAATTACCTAGCTGGGTACGGTCACCGCAGTCGACGTTGTGCAGGTAGTCGCAGTTCTCGGTCAGGTATTTGGAATCGGACGCATCGAACGCCAACCCATTGCCGCACGTCTTCAGCTCGGCCACGTTGTTGTCACACTTCCAGTACTTGTCGCAGGAGCTGTGATGCGGGTAGAAGCCGAAATCATCCGGGCACTTGAAGCTGTCCTGGGCCACGGCTGTTTTAAGAGAGAATGAACGAACGAACGAACGAGAGTTAGTTAGTGCTGTCCACGAGGCCGTCCATCCACTCAAGCGATCCCACAAATTTTCCGCCTATTTCGAGGCGGCTTTCGAACACGACCTGACGCAGGGACTCATCTCGCCGGTGGAAACTGCTCGCCCGGTATGCCGTTATCGACTCCCACACAGCTGCCAACAAAACCTCACAGTGCAGGTGGTTTAGGTGGGTGATAAAACCCGGACACCGAAACAAACTCCCCATCGAAACAACCAACCCGCACGCTCACGATGATTGGTGTCATTTTTCACAGCCAGCCCTCCGGCCCACGCGTAAATGCCCTTAGGCGAGCCCCATGGACCCCAAGGATGATGGATCGCTCCCGACGCAATGCCATCGTCAACCGCAAATGGTACGGTTCCGTGATCAGGTGAATGATTTGTGACCTGTCGGATTTGGAAGGTGGCGTGGGTGGCGTCGCTTTTTTGCTTCTGGTTCTTGGAACGTTTTTTTTCTTCTTATTTCGTCACTCGGACCCAACTCGCATCGCTCAGCTTTGGTGGCGCATTTTCCTTTCGCCAGCTGCCCATCATCCTCCTGTCGCCCATCATTACTCTTGCCCGGGAGTATCTTTCCGTACGGGGCAAATACACCTTTTTGGGATGCTTTTAGTTTTTTTTTTTGGCCAATGCTTCTCTTCTTTATCTTTCGCCTCTAGTTCGGTGCCTTCCTTTTTACCGGAACACGACCAGGACACCACCGGGGGTTGTGATTAATGAACTCATCTTCAAACGTCGACCGCCGGATCCGGTGAGCCGGAGATTAAAATTCGGCACAAACTTTCGATTCACAAAGAGCGCGCGGAAAAACCCGGTCAACCGGTTTCTGGACGCGGCTCGTCCATCGCGAGTGAGCCTGCGCACGTGTTTCCGGAGGCGGCAGGAATCTCGGCCGCAGCGCAGTAAATTTAACCGATTCGGTAATCAACCGGGCTAGCGCACGGTTTGGTGGGAAATTTAGCAACACCACAACACGGTCACCGCAAAACGGGCCCCGTGCAGGTTCGAGGTCGTTGATAGGACGAGATCGGTGGGTGGGATTCAATAAATCTCCCCAACAACCCATCAGCGCGTCGTGGGTCGTCGTAAATTTCACCCCGAGATAATAATTACACCGTAATTGCCATTATTTTTATCACCGCAAATGATCTTTAATTTATGCAAACCAAGCGCCACCCGGGACTTGAGCTGCGGGTTCGGCGGTCCGTTTGTCATCCGATCGGACGTCATCAAAGCTCTCTGAAAAGGGCCACGCAAGGATTGCAGGGCGGTGACGCAATCGGTGACCGAATCTCGCACACATTCGCGAACCATCCCTGTCGAGCGCATGGCCCCGACACGATGAAAAACCCCTAGAGTCCGAGCGCAAGGGTGACCCCAAAGTCGCTCATTAAAAGCGCCCTTCCAAAGGGCGGCCGTTGAATAATCGGCCGGTTTTGGCTCACGTTGCCGCGTTCCCTTGGTGATGGTGTTTTTTTTTTTTTTTCATTTATATTTCGCTCCATCTCCCACTCGGGCCAGTGTGACGATTTTGGTCACACCGCTAACGATGTGCGTCGATGTAACGCGTGGTGTGAAATGGTTGTGGCTCAATCCGACGCCCCACCGACGAAAAATCTCACCCCACGAGCAGCTCCCGGATGGGAGGGCTAGGGCCAGCTTCTCGTGCTGGCTGATCCGTTGCCTAATCGCGCACGCTCGCTCGCACCCGCGGTTAATTAGTTTAACAGTCAAGCCCAACCCACAGCCAGCCAGCCAGCCAGCCAGCGGTTAATCACCCGCCGAGGACTGGCGCAAGCTCACGTGTGCCAAATGTTGGGCAACACCCGGGTTCGTTAGGCTCGGGGCTTTCGTTTTCCATTTGAGCCGCCACTTTCCATCTCACCAGCTGAGAATGGCATCGAATGTGGGCGCGAAAGTGATGCGCTTCCTTCCTTTGCACGAACCACGATCAGGTGAGTTGCGAAAATCATCTTGGCTTCTGGTTCGATTTCGGTTCGGTTTCGGGCTTATTGCACGCTTTCCCGCTTCGAGCGCGGAGTTCATCGACCTCGCGTAGTCGTTCGTCGTCAGGGGTTATTGAACCCAAAACCACACCCACATTTGGTGGGTGAGATGATGGACCACGTGCGGGTGCATTTATTCGGGTGGAGCTTTTTATAGCCTGGCTCGGTTGGCCACGCAAACGGAAGCGTGCTGGCCTCGAGCAGCGAGCACTCCGGAAAAACTCCGTAACGAAGCGTGCGGTGAATGGTGAAGAAAAAGAAGACGAAGAGAAGAAAAAATGCACAGATGGGATGGGGAAAACCCCCAACTGCCAATCGATCGATGCCCATTACTGGCTGCTCGAGTTCGAAAGCTCACTCGAAGCGCCACTTCACAGCATCCAGCGCGAGTGCGCAAGTGAGACACAGACACACGCACACTGCGAGACCCAACGAAGAGGAGGACGATTAGGCGCCTTTGATTTCCATTTCGTTTGCGCTTTGTTCGCGTTAGGTGCTTCTCCGCGCGCACTTTAGAGCACTTTGCATGTGCAGCTCCCTTTCACGTGCAGTCCGCGTGAAGGTGAAACCGCTCTTCCCGGCCGTTGACCATGAACGGTTTACGGTAATTGCCCCCCCGGGAATCCGAGCGAAGGAGTTCCACCGGAACCAGTGGTCGGGGGGGGGGGGGGATAATGGCACCCGCTCCGAAGGGGTGCCTAATTGCGGCTTTAAAGTGAAATCGGCTCACCAAATCATCCGGCGCACTAAATCCGAAAGGGAGATTCGTGCCCTCGGCCCGGTGCAGCATCACTCGCTCGCTCGCGTTTGGCATTGGGGAAAATCGGCACGCAGGCATAAAGGCAGGCTGAACGTCTTTTTCTTTCCCCCGGCGGTGCTGTTATCGACGTGAAAAGCCCATGACCGCGCTATTGGCACGTTTGGCACGACACAAAGCTGGCCGCAAAGCCATCAGTCACAACCCTTACGAATAACCCGGTAATGAGGTTTGCCGCCGACGCTTCGTTGCGATAGCGAAGACACGAAGGGCAAACCCTTCCGGAGGGCAAATCACCCGCAAAACCCGCGATTGGATCTCCCTCCGCATCGTAACCCTTTTTCGGCGGTTCTCCGTTCCAGACGGTGAAGCAACATAATGCGCAATTAAGCAGCCTGCGTCTTTCGTCTGCGCGCGAATCTGAATCTTTCAGCCCCTTTTGGGCACCAAAAAAGGACTCGCTTTCCTTTGCAACAAACACACACACACACACACATTCGCGGGACATAAACCCCCCGGCTGATTATCTACATTGTTATCCGGCGTGTTATCAGTCGAGCGCGCCAGCAGCCGCAGGGCACTCGCATGGTGGGTGGCACTTTGGTTGTGTTAGTATAGCCCACCCACCGCTGTAGAGGTAACGTACGAAAACTGGTTTTTCCGTAAAGCGAACGGGCGCGCGTTTGGAAAAATCAGTCACCATTGCCTGCGAGCCTTCGTTCCGACAGGTCGCCTGGAGTTTGCCGGAAAAATAAGGACGCCTTTAGAAAAGCGAACCCGCGCCTGGGTTGGGCCGGGGAGAAATGTCTTCTGTTTCTTTTTTTTTTTTGTAGCTGTTGTTGCTGCCTTTATGCGCGTTTTTCCGAGCGCACGGGCAACCCAGGGTTTTGCAATAAACGTTTATTATCTTTCACCGCCCGATCGGAATCGCGGCGCACAATCGGTGGCCATTATCGGAAACCGTCAGGCTTGGGCCCTAAGCCCAAACGACGTGCGCCCGTGTGTGGGTGGGTGGGTGGGTTGGGATCACCCTCCCGTTGCCGGAAGATTGGATTTTAAACGATTGTTTGCATTGTGCTGCCGCGATGTGGTGGCATCGGTGTACGGGCAAAAATCGTTTTCCGCCACCGTTTTCGATAAACGAGAATTCGATTTCGCTCGAACACCGTCCGGAATGGGGGTCCTTATGAGTGGGTGTATGCATGTGTGTGTGTGTGTGTTGAAGAAAGGGAGTAAGCTTTGTCATAACGCGACCGTTGCGCTCCCGCGGCGCGGAGAGGGCCCCATTTTTGTGTTTATGTACACATGCTTTTTCCCACGCGAGCGTTAAATGGCGCCTAATCTAATTATGCAGCAAGCACTCGAGCACAATCGCGTTCCTGCTTCTCCACAGCCACACGGATCTTTGGGATCAACATCGAAACATGCCAAACACACGGGCAAAGTGTACGGGATGCCAAGCGAGAGGTCGAACAACCTTTGCCCGCGGGGTGACTTCTGAACCACGCGCGATGCCCGCTAGGGCGATGCATTCTCTTCGGGCCACGGGCACGGGAATGACCGGGTTCCAGGAATTGATTACCAAACGGTGGAAGAACGTTTCGGAAGGGACTGGGGGGCAATTTATGGGTGACGTTTCAATCGCCGCTTTACGATTTGCGAATCCACCCACAACACAACCAACGCCAGCGCCAGCGAATAGTGGCTCGCGTGTAAAGCCCGCTCGGCCTACCTGGCACCGAAAGGTTGGCTGGGCGCGCGTTAATGGATAGTAGAATTTAATTAACACATAAATAAACCCACCCACTCCACTCCCGGGCACGGTGTGTGTGTGTGAGTGTGTGTATGTTCTGCAAGAAGTTATGGGCTCCCCCTTTGAGCCGGGACCCGGGAAAGCAAAACCCCGTAACATGGCACGCTGTCGCAGGATCTCGGCTGTTCATAAATCTCTGGCGTCCCGGGGGTTTCACCTCGAGCAAGGCAAGGTTTGGCGCTCGGTGGCAGCTGCACGGACGTCATTAAAATGCATCGTTGCACTGGCCGACACAATGATGCAGACACCGTTGCACCGTTGCACCGGTTCACCTTTCGCCGAGCGAACGAACCAGCGATCGATCGATCTCGCGTCAGTGCAGTTGCGATTTTACTCGACTGTTCCGGCTCCCGGGGGGGGGGCAAAAAAAACAGAGGCACGGCATTTTTCCTTTCTTCACCGGTCGCTCTTTCTCGCACACTGGTGCGTCTCCTTACGTCTGGTGGTGGTGGTGGTAAAAAGTGAAAGTAGCCGCCCTATGCAAAGCGCCGAGAATGCACAACCCGACCCGATGAGGGTGAGAGTGGCCCTTGCGAGGATCTCCCGCCCCCCCAAAAAAAAAAACCGAGTTTCTCCTGTTTCCGCAATTGCCTTCTCACCACGACCGCGTGGCGTGCTAATGAATTGCGAAATTCGAACACGGTGGCTGCGAGGCTATCGAGGCGATCGAAACTCGCGATCGATTGCGCAACCACCAGCGCCAGCTCGGGTCCCTCCAGCGCCAGCCGAAAATGTGGCGCTGGAGATACCAAAACCAGTCCCGGGGAGATTCGATAACTCGCTACGGGTGTGGGTTTTTGCTGCACGGCGATGGTGACACAATCGACGGCGTTATGTCACCGACGATCGCCTCCGATTGGCCTCATCTCAGTGCGAGGGCACACTGCACTCCTTCTTCGAACGGAAGGGAGGGCCCGGTTTACCTTCGGCAGCATCGCAAACACTCCTCACACGCGATCTGGTGTTATGAAAGGCGATCGAGGAATTTGAATAGCCGCGCATGCTGACGGAAGCTCGATCGCTTGTGTGGGCCAAGTTCAGCTCGTGTCGCAATTGCGTCGTATTTAGCTCCATTAGTGGTTCTCGTAGGGGGTAGAAAGCTGTCCCACCCCCAATGGACACCACCAGAGCCACCCTCGGGATCCGCCACCGATCCAGGATGAAGGTCAGTGGGTGACGCTTCGCCGGGCTGCTCCACATTCTCACCTCACATCAAGTTCACCGGGAGCGTCCCTTTATGTGGCCCCGTCTCTGGCCGATGAGCGCCCGGTACGCAATTACCACCGATCGCTCGCAAGATGGCCGATCAAGGCAGCACGCCACGGTTGTGCCACTTTCACGATCGATCCTCTCACCGACTCGATCGGTTCGATCGGCTCGAAGGGCACCGCGTGGCAGACACGAAACTGGAGCACAATCGAAAGTGCGCCCTTTTTTTTTTTGCTCTTCCTCGATCCATCCGCGGGCCCCAACGAGCTTGGTAAAAGGATCCGCATCCGCTGGAAGGTCAGCCTACCGCTTGGGACGGCACGCGTGGAATCGATTTCGAAAGGCGACACCATTCGCTGCGATCGAGTGGCTCTTCTGCTCAATGTCACCGTCAACCGGCGAAAAAAAAACTATTGCGGCCGGTTTTCGTTGGGGAAGGGCGGGAAACGTGCCTAGGGAGTGGGGTGGCTGCACCCGGTGGGTGGTTGGGTGGGTGGAATTAACTAATTCTGTCACGCGTTCGTCACGCAGGAAATGGACTCGACCAAAACGCCGACAACTCCGGCAATGACGTCGTCTCATTTCTGCCGAGCGTGTCACAATTTCTTGCGGGATGCGAGCTGGTTCTTTCTTTTGGGGATATTTTGTGTGTGTGTGTGTGTGTGTTGCTGTTAAATTCAGTGTGTACCAACCCACTCCCTCCCTGGCAACCAGTAACGAGCAGCGTGAAGCCAGGCCGTGTGATGGATACGCGTCACGACTCCCGGTACGTGAGCGGAATCCAGGCAGCCCACTTTGGGCGTGGCCCCGTCGTAAATTCCGACTGGCGGTCACTCGCCTTCGGCCATCTACTGTGATGGAGATGAGACGGATGATCGGAGGAAGGATGCGTAGGGTGGACACGATTTCAATACCGAGCGCGAAGTGCACAGGACTCCGCCGGTGGAATACTAATCGGGCGATTATCTAACGTGCGGCCCGTCATCGATCCTGTGCGTCCGTTAGATAATACGCACTGCATGGGGGAGGGCTGATGATGGTGAGTGGACGAATGAATGAAGGGGGGAAAAAAATCGAACAACCGCCAAAAGATGAAGCACAACCAAAGTCGGAATCAGTCCGCGATAATCTCATTATTCGAGCTGATTTCATCTCGACTCGATGGGGCGAAATTTTGATTCGCCGTAATTTGTGACGGCAAAGGTCGTGCCCGGAAAGCGCAAAACGGGCTGCTCCTGGGCGTGTCCTAGCCAGGGCTCTCCCGTAGTTCCGTGCCCATCCCGCTGCACGCTTGCACAATGATTAATTAGCTCACAGACGCGAACGTCGAACCTCGCCATCCCAACCTCTCTCAAGGTGTTTGCGAGTGTAATTCAATTAGGCGCCCTTCGTGCGTGCCTGCCAGAGTGGCATCCTTGCTCGCGTAAACCACAGCAAAGGGTGGATAATCTATGCATCGACGCAGCAGGCAAGATGGAAGACCCCTGCTGGCCATTTCCACCGGTGCACCCGGCTGTAATTAGTGTAATTGAACGCATCGCACGGCTCACGCGGAAGGTGATTGATCCTGTGAGCCGTGTGGGGTGTCCTTCGGCGAGCAATTTCCTGCCCCGACTCCGAGCGGATCGATAGCACGCCAAAGGGGTGGTCGATTTTCACCCCCAGACCAGACCGACCTTGACCTGAACGGGCCACTCCAGCGGGCCATGGATTCCGTCAGCGAGCAGCTAATGACGGGCGTCTCATCGATGCGATCCGTTGCACAATTCGTGATCGGGAGGCTGTCGCAAGCTGAACGGTATTTAATCGCTCTCTCGCTCCACATTTTGCGCCTCTTTGCTCTTGCTTGGCTCTCGTTTGAGAGGCTCAAGGACACCCGGTGTCGGTGTCGGTGGATCCAAAAGTCACCTCCTCGGGACAAACGATCGGGCGCCAAGATCGGATGCCAACGCTGGAGCCACACCCCGGGCGTTTAAGCAGCGCCAACTCGAGCATGGGGGGGCATTTATGCATAAATTTCCATCACTGGAAACCGGCTGACCTCGGCTCATATTTCGAGAATGAGCGAACGAACGGCAGCGAGCTCGCAACCCGCGCACCAAAAAAAAACGAACGAACGGGCACTCCGGTGCTGGAGTCTTCTAGAAATCCCCGAAGATCGTACGCCCCGGAAAAACCAGTTCGAAACGAAAGCGAACGCGCAGCAGCAACAGCACCCGTTTGAGGGTGGTTTGCGCGTTGGCGGCGTAAGACTTCCTCTTGCCGTTTCGCTCAACCACAGACGGCTGGTCGGCGTGAAACGAAAGCGAAAGCCGCATTCTTGCGGTGGGCGAGTTGCGCAAACGCGCGACTCACGAAGCTGCGGTTGAGTAAGCCGCACCAGCAGCCAGCCAGGAGGGTTGGTAGAAAAACAGCAACAACCCTCGCCCCATGGTGGGAAAGAGCGAGAACTGGCGCAGGACGAACGAAATAGGGAAGGCAGAAAACGAACGAATCGAATCGCAGAGTGTGGGATGGCTTGATGAAAGGATGTTGGCGCTTTGAAAGCACATTATGAGTGTACGTACCGGCTCCGAAGAGGGCGACCACGAAAACTATGCTATACTTCATTGTGACACTGATTTTCCGAGAGTTTTCTGCCGCTAAGGGGGGAAATTGTTCGATACACCACAAGGATACGCTTCGGTTTCCTCGGTACGATCCGCTTTCTTGGGCACTTTTCTTCACGCGTCACGCAGGACACGCACTCCGTTCAAAGTTCACTGGGGCTCACTTTCACGGCGTTTTGCTTGCCGCAACTTCGCAAACGTCACCGTTCGTCAAGGAACCGAACAACAACCAACAACAACAACAACAACAAAACGAACAACCGAAAAAAAAAACCGCAAATCGCTCCAGCAGCTCCCAAAAACAACTAATATAACCGGGTGGTTCCACAACCAGCCTGTACGCAGCGAACCTTCCAACAAAACTGTATTAAAAGGCCATTTTACAATCGGTTTTTATACCCCAGGTAGGTGGAGGAGCCCATTTTCTGGTTCTGCTTCGGCGTCTCCGTCACCCAACCGACCGGTTGCGCGCGTGCCGTCTCGCTCTCTGGGCCCGTCCCCGGCGCAACCAACACCGGCGCACGTTGGAGTGGAGTCCCCACCACCCAGCTCCAGCGAAAAGAAGTGGTTGAAACAAAAAAGAAAAAGAAAAAGAATGCCCACCCCTATGTGGTCGCGATCGCGAACACGGCCCCAGCCGACAGAAGGAGAGCGCGCTTGCGTTAGCAGGCCTTCTGGTACCGCGCAATGTGTCGCGCAAGCGAGCTGGGAGTATGCGTCGGAGGTGGGTGGGTGGTTGGGTGGGTGGGTGGGGACATCCCTCGACACCCACCGATGGCCGCCCCCGGGAATGTCGGGTGGAGGGTTAGCATTTTGTGTTTCCTTTCTCTCTAAGGCGCGAGCCTTGCTGCGTTGTAGAAAGCCCTGCCGATCGCCCTTTCGGTGCAGCACCAATTATCCTCCGAGTGTGCGAGCATCCAAGCTTTAGGGGTGCCTTAATGGGGTGGATTTATGTACTTTTTGCTCTCTCTCTCTCTCTCTCCCGCCGAGGATGGTTTAATGCGCGTTTTCTGTCCACTTGATCTACGCTACCGAATCTCGCGCGCTCAACGATCGTTTGCTGGAGCATAATTGCGCGTGAAGCTGAAACAAACGGGGTGCGTTTTCCGACATCACCCACTCCGCCCGGTGGAAAGTGATCTTCATACATTTTCCACCCGGGCAGGAGGTGGATGATCATTTCCTTGAGCGACCTTCTCGGGGGCGCAGTCAAGGTGTGAAATTATGAAACAATGGTGACGCCTGGTTCGGGAAACTGAATCGCACGCGGCCCGATAGGTTCATTTACATCACATAAATTAAGCGAACCGAGAGCGTGAGGCGATCGAGTATTTAAATCGTTTAACGAACGCGCGCGCGCCCCGCTTTGGTTCCGTTAATCCGGCAGCAGCCCCACGCGAGGTGAGTGGGTTTCGAGCCGAATGCAAATTCGAAGCGTGCGGGTTCGATTGCAAGGGAGAAGAAATCATAATGCCAATTTCGGTGTGGCACGAGCCGATCGATGCTGGCACATAATTGGGCCGCGATCAAGTTCGCGAGCGCATTACGAAAAGCCACGCGCCCAGCGCACGTTTGCTGAACGGGCGATAAACGATAATGCTCGTGAAACTGGAGCGCTGCAGTAACTGGTGGCTCGTAGTAGTGCAACTTTCTCAAACTCCGCGCCGAAATGGAGAAATCAATTCACAATTTACATCACGCCGTGGCTTGGGCGCAGGAAAAGGGTGCACGCGATTTCGGGCTGTCCTTGTTCCAAGCGTGTGACGCAACAAGGACACTCGCCTTGAAGCTTCTCCCGTTACGTGGTGTGCACTTTTCCCGAACGAAAGCGTGGCTGCGGTTCTGTTCGAGGCGCAAACATGCGGGCCAAATGGTGGGCCCAAATCCATTTCCATTCCATTTCGCGGGTTTGGTGGAATGGATCGAAAGCTCGCCAGCGAAAGCTGGAGCTTTTGGGAAGCTGGAACACCGAAAGAAAAGAGAAAAAACACCACGAGCACCACGACGGTGGTCACTCCTTGCGCTCGCTGATAGACAGGAAGTTCAAAGCCTATGCCATGCCATGGTACCGGAGCGCGACCGCAATTATCAAATCTATGCAAAACGAGCCGCTCGGAAAAGCGCACCAGCAACAAAACCACTACCCCGGTGGGAGCGAGTGAGAGAGAGAGAGATACAGAGCGTGAGAGAGTGAGTGAGACAGAATGAGGAAACGAGGGAGAGGGATTGCCCAATGGATGGGCCACTCGAGGGTGGTTGGATGCAAAGAAAAGTGAAGCAAAAAAAAAAAACAAGCCCAACCGCAGCACACGAGGGTCGATGTCTGCGTTGAAGTCTCCGGCCTCGAGCAAGCGACGAGCCGGGAAGTTCATTCACATTGTTTGACATAATGCAGCGGCAACATAATGGGGTTTTGGGTGGACCGTGGCGGTGGGTCGCTGAAGCGGACGAAAAATTTCACTTTCATCGATCAGATGACGAGCTGCGAACCATCATCATCATCATCGTCGTCATTGTCGTCATCGGTGGCGGTGGCGTTGTTGTCGCCGAGACGATCGTGCCTGGAAGCTTGCGATGGCGTGCCGTTGCCTGGTTGCTTGGGAGATGACGACGGGTTTCGGTTAGATAATCAACCTCAAGGTGCGTACGGTCGCAAGGCGCAGCGTTCCAAAATATGCGGCCGAAAGGTTGACATAGCCCCGGTTGGGCGTTTCGGTCCGAAATGCGACGTGGAAAAAGAGACGGCCACCCCAAAAAAAAACGGGGCCAGAAAAACCCGTTTCCGTTGTTCGCTCCCGGCCGATGATCGCTCGGTGAAATAATAATGCCCACTGCCCGCATGAAGGAAGTCGAGCTGGCCGAAAAAATGGAAACCAGAAACGCGCCGCGTGCGCTCGTGTGTTTCGTTTTTATGTCGCCCGAGCGACGTGAGCGACATTGAAGTAATTGCAGTGTGGCTGTGGGGAGGTCCGCGTATTACGTCGACCTACGAATTTGCTCGCCGGTGGCAGGGCTCGAACCCAGCGAAAGGGCGTCGGTTTGTGTCGCGGGAAAAAGTAGCTCGCTACCTAAACCAGATCCCGTGGAAGTAGGGCAACGGTGTGCTGAAATTGAAGCACAATGCGGTTTGGTTGGAGCGCTCAACCTGGTGAAAACGCTTCAACCCGGACCAATTATGCTATTAGCGACAATAACGAGCACTCGGACGGGGTCCACCGTTTGTGGCTGTGAGACAACAAAAATAAAGCGACAATGCGAGTGCTTTACCAGCACGGATTTGCGCCACATCTACGGCGATCGCGAGGGCGATCAACATGCACAAAAACTGGACAAACTTCGGTGAAGCTAAACAAACTGGGAGCAGATCAACGGGACTTGTTAGAAGGCAACGTGACCTAAAACTCGAAGCACCCCTTTCGAACAACGGCGATCGGGACGCGATCCTGGTGACTTGAACGGTACCGGCAGGCACGAACCTTATCAGAAGGCAGCCACCGTACGCACGCGGGCACAGGATGCGATTCCGTTAAAAGGGTCCACGTAACCGATCGCACTAGATCACCGGGCAAGCGGTGCATTCATCGGCCATGGCGGCATGATATTATACAATTGTCCCGCCGTTTGGGGGCGACTCGCCGGTAGAAAGCTTCGCGCCGCATTAATATGCAACCGATGCCTCGGTTGGGCCGGCTACGCCCCAGGAATGCCCACCGCAGACCACAAAGGTGAACGGACCCAGCCCATGCGTGGATTGAAACATCAATTTCACGCCATCGGGCACGGATGTCGGCCATAAATCGGGCTGCCAATAAAGCACGAACCTGGGGCGTAAGAACAGAACGGTGCGTACGCGTTACGCGGCCATTACAATGGAGCCCCGTGCCGCAGGGTTGCTGGGTGGGTTGTTTTCCCCAGCAAGAAACCCTCGATCGTTAGGCCATTCGTCCACGGAAGACGATGCGGGTGAATGTGGTCGAATTGCTCGCCCGGTCGGTCGGTGCATCATTGGGCAAGAATTCGATGGAATCGATGGAGCTGGCGAAGCGCAACCCCGCCGATCGATCGCAGAACGCGTGAGTTCACGCAAGTGCATGTAACGAAACGGTCAGCCAGCTCAAGATGGGCACACGGGCCGGGGCCGCCTTTGCGTCGTTTTACGTCATGCGCGAAAGGTGTCAATCGCATTTGCCGCATGCCGTTGCCAAAAAGGCATTAGCACCAGCGTTGGGTGGCTCGTAAAAAGTGCGTCTCTGTCATGGCGTTGAATGGAGCAAATTGTTTTGAATACACACGCAAACAAACCAGATCTTTAAGGAATTATAAAAACAATAAATACCTTTTCTTCACGCACAATTATTGAGCCCAAAATAATTTGAAAAACGAGCATACTTTGAGAACAAATTATATTTAATCCATAAGCAATGGTCTTGCTTCGCAGCAGATGTGTTTGGTTTTAATTGATAAAAGGATTGTCGATCTCCTGTTTAGTCGAATGGAAATACTGCCGATGCATCGCTCACGGTGCTGAGAAACCCCACGAAAACATTGCTTTTCACATGCTTGCCGTATGCTATACAACATGCAAGGTGTTGCTAATCATTGAAGATACATGGTTAGAGTGGCCAATGAGTGTTCCTCCTCCCTATTTGCGCCACCCCATCGAAAGACGGGGCTTATTTCAACGAGTTTTCGCACCCTCTTGACTCGCGAGGCTGTTGATTAACCTGTACACCTATCGGCCACCCATACGCGTCGGGTTAATGAAGAGATTTAGAATCCTGCCCCGGTAGTGGGTAGGAAATCGACCGCCCGAGCTGGTAGCCCTTTCCTTCCGTGTAGCCACGACGTCACCGAGCCATACCGTGCCAGTCGCAAAACCATTTCCTCGTTCACGAATCGCTCGCCCTCGTGAAACGTGGGGAGCAGATAGGCAGGACCTCCACCGATTGGCCCGGTCGCGTGAAAGAAGGAAAGAAAGAAAAACGAAAATCAAAAGGGCCCCCTCCGTCGATTATTTATCACGCTACCAGCGCATGCACGTGGCCACCCGAGTGACGATTTCGATGCCGTCACCTGAACTGAAGCCGCGAGCCTTTCGCTCTGTTTGACCGCCAACACCGTTCGTGGTTCGATATCTCGAAGGGTGTGCGAGGCGTTAAAAATGTCAGTTCACGTGCACGGTGCAAGCGAATGGGGTAAATGAGTTGGTGCACGCGCGCGCGAGAGAGACAGCAAGTGCCGCCGATGCACTCACCCGCAAAACAATGACCGCAGAGTGCAGGATTATGGGATCCGTCACCGGGAGCCTCGCGCTTAGCATGCTACTCTGCATGGGCGCATAAGCGCTATTAATTGATTACAAACTAACACCAATTAGCCTCCTTTGCCCTGCGTGTGTGTGTGTGTGTGTACGTGGGTGGGTGGGTGGCGTGAGGTGAGGTGACATGAGCCATTTGATGGAGAATTTACCGTTGGGCGCTTTCTACCGTGAAGAGGGTGCGCGCTCGTTCGTTCGTTAGGAGTTTTTCCCGGGCACACACGAGGCCACAAAAATGGCCACGAGAAATGTAAATTTCAATTTCCCCTCCCGATATCCCGTATTCCACCCACGGTCCGTTCGCACCCTCGCCGGATAAATGGCGTGTCTTTTATTGATTTTCTTCGGCCCGTTCGGGATCCGTTCCCGTTGGACGGACGGACCTGGGCTTAGGCTCGTTCGTTTGGGGCCGCTTATGCAATAATTACACTTCACATTCCGAGAAAGCAGGCAAGCAGTAAAACATGCCCTCCGTGGACACGTACGTGTACGTGTGTGTGTCTGAGAATCAATGCATGCACACCCCACCATGAGGGTGGCACGGAAAATGAAGTGAAATAAAACAACACTCTGCGTCATCGTACATGGGGTCGCGATCGGTGGAATCGTCGATCGAAATGAGCTGAGCGGTAAAAAAGGACACGTAGCGTCGCAAGAGGGCATTTGGGACACAACGGTTCGAGTGAGGAATGAAAGATCCCTCGACAGAGCTTCTGCAATCGAGTATCGGGCGTCCGGAAACGGAACAACGCCTCGATTTATGCTCGCGAAAAGGGGTTCGACTTCTCGAACGTGATCCGTCACTCGGTCGCAAGTTCAACCGTCACTAGCCTGCGGGCTCGATCTCCTGACACCAAAACGAAAAAAAAGAAGCAGAAGAAGAAAAAAGGAGCGGCAAAAGAAAAACGGCCACCCCGTTTCGCACGGGGTAATCTTGAACGCGCGCTGGCAGCAATTTGAAATCGAGAGCACGCCGCCCGAGCAAGGTCAGTTCCGACGCCGCGAATGTTCGCCCCACAGGAGACCGCGAGCCTTTCGTCGTGCTTGCTGCTGGGTGCTACGGATGGAGTGCGCCGGTTTTTCCGCCCTTCGTACCAGTTTCCATCCAGTGCGCCAGTCATTAAAGCTCACGAGTTGGCCGCGGAAGACGTTACGACACCAAACGCAACCAATCTCGGTCAATCGCGGTCGCCGCCATCGAAGAACCGGTCGCCCGTTTGACGTCCGGTTTTGCTTGGGGCCTGTCGCTCTCAGCTCAACCGTGTAGTCCCAATCCAGCGAACCTGGCCACCCCTGGAGACGGGGGTTGATAATTTTCGCACCCCCCGCCTGGCGGCAGGAAGGACTCAGTAGGGCAAAGCTATTTCGACGTCGGCCGTCGGATGTCTTCATCGGTCGAGAAAAAAAAGTCGGCCAGCTGCAGGCGGACACGCTTCCCTCGGGCCCTTTACGGGGTGTGGATGGCCACAAAGGAATCGCCGTTCTCGCGCCGTTGCGGGACTTCCGGCAGCATCGGTTCACCACCGTAGGTGCAAACATTCCGCTGCTTGAAGCTGTCGCTTTCAGTTTGCTTGGCTTTCGTTCCGAGCACCCCAAAATTCGGTCCATTAGCCAACGACGGCTCCACGTTGTCGAGACAACAAAGCGACAATCGACCCGCGGGCGATCGACCGGCTTGCGGGCCAACTTCAAACACGCACGCATACACGAACGCACCGCAGGCGAACGCACCGAAAGCATATATTAGCATAGGTGATTTCCGCATCCGCGGGTCGCGCGATTGGCGATCCAGTTTTGAGCTGAAGCCCGACCACCCGATACATCCGTCGGCACACTTGTTGTTTGGCGTTTCGAGTCTCCAGCACCAGGACGGGACCAGTTTTTCGTGCATTCTGTTGTGACCTTACACGCGCGCGCGCGCGCGCAATTTGTCCCGCTGCGCCAATCCGACATCCGACATCCGACATGACCCTGCGCACCGGTCATCAGGGTGCAAGGGTCCTTTGCGGACCCATGTCTGCCATGCCGGCGGTGTATCGCGTTCGCATCCGCACAGGAATCCCATAAATTAATCTGTAATCTGTAACGGCCCAACAGGAACGAATCGAAACCATCGGATCCAAGGCCACCGCTGGCTGGCTTGGGATTGCATTCCTGATGCACGTCTGCACGGGTCTCAAAGCTGACTCGACGTCTGCGAGACGTTCGAAACCCTCGGGCGCTTTGCTTTTGCGTGAGTTTGCGCGTTAATTTGTGCTAATTCCCGCGCCAGCTTCACGCTTCATTCGCGTCGAGACAGTGTTTTCGAATAATAACAACAGCACACATAACAAAAAAAAAACGGGGCCCTTTTAAGCTCCCAAGTTCCGTCACATGTTTACTTCAGCGATTCGGTTGCGGCCTTCTAAAACCTCCTGCGTGGCCTTCGAGGGGTTTCCGTAAAGCCGCTCGAGGCGTTTTTGGTGCGATCCGAGTCTCGCTGGGTCAATCTGCCGTTTGGCCCTTCTGGATGTTGTTCGGTGGCGTGAAACGATACATTTCACCGCGCGAACGTTCGCCTTTCGCCGTGCCAAAAAGCGACGAAGCGTTGGCTCTGTCTAGGCCGAATGTCCGGGCCTCGTAAATAATAATAATAATAACGGCCAAAACGCCCACCCGGCCTAAGCCAGCGATGGCGGAAAACCAATTTGCCAGAGGTTAGGCACACACGTATGACGGACAGGTTGCTCGATCGGTGCCACGATTGCCCCCAGTTCAAAGGGAGTGTAGTGTCACTTTGCACGGTCCTGCTCACGATCCTCGCTCACTCTCTCGCACACGCGATTCGGTCACCATTTTATCATTCCTTAGAAGCGTAGGGTGGCCGTTACGCGAAACAAAACAACGAAACGCAAACTGCTTCCGCGTTTGTCGCGTTGCTAACGGTCGTTACCGATGACGGAAGGGTTTTGGTATCCTTTCCATTTGCCCGACCGATCGTGGTACGGCCACCGGCATCGTGCTCTCTCTCTCTCTCTCTCGCTCTCTCGGCCAGTGATAATGGTGGGCCCATGAGGTGGGTGTCACCCCCAACAGGTGGTGCCGTGGCGTGATGGTGGGAAATGTTTTCTTAGCGCCTTAACAGCCAGCGCTGAATGGCTGCAAATCATTCTAAAAACACCATGCGCCCTTTCCCTTATCGTCCTTTCGATCCGGAGAGATGTCGTCGTGAAGGGACAACACAAGGGACGACCAAAATAAGGGCACACAAAATGCCATCGAATCGCACACTGATCTGGTGGTCACAATATTTCAGCAACATTAAATCAATTTACTCTCCACCGCCCGTCCAAAGTATGCCCAAACTCCCCTACGGCGAACTGACCACGGTGGAGGTTGGATTAGCTTTCGGATTATCGACCCGGTCCGGTTCTGGGAAGCCCTCTCTCGGAAAATGCCGACGTCCTTCGCCTGGTAACCGAAGAATCGAGCATCAGAGCTCGTGCACGTTCACTCACACACTCACACGTACCCACACGATAAGGTGTAAATAAATGATGGTCCCTCAATTTTCTTCCGGATGTCCGCCCCCCTCCCCTCTCCCCCCTCTCCCCTGCCCTCGAAAACCTCGGCCGGATTGTGGTCCGTCCCGGGGGCCAGCTGCCGAGGGCTTCCTTACACTTCATTAGTGATTCTTGTAAAGTAAGCAGCCACCGGAAGGGAGCCGGGCAAATTGAATCATGTACACACAGCATATTCACATTCATGACCATATTTTCCGACGCCCGAGTGGGCGGCCTGTTGGGTGGCAGGCATCGAAGGATGGTTTCCGTCGACAAGCAACGGTCAGACGCCCGCACAGAGTCGAAGCAGAGCGTTTTCCATTATCTGCACCGCAAACTTCAATAAAATCCCAATTGGCTGTTGAGAAGCACTACCACCCTCACCACCACTACCATCATCATCATCAACCAACAACCAACAACCAACAACAACAACACTACCAACAAAAGCAGCAGAGGCAATGCAAGCAGTCGGTCGGTGCAATTCGATTGTGATTGATCCAAGCGCATGGGATGGTGGAAATACCGGCGTCGGTATCGAATATTCGTTCGGTTCGGTTCTTGTAATTTGTTTTCATCGCACACACACTCATGATCGTGTGGATGTGTGTGGAAAACCGTTTGCAAGCGCACCGCAATCATCACCGTCGTTTTGGGGAATGTCGGTCGCGTGTAAATTGGTGAATTGTTTCCACACGACCGTACGGCCGACCGTATGGCGCTCCATCCGGGTACGTCAATGTGCACTTATGCGTTGGCATGGGGAGATTGGCCGATTCGGATGCTGTGAAGCGTTAAAAAGCCATTTTCCAAAGCCACGATAAGTTGCACGCAGGATCCGAACGGAGCAGACGTGCGGTGACAGCGTGGCATTTGGGCATTCGTTTACCTTTAGCTTAGCGGTTACCCGTTCTCGAGCAGCTGGAGTTAAATGAAAGCGTTTGAAGGAAATGCATCTTCAGCTCGAGCCACTTGATTTGCGCTCAAGCCAAACGCGGCTGGAATTCGTGGAGCATGCCGCTTGTCGAACGCCGTTAATCTTGCCGTTCGTTCTCATCGTTCGGGCTCCACGTTACTTCAATCGATTCCGCGAGCCGTTCAAAAAGAAGTCTCGAAAAAAAAAGGGCAAACTGGCACACTCATAATGCACCCAGATCCCGTGATACTGGTGTGATGAATGCCCGCACAACCCACACGCCCACACGCGCCATAACTCATTGCAAATTCAGCCAGCTTTTGCAGTGGGGTTTGATCGAGGCCGAACGGTTTTTGCGAAATTCCCGTCCCGGATCTTGGGAGCCGCTCAGAACAAAACACACTCACCTTGAAGATGGCACGGCGGCTCCCATGCCACCAGGAAAGCAAAAACTAGTTAACTTTTCCACCGATCTGCTCGTTCGCGCTCATGCTGCGCAACGTAGCTTTCGATCTCGCCCGTCAGCCCGCGCGGCTGCGAGCGAGAGTGTGATAACGCATTAGCATTTTCTGGGCTCGCGCTGGGGTGGGCGTCGAAGCGTGTACCCAAACCAGCGTGCACCCTGGAAGGAGGCCAATAGAGAGGAAAAACCTCCAACGCGTCACGCACGGATGAGGCAAACCGTGGCGCCCTTTCGTTTCGTTCGGATTCCGTTCCGTCACGGGCCGGTTCTGGAGCTAAAAGTGGAATGTGATGTTGAGTGTGCTCTTTTTTGTGTTTTGTTTTTTTGTTTTTCGATCGGTCAATTTACTCCACCATTTTGAGGCTCATTCCGCCGACACGATCGGGCTGTGTCTTATCGATGCTATCGGATACAAGCAATCGGCTCACGAAACAATGCCGGTGTGTCAGTCGAGTGACAAATGAGCCACCGTTTCAAATTGCATCACGCCAAAGTGTCAAACAAATCCTGCTGGCGTAGGAAATGGAATCCCACCGTCACCGTGACGCCACCGTGGCACGCCTCTGAAACCCGGCCTGCGGGTGGTTGTTATAATCGTTAAAATTAAATGAATAAATTTTACATCGCAGCTCTGCTCATCTGTCCTCGTGTGAGCCGTTTTCCGAGCCCCGGCGTTTAGTAGACAATTTCGAAGCCGACCACGCAAACGACCCGCTGTGGGCTCGAGGGGACACACAAAAAACGGGGAAGTGTAAACAACGCCCGTAACGATTATTGATATGATAAATAGCCGAACCGGGTCGTTCCGAAAAGCGCCGGGCACCGGTTATCGATTATTACATTCCGGACCCGGACGCTGTTTGCTGGCGATAGGCGCTCCCTTTTTAGAGTCACTTCAGTGGGGGTTTTCTCACAGAGAGAGAGAGAGAGAGAGAGAGAGAGAGAGAGAGAAAAGACACCACTCCATTGTGTGGAGCCCTCCGCAAACAAGCATTACCGATATTCATCTTCATTAACGACGCCCGACAACGCCCTTACGGGCAGCTTCCGATCGAAACGAATCCGGCGGTGATGGCATTTATCTAACCAGATTCTACCAGATCGCACCCGGTAGACGATGAGGTTCTTTGGAGTCACCCAGCCTGGCAGTAAAACCAAACGGGCTGTCTTCACACCACCCGTGCCAACCCCAAAACGTGCCAAGTGAATCCGTCAACAATCGGCGCGGCCCTCGGAAAGACGGCCTAGCGTGATGAAATCCCGTAGCTCCCGGGCCAGCTGTGGATGGGCTGCCGGGGTGGGTTATCTAACCACGCGGCAGTAACGTGTTTGTCCGCGAGGGTCTCATAATGGTCTGGCCGCGATCATCGCGTCGATGGTGACGAAGCTGTTGCGGTGAAAGTCCGCGCGAGGATTCGGCGGGCGTTGTAATGCTGTAATGCTGTTTGCCGGCGATGACGGTGACATTTTGATGCAATTCCGCTCGGTTTCGTAAGTCAATGTCAGGTGTGGGGGGGGGCTTGGAGGCGGAGGTAAGGCGTGAAAAATACCTCCCCCACCACAACCACCTTTTCCAGGTCCGAAGACCTCCTTCCAGGGCCACCCGGTTGGGAGGATTATACGCAATTGATAGGGGATGAATGTTTGATCGCGTCGCTAATTGCTGTCAAAACCGGTGCGACGCGTTTTCCAACCGAGGGAGCCTTTTTTCCGCTCGAGCAACCGATGCAACCAAACGTCGCTTCTTGACTTCGGAAGCTGCTAGAAATGTTCTACACTTATCCGTCCTTTGCTTCACGGGATGCTCGTTAGGGTGTTAAGCAGCTGGCATCGTGGCAGCGGTTAACCGAGCAGGATATGCACCTGCCAGAGAGTTACTACCACTTGCTGCATCCGTTCGGCCCCATTTTCGTTCGACGGGTGAAAAAGGGTTTCCCAGGAATGCTGCATGCAACGCTCCTGCATCGGACGTCGTTCGCCTCAAGCGCGATTCCAAATCAAGCGAAATAAGCTGGAAAATCTCACCACTGACAGCTGCACGCAAGTCCCCAACCGTCAGGGAAGTCCCGGGAGTTCCTTGTGGGCATGGAGCGTGGAATAGCAAAAAAAAAAAGCCCCACCGAACGAAGGTGAAATGTGCAGTGCCAACTGGTGCGATGGCGCGTTCCCGGTTTCCGGGTGCAAGCACTGAACTACAGCAGCTCGCTTCATGGCAGTGGAAGCTAAAGGATGGCATTCCAAGCGCGCCATCCGTCACGCGCGGGTGAGCTCGGGTGGAAAATCTCGTCCTTGTGGCCCCTCGTGGTGGTACGTAATGCGAGAGAAAAGTTGAAATGAAACACATCCCCGCGTGTTGCCATCTCGAACCTGTCAATGATCGTGCAAGCACCCGGTTTGGCACATTGGCAATACGTTCCGTAGGGATACGAGCAATGGGTGAAAGGATTGTTAATACGGGTTGTTTTTCTCGTCCTTGTCAACCCCCTTCCAGAGGGGAACCCCGAAGGCCCACCCGAAACCGATAAGTGCATCGATGGGTCGCGAGGCACGCTGATTACTTTTTGTTGTTGTTGTTGTTGTTGTTGTTGTTGTTATTGCTACTGCCTTCGTTGCCCCTCGGTGGCCCATATCCTTGCGTTCGTCCTGCACGCGGCGTCACGAAGGACGTTTCCTGTCTGTTTTCTATTTGCTACTCTACCCAGCGTATCGATGCGATTGGGATTCTACGAACCGAGAAACTCGCCACGTTCCTTCCGGCAGTGAAACGGATACTTGTGTCCTTCTTTTTTTTTGTTTTTTTTTTTAACACAGTTTTGGTATCCCGAAAAAACTTTTTCCATCAATATCCGAGCACCATCACCCAGCATCCGAAGCAGCGAGAAAAAAAAGGGTGCAGATAGTTTTGCAAACTGGCAATGCATTTCCGAAGCATCACGCCCGGAAGGTTCGCGAAGGGATGTGAAATCATTGGAACCGTGGCCGGCGTTTAGGATTTGCCGGTGGGAAGGAGCGAAACTTTCGTTCCGCTTAGGTCTGCTGTTCCGTATCAATGCAAATAGCTTTCGTGTGCTGGACGCGCTGCTAATGAGCGCTGGGAACGAGTTTCTATAACCTCAAACCGGTAGAGCAACCCCTTCGAATCATTGCAGATGCCAAATTTCACTGGTACTTTGGCTGAATTTTGGATGAACCATCCAAACAAGCGATTGTTAGATCGTCGAGCGTATGTGGGAGCAAATTTTATCCAAATTGCACAGTTCTCTAGAGGAAACTAACTTCTCGTCTTTTTTCGACTCCATCAGCAAGCCCTGATTGCCATTAATTTCGTTGTTGAATTCGTGTTCCTGTATGCATCCAGTCTGTCTATGCTCCCAACCCTATCCATCTCGACCCGCTCGAAATCATGCACCTTTGCCTCGCAACAATGTACGGAATGTCCCATCAACAATCGCCGCCCAACGGTCGCCAGAACGGATCCAACTTCCTCAATCAGCTCGGCAAAATATTCATCATGCACGGAGCGTTGACAAAAGGGACAACAAAACACACGTACCGGGTGGCAAGGAGTTGCAAGGAGTAACACTCACACACACACACACACATACAAAAAGGACATAAGAATAATCTCAGCTCCATCCCATCAGTGCGACATACGTGCCGATAATCCCCACCGGAAGTGGAGCTGTGACTTTTGCCTCGAAACGGATCGACTCCACCCAAAGGCGGAGGGAATCCATCATCCAGCGTCTCGGAACGAGTGCCTTGCGTGGTGAGGGAGTTTTCCGACCGGGGCGGGGGGGGGGGTTGGTTTTCGGGTGGCCCAACCCAAATGCCATTCCTCTTGGGTCCCAACCGTAGCCAACCGTAGTCCGGAAGTCACCTTGATTAGCATTGTCCCGGCGGAAGGAACGCAAAACTGACCGGAACGACCGGCTGCCAACCGACGTGACGTAGCGTCCCCGAGAACGGGAAGCGCAATAAGAAGAAGAAGAAGAAGAAGAAGAAAAAGCCAGCACAACAAAACCCACCCCATAAAGGGCAGCGGGTAGCGAAAATAGAGAGCGAGACGGCACCGAATTAGCATCGATTGGCCACTTTGGGACGCGCTGTAAAGGCGCTGACGGTTGGGGGCCAATGAAGCGAACCATCAAGGAAATGAAGCTCCATGTGTCATTTTTCATGTGTCCGCGGGGAACCCGCACTCCGTCACCCGTCATCCCCAAGACCCCGAGCCGCCCATCCGGGACGCGCAGAGGCGTGGGTGTGCGAGATCAAAAGGTCCCACCGCCAAAGGGATTGCGGGAAATGGAGCGACGACGACGACGACGACGATGGCGTCGAGGTTGACGGATCCAATCAATCATTCATCAGCGAACAAAAAAAAAGCCGTCGGGGTTTTTACGCTCTGCGGTTCAGCTGGGAGTTGGGCCAAAGGTCCGGAAATTATCCCATCATTGTGTGCCTTCCGAATGGATCCGCTCGAACAGGATCCTTCGCAAGCTAGGCTGTGGTTGAACGTCCCGGTAATGGCTGACCTCGCGGTGCATTGGGTGCCTGCAAGCGTCGGTTGATTCCGGTGTAATAAGGGCTGAACATGTGGGGAGTCCTTTTTTTTTAAAAAAAGCTCCCGAAATAACGCCACCACAGAAACCGTGAGGGTAATGTTCACGCACGACTTAATTGATGTCGTGGCCACGAGCGGCTGGAGGCTTCATTACTGACCGATCAGCGTAATTAAACGGCAAATAAGCGCCAACCACGGTTGGACGTGTGAGCGCATCCTGCCAGTGCAAATGATGAAGTTATTTTTTTTCTCATGCATTTCTGTTGAACAAACCAAAAAAGAAAAAAGGCACAAGCCCAACTGCAACTGCAACGAACGTGCCATCCGTGGCGTTGTAACGCAAGCGCACGCGTGTAGCAAATACTTCGCCGATCCTCTACTCCAAGAAACGGTGCACCGAATAATGCACGCGAACGAGAGCAGAGCAAATGAGGCACAGAAAGCGAAACCCACCACCCAGCCGAATCCCATCGATTCGCCTATCGAACGGGATCGCCACGCAAACGAGCAGGGGGAGGGCGCATACAAATAATAACCAATTGCTTTCGATGCAGTTTCCACCCACGGCTGGTGGTCTCATCATCACCGTGGGCTTTTCTGTTTATTTTTTCGCTCGATTCTTTTTTATGTTTGCACAACCGCTGGTGGCGGCACCGGCGTCGGCGTTACGGCAACGATTACGCCGCAAACGTACGCGCCACACTCGTTCGGGAAATGGGGTGGGCGTTTTTCGGGCAACATAATGGAGGTCGGTGCGTCCCTTCGATTAACCTTCGCAAGCATCGGCGCGATATGCACCGAAAAACACAAAACACATGCTAAACATCGCGTTACACTACTACGCACGGTGATGCACCATGCAGCTTATTATGCACCACCCAGCACGGGGTTTACGGCACCACGCCCCGTTCCCAACGGCAAACGGTGCGAACATGCGGAAAAATTGGGCCAAAGCAGCGAAACAACACGCCCGTCGGGGTTCGATGTTTTGCGCCCTTCACGAGCGTCGGTCTGTGACTTGCCGCCCGATGACACCGATGGCGGCGTCATAATTCATGTCGATTTTAATGTAAATGAGCTGGAAGGCGTCTCGAATGGCACTAGACAAATTAATAATATCACATCGCTGCCATTAATAACCGGGCGCCGGTGGTTGGCCGCAATCGTTGCGTGTGCCGGCCGCGAGCACGTGCTCGATCGGAAATTAATCGATTTGATTTGCCGGCGCAACGGTTTGGTGCCACCATTTTTTGATGCCCGTTTTGTGGGTGGTTGTTTCCGGTGCTAGGATTGTTGGGTTAATTTTAAAGTTAAAGCGTGTGTGTGTGTGTGTGTTTTTGCAGTGCGTTAATGCACCCCATCGCTTGGCTCATCGAGGAGGCTATGAATCGCATCACGTTGCTGTTTATGCTCGCTAGTTTAGCGATTCTACAGCCCGCGATGGAGCGGCTGATAGTAATGGACCGTAAATCGGGTGTTTTGTGACAGGATTCAATTTGATCGCTCAACGATTGAAATCACTTACAGGGTGCATGCCGACCGCACGACCACTGACGGGTAACAGAATTTCCCGAACCACCGGTTTGTGGCCACTCCCTTTTGTGGCACCGTTCGAAGGCGTGCTGGATGCTGGCGCTGCGTCGGTGAAGGAGTGCGCAAATGCCTCGCGATGGCACCGATTCCAAATATCACGCCCTGGTGCAGCGTGAGCATACCATCAAGGACGAGCCGTGTGCCGTGTGCGATGATATCCGACAACGCCATCCCGGGACCAAACTAAACGATGAAAGCAGACAGCCGGAACCCGAACGTGCCCTTAGATCGACCCATCCTTTGGTGGTGGGATTTCGACGCCATGCACCTCACCCACAAAAGACCCGCAGCAGATGAAGAACACGGCGCGCACGAACGAAAAGAAGCACGAACGGCCCAAACGATAATAAAAGCCGCAAAGAAATCAGTGTGCATCACATCCGCACCTCGAGCACGAACCCTCACGCTCACGTTGATGGGAAATGGTGGGAAGAATAAATTTACATTTCATTTCACACGCCCGCCCGTTTGTCGAGTCCTGGCTGGCAGGAGAAGGTTTAGCTCCCCATTCCTGGGACGTTTTCGATGGCCACCCTCCGACGGGGTGGCTGCGAGTATGCGAGCTTTGACCTTGCGAGTCCGAGAAGGCTCAGAAACCACTCAGATGCCAGTGCGAAAGACGATCTCAGCCTCCACGACACATCGCTCACATAAGAAGCTTACGTTCTGAGCCGAGCAGGAATACAACTTGTTGCACCGAGTTGCATTGGTCCCCAAAAACCAGGAAGCTTTTTCTCTCTCTTTCTCTCTCTCACTCTTCCAAGATTCCTGCTGGAAATGGTGCACCCTGGAGCCCTAGAACCTCGCCTGGAATGGGAGCGCTACTGGCCCCCAAAAGTGGGCCAGTCCAACGCAGGGACAAACGTGGAATCGCGGCCACACAGTTAGCTGACATAGTGCGAGGCGCGTAATTGGATTTTCGCCGGCCCTTTTACGACCCGCCGGAGGAACGGGTGATGACGCGTGGACCTGTGGGGTGGCAATTTATCTAATAATCGTTTGTAACGCGCGGTCGCTTCGCGTTTCCGCGGGCCGAAGCTCAAACCAAGTAGCCCCTGTGTGCGTTTGTGGTGGGACAAACGACACACGGTGCGAATATTAAGCGTGTCGGGTTTGCGTTGCCTTGCGTGCGCCATGTTCGTGTGCATTGCGTTCAACTCCCGGGTGGGTCGCTCTTTCCGGCCGAAAAGTACCGCAAAAATGGGGTCGATGGCAGGTTTCGGACAACTTCGCGGAAGGCACGCCGTAGCCTTCCCGATGGTTGGCGGCAGTTTGAAAGTAACGTTTTCATTTCAAACATTTGCACCCGCGCTAGTCTGGGAAAAACGGCCCCGGTTCGTCCGGTCGGCGACCGATTCGAACGTTTCGATGGTTTGTTTGTTTGTTTGTGCGGGTGTCCTTAAAGTTGAGCCGACATCGAGCTTTGATGGATGGCTCGGACGGACGGCAAACTTTCTTTTCCCCACGTTGGCCCACGTATCTAGCCGCAGTTGTTTTTCCTTCGCAAAGTGCTAACGTTCTTTTGAAGACTTACGCCCATTGCTAATGGCGCTGGGAAAAGTTGGGCGTCTTGGGCTGCATCTCGAAGTCGGCGAACTTTGTGCCAACCGTCAACCCTTCGCAGGAATTCACGAAAATCCCGCACATTAGTTTGCCCACAAAATGTTCTCCCCGATGTCGATGAAATCACAAATCATCACCGATACCAGGCGCCACCGTTTCAACGAGCGCAATAATGCCACCCAAGTACGATTGGAAATTACATCCGGTGGGCGTGTGCGTGAAACGAAAGCTCACTCTTCTCTAAGCTTTTCCCAAAACCGACCACCAATGAAACGGGAACTCGAGCTGGGCTTCTGTCCCGAGTGGCTGGGTAAATAATGACGAGTTCGCTCGTTCGCTCGCGTCTAATCATTCGAGTGTTGTGGAAAATACGAAATCCCATGCAGCCCCCGTGGCTCAGCATCCTGACCTGGGGTTCGATGGGAAAATGCAGAGGACACCACGTGTGTGCGCCACCGCTCAACCGGTCGGCGTGTAATTGCCCACTCACTCGCTTGACTACCCAATTTCGGATTCAATTAAATTATTCCGTTGTTTTCGCTGTCGATTCTGCTCCCGCGATGCTCCCACCTGGTCGAGGGTCAAGTCAAGCGCACCATCGACCGGCATAAAGCACGTTTTGTGCCAAACAGGCGCTAGTCGTAGTATGCAACACAATTGCAACATAATAATGCTTCTCGCGTGGCTGCGACCCGGAAATGTTTTAACCCCAGCACACATCCTTTACGCAGCTGCAGGCGCTTGATCCTCACCCGATCGCATCCGTGTCCGGCGGGTTTTGACGCGGGCAGGTGACATCCCAGCAAATGGGGTTGTGAAAAATTGACTACAAATTTTGTCTCCGTTTGCAAGTGTCGATGCTGGTCGTTGTTGCATTCAACAAACCCTTCACTCTGCGCTGTGAAGGGATCATGTTTTGGTGCTGTCGCGGTCGAAAATGGGAGGCCGAATTTCGGAGGAAACCAGCCATGTGTCGCGAACCAGACCCCGTGGATGAAAACCGGACGCACGCTGCACGACGTGGCCAACGGTAATCGGCGGAAACCATAATTAAGCATCACAATCCAGTGGCTGTAATTTAACGATTTTACCGACGCACTGTGCCGTGTGTGCGAGCCGCCACCGATCGGTACGGTTGAAATGGCATGAATCATTCATCAATAATGTTGCGGTTCAGCTTCTGGCTCTGGGTGAGGTGCATTCGCTTCTGATCCGTACCTTCGTAGCGTGCTTTGGGGCCGTCGATTCATCGTCCGAGACTGGCATCCATTCGAGCAAACGCCACAAATGCTGGTGCAAGAACGGGGTCAAAACTGTGGGTGGGAGTTTTTGTTTTCCCTGCCAGGACCGGATATTTCCAGCATTCGGGCATACTTTAATGAGCATGGTCGTGGTTCAGCTGATACCGTTTCTCAGTTAGAGCGTACTGGTGCATTGCAGAGCGCGCTATAATTGCAGTTGATTCCGATCCACGATTCCGATGCGCTCCACCGAAAGATGTTGGTCAATTGTAGCTCGTGCTCGATTAAAGCTAAGTGCACAGCTTATGGAGCCAAAGCGCTGATCTCTTTATTTCCGGGTTACGAAGGTCGAACACAAACGCGCCCAAAACTCAACGCGAAACGTTACCGGTCGAGATGAATAATTGCTGCGATGCACCGCCGGGTGCATCCCGGAGGTGTTGGAAGAGAAAATGGTAATCTCCGACCGTACGCTTCCATGCCATGCGAGCTTGCGATGAATTGATATTCAATGTGGAAGAAAATTGAAATAATTTCACGCTTGAAATTCTGCTCCTCGCGCACATAATTCACCGCACATTGTGCCGTGTGTTCGCGTGCGCAGGGACCACGAAACGAGAAAAAAAATGAGAAAAAGAAATAAAATAAAATACGCGACCGCTTCAGCGTTTCCGTAGCGCGTCGCTCATACCAGTGAAGAGCGAGAGAGAGAGCGAGCACGAACGATGGGGCAATTGGGGTGGAAATGTCCTTACGCGGCAACGTTTGGAGTAGCCTCACTCGGCCGCAGCGTGCGGCTCGTTTTGGCCCGTTATGTGATAAATTGCTTCCGATTGTGAATTTTTCGCGCGAAACCGATATCCATCACGACCGATTCGATCTCGCCCGCCCGGTCCCGTCATTATATTGCGGGTGTGTTGCTCTTTTTTTTTGTTGCTGTTTTGGTTTGTTGCTGCTGCTGCTGCTGCTTCCAACCCGGCCTTTTACTTTTCACTTTCGGCACTGGTTTCGGATGGTTTCGGTGCGCATGTTTCGCGTGTGGAGAAAATTGCGTATGCACGTGAGCTGGCTGGGTCTGCCGGCTTGGTGCGGATTACTTTCCACGCTCCGATTTTTGGACAACGCCTCTATTAGCCGAGTACGCCGACTAAGCAACCACGATCAACCACGGTAGCCGCATGCTGGTGGGGCCATTAGTATTAACAACACCGAAAAAAAAACGAAACGAAACGAAACGAAACGAAAAAAAGGGAAACAGGGAAAGCCCAACCGAAGCGAACAACCGTAGGGGTCGTGACCGTGTGGACCGGCTGTTTGGCATGCCAATGGCACGCCAACGCACAATGCAACTCATCAATCGGATGTCAACTGGCGCTGACAAGACATTTGGCAACGCAAACGCAACGTGCCAGTGGGCGCAATTCTCCCTCCTCAAGCATCGCTGCACTCGCCGGAGCCCTTTGTCGGGTGTCTGTGTCTGTGTCTGTGACGAGTGGGAGGTTCTTTCGTCGTCCTGTCGGAATCAACCGCATCTCCGGTGGCATTTGATGCGTTTTGCGTTTGCAAACAATCGCACTCGACAGCACACCCTTCGAACCAGCGAGCCGATCGTAATAAGTCACCCGTCGTCTAACCTTTCCACGGACGAGACCGACGACGGACGGCAGCTTGACATTTGATCTTGTCTTGTGCACCGGGAAGATGCCACGGAATGCCACGCATTCTGGGTGCGAAGCTGGTTTTGCTAGGGGAAAACCAGCACACACCGTGTACTGGGAGTGGTTGACGGAGTTTGTTAGGGTGCGTGGGGGAGCAAAACGGCAGAATACCTCTTTAAAAGTGTGCCTTTTGGTGAGGGAGTGCTGGATTTTGACGATCGATTCATTGCTGAAAAATGCCTTTGATGAAAGGAGCGATAATTATATAAACAGTTGCTAGAGGTTCGTGTGAATGCGTCACTATAGCGAGATGCCAGTGCAATTCTCATTAGATGAACGACAGCAGAACCACTTCACTTGCCTGCGCAACATTGTGATGTGTTTTCGCTCGCTGCTCGTCGCTCTCGAGGCAGATGACTTTTATTATGATTTGCGTGCGATTGCGCGAACGACAGACGGCAACGGCGTGCGGTTGGATTTTGTTTCGACGCAGTTGCAGTAGGACGAAAACGGTCGCAATGGCAAAGGGCGACACTTTCGTGCCGAGAACTGCCCTGAAACTGCCTTGTACGGGCATAGGGCACGGAACCGGTTTGGTGAGGCATATTTTTCGTATCGAAAATAAAAGCGAATTCATGCGCGGTTTGCTGCGTGGCTGCGATTTCAGCTGCGATTTGCTGCTCGCCCGCTCAAACTGAACGGTTTCCAACGCTGCCCGAACTTGACGCTGTATCCATCACGTCCTGGCGGCGAATCTTTTCGCCAAATTTCAACGTTCGCACATTCGCGACGGCTGCATGGTTGGGCCCGTGTGCAGTTGCACTCCCGCGAGCAACCGTGCGGATGCATCGGGCATATTAATATCGACCCGGGGGCTTTTTTGATTCCGCTCGCCGTTTGCAATATTGTTGGTGCATAACAAATTTTGAGCCTTCACCCAGGACATTGGGGAAAAAGTACTATCGATCGTGCGTGGACTCGTGTCCCGAGGGCTCGAAGGTTTGCACAATAACGCCCGCTAGGTGTAGCGATCCAGCTGAAGTGCGATAAAATTTCGAGTGGAAACCCTCACAAAACGCCACAAAAGAAATGCATGTTTTGTGTGTTCACCGGCGGGAAAACGATATAGACCGAGCCAACCGGTGGGGTGACGTTCACGGGCGTGATCGATAGGGAGTGCCGCTTTGTGGTGTTGCCGTTCAAAAACGGTAAATGAGAGCTGGCGTACATACGTCATAATACCAGCAGTACGTGTGGGATGCATTCAAAAGCTCACTTGTAAGCTCTCGGACGGCAAGCATAGTTCCCGTTCGATGCTCTCCCAGGAATCAGACTCCCATTAAATGAAAACCCTCCATTCCCGAAATCCATCCCCGTTTGCTGCTCGCGTTCGATCGTCTCGATATCGCTCCCAGCAAAGAAATTACACCGTTCGCCCGCAAACAATGCAGTACTGGAGAGGCTTCCATTAAGGATCGCTTTCGTTTTGCATGCCATTCATCGGGCGACTTCCGTGAAACCACGGCACGGCGTTCTACGGTCGGCGTTCACCTGCCCGGGCTGAGAGATTCGCTTCCTTGTCGGTGAGTGAAACCGCGCAATAACGTTCAACACCGGCAAGGTTGACGGCTGCACCCTGCTCCGGTGTCGCCGGGAAGGCGAAAGCTGGTTCTCCTTGGCCACCCAGCCGGCCGGTCTGGTCGAGAGAGCAGAGTTCACTTCCCGATAAAGAGCCACTTCCTGGCCGCGACGGGGTCACACTTCGCAATTAGCTCACTGGAACTGGAACTCGCTCAAGAAACCGGCCCCGGGAAGCACCTCAAGCGCGAGGTGCGCAAACTGCCAACCGATCCGTGAGCCGAGTTCGATGCGCGAACCGTGGTGTTTTCTAACCACCAGCAACCATTGAGCTCGATTACTTGCGTACCTGCGTGATCCTTTCTAATTCACGGACGGACGGCATCCACCCTAGGGGAGGGTGCAAAATTCTCAGCACGAGCACATTTTCGAATGACTCACTCGAGTGTCATTCGAAAGGGAGTTGCCTTTTCCGTTTCGTTCAGTTGTTCTTTCCGACCGGCTGCAAGCTCGTAAAGTGTGCCCGGTGTACCCGATGCGTGTGTGTGTGTGCCCTGTACCATTCGAGGTTAAACGCCCCGAGAGCCCGCGCGATGACTCACGAACGATCCCCTCACAAGGCTCGGCGCTAGCGAAGGGTTTCCATTTTCTGGCTGCCCCAGGCTGTTGTTGGGTGGTGAAATTTCGGACGTACGATTTGGCCCAGTTCGACCGAACGCGGGGGGATAAATTATTTGCTTCGAAAAGAAAACTAAACGGGCGCATTTAACAAAGCAACGCGGCGCAAAAGATCAAGACCTTGTGGCCAGTGGCCGTGTTTCGCTGGTGTTTGTGGTGGGGAGAATACGAAGAAACACGACACGAACGACATGGACGACATTCCCGCAAATAAACTGTTGCAAAGCCTGAGCCTGGCCCGCGAGTGAGTGCAATTTTCGCGGCCAATACCCTAACGCTTAACGTTCAATTTGCGCGTTGAGACACGCCAGTTTGCGGCGTGATCTGATTCGATGGTTCACTTTGGGGTGGCATCTGGCCGACAACCGTTTTATGCGCTCGGTTTTCGTCTGCAGCGCGAGAACATAATTGGTGTGCCATGGCGGGCAGGGCTGGATGAATTGGCGTCCAAAACTCGCGCCCTTTCCATAGAAGCAGCAGACCTTCGTCGTGATTCCTCCGTGGCGAGCTGGCGAACGTTGGTACATCACCGCCTCGATGAACGATCGTGTTCACTTTGCAATCAACGATTGGTTATCATTTTATGGTGCTTCTCGCAAGCTGCTTTTTTGCCATCGTTGCAAAAATCGACTACAGAAATGAAGCCACCTTTTTGCGCTCGTTCGTGTGCGCGATCTCGTAATCTCGAGCTGGGAAGCCCGCTTGGGCGAGCTGAACGGTTCCGTGCCGGTCAAGATAGGCGGTGGTTCCGCCTCGGTGCACCCAGGTCCATCAAGAGCCATCCAAGCGGAGGAAAACACGATCAAGGTCGACCCCTGACCGACCCCGGATGAAACCACCACTAATTGGTGGCGATACAAGTCTGCCGATACAAACACACCTGCTCCCGGCACAACCGGCTGATCGAGCTTTGAATGTGTCCGCAAAGCATGAATATGTCCGCTCCATTAGTGGCCATTTTTTTCTTTTCGTTCGTGTTGGCCCCATCCGTCAACACCCGATCCGCTAAGTGTTCTGTCACACTTAAGCCACTGGACCTGGAAGACGGCGTCGTGCCCGGAGCGAAGGTCAGCGGCTCGGGTTTGGTGTTGACTGGTCGGTAGGGATTATTGGTGTTGTTGGGCGCGCGAAATGTTGCATCGTGGGGGTGAATGAGGAAGCCATGCCGGTTTTTTTGTAACTGTTTTCTAATCAATCACGCTGCCGTTAATGCCTAACACCAGGCTCTGTTAGTAGATTTGAATAGGCGGCTTACAACAGGAGTATCAAATATTCATAGTTTGCATCCGAAAGGGTTTGTAATCTGGATAAAGTGAGCAATATTTGATATGGAAGTGAGAATATTAGTTTTCAAACCGATATGGAATTCTAAAATCCATCCCACATCGATATGGAATTCTACAATACATTTATCATGGGTAAACATTTTCGTTTGCTTTGTAGTTGTATCCAATCAAATGTGGGGCTTTGATCGAATCATCCATTGTCGTAAATAATATCCTATTTCAAGTAGTCTTTGATGATTTAATATTAAAATTTCAATTTTCACGCAGGACATGGACCGCAGTGTTTGTTCTGAGAGAGCATTTGATTCGGCTGTTTCCGGAAATTGCTCTTTATCCCATGCAACGACTGGAAAATGGGTAGACTTATTTCAACGAACCTCATCCCCTTGACTTATCGCTTACAGCTCCGTGTTGCACTTTACAATCACTTGCAGATCTACTCAATTACGTTCGGGATATGTTTTTGTGTTCCAGTCAGTGATTGTTAATCAAATACGGCTTTGTTAAAGGAATAAATAATTGAAGCTCTACAATACATTTGCAATGGGTTTTTCATCTAGATTGGAACAAATCATGCGCTAGCTGTTAGAATAAGCCAGATATGCCACCGTGGTTGTTGAATGCTTTATACATCTTTCAATGTTATGTACATATGCCTCTTCTAATCTGATTGATTAGATTACAACGGGCATTCCATGGGGGTTTAATCGATTTAATTGAATCTCATTCCTGATCTCGTCGCGCTCTCGCCTGTCAAGGTGCGAGTAATCCACATCGACTATCACTTCGTGTTCCCCTGCAAAATGTCACCAGATCTTATCAACCATCAGCAAATCCCAGCACGTGCTCAATCTCCACGCTTCGGTGGCGGGGAAAGCAGCTGTAATAAATCGCATCTCTTAAAAACCGTTCGTTGCGCGGCTCTTGCCTCGTTTTGAAGCCCCGGTGGGTTGACTTTTAACCAGCCTGCATTCGAATGTGGTTTCATTTAGCTGAATGTCAACTCTGTTGCTAGCTGCCAAACAACGCTCCAAACGAAAACACACTAGTTGACATTGAAGCTTATTGCCTCGGCAACGGGACGCCTTCTTCGATGGTTCAACTGTCGCTTTTTTTAAGCTTACCCCCCCAAATGAGGTGCACGAAATTCGGCCAGATTCTTCAAGTATTTATAGAACAAAAACCGTACCGAACACCAATCCGACTCGGAATACCTCATTCGCAGCCTAACGGGCAGATGTAACGCCATTTTTGTATGCACGCACCGGACTGAGTCGCAAGTGCAGTGCTCTTGGTGGCGGGTTCCGAAACCAGCGAGCCTCAGCAACCCAACAAGGTACGTTGGCTCTGCTCGACGAAATTCGCGCTCGATGTGGATGATTTGCTTTGCGTAATCTCGCCCGCGTTCGCCCACGTAGTGCAAGGAGCGATGTATTTAGTAAAACCTTTTTTTCTCCATCTCGTTCCATCTCCGCCAGCAAAAAAGAAACCGCCCCCAAACGGGCTGGCGAAGGGACCGGCGGACCCGTTTTCGTGAATGCTTCTCAGCAATCTCTTTGACATCGTTCAAATATTGGAATTTGATCAGTTTCGCGCATGGGCGCACCGGCAAACCGGTAAACATAATCAAAGCGATTTTGATTCCCGATTTCAGACATTCCACCGCTACTGTCGCTGCTGGTGCTGGTGCTGTTTTTGCTGTTGTTGGCATGTTGCTGGCTGGTACGCCGGAACCATGAGATGGGGTGGTTTCTGGGTGGATCTGGGTGGGGCAGGACGAAAATATGGATGTCGCTCTGGCGCGTGTGTGCATACGCCCACCGTTGTCGGTGACAGCAAATAACGGCTTCACTCGCACGGCGGCAACAATGGCTTTTTGACGCCGGCCAAGATGGCGCCCGGGTTACACAAGAGTGACTTTGATCTTTCGTCTTTCGCTTGGCTGTGCGAGCATGCTTGTGGCCACCGTACGTGTGGGTGTGTGTCGGACGGTTTTGTTGTTGCAGCAAAGCATAAAACTTATAAACACCGACATCAAAAGGATTTTTCAAAAGGATTATAGCTCCCCTGCTACCACCAGGCCCAGCCGTGCCGTGAAGGATCGGGAAATTACCAAAGCTCCCTTCTCCAACCGCACACTCCTACGCGTGCGTGTACGTATGTGTGCGGTGGTGCCCAACTGGATGGGTGTACGTGTGCGCTTATCATGATCCTCTTTAGCGTAATCGGAACGGCAGTGAATGGAAACGTCTTGCCGCCGAGATAGTGGAAAATAGCAGGATCGCTTGGCTGAGCCTTTACGGGGTTTTAGGGTGAATTCCGGCCGCCAGGATGAAGGGTCGGAACGTACGCATGTTTCCGATATGGCCGAGTTGAGTTGCACAGCTCCCGTACAGCGTGGAGCCTCGTTTACCCGGTGCTCCTTCCGGCTTCGTAGCCCCACCTACGGCTCGTCCTTTGATTGATAGTGAAATGAAGAAATCTAATTTTCCCAGCAAATATCGCATTTTGTGATTTGCAGCACAACTAACCCACAGCCGGGCAGAAGCTGGGATCGGACGTCTACGTCTTCCACTTCTTTCAACCCTCCCGACAGCTCTTGCACCACGCTTTGTCTTTGTACGCCAAGCCGGACAGACGGAGTGGTTGGGCCAGTTTGCAGGAAATTGACGTTTGATTGAGGTTATGTAATGAAATTGAATCCTCATCCTGTGCCAACGCCTTGCCGTGGCAAGCACTCACTCGGCTCCCAGTGCCGATGCCAGTGAATCTGAAGCTAGCAAGATTAGCTCACTAGCAGGTGCGCTGGTACTAAAACAAGCAAGCTGCAAGCAGGCTCCATTCAGCTCGGTTGGCGGTGATCGAATTATGGATGCTAAAAATCATTGCTGAATGTATGATATTTATGGTTTTGGGAGGAAGCGTGGGCAGGCCGACACATCTTGTGAACGGTAAGCCCTGCTTACTCAGAAGCCGAAGGACTCTTCTATGCGCAATGCTGCAACTTATGATTCATGCTGCGCTTTGCACCACTTGAAACACGCCGCAAGTGGTAAAATGGTGTTAGAATGTGCTATGAGTAAAGCATACATTCAGGCGCTTTCGAGTGGAAAGGGTCGACATTCGGTCAACATTCGGTCTGCAACGCTTTACCGCCACCCAAGAAACAAGGAATCGAGCGTAAAATGAATTAAAAATCATTCTGCAAGACTTGAAAACCAAATTATGTTCTTTCCAACCGCACAATCGGAAATGGCAGTGAATCGAGCGGCCCCTGATTTTGGTACGGAAACAGACGCACGTCGTTCGGGGGTGGATATTTCCAACGCCGCACGCCAGCGAGGACGCGAGTTTGTTTTTGCTCAGATTAATCCGAACCGTTGACGAATCAAAGGCAATGAACTGAAATAAAAGGCCAAATACGCCCTGTCGGGTATGTAAAACCACCGAAAAACGCCTCGCTTTCGAAAACCGATAAAACAACGCCGGCTGGCGATAATGCGGCCTCGAATCTGCTCCGAAAATGGAAGGCGCTCCCTCGCCACCCTCGGCCTCTAGGGGCACATACACACACACGCAAACATCCAGCCATCGAAGTGCGCTATCGATTAATGCGCCTCGGTGCCACCGAGAATCAATTTACGTCAATCAATTTAACCTTTCACGTACAGCCAGCGAATTCCAGTCCGTTTACAAATCCGGCGAGCGTGCCTAATCAAATTCCGCCATACGTCCACCAGCCGCCGGTTCCGCACGTCGGTATCCCAATTAAATCCTCCCTGTGGTCTCTCGCATCCTCGCACTGAACGTTCTCCCGAATCCCCCATCCCGAAACGTTTCCGCGAGCGATGGAAATGGAATTCCGCTTGAATCGATCCGACGCGGGCCAGATTCGCCGACGAAAGAAACTCACGTGTGGCGTACCTCGAAACACCTGGCTTCTGGGCGTGCATCAAAGCATACCGCACCGTATCCGGCAGCTTGCAGCCACGCGAAATGTGTCACCGATGGGAAATAAATACATCCCACCGATGGTACGCTCGATTTCCCGCGCACCAATATCGCTCTTCCGGGCATGGGGGACTTTCCAGCGGCGCGCAAACTCGGAACCAAACTGAGCTCGCGGTGGCCGAGAAAACGGAAGTAAATTTACTTTCGATCGAAATTAACGGCAAATATTTGCTCCGTCGAGTTTCGTACGTGCAGATCGACTAGCGGCACCTCGGAACCGGTTGGAAGACACTCGGGTTTTCCTATTCGCGATCGTTGAACCGACCTGCGACCCTTTGCGATCCTCGACGAGCAGCGACCGGCCAACCGGTAGGTGTTAATTGTGTTTGCCAATTCACCAAACCCCAATGCCACCTGGCCGATCCCATGGCAACGACCTGATCACCTGGACGGAAGGGCACCTGAACATTCTAATTATCTCGAGCTGGGAAGCGCGAAACCTTTTCCCAACGCGGGACGGGTCAAAGGCCGACAACGTGAGGTGAGCGCGACAGCGTGTTTGAATATTTGCACCTGCAGTCCGGGCAGCTGCAGCTTTTAGGGGATTTTTCTCTTGTTTTATTAATTTTCTCAACACCCTCCCAGTGACATCCCGAAGCTGGGCGACCGACAGAACCTTGCGCCGACCTTGTCCGGTTACGAAAATCACCCACGGGGGCCAGATGAGGAAATTCACACCATCATCTCGAATTCTGGGCGCCCCCATGGTCTGCCCCCGGGGAAGCTTCCAGGTGCTGGCTCACTGCCGCAGGGAGCTCTCATACCACCCAACACAGTAGGCGTGTCTTTCGCGGGTGATTATACACCACCGGGGAAATATGAAAACAAAAACAAAAAAAAAACAGGATCCCCACGAAACGGGCAACGAAAGTAAATTAGTTGCTGTTAATTACATTTTTTATCACTTTAGATGATTATTTATTGATGCGCGTGTTTCTGGCTGCGAAGGTATATTTTTCGAGCGTTCTTCGTTCCCCGCGTGGCAGCCATGATTGTTTTCCCCGGGAGCACCCGACACCGACCGCCATCCCGCCGGGCCCGAGAATTGCGCGTGCCCTCGGACGAAGAAGAAGCGCCGAGGAAAAGCACGAAAGTAATTAAGAGCGGTGTCGATTGAGTTTGAGTGCAACTTTCTTCGCACCATGCGGTGGGAAGGGGTGGGAGTTGGGGGTGGAAAAAATGATTATTCGCGAAGTTCGGCCAGTGGAGTTTCCCCCGCCCCCCCGCCAACCTCCACCAGCTTGACCCAACACTCTACCCGCCCGAGCGACAGGTGCAAAGTTCCCGAGAGCTCGAGTGATTGATGGAGTTGTGTGTTCGCTTTGTCGAAGGACACAGAGGTGGACGAAAAACTTCCCTCTCCTCTCGATCAACCTGGTGCGGGGGACTTGTTGATTGTTTTGTAAGGATTACTTCATTAAATTCGCACCGCGTGCGCAAACCGGACCGGGCGGCGGAATGGCACAAATGGCTCCTTGCAAAGTGTTTGCTTCATTAAAAAGTAATTTTTGCGTTCGCATTTGAGCGCACGCAGGGCAACGCCATTGTGCGGGGCTCTGTTCCTTATCCCAAGCTAAGGGCGAAGCAAATGAAAAAAAAAACGGTTTTGGGGGAGACTTAAGTACGGCATTCGGGCGCATGTTTCTCTCCGCGCGAATGTGAATCCACGCTGGCAATGAAATATTTCACTGAAACGTTTCACCACGATCGCGGAAATGAGGCACAAACGGGCTCTACCTGGGATAGCGCTCGAGGAGGCTATCAATCCAATGTGCATAGGTCTGCAGCGAAAGGAACTATGCATCGGTACACGAACCGAATCGAACCCTAGCCCGGATCGTGCTCTACACGTTTCAATGGTGCTGGGTGAAAATTCCGCGGACCATAAAACACGAGTCCAGGGTTCACTCTTTTCGCCGGAGCATGAAGGGCGAACCACAGGCAACATCCGCCCTTCAGCCATTGATTTCCCGGCGTCCGGGACTTGGTCAGCCTGGGGAGGGGGGGAGGGGGGTGAGCCCCGGTCAGCACAATCGACCAGAAGCTGCGCCAGTGATAAACTCGAGCTGTCATACCCTCGCAACTTCACCGAGGGGCGACGAGATCCGCCAAATGGGATACTTCTACGCTCCGGCCAAGCGCGAAAGGGTGGCACACACACACACACACACGCTCGCGCGCTAAACAAAAATGGCCCTAGCGAAGCGTCGGCGAACGTAACGAGAAATAAATTCTTTGCTTTAAATTTAAAACGTGATTCCATTACGGGTGGATGTGGAAAGTTTTTCCCCTTCGCGCATTGCGTGGTCCTATGAAGGAGGCCGGCGGGCGGATGTGCTAGGTCTGGGGGAACGCAAACGGAGGGCACCATGATCCCTGACCCAGGGAGCCCCAAATGGACGGGGCCAAAAATCGGCCGCAGCTTCGGTGACTTGCGCTGAACGCTTCCGGCTGTTTTCAACCATCCTTTAGTCAGCTAACTCTCCCGCTTAAAACTACACGCCTCGGGACGCCCCGGCTTGGCACCCCGAAGGACCCCGTCGGGTTCGGACCGGATCCGTCGAAGGAAGTCTTGGTTTCGTGCTTGTTTTTTTTTCTTTCCCCCTCCCCAATGCCTGCTCTTTCTTCCTCGGTTGCCCACAACGCAACTCCGCCTGGCGCAACGTCACCGAGCGCGCCTTTGTGGAACGGGTTCCAACTCTCCAGAAGTATAATTCTTTCCGACGGGACCACCACACTTCCGAGCCCCCTGCCCTGTCCTCCCATCGAGCGGACCGTGCTTTATGCCGGTTTTATAACCCCTATTTTTATTTTTCCCTTCTCCGGGCGGGGTTTTCCACAACGCTTGCCCAGTTTTCGAACGGGCGCAAACTAGCGCCCAGCGTCGCTAAGGTATTTGTTTAGTAGTTTCCGTTAGCGGTGTCCTTTCACGGTTCGGGGTCACGGCAAAGCGGGGGAAGGGGGGGGCGTTTTTCCCCGGAAAAGGGCCACTCACATCCACGGGTTTTCCCTCTCGGGACCGCAACGCACACGCTCCTTTACCGTGCGCTAACGCCGCCGGAGACGTGTCCGATCCTTCGTCGAAAGCGCGGCCAAGGATGAATCAGGAGACCAAGGACAAGAAGGAAGGGAGAAGGAAGTAAAACACACACACACACACACACACACACACACACACACACAACATCCCCAAACTCGCCCGAGCCAAAGTTTGCGGATACAATTGCGGAGCTAAGCGGACGGCGCGGATGAAAATTGAGCAAAACGTCCCACCCCAACGAAGCTCCTTCGTCGAGCTTGTTATTTAGTTTTGCTCACTTTTAGTTACTCGTTTTTTTTTTGTGTGTTTTTTTCTCTTGGCGGCCCACCATCCAAAAAATCCCCCTTTTGAGAACCGGTGGTCGGTGTTTTGTATTATGTCGCTGTTTTATTTGGCTATCGCTTCACCATTTCCCTAACCAGGACGGGCGCTTTGGGGGCAACTTGCGCGGCTATTCTGCTAAGTTTTATTCCTTCCAAAACTTCCGGTGCTGCTGACTTTGTGTGTGTGTGTCTTTTTTCTGTTTGGCTCTCTCCTTCTTTCGGCTTGCCGCACTTGCTTTTCGTAGCGAAAACGTTGCCGGCCGTTTTTCACGGGCACCGATCGCCCAGCATCGGCCATTGTGCTTTGTGTGTCACCGGAAAATGAAAACCCCGCGGTTGCTGGTGGAAAAATTTCCACCCACCGGTTTGGTCGGTTCGGCAAAAATCCGACATCATCCCACCCAGAACGGAAACGGAACAAACATCCCCGAACGGCCGGAAAGCGGTATCGGTGGGCAAACAAACGGATACGCGAGACCATCGCTTGCGCTTCTGGCGCTCTCGAGAGGTCATTGTGGCGGATTTCCGCTTTGTGGCTGAGGGGTTGGCCACTGGAGTGCCTATCGCTCGCGAAACACAAAACAAGGCGCGAAACAAACCACAAGTGAGCGTGCCGCATCTGCCCAGTACTGGCCGGTGGGGGGTTTTTCGTGCGTGATTACGAAAACATGAGCTTATCAAATAACCACGCTGAATGCGCGCGAGTGCTTCGGAGACGGCGTAAAAATGAAAAGAATCCACCGCAACGCGGAAAACAATTGAAGCAGCGGCACAAGCACGAAAACACCCCGGTCCCATATGCCGTGTGTGTGTGTGTGTGGGAGAGCGATCGTAAATAAACCATCATTTATCACGAGCTGCACAGAAAAGAAGCGTCGTCGCCTTGGCTGGTGGCGTTTTGTGCTTGCGAGAAGCGTTCACAAAAGAGCGCCCTAAAACAAAGCACCACAATGGATGCGTGAACGCAAGCAAAACAAACGGTGTGCGGCGGCATTGTTCCACTCGACCACCGGAAAGTGCTTTCATCATCGAACTGCCCGTTTGGTCGAGCTCAACAGTTCAGCTTCCAGGCGGCCATCGAAGGAAAGATGGCGCCGAAAATGGAGCGCACCTTCTGGCGCCCGTCGGGAAATCTAATCAATTTGACGTATCGAGAAAATTGTTTGAAGTCCCCTTAAAATGATTCCTAATCCCACGCGAAGCTGGTCGAAACTTTATCATCCTCCCCGTGGCCGCCGCGCCGCGTGGCTGCCTGAACCATTGTCGGGGAAGCTCTCGGCCACGTGGGCAACGACGTGTAAGCGTGTAAGCACCAGCGGCCAAAAACCCTCCACGGAGCTCACGGAGCTCGAAGTGGCAGGAATTAAATTATTCATCCCTTGGCACACTTTTCGATAATTCACTTTCCGCCTTCCTGGTGCCCTTGGGCAGGCGAGACGCGCTCACATCTCCTGAGCCCGTCCGTGCCAATGCCATTGATAGATGTGGCTTCTGCCACATCCCGGGTACGGTGGCGGCCCCGGATGTTGGGGTGAACAAAACTCCACCCATCCGAGAGCGTACGCGAGCCAGAAGGGCTGAAAAGGACTCGACTCCATTCCGGGCCACGCGGCTGATGTGCTTTCCTGCCGGCTAGTCATTTGATTCCGAACCGCGCAAACAAACGGCTGCGAAAACGAACACGAACAAGAGCACGAACAAGAAGGATCGCAAAAGTCACAAGATGCGCCGGTTCCGAGCGATTCCACATCTTCACACTCTTATCTCATCACACGCGCGCACTTCCGGTCTCCGTCCCGTGCCGGGTTTTCACGAGTGTCTCTTATTTCTTTACCTTTTTTTTGTTTTTTTGCTGGTCAGTCAGACCCCACAGCACGCCCCTGGCTGGCTTGTTTGGCTTAGTAAATGGATTAGCTTATTCCGTTTCCATATTTAATGCCCAGTCCATTAACAATATAAATGTGATTATTTTGCTGTAATTTGATTTTCGGCAAACTTCCCTTTCGCTCGGCGCTCGGCTATCACTCGCTCGGCCTCGATGGAGTGGGGTTCTGAGCGCAGCGGATGGATGTCCTTTTTTCGTCGGCACGCGGCTTAAGAGCTTGAGCTGAAGAGCCATTTTGTGTGTATGTATGTGTGTGGGGTTGGTGGTGTGATGTGATTTGCGCCACGGGGTTGGCTTGGAACGCACTTCCGGGGCGGTTGTTTTAGGGTGGGCTTTTATTTAGCGCTACTCTGCGAGCCTTCTCAGCGCAATCCGGGAAGGGTGCCCAAAAACGATCGGCATCCTATCGTGAGGGGTGGATCCCATTATGCCACCGTTTAATGTAATCTTGCCAGCCGATGGAGTGGCGCATTACGTGAAGCAGAAGTGGCATGTGCAAGCAAACGCGCCGTGTCACGAAAAACGGTGTCATTCGAGCCGGGCAGCTTTTCAGACGAGACGTTGCTCATCATAGGAAAACTCCTTAATGGGGGAAATCCCCACGGAAACCACTCGCTGTACGCTGGCAGTGGCGTAATTTGGGTGATTTCAAGTGCCAGGTATATCCTTTTTTTCGCCTGTATATTGAACGCCTGCCGTTTGTCGTTCCCCTGGTCAGCTCGGTGCCCTGCTGCAAAATGCAAAACCACACGCAAACCAGCCGCTTAACCAACGTGGAACTGCAACGTGGAAACTAATTATGAATCTGTGGCCCTTTTGCCGTGCGGTGGACCCACGGAACGGAAGGCCTTCACTTCAAGCGCATCGGTGCTAATTAAACCTGCAACGTTTGCCCAAAGGATACAGCGCGTGCCGGGTGTCCGCACGCACGCGTGGATAATTTATCTTCACACTCGGTTCGCTCGAATCGGCTCCTGGTGATTTATCTCCCACGCGGCAACCGGTCTCGCAGGCTTCCGAGGCCGACTATCGCGCCCTACAATCGCCACCCGCAACGGTGTCGCCGACAGGCAAACTGGGCAAACGCACCGTTGCGTAGACATCACGGCACCAGTTTTCCCATTCCGACACAGCAAACATTGACCAAGGAGCGCCCGGGAGCCGCGCTTGCAGCATGTTATCATAAATCTTGGCAGAAGCGCATCATTATCGCACGCTCGCAGCCCGCCGAGACATTGGGGGGGGGGGAGGCGCATTAGCCACCTTCAAAGGTGGCACCCTGTGGTTCGGTGGCACTTGTTTACTTTTTATTAGCCCCACCGAGGAAGCTAATGACCTGCTGATCAAACACCTCGGCCTTCTCGGGTTGGGTGCGGATGGAGCTTGTCTGCTTCTTATTCTTCTCCTTGGCTGGATGGGACAATTATTTCTTGATTAGCTTCCTCCATTTGGCAGGAGTTTCATTAACCTGGGGCCCATTATTTCAGCACGTGCCAAAGGCAGAGTACTTTGCTCATGTGAAGAACTGCTGCTTCGCGTATGTGTGATGGACGGTCCTGGGAATATCCTTCATGAGTGCTCTTAGATACATCGCTTGGTGGAGAAAAAAAAAAGGTCATCACTTAATCGGATGCATGATAGGGTTTTATCAGCTCGTTATCCATTTCCCCAGCGACGTAGCGATAAGCTTCTTTGCTATGAGCAAATGCATTCGTTGTTACAAAACAGGATGAAACAACGTTGCTAATTGCGATTCTGGTGAGACAGACCACCGTTATTCCAACATTGTCCGACCTGTTTGCTTCTGGGGTATGCTTACTTTCATTAGGTTATATTAGCGTTTCCAGCTGTTGGTATTCCATTTTCCGAGCATTTTTTCTTTTATTTTCCGCTTCTTGCACCCGTACAAAGCACACGGCGATAGCTGCCGCCAGAGTCCTTCCGCGGCACGTATGCGCGAGCAAAAGTCAACTGCAATGATGTTTTCTTTCAATTTAGTTCCATGAGCATAAAGTGAATTGCATTACAGCGTAAAGGGTAAAATTGATAAAGAAAAACCACGATGACACGGCTCCTGCGCCAGTGGCCCATGACGGTTCCATTCGTTTCGAGGAGCATCGTTTTTTTTTGTTATCACATTCGCTCCTCTTCCATTATAATCAACCGCCGGAAAACGGAGACGACCGAGCGCGTCAATGGGTACGGATGCCATTGTTATGGCTTCCAGCGACGCGGTTCGTACACCTCGAACAACAGCCATCGCCTAGGGAAAGTAAGAAAACAAAAAAAGAAAGCGACTTATTGAAGCAACAACCGCTCCAAGCTTCCAGCCAGGCGTTGTTCGCGGTCGATGGAATCCTCGCATCGATCGCGAAGGATAATAAAAATATGGCTAAACTTTTCAATGCATTCCACACCATCGTGCCACCAAAGCGCATCCTACGTACCCTTATACGGGCGCCAGCACGCGTCACTGCAGACACGAAGCGTCCGCGTGCTCGGCGTGCGAGGATAAAAAGCTAATAAAACGTGCCCCGAATGCATCCTTCCGTTTGCGGTGCATTCTGCGGAGCGAGTGTCTGGCGTGTGTGCCGCTGCACATAGGGAGCAAATGGGATTTTTGTAGTTTTTTTCTTCTTCCTTTCTCTGGGCAGTTGTTATTGTTGCTGCCATCAAGCGCAAAGTCCATTCAATGATGCACCCCCCGCACCGATGGTCGATGGCCGAGCGCAATAGCGCAAGTAGATAAAAACCGCTTTCGGTCACCCTTTTTTTCGCGGTTTTGCGTACAGCGTGCTTGACGTCGAACGTCAAAACGGTAGCGAACGGCTTGCTTAGATTGCAATATATTTATGTTTCCATAGCGACGAAAGAGCCCGGCAATGCATATTGTATCTATGCTGTGGCAGGCACCATAGCGATGCTAATTTTCTGACTAGAGAACAGAAATTATACCGCCGTGTCGTCGAATGCTCCGTCACCCGACGACCACCGACGACGAAACATGCTTAACGGCAGGCTTGCCAAAAAGGATGTCAACCGGTAACGCCATCATACGATCGTCATCATGGTGGTGGAAACCCTGCCCGGGGCAACGGTACTCTCCGGGAAACCGGATCGAAAGATGATGGCCTCGGCATCCTCGGGAATCCCGGTATCGGGTGCCTTCCGTTCCGAGCAGGGACAGGGCACGGACAGTTCCTTGCATAATCGTTACGGCAAACAAACACAAACAGCCACGAACGAAAAGAGTGCGCGAGAGAGAAAGAGATATGGAGTACGAAAGAAAAAAAGAAGCCGGGAAGAAAAAACAGCCCACGCAGTAAAAAAAAATGGTGCCATTCCCGTCCATGTCCGGAGTTCGTCCTTGCGGGTCGATCCACTTTGGTGCCGAATGGGTGTGTGTGGGTGTGTGTTATTCTTGTCCGTTACCCGTGCACTTCCAGTCAAAACTATCAATTTTCGGGTGGAAAAATGCGATGCTCCACACCGGACGGCGCTGTTCCGGTGCGCCGGCGGGCGATTGCACACAGTGTAGGGTAATGTGTCTAACCAGGCTTAAAATCAAAAGCGAAGAAACAAAATGCTCGCCCCCGTGGTCGGATTCCGGCACAGCCGTAGGCTGCTCCGTAGCGCCCGAGCCACTGCCACTGACGGGGATTTTATTTCTACCCTTCATCGCACTCCCTTTGCCACGTGTCCTTCCACGTGCCGTGCACCACCATTCGACGGCAGGACGCAGCTAAAATTGCATATATGCTCGTCCGGCCCTCCGGAAGCGAACGTTCGGGCGCTCCATCCTGCCGCATTCAATCGGTGCGGTCGTTCGTGTGGCTTCCGTTGGCTTTTCGCACGGCTCACTCGCCCCCAATCACCCCTCCGCGGCCGGATGCCACCCGAAGATGCAGAAATAATTTCCCATTTTCCGGGGGTTTTCGCCCTTTGCCATCCCCGTTCGCAAGCGACCGGCCGCATCGGGCCATCGAGAATTGAATACGAATCCGGCCCATCGAAGCGGCGAGCACCGGCGATCGGCCGGTGAAGGCTTCACGGTTTTCTGGTGCATGGTGCCCGTTTTGCAAGCTCTTTTCGCTGGCGAAAGTGGCCTCACGCCATCCCTGCGTTTGACGGCAAATTGCCGGCCATGTGTTTGTGGGGATTCGGTTCGTCTCGTAAGGCAACAACCGCGCAAACAACCCGACCCGCCCGGTTGGGTATTCGATACCACACGGTGACCGAATCGGATCGGGACTGCTTGTTTTCGTATCATTACGATGGCTTTATGTGCGCACCGGCCAAAGGATCAAAGGGACTATCACGCGGCGCGCTGTGGTGCGCCTGAGAAACCGGACCACCTTACGGCTCCAGTAGCTGGGGAGAGTAGCGTGTAGCGTGTCCACGTAACGGCAACCCGATGTGCAGTTTGAAACCCGCTCATTCGGAATGGACACACGGATGTAGGTGGTGTTTTTTTTTTTTGCCTGACGTCTTGCTGCAGGTATGTTGCGCTACTGTCGGGTTGTCTCTTTCGCTGATTTCCATCGACCAGCTCCAGCTGAAACTGGAAGGGCTATACTTAGGCCTGTTTTGGTCCGCAAAAATTGCCCTCGTTTTTCCATCAAAGTAACCCGAGAAGGCACCTCAGTATCAAAAAGCCGTCCCTTTAGCGAATTACCGCGCGAGGTACGATTTTAGCGCGTGTCCTTTTTTCCCCCACTCGCAATTCTCGTGCTCTCAAGTGCAGGCACGCGCGAATCGCGAACAAAAAGCACCCGCAACGTGGATGGTCACGTGGGTGTGAGCATCGAGAAGGGTGCTAACGGTCGTCGTTAGCGACAAAATCCACCCATTACACCGGTCATGCCCAGTTTGGCCTCGGGATAACGCTCCGCCGGGTCATTTCGGTGCACCGAGAAAGTTAGCCCTCTCTCTTTAGTGTCTCCTTTCGGCTTTCCCGAGCGAGGCAGATAACTATTTCCCAGTTCCCGGTTGAGAGCTGAGAGCGCTCTCGAGTGCGCACGGATTCCGGAATATTTAACTCGAGTGCTAAGTGTCGAGTAAACAAAATCATCTCCCCTGCAGTTTGCGTTCTTTATTTGCCTCGTGTTGCTTTGGGTCCGTGCGCCGGTGTGAGTGAGTGTGCCATTTTCGCCCCTCTTATCACTTGCCGGCTTCGGGAATCATCTTGAAGCGGCCCCACACTTTTCCGTACCAACCATGGCGGACGGGCGATGAAATGGAGGTGGGTAAACTTTTCACCCATCGTTAGTGCCATTTTCCACCACGCTGGCGTCGTGCTTAGCAGCGTGGCCATCGTCGAACATTGCGCGCTAGAACAAAAACCATTGCACGAGGTGGCCCGGTGCCGGAATTGGACCATCGGGCAAACAATGGCCGGTGCCGGAGAGCACGGTGCGAGGAGCTACAGCCGAAACACCTGTAAGTACGTGAAAGTTTATCCAGCGCTTGTAAACAATAATCATATTTTCTTTGTGCACTTGGCCGCGCACAGAGCACAGGCAGACGGGCTTTGCCGGGCATCACCTCGAATGCCCGAGATCGTCTCGTTGTACAACCGGCAAACGGGTGAGGGCTGACAATGGCCACGCCGGTACAACGGGGGCCAAAAAAGGGGTTTGCGATGACACAAAGACGCCGAAAGTTTGACGTTGCTTCGCCGGAGCGCATCGCATCGACCACCGGCGGTGTCGGAGCGAGCAAGCAACGAGCGAATAATTGGATGCAATCTGGGAATAATTTTGCCGTCCCGGTGAGGACCATTTAGTGTGTCTCTATCGTAGGTTAAAAATCTTTTGATAGCAAGCAAGCAGCCAGCCAGCCCAGTGGGAACCACACAAAATGGCGCCCGCTTGCGCAACGGTGCATTACGTGAGTGTGCATGTGTGAGAAGCTGGGTGCATCTTGTGATGGGCAATGGTTTATGTTCGCTTTGAGAGTTCGCCAATGGATCATGCCGGAAACGATGAAACGTTCCTTTGGGGGTGTTTCTTTTTTGCTGGTTGTGGGACATAATATCAGTTTTTTGAAGTTATTTCTATAAAACGAATCAAAGCTTAGCGCTGAAGAAACTGCTCCTTGAGTTACTACGTTTTTATTCACTACTTTTCCATCGTTATCTAATGAATTGTAGCAAAAACAAACACCCCCATTGAAAGCTCGTGCCCTTCCGAGTCCAGGGATCAATAACAAGGATTAGCTTAGGAAGGACAAGCACCATCGAGCAACGAACCAAAGCCAGAGCGTACCATCTCTAGGTTTTACAAAATCGACAGGGTTGAATCGGCTTCATTGTTTGCCGGAAAAATAATCGGAGCTGTTGTCCATGGCAACGCTAATCCTTTCCATCGCATCCACATCCCGGCGGCGCGGCATCATCTCAGCTAGCCATGAGGCGCTGTGAAAACGCCTGGCTACGTTTCTTGCCAAGGTGCGCTCTCACTCGCTCGTGTTTCCTTCACCGCCACCGACTCCTAAGTGGCCGTTGATTAAATCAGATCCTAGCGCGAGCGCCCGGGAAACGCTCCGCAGGGAACAGGATCAATAATTTATGCGCTAATTTTCGCTACTTACGACGGCAAACGGCGCCGGTCGCGTGATTAGTGCTAGTTGCGCTCCATTATATTCGCCGTCCCGTGACGCGCGAGCACCGCGCCGCGCCGGCAGATATTAATCCCTTAGATTTATGACAGCAGATTGCATTAAAAATGAATCGCACCGCAGCCTCCGCCGCAACCCCTGGAACGGGTCTTGGAACGCGCGTCCGGGACTCCCCAGAGTCGGCTTTAAAGTTAATTAAAAGTTCGCTGCAAAATTTATATTTCCTCTGGGACCCGAAATCAAAGCGCACGGATGCCTTATCGATGGGACAGCCGCTTCGGTGTGGGTGTGTGTTTTTTTTATCCTGCCCTTTGTAGGGATGTTTGCTTCTTCACACACCCGCACTCGTGGGCCCCGGGCCACGGGACAGCTCAAGGATCTGCTTGCCGCGCTCGGCGAGACAATCGCCGGTGCGATGGCGCGCTCGCGCCATATTTTACGCTCCGTTCCTCCGTGCCAAAGGTCACCGAATTCGGCAGAATGCGTGTATGTGTGTGCTTTTATCATTGCCAATGGACTGATTTATGAGCCCTCTCGAGCATGAAATCTGTTTCCTCGCACCAAAGCCCCGGTGCTCGATGGCGGTGTGTGTCACCTCGACCGAGCCAGTCGGACTCGAGAACCGAGGGAACCCATTTTCAATTTTCTTTCCATTTCACCTCACGGAGGGGGGGGAGGGTGGATTCTGCCCCGCATCGATTTGGCGCGGCGAAAACGAAGAGGCCACCCGAGAGTAACGCCGGGGAAAGGTCGAAAAAGGTAAAGTCAATCCACCGTGTGCACCGGGCCTACCGGAACGGTGTGTGTGGGCGTCAAGAAGGCGGGAAAGTGGTGTGATCCGAGCGGATCGAGCGGGGGAAAAGGTTCACTTAATAGATATAAAACAAACTTTTGTGCGCAGCAAACACGGATACACGAGTCGGGCCGGAGAGCGAGCCTTTTTTTTCTTGCTCCTTTTTGGTTTGCTGCTATCGCTTCTCATCCTAGAAATGGTTGGATGAGTTGGCCACTCGATCCTTTTTTATTTCTTGCTTCTGATTTCGGAGCGATAAAAGCGGATTTTCGAGTGCTGCATGAGGTTCTTCATTAACGCTCGATAATGGGATTCCGAGCGAGTGGGATTTAAGCTGCGTAAACGTTTGCGTAACAACACCGCACCAGCATAAAACGAAGCGCAAACGAAGGGTTCGCGCGTTCGCGGAAGACGCAGATTAAAATGTCTTCCGTTTGATTTCCGTGCATTACTTACAATATTTTCCCGATGGCAGACAAACCTGTCACAGCCCGTCAGCCATCTGCGCTGTGAATGGTGCAACGATCTGCTTGACTCGTTCGCAAACATCAACGCAACGCTACATCCGCGTGGCATTCGAGTGAAAACCGAGCCTCACCGTGCTGCTTTGGTGGTGCTTTTTCCACGCTCCAACCACTGCCGTGACACTTAAATCCGTGATGAAATCCCGGAAGGGGAGGGAAAAAAAACATCAAAACGTATAAAATCGCACCACTACCATCACAAGCGCCAGTGCTGCAGTTTGCTAATGTACCGTAAATCCAGTATCCATCGTAAATCGGTTTGCCAGTACGCAGCACCGACTACGCCGCTGTGACGAAAATGTTTTAATCCAATTTGGAGCGAAAATGCATTAAAAAAATTAATTCAATTCCACACTTCCTTTGCCGATCCCGAACGCGCCATCAGCAAAACGCGAGCGCGCGCTCGCACTTAACTCACCCATCATCCCGTTTCCAACCCCGGGCGCCGTGCACTTGCAGCCGACTTCCGGCCGAAGACAGATGAATTTCCACTCCCACCTTCAGCCAAAAAGGATGCGAGTGTTGTGCGTTTTCCACCCGAGCTGGGCGGTGGTTGCGGGGGCGTTCATGTGACAAACACCCACCGTGGAAGGGATCTCCCTTCGGCACGCCCAACCACCGCAACGCACAAGCATTAAAAGTGTGACGCGGCGAAGGGAGTGAAGCGGGCATGCGGGGGCGGGGAAGCCGTTGCCGTCGCGAGTCGGGAAAATTTTGAATGACAAATTTAATAAAAAGATTTTAATGTCTTTTCAACGTTGATTCATTTACGAGGCCGGCGGAAAACGACGGGAAACGACGGGAAACGCCCACTCCCGGGCACGGGGGGTGGTTGGGTGCGAAGTGAAGGCGTGGAAGGTGTGAAACGGCACTGGCAGCCGTTTGGGTGCAAAAAGGATGTCGTGCGTGGGTGTGTTTTTGTCGCAGAAGAAACGGAGATTTCCTTGGAAACGGCATTCCAGCCATCCGGCCAAAGATGGCGTGGCGGAAAAACCCGGCTTAGCATAGCGGTGGATCGCTCTCGATAGGGTGGGTTATGCTGCCGGAGCCGATCCTGGTGATGGCTGTGACGGTGACGAACCGATTTTATAGCTCTTTTCATACCTCTCACTCTCTTGCTCTCACTCTCTGTCTTTCTCTCTCTTTCACCCTGTTTTTCTTAAGCGAACAAGAAAAAAAGGCAGACAGCAACGGCAACAGTCAACAACCAGGGCCACCCCCACCAAACAATGAACACCGAGGTTGAGGTTATGTGAAGCACGGCCAGGATTCGCCTTCGAACATAACAACCACCCCCCGCCCCCGCGCCACGAGCCGACGCGAATGAAAAGGCAGAAAATTAGAGTAAAAATTATTTCACATCCGTTAATGTTGCCCGTTTCGCGCGACGACACACGTCGACGACGGCGCAGGGAAAATAAATCCATCCCGAAACCGATTTGGGGTAATGAAATTTGTCAAATGTTTTCATTTAGCGTGCGACACATGCCGTAAAAACACACACACACATCCGCGCACACACCCGCACACAAACGAAGCATCCACCGGAATGCGAACCCGTTTCCCGTTCGCCAGTTCGCGAGGGCAAGTTGAGAGATTAAATTTATCACCCACCATGGCGAGCGGGAACGATCGAAGGGCGTCGTGCGGAAACGCGCTCTTTTGGCCAAATTGGTGCCCCGGTGTGATGGACCGGGACCAAGCGAAGCGCACAAAAGTTTCTAATCAAGCACACCGATTAGCGGAAACGGCATAATGGAAGTAGACGGCGACTTTCGAGGGCGTGTGGGCTGCACAATTCAGCCCGGTACGAGAAACCATAGGCCGGTTTCACACTCGTGATGGCCGGGAAAACCCCCTTAAATGGAGTTAACGGGCGATTGCATTGTCAAACCTGGTAGGCTGCTTGGCAAGCTCCCACGCTGTTCGGTGTTCGATGGTTTTCGACGTTGCAATTACATCCGGTTGACCAGCGGCCGGCAAATCAACCGGTACCAAGAGGTACGCACGAAGATTAATTAACTGATAAGCGTGAAGAGGCTACCGGGTTGCTTCAGTAGCCCGCAGATGGCCGGTTCCGGAGTTTGGCATGGGCGCATTGTTTTACTGTCAACCCTGTGTGTGGCTGTGTGGAGCTGGTTGGGATGGATGGGTGGCCCCCGATTCTGGAAGCAACCGATGCGTATTGAGACGTCTCCAGACGTGTACCGTCCGATGATGCTTCAAGTGAACCAATGCCCATGGTAAGTGCTTTGCAAACAGCTTGCTTTGGATGAAAATCACTCCACCGATTGCTGGCGTTCCGGGCTCGGGCCCCGTACCGTTACCTCGGCGTTCCTTTGTAGTGGCAACAAGTTGTTTCTCGGAGAACGCTGCCAGTGCCAGTGGTGAGGTTTTGGGAAGACAACAAACAGGAAAATCCTTATCCTTGAGCCATTGGGCGATATCTGGGCTAGGATGCGAATCGGTTAGTATTCATATTAGCGCGCAAACGTCAGGGAACGCATTTATGTGTTGGTGTGTTTCTAGTCCTTGGCACTGAAGCATTGTCCTGTAACAATGGAAATGGAAAGCCTTTGGCGAATCGAAAATGTGCTGTAAACAATGGTTGGAAAAACAAGCCGATGAAAGTCACCGTGTATTCACCACACGGCTCACGCACGCGTATCAGCATTATGTGAGAAGTGTAAATGCTGTAATGCCGGCTATTCGAAACACTTGCAAGAGCATGTGCGCCTGCACCAATTAATGAACTTCGGTGAGCGCAGTTGATTAAGCCCACCAAAGGGCTCTTTTGATGGTACATTTTCTTTAACTTGATGTACCGTAATTACGCTTTATGCGATGCCTTTGCTCACATGTGAGTGCCATATTGTTTTGCCTCTCGTGCGCTTTGTGTTGGCACTTCGCTCTGAAAATGGGGTTATACTCAGATCTCGAGTCTCCACCGGAAAACTGGGTAGAGTTTTGTGTCTTCGTTCAGAGCTCCAAGCCGCAAAGTGAGACGCTTCGAGTGGAAAGCGTTGGCTGGTTAACTACACACCCTCAGCCGGGGTTTTGATGCCATGGTCTCGAGCTTAAGCTCGCCGAGTCGTGCGGTTTCATCCAGCCCAGCGTGCAAGTGCTGCTTAATCCACTTATGTGTCTAAATGGGTGCCATCATTTTGTAAAATTTATATAGAAATGTTCCATTTAAGTTTCGCCGTACTTTTCGCCTCCTTGCCATGACTCGACGGAGGGAGCATCCCGTTTCGTTGCGCCCCAGTGTGCGCCGGTTGCAAAGTTTCTTCCAGCGGCGCCGGCAAAGGAGGCGACACCACTTGATCGGTCGGTTTCATTTCGTAACGACCGGGACGTGGGTGGGAAGGATCTTTTGAGCTTTTGAAACGAGACAACATTGCTTCAAACGAACCAGCGCTGGTACCGTGGAACCGTTGAGTTGGGCAACAGCCCAACCGAGCAACGTCTAAGCACGTCCTGAGTTATTTGCTTCAGATGGAATGAAGTTTATAAACATTATTGTTGATTTCTGTCCCGGGCCCTGTGAGCCACGGTGAAGCGCTTGGCTCTAGTGTCATTGAAACAGCTGCCCCATTCGGCGTATCTGCAGTGGGCAAAAAAGTGGGCATCCACTTCGAAGCTTCCTCGTTCACCTCGAGTGTGCTCGTCCATTTCTGGCGGGGTTGCGATGCAAAAAAGCTCCCATCTCTGGGTGCAACAAAATGCACGCAAACATGGTTCAAGTGCGCCGAGACGGGGAGCGTTGGTGCTTTGATTTAATGTGAAATTTGATATAAGCCGGGGAGATTTATTCGGATCATTTGCACGGACGGGAAGTGATAAAGCGAACCGAAGCATCCAGACCTCTAACCAGATGATCAGAATGGCCCAAGAATGGTTGAGCCAAGGACACGAGTTGCTCTCACGAGATGAGCCGTTGAGAAACTTTCTGCCAAGAATGTGCACGACAGACGAAGAGATACCAGCGAGACTCGTGTTCCGTACCGCAAGCGCTTCTAAGAGTGATCTAATTTCACCGAGAAGTCGAGACCCCATGGAACCTGAACACACACACGCAAGCGCAACCAGGAAACGAAGCTGCTGGTAGACACATGGTTTTGCATTTGTCATGTATGCTCGAGCCGTGAGCTCGCAAGACACGAGTTGGAAGATGTAATTAAATCTATGGAATCTGGTTTTAAATCAAGTGCCGTTTCGTCCCATCGTGGGCACGAATGAATGGCACGAATGTTGCAAAAGTGTGCGCTTTTTTTTCTTCGTTGCTTCAGATACCACTCGAAACTTTTGCTAATAAATCTCCCCTAAGCACTATCATCAAATACTACTTATCTGCCGGCAACAACCGACCGGGTGGACAGATGGGGTTTTTTTTTGTGTCTTGTTTGCTTTGCAATTTTGCTTGGCTCGATACGTTGCCAGCTAATCGTGTGGAGAAGTCAGGTTTTGCCGCAGATTCATTCGCAGCCGCAAGCAACAGCTGACGGGCTGGCGTGGGTACGGCTAGTTGGCAGTTTAGAGAACCCACACCCATGGGAATACGACGCACAACGCTAATTAGATGTCCCTGTGCGACCCTTGTCAATGTTGCGGTTGGCTCTGGTTACAGCTTCGCACGCCATTAGGGACATTCTCTTATTTTAGCTCCATACCTCTCCATCGATGTTTCCTCTCCACAGTCATCTTTAGAATTCGAATGAAATACATTTTTTGGTTCACCTAGGCCACGTGATAAGATACTAATGTTCTGTAATATAAACAACAACACGTATGTTGTGCAAAACATACGTATATTCAACTGAACTTCGACTACACGATGAAATGTTTTGCAGGAATTGATTACACCGCAAGGCTCACTCATTCTTAAAGTATAATTCTCGTTCAATTAACAAACCACCACATGGGATTGTTTGAAGATGCCATCAACAGCATTAAATCATCTTACGTAGGCAGCATATTCTCACCGAACGCAAGCCCTCGCGTTGGGGTGGGTGCTAATAAGTACCGCTATCAAGGCACCGATCTCAGTTCACGGTATGCTGCTTCCAACCTTCTGTTTCGGTGAAATAATAACGCTTTAGTGAGACAGGGACACAATGCATTACCAAGGCCGAGTACCCTTTTTACAAAGCACTGGGCGCCTCCATCCCTGAGGTGCGGCATTAGCAGTTATAACCTTTTCACCTTCATTTTTGAGTATGATGTGTTTTAATTCTCCCTCTAGGCTTATAACTCCAATAATACTTAAGCTGGAACGATGTTAGAGCAAAATCATATAAATGTTTTTTTCAATACGGTGAAAGTGTTCTCTTTAGTTTTCCAATAATCCAACAATAATATAGCGAGTCTTTGAGCATTAAATATTTTTTATAATATATTATAAACAGTTCGATTCAGTATTTTAGCATTTCAAGCCTTTATGTTGTTCATCAACGATCAAATTTTATACTTAATACACATTATTCGCCAGCATCACTTAATTAATCACAATCGAATATGCTTTGAGAAAATAGCCATCCTCCAAACGAAGAGTAGCATCAGCTGAACTTGGGACAGAGACGCGTCTTAACTGATTCGGAATCACAGGAGCAATAAGCACACGCGTTCTTTTAGTCTCCTTTGTCCATCTTTTACCCACAACCAGCAGGAATCTCGCGTCAGCTGCTCATTTCCGAAAGGAGGCTCTTTCCTGAGGGTCACCAATACTGGATTGCCATGTCGCATGCCCATAAACGGCAACTCTTGAACGGGATCCTTAGAACGAGAGGGCAAATTACGTGACACTGTTATCAACATGCTGCATCACGTCGTGACACGGTTTGTCCTTGTTGATCCACCTCCATCAAGTGGCTCCGAACCGTTCCACATTTTCAGCTCAGAGGCCATTACACTGACCGGCTTCACCAGAATCTCCACTAACCAGGTAAACCTTGGACATTGAAAGCGAAAGCCGTTTATAAGCAGTAAATACCGGATTGAACGGGATGCCTCATTACAACCACAACGCAAAGAGAAAGATAGAATTGTCTTTCCATAAAAGAGCGATTTGCCTTCCATATGGGTACTGGGGACCAATGCGCAACAAAGTACGTGGGGCCAAATCCCTGACAATTCGTATATTATGCAAGCTTTTACCGCGTAATTAGCCAATCCCGGCTACTGTTTCTCAAGAAGTTATATTTTATCGCTTTTATGATCTGTCATGCGAATCCCAGCATGTATGCAAAGCGAGTTTCCATCAGTTCAGTTTCGTACTAGCTTCTGCAGCAACATGTAGATTCGTACGCAGCTGAATTATTCGTTCAATTTAACTTCCAGCCGTGTGACATTAGCGCTCTGTTCGTGGCGCTCGCATGTTGCCTTTCTTGCTATTGACATGCTCGGGAGCAACGCGGAGAAGCTTTCTCCTCCCATCGTAATAGGCCGCGACAAGGGATAACGATGAAAATGACAGGCTGTACGGCGAATAAAAAAAAACCCGCACGCCACCCCGAGCGTCACAGTGTGAAAGTGAAAAATGTTTCTCCGTTCGCGAACACTCGCAAGATCATTTCTCTTCTTCCTTGCCGGTGCTCGTGCCGATTTTCTTCTAAGCAACAATTCCAAACGCCCCCTTCGCACTCACCCCACTCCATCGGTTCCACCCGCCACCACGGGTGTCAAAAGGGATGCTAAAATTTTAGATTTTCCTAATTGAAAAGCTCACGCGCGCCCGCTCGCCTTCGGAAGGATCAGCCGAGAGGCAGCCGGGAAAAGGACGATCGGAGGCGCACGGCCGGGCCTTCTGCAACCTCTCCGCCGACAGTGAGTTGACAGTGAGCAAGTTGTAATTAATTTTCAGCTCGTATAATCCCACTTTATGCCGGATCGAGTCTTCGGCTATAAAATCTAGCCTCCGACGGTCTAACTTATGCTGTCGCCTTCACGCCACGAGACACCGGGTGACAAACGCACTCCGGATGCAGCATCCGACAACTGCGGGACAGCTCGCGTTTTGGGGAGCGGCCGTTCCGCACAAACACCACCCGCGGCAACGATTTGGTGGTGGGATATTAATGTGCCGGCGCTGGAATTAATTTTTAATTATGCTGCTTTAATTGCGCACGCTGCTTAGCAGCCAGCTGGCCGGTGGATCCGGTGTGATCCTGTGTGAAATTTCACCAACTGAACAAAAACTTAGAGGAAAAAAAAAACCCCTTAGCAGGTCCTATAACGTTCTCGGATGCTCGTGTTACCGGGCCTGCACGAACAAACGGCAAGCGTGCAAGCTCACGCGGACAATGGAGTTAATGTGAAGGAAAAACAATCAGTCTGAGTGGAGCGTCTCGGAGGCGTCAACGCTGGTGGCTTGATTACTTCCATACCGCGTGGCATTCCGCGGTTCCGGGCTCGCTCATGCGTGCCGTGTCTGAAGGAAATTGAGCGACGAAGCGAAACGGCGAACGTGCATCGTTTAATATGCTCCCGACTGATTTTGCCACACCGACTTTTCGCTTTTGTCACGGGCACAGGGCGAGCAAGGGTGCACGTGCAAAATGTGCAATAAAAGCGCGCATTTTCCGGGTCCGCAGCTTATGGCACTGCAGGTCCACGGTGGACCCGGTGCCCTGTCCCCGATCGCATACGGTGGGTTTCATAATTCAAAGTTTTGTTCTCATCCGTTTGGCCGCCACGCTGGAGGTGGAGCACCACCTGAAGCGAAACCATCGGCCTTATGCTTCGATTCTAATGGATTTTTAATGCATCCGAACTTATCCTTTCCATTCCAGCGGAATGACTTATTTTGCATCGATGAAAATGATGCCCTACCATGCAACCGGAAGTTGCACGATGCTTGGCCAAGAAACGTGCACGCCACGGAGCGTTGGATGAAAGCAAATGCCTGATAAGTCGGCTCGGCTTCAGCTCCCACCACCAGACGTGCGCCCGTTCGAAGACGAATGGGTGTCGATAGCCGACGGTGCAATCACTTACGGTAGAAGCATCGATTTGCTCTTCGTGGTTCTTTTCAACGGCTGTGCAAGCGTTGCAGTGCTTGCACTTGTGAAACCTCACTGATACCTTACTTACACGGGAAATTGTACGGAGTATGGAAAAGTCTTCATCCAGCTCGGTATATGGCTTGTCGCAACATCAATAAATCTGTGGGGCTCACTGAAACAGAAATGAATGCTAGATGCAAGAACAGGTTTAATCGTTCATTTCTGGCTTGCATCGTGTTTTATTTCCCCAGTTTTACTAGTTTGCCTAAGCAAACTAGGCAACACGCTTGGTAAATGAACCACAGTAAACGACCTGAAAAAAGTATGCATTGCTTAAAACAAAAGCAAAATAAGCTAAAAATACACTTTTGCCACCTTTCAAAGCGACTTGTTCCGTTGGTCGCATTCGCGAAATTGCTGCCACTTGCGAAAATCCGCTTCAAAACCTCGCGCACAACCAGAAACAAAAGAATCTCTGCTCTCGCTCTCTCTCTCTCTCTCTCTTTCTCGCTCTTTTCGGCTTTCCTAACCGCTTCGGTCCTGTGTAAAGCCCTGTCGCTTCGCGCGAAAGACACCCTGCTCATCGGTAAGTCCAAACAAATCACCCAACGGCCTGAGCCGAAAAAAAGGAAACGAATCGGTACGAGGACGAATTCGCACTCATCAGATTAGGGCACCTCCCCCCCCCCCCCCCCCCATACGTGCCGACTGTCCCTTCCGCAGCTCATAAAAGCCGACACATTTATGTCACAAACCCCTCGGAAGATTTAAGACCCAGCGAGCGGCTGGGGTATCGCTTACCCCGGCTATCTCGCTCGATCAGCTTGGCCGGCCTGCCAAGGCCTCGAGGCCCTTCCGATGCCGGCTCGAGTACTTGCTCAAAATCGAGCCTCCCCAAAATGGAGCAGGCTTTTGGAGTAGCTCCGCTAAGCTCCGCACCCGTGGCCCGGGAATCCGGCGAATCCGGTGACACCCACGTGAGGTGGCAAGGGCAAGAGCAGCAAAACCTTGCCACACGGCCACAGAGGCGTCTGCTCGAGGACAGCTAGATAATCAAAATAAATTCGTTTCCGTTCTGGTCCTTTCTTGGGGCGTTATGTTTTTTTTCTTCTTCTTCTGCCGCTTCTTCTTCTTCTTCTTCTTCTTCTTGCTGCCTTCTGCCCGTGTGGGCCCGTTGGGCTGTGCTGTGTTTGCAGCTTTCGTTTGTTGCCCGACTGGCAGCTGGAGGAGTGCCAGGTCCTGGTCGATGGTTGACCCACGGCAGCCGGAAGGAGACAACAAACAACCAAAAAATAAAAAGAACCCCCACAGCAGCATGAGTGGGTCATCATCGGGCTGCGGGTCGGGCTAAACCGCGCAACAACGGCATCGGAAAATGGTGTATGTCGTGCGAGGAAGCAGCCCAACTCGTAAGCCCCTCGCGTCACACGCCTTCGCACCCTATGCAGCAGGACATTAAGGGATATAAAATAATCAGGAAAAATTACACCACCACCATCAATGGGAGCGCGTATGGGGTGCGGGAACACCCGACAACACCCCCATGCAGGCGCTCGTTGGTATTGTTTTGCACTTTCATGGATTGCGATCGGGTGCGTGGGACGAAGGACGCAAAAGCCTTTCCTTCCCTAGGTTCGACCCTTCGCAGGTTCTTCGTCGAGGACATTTCGCGGCTCAAGCCAGCCTCCCGTTGCGTTGGGGGGGCTGATGAAGATTCGTTTCTGTTTTTTTTTTTTTCGTTGCTGTTGCTGCTCAACGCCGTTGTTTCCATTTCTTTGAAGGTTTATCGGGAGCCATTTGTTATCCCGGTTCCAAACCGACACTGTGAGGACAGTGTCACAGTGTGACGCAGTTTGCAGACGATGCCTCCCAATAAAGGAAGCCAACCGTCGCCGTGGTCCCCAGCGGCAGGGAGCACACATTTATTCTCTCATCTTCCTGTGGCCACTCGTCCGGGACGTGATTAGGGCGGTGGAGGCGCAACGTGGAAAGATCATCGGTGAGGATAAAATAACAAAGAACCCCGTAAGGGTAGCCATCGCTCGCCTTCTCACCGATCCGCCCGTGAGGCGATGGGACGCTGAAACCGACACCCGACACCGAAGGGCGAAGAAATATTTACGACAACCATGTGAATAGATCGGACCACGTGCACGTGCCGCTCGCTGCAGGGACGGAGGCGAACGCTGCGCGAAAAGACGGTTCCGGGTTTTTCTTGTAAGGAATTAATTTCCGGCTGAATTATTATGCCGAGTCGTTACAATTCGCCCTTTTTCATGGTTTCGCCGCTGCCGTGGTTTGCGCTCTTTTGCAAGCATTACGGGTCTTCTGGCCGGCTCCGAGTGGATGGCCAGCCACTCGTTGGAAAACTGCAACCGCAAAGAAGAGGAGCGAAGAAAAAAAGGCATTAGCTTGCCCAAATGAAAAGCGCTTGGTCGCAGTCGGGCAGCAGTCAAATGCGGTTGAAATATTTCCACTTCTCGGTTTAATCCCGCACGTGACCATACGACCCACAAAGCATCGCCTGGCCAAAAAAAACGAAACAGGCTCGTAACCTCGGGAACGAGCGCGTTGGCATTGGCCGAATGGGCGCCTGCATCAATCGCTTCTCAGGCCCCATAAAGGGCTACTTAAACTTCCCTTCGAAGATGCACTTAATTAGTATTCCCCGCGTAACAGGTGGGCGCCGGAAGTTGGGTCACTTCGGTGACCGCAAACAAGACGCCATTCCGGGAAAATGGCGTTGCCGATTGTTATGAAAAACACTTGCTCCGGTGGGAAAACTTCACTCGTGCAGGGAAAAGCCGTCCTTCCACATCACGCCCGAAAGTTCACACATTTCCCATGCCACAAGCCACGTGTGTGTGTGTGTGTGTGTGTGTGTGTGTGTGTGTGTGTGTGTGTGTGTGTGTGTGGGTGTTCCGACATCGGCAGATCGCACTTCGCTTCCGGCACCGTCGGTGGCAGCAGCCGTGAAGAAAGAGCGACAGCCGCAACAGGAACGAAGCCGAATGGGAAGAAGAACCCGCCCGACGAAAGCAAGAGTGTATGTGACGGCTCTCGGGGTAAATTTATTCCCGGCCTTATTTATATAGTAATTAGATAAGACGACGTCTTAAATAGATCTTGTAAATTATCACTCACTTCATTTCGTTTGCAGTGTTCCGTGGGCCACCCTTCGGGCACGTACCACATATCCTTCGGCCATCAGCTCGGCCGACCCGGCCGACCCCCAAGGACGATGGACGATCGTTGCTTCTTGTGTGCACATATGCCGGCGAGCTGCCGACCGGGCAGCGTTTCGGTCCGTGTGAGTGGCAGTGACATCGGAAGGCGGACCGGCGACCTTTGAAAGGTGTTTGAAACTGTCTTTGGCTGTGATCCGTGAAGCATGTAAGTAGATATATGGGTCCGCTCGTCAGCAGCAGACGGGACGGTGAAGCTTCTCGTGCAGCACCCAGCGACCCCGGGGCTGCCGGGAAGGCTGCGACCGAATGTGGCCCTGCATCCCACTCCCGTGCTGGGGGTTTGGGTTGAAACGGCTAGGACGGTGGTATTTTTGCCCGATGCTCGGCCACGTGTGCACAACGGCACCCAGCATCCCGGGCGAGGCGACGAGCCGAGCGCAAGATTCCATTGCTACTGAATATTAATACGCGCTTCATAAATAAACTTCCACCGACGTTGGGTATTTATGCGCAGCGCTAGCTCCTGTGCGGGGTCCCATGGGTCCCTGGTGCGATGCATTCCGTAGACACCGCGTATGTCTTTCGCCGGCAGCGAGCAGGAAGTGCTCCATTTAAGGTCATCGAAACATCAGACCCCCCGTGAAGTGGCCGAAGTGACCTAGGACATTACGGTGGTCGGTGCTGTTTCCGACGATGCGTTCGGCTGAAGTTTCTTTTTTTGTTTCGCTTGTTTGATGGGTCGTATGCGTGTTCGGTGCCACACTGCGAACATAGACACCGATTACTCGGTGGTCTTTGGGTGCAAAAATTGCGAATTCTGGGAAGCCCATCGTGCGGAACCTAGTGGCAGCATTTATTGCATTTTTGTGCGTGCATTTGGGGCTTCATGCGGCCGCGTGTGGGTCTTTTCTAAGGATTTGAGAGCCCCCCTCCCCCGAAAAGGCACATCAGAACAGAGCAATCTGTTGCGAATGGTTTCCGCGGTATGCAAACCTTTGAAGTTGCATCCATCCGGTCCGTGCAGGATGCAACAATAGGGAAAGCAGACGCAAAAAAAAAGCGAACACAGCCTGCGGGCCGCATGTGGCTCCAGTTGCTGGTGAAAGTTAGACAAAGTTCCACAGTGATAGGGCTCCCGCGAAGCATCGAGCGTTGGCTCAAGCGTTGGGAATGACATTTTAATTACTCTCACACATCCACACAGCGAGCTCTGGCGGGTGTGGGCTGTCGGCTGAACGACAGCTGAATGGTTTCCGCCCCGGTCAGTGAGGTTAATATTTAATAGCTCTCCCGCTGCCATTCACGAGTTTCTGGGAGTTACAAAAATATCACCTTCGCAGAATCATGAGGCACTGTTTTTTTTTTCATGGCTAAAGCTCGGTGCTGTCAGCAGCAACGCTTGAGCTTTGCTACACCTTATCTGGTTGGTGGAACGCAAACGTCAACGAAGCAAAAAATGATTACGGGACATTGGACGCTGGTTGCGTCGATAATCGTACCGTTTGAACCATTTCCATTCCTCCAATGCTAGCAATAATATGAAGCAACAAATGCTGTTTGCTTCGGTTTTTTTTTCCAAACTTTCTACTTGTGATTTAACTCCCACATTGCGTTCACGATAAGAGAGGAAAATTGTCTGAGCGAAAAAAGCGGAAAAATGAACGAAACCAGGAGCAATAGAGAGCAAGCGAACATAAGCGAGAGTAAAAAGCGCGAGTTCACACGTGGAGAGATATCGCTGGCGCCAGCACGCGTACTCACTCCGGCCGAGAGAACGCACAGGCTTTCGGGATGTTTGCTCTCGGAGGATCCCCAGCCGGAAAATGCGAAATTTTCCCTCATTTTGGCGTGCAAACTAAGCCCGAACCCCCGCACTCGGGTTGGAGCCCGAAAGCCGAACTTTGACAGCCCGGTTGGTCCGTGTTCGCTCCCCAGTCGAATGTCGAATGTCGACACACATCCCTTCGTATGTCGACTCGCGGAGGAGCAGTGGCTTCGGAACGGTTCGGGCGGGTTTCGGTCACGACCGACCGACCGACCGTGCCTGTGCGTGTGCAACGACCATGCTCCAGTTTCGTTCAAGCCGTGCACCGAACTGGATCCGCTTCCGTTCGCATCACGTACATTTTCACCGCGTAAGCGCGTTAGGCAAGTTTTCACTACCAGCTTGCAGAACAGCACGGGGACAGTCGGCCGTTTTGGGGGCAGCCACGGTGCGAATGATCCTGCCATTCTGATCCGCGAAACGGGGAATTCCCGAAAGGGAAGACGTCGTGTGTGTGTGTGCGTGTTGGTGTCGCTGTGCGAGTGTGTGCCCAAAAACACGGAACCCAACGGGGTACGAAGACCATCTTTTTTTCAGCCTCGTATGCCTAACTGGCCAACCTCTTAGTGAAGGTCGCCTTCACCGACGGGGCCTTACCGGTAGGAGAACGAAAAGCTAAAGCCGCAACGCCTTCGCACGCCTCGAACGGTGCAAAAGGAGCGTGTGTGTGTGTGTGTGTGATTGTGTGTGAGCATGTGAGGGAGAAAGATTGAAACCAAGCAAAGGAGGCAAAGCGAGAACGAGTGCGTTGCGGTGGGTGCGTGATCGTGCCTTGGGCCAAGGAACCACCGCGGGGGCCAGCGCGGAAAGGAAGTTCCGGTGGGCGCCCGTTACGCGAGACCGGAAGCGCGTCGGGAAATTACTCATCCCCACGCTTCGATTTGGCCAAATACCATAACAAAGCTCAATTAGCGCAGTCACGGATTAAGGCCGGCAGTTTAGCGTATGAACGAACGGTTGTGCGGTTGTATGTGTGTGCCACCCACCCACCCACCCCTCCAAGGTGAATGTTTATTTGCTCCGTGATCCGAATTCGAGGACGAGTACGTGGCGAGAAGCGTGTAAATTTCGAGCCCTGGGCTTGCTCGTTTTCCTCGCCGATCCCTCTGCAACCCCACGGCCACCCATCTCCCCACTAACGAGCGCATGAAAAAGTGTATAAAAACGGGTGGATGGAATGGGGGTGGAAAAAACAAACAAGCGCGTTTGGGGCACGGTTTTACCTCGCCATAACGCACCCGGGGCCGTTAACCGCTCCCGGCGGAATTCGCACCGGGTAATAAACAGCCGGATCGGTTCGTAGTGTGCCAACGTTCGATTCGGTGGCTTAGTGAATTATTTTAGCCCTCCCGCTTCCAAAGAACAAACACACGCGGCTAAACTGCGATAATACCCTGACGCAGCACATTCAATCGCTTCGATCGTGACTGCCAAGGATTAAGGATGCTTCCCGGCGACGTTTGACGAACGCGTCTGCATCGGCGTGGCGAGTAGCGTCGGCAGAAATATGCCAACAGTCACAGCACCAGCACCGGTTGTCACCATCGATCGCGTATGCTCTCGCGCGGGTCATGGTACCGGTTTGTTGGCAGACCATTTCCTCGCTGCGTGGAAACCTTTTAGCAAGTGAGTTACTTCGTTCCATTCTATTTAACTTATCTTCTTCCATTTTTTTTGTTGTTGCTGTCTCCGTCCTCTTTGTATTGCCGTTGCGAGAGGTTTGCTCCCGCTGCGTAAAGCCACACAACGCAACCTCGGAGTACTATAGGCGCGAGTTTGCGAGGGGCACACAAACAAAAAAAACACACCACGATGCAAATAAAAGCTTGTAACCGAAGAAGCCTCTCCCCCCTCGTTTTTCCACACCGTTGGTGGAGATTTTACTTTTTTCCGCCGCGTCGCATCGAGCGTTACGGTTGCGTACGGTTGATGGGTACATAGAAGCACATAAGGCTCTAAGCTGCGCAATGCCATGCCAAGCCGGAATGGAAATGGGGCCGGGAATGTGAACGGAAAATCGATCTAAGCGCGTTACAAGCCACGCGAACAAATGGCGGAGAAGGGCGACTTAAAAACACACCACTTCATGGTGCTTGAAAAATTACACACACACTCGGCACATGTGGAAAAGAAACAAACGCACCAGCCAGCTGCCTTAGTGGCCAGGTGAACAGGTGAATTAACAGTCTCCTTAATCCGAATCGCTTACTGGCACGCCTGAAGCGCACCACCCTATGAACACCTCTTGAAATGGTGGCTAAATTATCCGCCCCGTTCGCTGGACCAAGCTCATCGACATCCCAGCGAGACCAATGTGCACGGACGCACATAAACTGCCCAATATACAGAGCGCCTCGGCGGACGTGGGAAAACTCGGCTTTATTTTCCCACCCCATCATCGCACAGGTGTGTGAATGAGGGTTTCGTTTTCTTTTTCGTTTTGTTTTGTTGTTTTTTTTCTCCCTCTCATTCGCTTATTTGAGAACGGAAAAATCAATTTTTGGCCCGGCCCCACCCGGTCCGGAATGCTAATAGAGCGTGCGAGCGAACCGCGCGGCGACAGGCGGTGCGAAAAATGGAACGAGTGGCATAATACGCCAAAATCAAGATACAAAAACATGAACGCACAGTGAGCGAACAGGGTGGTTGCCGGGCTTCAGCGTGAGGCAGGCCTTCGAAGGGAGGACACGAACTCCCTAGGACGCGAACAGCTAACGCGGCACCACGTGCGAGAAGAAACCGACCCTTGTAGTAGGGGCTGAGCGTGGAGGAGCCCTAACGGGCCCAACAAAACGGGCTACTCGGATTGTGTAAAGTGGCAGAAAAAAACCAGCTAGAGTAGACGAGCGAGAGAGAGAGCGAGAGAGAAACAGCGAGTGAGCGAGCAAAAGAGAGCTACAGCAAGAAGAAAAAAAAACCGTCCGCATCCCTGTGGCTGGTACGGTTGCTCATTGGAACCGTGGCACGCTTTGATGTTGTTTTTAATTAACGCGCTTTTCCGGTCCTTTCAACGGTTTCTGGCCGACATGATTTTCCTCTGGCAGGCGTAGCACCGACGGCTTTTCCCCGCGCAAAAGCGCCACCACGGTTACGGGGACAAATGTGGTCCTTTTGGCGTGTCTCATCGCGTGCCCTACCTTCGTCTGGCACGGACGCCCTTACGTACTAGGCACTTTCTCGCCGATTGACCGCTCGGCTGCGTGGTGATTAGTGAGTGCGCTAACGGTGCAGGCTGGCGATACGCGATTTACGGTGTGATTTTCCCACAAACGTGCCATTTCATAAAGCGCTCAAGCACCACGGAACCCTCCATTTCACGGACCCCACACACACACACGTAATTATCACGCGGGTGGAGGTTAATTAGATGGCCGTTCGTCTTCGTCACCACTGGGTACTCTCGCGTGGCCGGTTGGGTTTGCTGGCACATGTGACGAAAGATAAGGCGATCGGTGCATCACGGAAGCCCTGCTTTGGGGCTATTATTTTCGACGCCATTAGCGAGCGCTTATTTCTTGCTGCTGCTTGCTGGTGCATCCTTGCCATCGCGGATCGGCACTTATAACGATTTGATGATTCTCGGGAGCTAATGGAACCCTCGTTGCTCAACCTGCAGCAAAGCGGCGTGAGTAGTGTTTTTTATCGACACCTTTGTGCAAAACTGGAAAAAGCAGCTAGATCGCAAATATCTTGATGCCTTCTAGGTTGCGGAAAAAAATCGTACTTTAATCAACGAGTACCACAGGACGCTTTTGTCGCACAAAAGGAGCAAATTATGCAACAACAAAGCATCGTTACGATCCACAAAAGATGCACTAGAAATCGCGTTCAACGTAATGCTACAAATTGATGTAACGCCGCCGGGATCTATCTAGCCGACGATAATGGCCCCAATCAGCCTCGGAACGGCCGAGCGCCACTCCGTATCGTGGCTGATTCAAAGGCCGTTTGCCGGTCGGGGCAATTAAATTTCCAATTTCCTCCACGCAACGCAATTTTCAACGCCATGCAGCACGTTGGCGCCATCCACACGCACACAGCCACAAATCCCATTGTCCGGCAGCATCATTAAGATCGTTTTTCGCGATTGTAGTCCCACCAAGTGGGCCCCGCCCGCTACGGCTCGCACTGTCATGCCGTTGTTCACCTCAATTATGCTGAGGCGAAAAGTCGCCGGATGGCAAACAGCGCTCCTTAACAAACCGGTAATGGCCGCAGACAGTGACGCCGAGAATGGGACACATTCCGAGCAGTCTTTTCAGTGGCCGTTCGCTTTTATGCTTACGTTTATTATTCTCTGCCTGCCTTTTTTCTTTTTTTGCTGGCCCATTTCCACGCCACCCACCCGAAGAAAGGCCGAATGGCTTGCGGCTCAAGCGCTAAGTCGAGCCGGGGACAGATGGAACTAATGATAGAGGAACACAATCGAGCTGAGTGCGGCCGGGATACAATTTACATTGCCCGACGCCCTCGAGCGCTCCTATCACGATGGCGACGGTTTGTAGTGCTGGCGAGTTAATTTGTCACACAAAAAGGGTCGGAAGGTGTACGCATCGTTGCCAACCGACGACGCTGGAGTGGCTGGCTGGTTAGTTCCGGTCTTTCCACGTGCTTCGCCGGCAAGCCATCGGACAATGGAACTCATCAGCGATTCATCTCCTGCCTCCCCGGGACGTTCGGTTCAGCTGCTGCCTGGTTAATCGTTCGATCACGAGACCCTTGTACACGTCAAATGATTGCTGGCCCGGAAAATCCGGACACGGCCACCACCAAGGTCGGGCTCCACACCCGCACCGTAATCGGTTTCCAAACAGATCCTGAAATAACAGCCCCACACGCCTGGCCCACGTGGCCGTCAGATGGAGGCGCCTGGTGGCTCACTCAGTTGACCGTGCCGCAAGCACGGAGGGTTGATTTCCACACTAAGATTAGCTTGCTGACAGAACGAGGTTGCCGATGAGAAAGGGGTCGAGATTCAGGCTCGGGTAGTATATTTCAACCGAAGCGAGTGGTGGCGGGATCGCAAGAGGTCGGACTGCATGAATAATTTCCCAACACAAACACACGCCCGTGGGGTGGGTTTGCAGTGCCACCCTGGTGGTGGAACACTATCCAGGAGCGGCAAACAGTGAGAGCTGGGTAATTATTTTGTGACAGTATAGCACCCACACGTTTGCCGGTGCGTGACGAAACGGGTTGGGATGACTTATGCTGGCATTTCGCATTGTTGGGTGTATTTAGATGGGTAAAGTGTTGGAATTTGCGCGTGGAATGCGGTTTGCTTGTTTGCGCGTGACAAAAGCCCACTACATTCACATGAGCATGAAAAGAAAATAAAGCTCGCCCGCTGAGCTGATGGATAATGAGACCGTAATCTAGCCATTTGCACGACATGCACCAGATAGGCGGGAGTGTGTTTAGTTACACCGGAATGGCCGCGTAATGATCGGAGTTAATTTATTTGTTGAAAATTTACAGTCTCTTAGCTTGCGGAGCGGAATTTCGAGCGGAATTCGTTCGTGCTACTGGATTCCTCATTCTAATTTGTTCAGGCAATAATTTCCGTTCATTATGGCCATTGTTTTTCGCTGATCCAAACAATGCCAACATCAAATTTCCAAGCAAACAATTCAAGCGCACATATCGCTAACACTGTATGGCTGATAAGCATCATCAAACGTTGGAATCACTGCCGCTGATGATCGAAACGGAATGTCGAAAGCGATTTCAAGCGCAAACGACTCCTGCATCGTCTGAAACTCCATACATTGGCCGATCGATCGCGGGTACTGAATTAAATGATACAAGCGCACATTTTCCGGCACATCGCAACGCGTCCCATTAACTCTTATGACTTCAATCTCGTCCCAGCAATTGCGCGGCAGTCACAGCCATCCAGCCATTGGGAAAAAAAATTTAAAAGAAAATGTGCGAATGAAAACCCTCTCTCACGCGTGGCAGTGGAAACGCATGCTGAAAGCAACACCAACCCAGTTGGGCATTCCGTCAGATATGCATACTTGACATCGGTATGCACGATAACCGTCGCCGGTGTTATTACCATTTTCTTATCCTCGGGGTACGCACGGTGCGGCGTTCGCTCTGCCACCGTTCGCTAACGATTGCAACAATCACTCGATCGAGACGTCGGTGCTGTGCGGCACACGCACGCCGTGATGGCAAAAATCTGATTCGAATGCGAAATTTACACCAAAATTCAAGTGTCTCATTTATGCAAACTTACACACTTGTTACTGATACGATTTTTCACTTCCCACGCGCCGAAGGGGCGCGTGTACGTTGGTTTTCAATAGCGCGTTGGCGCCTGCTTAACACGTTGTTGTCACCATTCCCTCAAGAGGGCTCAAGTGGGGGCGCGTCCCGGCACGTCGGGACCCGCAACCCCCGGCCGGTACCTTGGCACAAGTGGCAGTGCCTCGCTCACACGAGCGCTCACTCTTGTAGCGAAGCAAATCAAAAAAAAAAAAATCGATTTGGAAAATCGTGCCCCTAGTTGCCCGGCAGCATATGCTCTTCCAGCAACCACAAGAGCCCACTCAGGATCGTGAGCAAGGGAAGTCGACAAGCGCTGGTGCGAAGGCGAAGAAAAAAAAAACACCACGAGCCCCACGAGGAAGGTGGAAAAGAATCCGATTCAATCTTGACGCCATGCGACGGAAACGTGCAGGTACGGGTGTGGACGCACGATGAGGTTGATTGTAAATTCTGGCCGCGTATCGCGTTCGACGGCATCGGCAGTCGGCGTTGGCCAGAAGGGTACCAGAAGCTGCCGCTAGAGCCGTTCACGCCGTGACGTAAGCGCCAGCGGATGTCGGAGGATGTCGGAGAAACGGCCGATTCGAGCATCCTGACGGCGGGATGTTATTGAATCAAACGAATACGGAGCAAAGCGCCGTGTGCCGCAGTGCGCGGAAATGGTGGCCGACGAAGCGATGGCAAAATGCGACTCGAAAATGCTTCTCACCGTGCACATTTCAATTTCAACTACTGCTGCTGCTGCTGCTGCGAGTGTGCCTGGCAGGACGTGCATCTTCCGCCGGCCAAAAACCAGTCCGGGAACGGTTCATTCCTTTAGTCGTTCGCCCGTTTGAAGCGTTCGAGGGTGTGCCCGAACACGACCTAGGCTAGTGCCGCAGCGAAAATTATCCCAAACCCCTCGCAGTGCTCGTTACCAAGCACGTTTTCCACGAGGGCCACAGCTCAGGGAAGGGAAATTTTCAACAAAGGCAATTTAGTCGCATTAAAGTTCGAGCGCTTCGTTGGCTCACGAAAAGCGGCACAAAACTTGATCTACGTTCTCGGGGGCGATTAGGGCGTCGAAGATATAATTGCTCTATCGTGGCGCGATAGTAGCGGGTTTCGTTTAATGCCGCGGTAACTTACCATCGCAGCCACCGGACAAATGTCTATAATTTCCTTGCTTTGTTCCGACGCTCGATAATGATGTTTCGATCGAACGGAGGCCAACTTTCCCGCCCATTCTCGGCGCTGCACATACACTTTTTCCAACAGCGTGAAAGTTGCAGCACCGGGTTTGGGTAACGGACGGGTATAATCATCCGCTTCCGAGGCTTGTTTTAAAGCGTCGCAGTGGCTGGGTTGTCCGGAACTTGCCACCGTCCGGTCCGCACACGAGCCGGATAATCGATGGATTATTGACTTAAATGGAAAATAATGGAAAAGTTTCAATCGATTGCCCGCTGATCGAGCTGATCGTGGTTCGCCTTTACTCGGTCGAGCAGGTCTAATTGGGCTATAATTCACCCGAGGCCCCGAAGTGGTTGGCGTGGATTCGTGCACCATTTTTCGCCCCTTTAATGGCAACCGTTGTTGGCTCACGACCTCAGACAATGACAGAAGGGAGAAATAATCCGGCCCACCGGGTTCGACAAAAATCACACCCCATTGCAGAAGCGCAAGCGTCTCATCCCGACGGACACAGACACCGTGCAGGAATGCGCCTCTTTCTCGGTGGAAAATTTTCCAGAACGCAAAGCTCCACCTTTGCCAACGCGATGCCAATAACCCCGGTCCTCGAGGGCGTTTTCAACGAGCGCCCGGGTGCGTTGTGTCGAAGCGATTGAACCAAGCTGGCGTAAGTAAACGATCGGAACCATTATCAAAGGTATCCGAAATGAATTAATGAACAGACCAGTGCCGGTACCAGGGTCCTGCGTCCGCCGACGGTGGCATCGGTTGCGTGGAAGGGATAATGGAAACATTCTTAAGAGGCTTTTCACCCCTCCAGCCGGGCTCGGGTGCTTCACAAACGCACAAACGAGCGCAAAAAGAGCATACTCGGACCGGGTTTACGTGTTACAGTGTGGTGGATGTCTGCAGCACCGAAGCGGTTCCTGAGGCTCGAGCCGTAGCGTAGAGCGTCCGATTGGGTCGATTGGAGGTACGGTCCTTGCTGGTCGGTCTGGCAGGAGGATCAAGAAGCAATAACTGGTGCGGGCAGAAGCAGCAACAGAGAAAAAAAATAAAGAGCTATTACCGAGAAACGTCATGCCCGCCCACTATTTCAAGAGCTTTCGGGGGTTTTTGCTTCCTTCGCGAACCCCAAAGCACTCCAACCGTTCGGGTGAGGCAAAGGAGAAGAAAGGCAAATTAAAGTGCACATCGAGCTAGGCATCGTGGAATCAGGAGCATCCTTTCATCCTTGCCGCCATGGCAAGGGGCGTGGTTCGTTCCGAAGCGCTGGAAAATTATTAATGAGCAAAAAAGGATTACTCGGCGATGCTCAATTAATTTCTGCAAAATTTAAATGCTCGAGTGCTCCTAAAACCCAATATTGCTTCGACGTTTTGTGGGGTTTTTGTGAACGCAAGAAAAAAAAAACGCAGCACCAATCATCGGCTCCACATTCTGGCCAGCCAGCACTTCTGAAGTCTTCGGAATCGCTCCATCGACCACGGCTGATCAATTAAGCTGGCTGTCGTTGGAAAGGGTGGCGTTTTAGTTTTTTATCGTAGCTCCCCATTGGCTTTGCGCCGTTTAATGGTTTGCTTCCTGCAGGGACACGAACGATCAAAGCGCTCGCTTCTCGTTCGCAATGCGATACTTTGTCGTCGGTGGCTAGCAATCTGCTAAAACCTAACGCAAATAACGACCGCCTCGCACTGAAACCCGGTTGATCCGAAATTCACCGATAATGAGCGATTGGAGTTTGATTCGGGATGATTTGCTCATCGCGAAAGGCAGCTCGGCTACGGTGGTCCGTAAATTAATGGCTTGAAATTCGATCCGTTCGAAAACGAGACTCAACGATGGTCTAGTTACTGTCAAACTTTCGGTACTCCGATGCGAAGAATCGCGGTCGAACTCCACCGGCCACCGGGTCGTAAATACCGTGCGGCATCTTGTCTCGTGCGCTACCCACGCAAACAATCGCTTAAAGTGGGAAGTTTTTTACCGCGTCGGCAAGGTAAGCTGATAGCCAATTACGGGACAACTTTTATGGGCGGAAGTGTTCAACAACCCGGGGCCGAAGTTTATATTTTTGTCGAACTTTTTAAACCAAATTACCGGCAAAACCAGGCAGGGAAAACTTCCCCAAAAGGATGGCAAACTGCGCTCATAAATCCATCACCACGCGCTGTGGCGCCGTACCGGATTGGGAAATGTGTTGATATGCGCGAGATGAGAAGAGAAAAAAACAAACTCCAATATCGTAATGAATTGGTTCGATGAAACCCCATCGCAGGAAGGCGAACGATTCGTAATGAAGTGGCACACCGTCGTGTTTATTTTTGCCGACCGCGAATCTTCCGCTTAAACGTCGACCCAGATCTAATGCCAGTGGTTGGTTGGCGAATGTCAAATGGCTTTTATCGCTTCACGCGCTCCATCCCATCCGGGACGCTGCGGAGGGTTTACCGTCGACGGCAGTGATTCACACCCCTGGTAGCAGTAGCAACGGCAGCAGCAGCAACAGCAGCAGCAGCAGTAGCAGATAAACATTTCAACCTGCCGTGGTCTCCACCGGTCTTCGTGCACCCGCGTGCTCTCGGTGCATTCCAAGATGCTGCCGCTCTAGCAGAGTCCGTCTGCAGCACGTTTAATGGGAAAACTTGTAGCGCGGCACAAAACATCGCAAACCTTTCATCCGGACAAGTCACACTAAGGACCGGATCAGTAACGCCGCATTGCCACATTTGCACTATGGGCGTAGGGCGTGTGACGCCTGGCAAGCAACGATCCTTTTCTTTTTCATTTAAAACCGTGTGAAATTCCGACGAGAACCTACTTTCCCTACCGGAATGAGCCCGTTTGTTTGTCTAGTTTAAGGTACAATTAAAAACACCGCCTCGAACACGCTGTCGAGAGAAAACATCAAACCAACAGCCAGAATCAACTGCATCGTTCCACCATTCGACCACTGTGCGTGTGGCCCTTGTCAACCGGTCAAACGGCAAACGGGTGCGGCAAGGAGGTTTTACGGTGCGGTGAAGCGATAAAGAAAAGTGGAAATAGCTTTAACCCCATTCACTTCCGACGACGGTGGTCCGTGTGACGGTCGTCCGGTGGTGCTTCATTTGAACTTCTTCGAACTCTCCTTTTGCTGCTCTCGAGGTTTTTCATCCCTCGCGCCATGGACAGCCGAACCCGGGGTTGTTTTTCTTTGCGAAACTTCACCCCGCTGGTCACCACTAAATCCTCTCGGTTGCCGGCGCACCGGAACCGGACCCGGGTCCGTTATGAAAATCCCGCAACGCAGACCGGCCCGTCGCAAAAAACTAGCCCAGAGAAATCTTTCAATATGTAACATCATCATCCCATAAAGCTATCATGAAGATAAGTAGCATTTCAACATCCGCTTTGCGTTGCTCGTTCCGCCAGCTCGGTTACGTGCTAGGACACTCGGCTGGTAGGTGTGCTGGGGTGTGTACTAATTACTTTTGCAGGTATGTTTTCCTACAACTGTAATCTGTTGTGGTACAAGAGCGCTCGCTTGGGGCGGCATCATTACCAGATGCCCTGGTTGCCGGTTTATCGCACAGCAATGGATAAGGAAGTGCTTTTTGCAAATGTAACACACCACAGCAAACGCTTCTAAATGCGTGTTTTTTGTTTTATTTGCTAGCTTCTGCTTAGCATTCTGCCCTGGAAGCGATAACAAGCAAACTTTAGCCGCGTGCAAGAACCGACCAAACTTTAGAGAGAATCCATATTGTGCGCGTGAATGCGCTCTTGTGCAAACGAAACACGATTCGATCCATCTCGGGTATAATTCCCACGAATGGACAGTGCACGGCATCGCCGAGAGCAAATTGCTCTCGTGAGAATAACGAGATCGAATTCAGCGCTTCCGCACGTTCGATTCGGCAAGCTGCTAGAGGTGGCGTCGGGGTTTTTTCCTTTCCAAAACGGTACCCAAAACGGTACCGAGAAAAAAGGCTCCAACTAACGGCTCCAGCGGGCTGTTTTTCTCACGGGCAATTTCCACCGAACGCTTTTCTTGGGATCAATTTTTCTCCCACACTGTTCTGCGGCACTTGCCGCCGTACGAATAAAAACTTAATCACAATCAAAAGTAGCTCAAGTGCGAACCGGAGCAGAGCGCACGAAAAAAAAAAGCGCAAGACGAGCGCAAGAGTTTTCCATCTTTTTTATCGCCTTTCCTGCGGACGCAAACGGTGCTAAATGAACCCGGCTGTACGAGCCGAACCGAGCGGTGTGATTGAGAAAAGTTAATTTTGTGCTGCTCTGCTCGGGGATGGGGTGGAGCGCATACAGAAAAAAAGGAACAGAAGAACATTCTTCAAAAACTCTCATTGTTGAATCGCGAGCAAAACGAGAGGAGAAAAAAGCAAAGAACGCACAGCGTGAAGTGTTTCACAGCGGGAATCAAATATTTTCCTTCCCTCGCGTGTCTAATGGAACGGCGCGGCTCAAGCCGGTCTGAACGTGCGAAAATTTTCCAACTGAAACGTTTTTTTTTTCCCCCCGGGAAGGTGCATAGTTGTACATGAAGAGGACAAAAAACACCCCAACACTCTGGTACGCTTTGAAGATGATGAGAAACGCTTAACACCGACGAGTTTCGGCTCGGCGATGGATCCATTGCGCCTAAACTAAATCAGGTACACACTTCGCTGACTTCAAAAACTATCCCCGAGCCGAGAGAAAGAGAGTTTGTTCTCGGTTTCATTTTATTTCCCCACGGTTTAATGGCTGGCACCGAACAATACCCACCGCTAGTGCCGGTGAATTTGAATCCACACCCAATGAACATTTGCCCGACATTTACAAGCCACTGTATCCGTTTTTTATATCTATCCCTCGCCTTTTTATCTCTAACTCTTTCTCTCTCTCTCTCTCGTTTTATTTCAACAGGCTACTCCATGCTAATCCTTTTTCATCACAACACATTCTGCGCTCTCTCGGAAGGCGGCATCGATAAAGGGATTTATCGGTGTGCAGATGAAACGCAAAGCCCTCACGGAGTGCACGAAACAATCCGGATGCCGCACCAGGCCGAAATTCAGGCCTGGAACATCGGTGGCATATGTGCTAACGAAACAATAACACCAGGACCACCGTTCTTTCGCTCGAACTAGCGAGGGTGGATTTACTGCACCACTCAGCATCCGGTACATCCTGGGTGGATTTTTGGCACGAGCTTTTCCGGAACCCGGAACCCAGGCGGTATCCTTCGCCTGTCGAACGTCCTTCGGCAACCACGAGTCCTGGGCCACACGGACGAGTGTGGCTCGTCCTCATGCTTCGGACTCGATTGCGACGCGCTGCACCAAGTCAGCGATGATGCGATTACGGATGATGCCTAATCCACCCTTTTTCGACGGGCTGGTCTTCTCGACATCTCTCCAGCATCCGTGCGCCCTTTTGTGCATCGCTCATTCATGATATTTATTTGCCCGAAACCGGTCGCAGCCCAATGCTCGAGGCTGTTGTTCGTGGATCGATCCGGAACCGGTGCCGCGTGGAAATGAGCCAACTGAGTGCAGCTCGTGCGTGGTGCAATTTGTGAGCAACTGCACTAGCTGGCCCCTTTCAAAACGAGGGAAAACAATGGCCCCCAGGATGTGATGAGTGTGTGTGTGTGTGCTCGTGTGTGTTTATGGTGCTATTGTGGGGCTAGCGAATTAAACTCACCATTTAGGCTCACGTTTGCTGCCATTGCCATGCGCTGAACGATGACGTAAAGGTTTTGTTCTTTCATTTTTTACAGGTAACTTAACTTAACTGCTTAACCCAGTTCCTGCACGTTCGTGCGAGTGTTTGTGTGCGTGCGTGTGTATGTGTGTGTGTTTGTGGGTGCATTTCCCGATCGCACTAATCGAAGCACGCCGTGAATAAAATATCCTTTTTGTGCATGCGTACGTGAGTGGGTGTGTGTTAGTGTTTTAGTGCTGTCGTGCGTCAAGAAATGCAGTGAACCCGCGGAACCATCACTGCTCCGTTTGGCGTGAGTAACAATCGGCAAACAAAGTACCCGTGGAAAGTGTGAAAAAGAAACCCACCTCGGTCTCTCTCCCACCCCCCTCCCCCCACAGTACATGTGCGCGCGAGTGTGTGCGACCGGCAAGTGTGCGTGGTGGGTGGCGTGTTGCGCGCGAGAAATGATGTTGAAACGCGATTATCTCCGGTTGATTTGTTGCGAGTTTTAAATCGTCTGGTACGTCCGCGCCCATATCTTCCGACCCCGACCCCGACCCCGACCCAACCGTTTTCGTGTCGTCGGCGTCGGTGGTGGCGGTTCACGACAGTACGCACCCACGTGGTTGGAAAATCCGCCCCAAAGCCACGATCCGCAGCGCCACCATGGGATGCTACCCGGCATCAGGCGGCTCGCTGATGCTGATGATGGTGGCCCTGCTGATGATGATGATGGCTAATCTCGCCCGTGCCCAAATCGACTGGGCGGAGGACGATGACGATCCAGGTAAGTAGCGAGGCCACAGGGATTAACGAACTTCTCTTCGTCCCTTCGAGCGGGAGGTGAGATTAAAAGGAAAACCAGCGCTGTTGCTTCACCCTGGCAAGCGTTGGTAGCGACGAACGTTTCATCATCCGAGCCGCATTAGCTCGCTAAGCTGAGCCGTGATGAAACACGACTAATTAGACACCCTTGCGTAGGGTGGGCTGGTGGCCTTCAAACTGCTTTTTGGCGAGCCCTTTAAAGCATCCCCGTGGCGCGCGCTTGTCGCAGGCTTATTTTATTCACCATTTTCCTGCCGATAAAAACCCCGCAAAGGCGGTGTACCTTCGCTGGAGATCAATTTCTGCAGTCCCAGCAGAACACCGATTCTCGTTTTTGTCGATGTGCTGGGGTCGATTTGCGTCCGCATCCTAGCTAAAGATGACCCGCTAGGATGCGATATAAAAGCCCACCATCCCGGGTGATGCATGCGCCTGCTAATTGAGTTATCGAATCGGAAACCGGCACCGCGTTCGGAATGCACCGAGAACCAGCACCAGACCGGACCGGTAGCCTGGCCACGGCATGTTTGATTAATTCGCGTGTGAAAATCAACAGACGGACCGGAGCCCAATACGTGCCGGGGTGCCGATTGGCCAATGTGAACGCGCAAGGCTCGTCCTCTTTAACGCCCGGTCAGGTTTGGTGCGCTCTTGCAGTTGCATATATAAATATAGATTTGGCCGGGTTTTTGCAGCCCCCTCTCGAAGGTGCTGCACGCCATCCAGGCTCGGTGCTGCTCCGGCTTCTAATAAATCGCTGGCCCTGCCTCCGCAAAACACGTCGATTCGGTCGGCCGGCCAGCCGGCCGGCTGTGCGTCGCACATCCGGGGCAGCCAAGCGTCGCAAACCCAACAAATCATGAACAAACAGCCATATATCTTACCTGATCCGATGCACTGCAGTATATCAAAGCTCGGGGGCAAACATCTGTTTCGCCGCCCTGCGCTGACGTCACACTCGCGGGGCTAACGGCTTGAGGTAACCCGGTGCTCCCCGGTGCGCCCCGGCTCGCCGAAATTCTGCTTCATCGGAGCGGACAATTTGATTTAATATTTGCCGTTCGTTTTAACCTTTCACTTGTGCGGATTTTCGCCACCGCCTGCCGGTGTTCGCTGCAGCCTTCCGGAACACGGCGGCCGTCAGCGAATTTTCCGACTGCATTTTATGGCCGTGCTATTTGTGCCGCTCCAGCAACCGAACCGTGGTTGGCTGTGGATGTGTTTGCGCACACGGCAAAAACCCGAACCCGAGGCCCAGCATCCGTCTCCCCGACTGAAGGCGACTGGGGTCATTCCTGTCTGCCCTTGTTCCTGTCTCACAGGACGGTGGCTTTTTGGTCTCTTTTTCTCTGCCTTTCCACTCGCTCTCTGGTTCCGGTTCACCCGGATCGCATCGGATGGGGCCTGCTTTTATGTGCGCTCGGTTTCGTTTTTATCGTGCGAGCCGCCTTAATCTATCTGCCGGCATTTTTAATGTTGCAACCACAGCCCAGCACAATGGCGTTCTGGCGAGCGGTGCGGACCGATAACGACCCACTGATAAGGAGCGGTTCGGCTCGCGTAAGGCGAACGGGTTGCTTTAGCCCCCAGCCGGAGCAGAGAGGCAGAGATCCTTCGAAACGCGGTCAAACCGACGATGGCCGGGTTGTGGGTGTGCTGAAAGTGCGCCGAAAGACCGTAAATATTGCTGACGAAAATTGTGCCCTCTCCGGACGTGCTCCGCATGTGGTTCCGTGGCAAGCCTCAGAGGAGCTCGTGCTTACGCAGACGGACGAAAGGACCACACGGCACATCGTGCGAGGCATGATGATGATCGATAAACGACGGGCTGGACGAAGGCAGCGGAATTTTGCCTCCGTGAGGATTGGAATTTGAGCCTCAACGCCTCAACGCCTCAAGGCCCTTCGCTCGACAATGATTCGCCAGGCTGTGTGGAACCATTATTCATGGCATTGTTTGCATAATTAATACCAGCGTGTACCTTCCGTTTGGTGCAGGATTCCTGCCGATGTGTAGTGTCTTTCGGGGAAAACGCTTTCGCAAGAGCCTTCGATTATGCGCGGATATCTAGATCTATTTTTTTTTCTTTTGCGTTCCCTCACATCATCTTGTACTCGTACGATAAAATGCAGCACAACGGAGATACGAGGCTGTCTGTTTGCGGAGCGCAAAAAGAAAGCACCTTCAAACAGGTGCTAATCAGCGAGCATCGCCTTGCAATCGCTCCGTAATCGTTCCCCGAAGAGCATGGGTAATTGGTGTAGTTCGCTCATGGGACTATTTCCGTCCAGTTGCGTGCGCCCATGCGTCTGTGAGATCTTCATTTTCGTCATCGGTTAGGGCTGGTTCGCAGAAGCCACCGGCCGCGACGTACCATCAAAGCGAAAACGTGCAAGAAGACGCCACCGTGCAAAGCATATTCGGCGGAAATCGGCGACGTGCTCGGGCGCTCGGGCGGACATTGATTGATTTGTTCGTTAGTGTTATTCAATTGGCGCACTTGCGCAACTGCTGCCTGGTGCCCACTTCCGGCGAGGCAGGCGCGCAAACTTTCACCCGCGTGAAGAAGCTTGCGAAGTTTACATTCCATTTGTCATCGGTGCCCCGAATCGGCCACCATCACCACCAACGCTGCCATCGCCGCCGCAGCCACAAGTGCCGACGTGAAAAAGATGAATTTTTCCTCAAGTGTTTGATTGGTTCGGTTAGCCACGTTTCGCGTGTCACGCGTACAACTCGGTTCAGGCTGAGACGCGTCGAGTACGCGGCACACGAGTCGTAACGAGTCTCGGTGGAAATTTCATTTCCACTTCGGCTCCTCTGCGTTACAATTTCCTGTGTCACTTAGCGCACCAGGCTGGGTGAAGTGCGAGAAAATCCGCCACCACGGTGCAAGCGGCGGAAGCTCTCTACCCTGCGAGGAAAGGCTGAAAAGTCAAGAGCGTGACACATTTTGATTGGATACGCGGCCTCGCCGCAGGTGTGCTCGGATAGGAACGGGAGTGGAATGGAATTTATTTTCCCGAGTCGTCCGGAGAACGAGTGAGCAAAATCAATATAAAAATGACGCTAAAAAAAAAAATGATGCTATTCGAGAGCGACGAAAAGCAGAGCAAAGGAGCGAACGAAAATCCTCACGGTGAAGGGAGCTTTCGCTAACCGCATTAATTTTCCGACCGGAAACTATTCGAGCGGGTAGAGACTACAAATTGAAAACTTCCTTTCTTTACTCGGAAGAGCGAGAACAAAAAAAGAAAAAGAGCAACACGACCACTCCAGCCACTCGAACACTTCGGAACACAAGGGCTGCGAGGCAACCGAGTCGGGAGTCGAACAGATGGCCACGCAGCAAAGGCTACACAATTTTCCTAAATAGGCGAGAAACCGGCGAAAAAGCACAGCCACCCACCACCTCCCACAACTCGTGTGGGAGTATCAAAACTCAATTCAGCTTAAAGCCGGCTGCCACTTATTGGAATACCAATCAAACTTGCCAAAGCCCGAGATTCGGGCCGCAGCATTTGATCCGTTGCGATGCAGGAGCACTTTGAGAAGATTTTCCGCCCACCCACAGGCTGGGGGTGATGGTGTTGTTGTTGTTGTTTTTGGGGTGTGCGCGCCCGTTTAGTTTTGCGTTTTGGTTTTTATTTTCTTTTCTCGCTCTCGCTCGTATGCCTCTCGGCGGGTATGCCCGTGCAAATATTTACACTAAGCCGCAGCCGATGGAGGCGCCTGGTCGCGCACGAGCACACTATGCACAACAATCGAATCCTGCAATCGACTGCCGGCCCGGATCGACGCCTTATGTGTGCCAGGCGCCAAAAACAAACCGCCCACCACCACCGAGATGGTTCGAGGCTTCCCAGCTCACCGTGCTTCCAAATCAATTTCCGTTTGGCAGGTTCATAAGCTGCAAGATTCGGCACCCGTTCGCATTTGCAACGGCGCTTCCGTCTGGTGCGATCCATGACCCCGCAGTGTGGCACCGTAGGCATGGTAGCTGAACGGCAACGCCTAGTGTCACACACATCGTTTATCTGGCCGAGAAAGGGTTGACGGGGTTGCCCCATGGCACCGGTGCTTGGTACGGCCCACCGGGTCCGATATTGATTTGCCAGCGGTTGTGCTGCTGCTAGAGACACCCGGTGATTCGTGCAGCTCGGAATGGAAGCTCGGGCTGACAGCAACTCGGTATGACCCGGTTTGGATTCATTCTTCACCATCGGCACCGAGAAAGCGAGTCGGTTAGTCGGCTGACGAAGGTTGGTTGCTGGGTGGCCATCTGAAACGTTGCGACCGAGTACCGGCACTAGCCACGCTCACATTAAAGACCATTTTTCAACGTAAACTTCAAGCTCGTGCTGCAAGGACGCCGACGACCAGCCATGGGACGAGCATCGTTAGTAACAGACGCCTAGGCGTTGGGTGGCATTGGATGGCCGTGGGTGGAAACTTACCATGATTTATAATAGATCGTCGTGTCGGGTGAAAGGTCGGTCAGAGACGAACTGGAAGGAGCCGGAATTATTTGCCCGCTAAATATGCTTAATTATTATCATCCGACCCACCGGGGTTCCGTGAGACTGGTAGAAGACACCGTTAAGAAGCTTTCCAAGCCGTTGGGTCGAGATTTCAGATCCGATTTCAGCAAGGTTCTTGGTTGTTGTCGTTTTAGATAGCTTGAAATGTCTACCAATATGCTTTGTTAGTCGGCAAAAGAACAAGATCTCGGAAAAGCGCCTAATCACACGAAGTAGAACAAATACGTTGCAGAAAGAAGAGTTGCTCTTCATTGGAACGAGATGGATCCGATCCGAGAGCAAAAAGAAAAATATCATAAAGCTTTTAGCCAAATTCAACGGCCGACACCGCAAGCTTGTTTGCCGAGACGATATTGACACTGGCCTGGTATCCGCCTTCGGTGTGATTACCGTAAAAAAGGTTATTAAACAAGGCGCACAGCATCTGCCAAAACGATTCACTTTCATTCGACAACCGACCGAGCGACCGGAGCGCCCTGCGAGCGTCTGTTGCAACGCATAACTTCCGATCGAGTGCACTCAACCGTTCCCAAGATGATGCCCAAGCTAAGGCACCCTTTTGTGTGCGAGGCAAAGGTGGCTCTCGCAAAAAGTGCACCGTGGCAAAGCGCAGCACGCCTGCAGCGGCCTCTGGCCAGTCTCGTGTTTGCTCCACCGGCTGGCCGTCGGAAAATACTTCAAGACGGGTGAGCATTGTTTGAGCAGGAATTTAGTCTCAAACTTGTCGGTTGCCGTGTCGTTCCCGTCGGCTATGCCATCGAGCAGCAGCAGCAGCTCGTCGATGGTTAACTTGACTGCTCGGTATGCCCGGGTGGATGTGTGTATGGCTCCCGCTCGTGTCCTCTGGGTGGCCAGTTTGCATGAAGAAAATTGTTTGAATAAATTGTGCGGGTTGCTGCAGAAAATGTGTCCCCAATTTAATCCCATGCCCCAAAGGCGTCCCGTCGGTGTTAGTTTACTGTCACCGTGCATCGCTCCGCCTGCAGGACCATTTGCCGTCTGACCAGAAGAGAGCCGACTTGCTGCTCTCGGGGGATCGCCTCCAGTTTCCCGGTGGTATTTGCAAAGTGCACCAGCACCTTGGCAAAGAATACCATAAAATTGTAGCGATTGCCTTAAATCTTGAGTCGTGCGGAAATGCCCACTGCTGGCGCAGGTCCCGAGAGGAAAGCACGTCGCGCGAGAAGAACAAAGGCACTGCTCGGGAACTGCCTAAGGCCAGGCACTCGAACGGTGCTACCGGAATGGACAAGCGCCGGTAAACACCGGTGGTTCGTTCGTGAACAAGCGCAAGAAATCGGCAACCGACACGACGCACCCAACCCACCGGGCAGGTTGAGCGTTTATTTGAGTTTTACTTTTCCGATTTTCCGAGGTTCCGCCAGGTGTCGTCCCCAGCCTGCCCACGATGAGACCCGCGATTGGGTGCTTGCATCGGGCGCAAAGTTGTGGCCACGAACGGCGAAGAAAAGTTCATCACCCCGGCGTTCGGCCCCGAGGCTCCTTGAACTACCCCACTAAGGGTCCTTCGCGCAGATCGCCTATATCTAGCTCTCTGTCTCTCTATCTCTCTCTCTTTCTCTCTCGCACCCAAGCATCCTTGACGGAGATTGTGCAGGATTTCGTGGCCCACCGTCCACCGGCTAACAAGCCCGTTCCGTGCCCGACCCCCGGTAGGGTGATTTTCTTTACGCCGTACGCCACAGTTTTACGACACAAACGGCATGAAGATGTCCGCCTCGAGCACAAAAGCGGCTGCAATGACAAGCAAACACACGCACACACACAAACACACGCAAAGGATAACGCCACACAGCGTGAGCAAAGGGAGCAAGAAAAAAAAAAGCGCTTCCTCCCGAACGAACGCGTCTTCCTCGCAGCGGGACAGTCGAGTGATAAATGAAGAGCTTAAATGGTTTGTTTTATGAAGATATTTTATGAGTGAAAGTTTTTGCTGGAGCTGTTTGTTTTTTTTTTCCTTCGTCCTTCTCCCACCTTGGCCGCAGTCGTGCAGCGAGGGGTGCTTTCACTTTTGCCCACCACCACAACCACCGTCTCGGGGCGTTTCTTTTTGTTTTGATGAAAGTGACTAGGCCGCGCTCGGTGGCAGAACGAAGGATGCTGCTTCTTTCGCTGCCACGCTGTCTTGAAGTGACAGTTTGGGGACTTTTGTTAGGGCTGCGCTACCTGCGAACCGGAGCAACCCCGCTTCGGTTGGCCCCTTGCGGCGATGCACACTTTCCGAGTGGATTACACGCCTTCAAGTGGCAGTGTCGTTTTGCGTGGAAAGTTAGCCAACTTTCGCTCCACCAGTCGGGCGCTTCGGGTTGGAGTGGCTTCGGGGCAGGCAGGACCCGAATCCTGCCCCTAGCAGCGGTCCCGTTTCGAATGCGAGAGGGTAAAAAGTTATTATTAAATGGTGAGCCCTTTTTTTTATTCCCCGTTGTTGGTTTGTTGTTGCTGCTTTTGACCATCTCACTCCCACTCGCCAGCAAAGCGAAGACGGGTGCCCCTAACCCCTAATCCGTTTTTGGGAGAAAGCCTTCCCACCCTTGCATTTGGGTATCCCACTTTAATCCCACTTCAACGGCTTGGAGCCCCGAGCCGGCCGTGTATCGGCCGGCGATACACACAAATTTCCCCCAACGATCGATACTAATTGAATTCTCCCGAGTAGCCGGGCATGATTTGAATGCATAATTCGGACAAAAATTCCCTCTGAAACAAGGGCTACTTAATAAGCGGTCCACATGTGTGTGTGTGTGTGTGTGTGTGCGAGTTTCCACCCAGCCTCGCCCCATTCTGCTGGGGTGCAAATCCACGCGTGTGGGAAGATATTTCCTGGGGCCTGGAAAAAGCCTCCCCCCTTTTGGAGAGTGTTTCTTCGAACAGCTCACTCCAGAGCAGGAAAGAAACCGCCCGGAGCGTGTGTGGGCGTGCCCGATGGCCAAAGACGAGAAGTAAAAGCCCGACCCACGAGGGGTGCTTTTAATCAGATTTCGCTTTAGCATGCAAATTAGCTTACCTTCAAATTACACACCACGCTAGCGGGCCTCGTTTGCCCGAGATTTTTCCGATACGACGGGACGTGCAAGCCGTCACACCGACAGCACCGAGGCGTCGATAAAAACCCACCCCGACCGTTGGGCTGGAGATCCGTAAATTCCTGCTTTAATTGTCCTCGCAGCGCAGCGCCAGCCACTAGCCCACAGCGTACGGGAAGATCTTTTACGGGAAGTAGGATCCCAAGCCCATGTCGTTGCGTGCGTATCCCCGAGCGAACCGGGAAAACACGGAGCCGTTACATTATCCGCCTCGAATGGGTATCCGATACGTGCAATTTTCTAAATGGAACGCCCAACGCCGAAGATCGAACCGTTTCGATAAGGCGATTTGGCTTTCCTTGCCAAACAACAACCAAACGACCGGACGCGTCGGACGCTCCGTATTTAAGCGACCTTCGCTTGAACACCAAGCCGACGCTCGGTGTGAGCCTCGGGAACCTTTTCATCTCCCGGTTACGGGTGTGGGTCGGGTATTCAACAGCTGATTCTTTCGATAGCACGAGCATCGGTCCGGTCGTACGATGGATCCGATGGCGATGAGAAGGCTGGCTTGAAGTTTATTTACATAAATTTTGCTCGCTTTCTCTGCCAACTGACCTGGCATCCGGAAGAGCGATGGCACCCTCAGTTGGTTCCGGTGCGCATTTCGTTTCCGTTTCGGGTGGCTTAAAGAATGGTACCGACGATTTACCAGCTCAAGCCACCCTGCAGTGGGGATGGGGGTGGTCGGAAAAACTGCACTAAACGTTTATTAAACCATCGCCCCATCTTCCGACGGGTGGCGAGCTCCGTGATGCCAAGTCGGTTTGCTTACGCGTGTGGCAAATGGTGTCGGGCTCTTCTGTGCACCGGACAACAGTGCGCTGCTCTCCGTTTTTCCGTTGCCGAATGGCGTGATGCAGGGCCAGGGCTGAAATATGAATAGATTTGAATTATTTGACGTAATGGATGAGGTAGCGAGCGTGCCGGAATCCATTTTCCCAACTCCATTATGTTGTTAAACATCTGCTATCAAGGTGTGTGGTTGTGTGTGCGAGTCCTTTTTTTGTAGATACATTTAGATTGCGCGCACCATTCTCGTGTGCCGGTGAATCCGGCTCAGCCTCAACCAGAGAGCTAGAGCGGTGAGTGCATCCAGCAGCGCTTACCGGACTCACAGGGATTCCGGTAACCCCGGTACGTGATGATCCGGGCGACACGAAGGATCTGCCCTAGCTCCAGTGAAATGGTAGCTGGAAGAGGAGATTTAGCGTTCACCCCCAGTTCCCCAGGGTTCGGGATTTGGAGCGTTGCAAATTTAAACTACCGTGACCATTGGCTAGCCCAGTAGCGTCGTGCTTTGGTACAGGTGCCAGCGGCTCGTGCGCCACCCGGAAAAAGGCACGATTTGAAGATAGCGGACAGGCGAGTGGCTCGAGTGTGTGTGTTTCCGTTGCATTTTTCGGAGTGCCCCCCCGCCAAAAACCCCGGCAAGGAACCTGTACACACTCGGAGTGCTCGATCGCGGCCCCCGTTGGGAGCGTAAAAAATGGGCTAAATCATCCGGAATGCACCCCCGGCGTCACGCTCGCTATGGCGTTCCGTTTTTCCCGGGAAGGCACACGTACAAGCGCCAGCTTCCGGTTGCGTTCGGTGGTCGAATGGTGATTTTTCAAATTTTCCCCATCACCTCCACCAAAAACAGGCTGGGCAGGGTGGCCAATGGTGGGAATGGCAGAAAACGATTTTCCTTCCTGTACGGAGGCCGGCATCGAGCTGTGCGCGAGTACATCAATATGCAGACTGGAGCGATTACTGCTTTCAGATACGTGAAATGGAATAATAAATAAGCATAAATCCAATGATGTACGATGTGCAACGCGCGGGTTTTTGTGCTCCCGCGTTCGAATGCCGGCAGCGAGTCACGCGGCACCCGAGGTGGGTCGATTTTCCGCACGCAAACCCGACCCGGGAAAACTATCGAATCGACCCGCGCATCAGCGGCACCTTTTTTGGTGGGGGTCAAACGGTAGCGTTGGCTCCGAATACTAGGATTACCGACGCCGGTGCTTCCGGTGTGCAATTTCAAACGCCTAACGCCTACGAAACACCCAAATTCGCCAAATGTGTTTCGCAATTACGCAATCTCGACAATCGCTCAACACAAATTGTACTTTTGTTAGATTGTTAGGACATTCGTTCGGTTGTTGAAAGATACGTTGGTAATCAAACAAATTTGGGGGGGATGGCAAAAAAAACCCTCACCAAACCCAACGCCGCCAAAATATGCAAAACACAAATAGAACCGACGCGTGCGGACATCGCGTCGACTCAACAATTATGCGACTGCTGGCAAAAACCCACCCTGATGACGCCTTATCGTGAATAACAAAAATGAGCACGATAAGACGAAATCAAATGGCCACTCAGCCGCCCTTATCGATGGAGTGTGAAATCTTTTTTTTTGCATACTTCGGCATCCCGCTGAGCGGCGCCCTTGACCAAAGCTGCCAGCCAAAGCAGGCCCCTTCAGGCAAACGGCGGCTCTTCGGGCAGCGTATAAAAACGCAATCAGCCCTAACGGGGGATCATTTTCGTTTGCCGTGGCCGTGCCGACGGGCACTAACTGCGCGCCTTCGAAGGCGAAACAATAGAACATAGCGCCCGTCGGCGAAGGCCAGCCCCGACCGAGGACAATCCAGATCCACAGTCGATTGGAGGGGAGAAAGTTAGGGAAAAAATAAATAAATAAAATATGAATTTCCAAATAAAGTGGATCGCACGACTGGTGGCTCGTTCGGGAAAACGGATCGCTTTTCGGGCGAGGGAATAACGCGCCCGCACTAAGCGCCCGAACACGCGCGCACGGTCACGCGGGGGAAAGCGCGAGCAATGCGAAGAAATGAAAATATAAATAAATGAATAAATATTTATCCGATAATGGCGCTCGCTCGCTCCCTTGGCGCAAGTGCACGCGTTCGCCTCGGCGTATCCTGGTGGCTTCGAGAATGCGAGCGAGTTTCTTCGAAGCCCGCGAGCGGTTGAACGGTACTCTAGGATACCGTGCCGCGTATCACAGGACGACACCACTGTCGTGCGGACTGGCAAAGTCGCTTTCAGCCAGTTTTTGCGCTTACCCGACACAGACGCAGGCAGACGTTTTGAGTGGCAGACGGCACCGAATCCAACAAGCTCGCCAAATAAGCATGAATTATAAACGGCTACCACGAGTGGTGGTCTGGTGGAAACGGTGGAAACGCTTCCTTCACCATCGAGTTTGGATAGATCCGAGGAAACGATGATTTTGAGAAGATTTCACCAGGCACAGATTGCCACTTAATAATACAGATTCGCGATCAACAAAAGCGCGCGAGCTTTGTTCGGCCTCGGGACTTACTTTCGCCAACCGGTTACGGTGAGTGGCGCGTGAGCATTATCGGATTTTCCAAACGATTGCACTGAAATGGCCAAAATTCAACCTTGCTGCCTCAACTTGCATGCACACGCGCGCGTGCAACGCGCGTTAGTTACTTCTTTTACAACTGCAGACGAACGGAATGCGAGAGAATGCGTTTCGTCTCGAGCGTACGCAGCGTACCTAAATTTATGCAATGCACGACACGCCAGCAATGCACGAGCCCGTTTGGCCTAATTTTCTAGGCCGTGTGTACCGGCAAATAGGGCCGCACTCGCATACACGGTGTACAAATCCCAAAACGACACCGTCCCGCCCTATACATGGCCATGCCGGGCTGCCACCTGCTGGAACACGCTTTGGAGCAAAAGTATCGACCCGAATAAGCCGGCCAAGCTTGCCAATAAGCGGTCGAGCCAGAGCTAATCACTTAACCAGCGGTATCCCCGGGACAGTTTGAAATTGAAATGTCGCCCATTAATAACGCTGATGCATGTCGTTTGTTCGGGGCTGACCCGGCGATGCGGCCACCGTCGCTTGCTGTTGCTGATGTCTGATGCATACATGACATGTTCTGCACTGCAGCTGCACGGTTTCCTCGCCGTGCGCCGGGCGGTCGAAAAGCGAAGGCCTAGGCCCCCCTAACGAGCGAACGGGAGAGGTTTGCCCAGCGTTGACCGGGCAAGATTCAACGTTACACAACACGACACATAAACCATAAGCAAATGGCAGTGCTTCATTGTGTCGGTGCGGGTGCCTGCGGGACGCAGCGTGAGAGTCGTGGCCGGCGGTCGTCGTCGGACAAATCCAATTTTCTTGTGTCACATTCATTCTTCGCCACACGTGAACGATGTCAGGGCAGTCGATAAGAGCCCAACGGTGCACGGTGGTAGCGGCAACGGATGCGGTAGTTTGTAAACTCATTTTAAAACGTGGGGTTTTTAAACCATGTTCTCGGGCCCGGACAGTTCCCTACCGGTGGGGCTATGGGTACACGTGTTCACCGGCTGGGCGGACGAAAGGGAAACCCCAGAAGGCGAGTCATTTTTTCACAGTTCAATGTACTTTTGGCGACCGTACCAGCGCGAGCCCAATTGTTTCATGTTCGACAAACGGGGAGTATGCTTGAAGGTTTCAAAAAAGTCTTTCCAGTTGGAAATGATATTAAATGAAGTGAGAAAAATGTTAGTACGATACATTTAAATGTATTTATGATGCATAAATTTCAGATCCTTATGGTGGAGCAACTTTCGGCACTAACAATTGTCGGCAAATGCTGCCATCATTTGTCTACTCGCAGCTGACATGGCAGCTTTTTTACTATCTAAAACCAAAATTCGGTTTGTCCACACGTTGAATCAATTGAACAATCTGCGAATGGTTTTGGTGTACCCTGGAAACAGGTGGTTACTTTTGCGGAACCACACTGCCATTTACCATACACCAATCAACATCAACAGCCATTATCGATTGATGCATCTATTCTACTCACTATTTTGGAAGCCCTGAGGCTTGTGACCGGTGAAAACACCGATAATGGTCGACCACATCAAATGCAATTTTCATGTTCGTTAGGTTTCTCACCACGACATATTCATAACGTTTGCAACATTTCACGTAACCAAGCACTGCATCTCTCACAGGGTTTTTACAGGGTTTTTGTTTCAAAACTGTATCCTTTGTGAGCAGGAATTCACTATCCATTAGGGGTTCACACGATGCCTGCCACGCCATATCACGCAATCGTTCAAATCCTCTCCAACTCGTACGGAACGGGAGGGCTATTAAAATTTAGCTCATGCTACAGAACCGCTTTTTCTCGAAAATTTTTTCAAAGAACAATTTACGAACCAAACGAACAAACAAACAAACCTCCAAAATTGCCAAACAAATACTCCTTCTCTCGACAAAACGTGAACGGAACAGGTAAGAATAAAACGCAGGAGAAGCATTCATGGATCAATAAATAAAGCTGAATAAGAAATGACGGCAGCTGCTTTGTTTACTCTCCTGGTTTGACCGAATAGGACGATAAAAACGGACATTTCAGAGATGGCAGGAAAATCCGCCTGCTATAATGGCTTGGAAAACTCTTTGTGTACGCTCGCTGGTATGTTTGTGTGCCGTTGGAAAAAGAAGAGACATTTGTTTCAGAGATTGCAAAGTTCGCAACGATTTTCAAAATGATAAACGCCAAAATGTTATCACCCGCAAGCTGTTATTTTATGCAGAGTTCTACTCCAAACAGAGCACAAAGGCGACGCAGTGCATTGCGTACTGAATGTTTGGTACTGTTCGAAGAATTCGGTTACATTGCGTCACGATTGACAGCTGCCGGAGTCCTGTTGAGAGCACGCTCGGACAGTCACTACATCGAACCGAATGTCGATTTCCGTCACGGTCCGTCGAAAACGTCGTTTTGTTTTCCCCCTCCCTGACCCTGTTGGTCTGTTCGCAGGTCGAGGTGAATTAATTAAAACTTTGCAGTCATCCCGGCGGGCGCGTGGGCTTGCCAGGATTGAAAATTATTATCGACACCGTAGGCATGGTAGACCGCCGTGCGTGGGGCTCCGATCGAGCTTCGCTAATAGGTAAATATGATTTTACAAACCTCCCCTGGCCAGCGCTGATTTTCACCAGCGTGTGACCGAGTTTTCTCGCTCACTTTCCCCGCGGGGCGCAATCTGCGGGTCTCGGCAGATCGCTCAACCGTACACCCTCCAGGCTGGTCATACAGGGTGAGCATCGGAAATGAGCTGTTACGGTGGCCCCAACCGGTGTCTGCGAGAACGGAAACGCTGCGTGAGCGCTACCGGCACCGGTGAGATATGTAGATTAAAAATGAACCATAAAAGAAGCATAATTTATAGAAGTTTTAAATTAAATTCTTCCGTTTCGCTCCAACGTGCGCTGGCTCGACATCATATAGGCCTTACGCTTGGTAGAGCCAAAGGGTAAATGTACTTCCATCGTACTTCAAAATTCGGTCAAAGGTGAACCTACGCACTACTACCACGGAAAAAGGCAGCGGAGGTGAGAAAACCCAATGAAAATGCTTTACAGGTAACGTAGACGGAATTCCCGGTATGGTAGACACCGTACCATAAGGTAGAGTAGCTTCCACTCGGCGTTGGTTAGGTGCGACACGTTTATGTACCGGGAATGGCTTGAATAAAACTTTTGCAATTTTCTCGAATCGAGTCTGTTCTACGAATGCAAGATTTCGAACCAATATCCCTTAATATATTGGTTACAGCTAGCATGGTACATAACAAATTCTAGCAAACGAGCACTGCCACATAAATAATCAGACTTTTCATAGGAAATCTGTGGACAAACCTGTTGGGTTGGGAATGCTTTGAACTGAATGCAACACCAATAATAAGCATTACGTCGTGTAGGAAACCAAACAAAAGATTTCACTTCTGAAAATTGAAAACAAAAATGCAGCTGCACCAAATTGGAATTGCTATGGTCGTGCAGATGCAGGTAATGAATTTCTATCGACGAACGTTCTGTATAGCGGAAATCTCGACGAAAAGAAACCAACCTACTCAAAAGCTTTGTGTGACTGGAACAGAATTTTTATTCACTTAGAATAAGCCAGGAGCACCCAGTACCTGATATTAATATTCTGCTCTAGTCTTATGTTAAAGAAATGCCACACATACACTGGACTAGAGTTTTACTGGCATTATGCTACAAAACCGTTAAAAGGACTTGGTTCGGTATAACTGTTGAATCTCAAAGCCTGTGTTGTTTTCAATGAATTTTCCAACCTTTTGATTTTTTTTTCGCTCATCAAGCTGCAGTATCAATTAACCAGCTATTGGTCTCCTGGATAGCTACCAAATCGTATAAGCTGCCCTATCTTTTGTTCCATCACAGCAAACTTTCAATGCGTAGAATCAAAGAAACGCGATTAACGTAATACATTTTGATCCGATTAATAAAGCTACCGCAGCGCTCACGCAGCGTAGCGTGAACTTAAGTGAAAAAATGCTGCAAATTAAGCGCAAAATGGAGCGCAACTAAACGGCAGAACAAAGGCAATTCTCACAAACGCCTACTGTGCCCAGTTGTGATAGTGTGCCCAGTTCCCTTCGCCACTCGCTACGAGCTTTTGCGGAAACAGACCGGAAACCAGTGGCGCAAGCCGCAGCACAATGGCTCGACCGAGCCGAACGGACGGACCCGTCCATTCATCGGAGACTATCCATCACACTCGGGGTGAATCTATCCATTCCGAGCTCAGGCGCACGGTCCCTTCCGGTCGCCGGTCGAGAGTAAAGGCTCGTTCGACTGGACGATCGTGATGATACCCCCGGCGGCACTAGCGGTGGTTGGTAGCGGTTGTGTTATCGTTATTATCGTCATTATTATCTCGCTATCGACAGGCAAGCGGAGGTTTCTTTTTGCCCATCCCATCCGACAGCTGCCAGCCACGGTTTATCCCTTCGTTGTCCTAACCTTTGCGATGGTGGGAGCTTCTTTTCGTGTTTTTTTTTCTTTTTGTTGCTGTTCATCCTTCAGCCCCACTCAGCACGGTTTCAGAGGCGACTGTGTCGAGTGGTGCCATTCCCGTGCCCGGTTTCGTGTTAGCATTATATGCAGCATCTGTGCTGTGGGCATGCCAAAAATAGCGCTTTCACCCCCCAAAACCACTTGTGTGAAATTGCGAACTCTCCATGGTGGGCGTCTCGTTTCGCCTGGCACATGCACTCGCTTCTTTGCGTTGGCCGCCAACTCGAGCGACGAATGCACGCTAGCAGGCGGTCTCGTGGATGCAATAACCCGCATTCATGCTAACTCGACACTAGGACGCCCTCTTGAGCTACCTGCAGTGGCGGCGACTCATCACCGGTTGTCTCAATTTTCACAGACATTGTCTCTGCCCCAGCCGCGGGTGAGCTTAGCGTGTCGGCCGGATCAGGCATCATATGCTTCATCTCGTCGGATCACCGAACAACGGATCTGCATCTTTTCGCGTCGAGGGCCACTAGCCGCCACTTGAACAACGCGCCATCGAAGCGTCGCTGGTTCGGATCCACTTTTTTGCGTGTGTAGCAGGATAATGAAAGCTTTTCATGTTTGCTTCATTAGATGGAGCGGTACTCGTACGTTTGGTGAGAAACCAGCAGGCATGTCGGTGTGAAACCTGCACAAAGGTTGATGTGGATGACATCGTTGCACGTTAGGGAGGGATTTTTTTTTTTTACCATTTACGTTTCTCTCAACGTTGAGCTTAATCGCTGTAGCTTTAATGAACCAAAGCTGCAACCGTGGCTAGTGCAACGATAATTTTATCTACCGTTGAAAAGCATGATGCAGATTTTAAAAGGAAAACGAGCATAATTCCGCTTTGTTTCGATGGTAAAAGTAACCTCGTAACCCCTGTATCCTCGCAACAATGTTGTAGTACTTTATACACATTAACTATTAATTAAGTCACCCACCTGGAAAGCGTTCTCTTTAATTACGTTGCGTAACTGCGCTGTGAACACAGAATAATGTATGTCACAAAGTAAATTTTACTCACGCTTTGTTTACCGAAGCCGAAACTAACTCCACTACAATAGATTCCACGGCTGTTCTTGATTTTGTGCGTAATGGTTTAATTCACGGTTTGCCCAAGACTTGCTTCATTGCCATTGTCTGATCGTATGATGGCAGCGGCAGTGGAGCTCTTTCTCTCGAGAAACCATGTAGCTTATGTTGATAGCGCCTCGAAACCTCTTTCGCCGTTTGCGATGAGCCGGGCAAGGTTACGCTCATTAGTAACCTAGCAGGAACATCAAATTCATCGTATCAGTTGGTTCATTCGCATTCGCGAAGTGGGATGAAAATTTCCTTCCCGCACATAATCATTCCAAGCCAGTGCTTCTAGTATCTGATAATGTTACTGAGCTCCCGGCCGCCATCGTGGCGTAGCGACGCGTTTTATTGCCGCCGTTCAGTGCCGTGGCGAGAAAGTAAATCACGTTGTTATAGTCGAAATGTGGAGTGGAACCGACGCCGTCTGCCGTGTATCAGAAAGAGTGTAGCCCCCAGCCGTGGAAGGCAATTTCTGATCTCTGGCTGGGCTCACTCGCCCTGGGGACCGTAATCATCTTGTTGACTACTGCTGCCATCGCGCTCGTGAAGCAAACCACCGCGCTCTCACACTTGAGCACGAACGTGCGGCTTTCCAGCACCCAAACTACCCGACTTCATAAACTCTTACGGTAGTGGTCGCGTCTTGCCTTCGCCTACCGCCTTTTGGCGTCTTAGAGCTTGCTTTATTTTACTCACTACCACGAACCGCTACCACCGTGACCCATCACATGGTTGTGGCCCGTTTTGCCAATACTCGCACCGGTTGGGGTTCCGCGAGGATTATTTAACGGCAGCAACAAATAAGTGCAACAATGAGAGAAAGGGGCCGCTTTGTGGTGAGATGCTGAGATACGCTGTAGGGCACTTGTTTGATCAAGGGCGTTGTATATTTTGGGCGTAGCTTACTCGCGTAGTTGCATGATTTCAGTTGGTTCAGTTGTTCTTAATTTACTTGAACAAACAACGTCTATTACTTCAACGAATCGTATTATAATTTCCAAGAATAGCATACCATTACATTACAAATCTAAAATTCAATAAATTGTTGAATTTTCAATATTTCTCAATATTTTGCTAAATTAAATTCAAGCAAGTAATTTACGCCTCACTTTAATGGAGACGCCTGGTGGGTTACCAATATATGATATTTTAGCATTTCAATTTTATTATTCAAACTGTTGTAAATATCAGCTTCGCCTTTATTTTATTTTCAATGGTTGTTAATGTGACACAGCAGAGTACTTTGAAAAATTTTGCAACTCTAATTTACATAAAATGTTATTAGGCACTTTTTTCAATGGAGACGCCTGGTGGGTTATATAGAAGTTATTTTTTTATTGCAATAATATTATTCAAAAAGCATAGAATGTTCGCGTCAAATATTATGTTCTTATTTCATTCTATTTTATATCATTTTACCACTGCAAAGTTCATTCCACCATTTTGTAATTTCAAATGTAATGTAATTTCAAATGCATATTATTTAACGCGTCAGTTCAGTGAAGACGCATGGCGAATTTTAAATGTATATATTTTATTATTATTGTTTTCATTATTGGCAGATATTATTATACATTGTATCATACATATTATGATACATTTATTCAATATTATAACAATGATATTTTAAACAATGTTGCTGTTAGGAGCGCTTTGAAATACTTTAATTTTACATAATTAAAAACGAATAAGCAATTAAATACATCCCCCTGCGATGGAGACGTCTAGTGGATTTCAAGTTGGGATGTGAAAAAAAATTAAATTACAACATTCACTTTACTAAACAATGTTTTGTGAAACGCTCAAAATATGATAGTCAGGCTAAGCTAAAGAAGTACTTAGTATCACTTCGCTACCATCGACGATTGGGGGTTTAAATATATTTTTATATTTTTATCGATAAATTGGTAGTATTTGTCTTGCTTATGTTTATTATATGTCATTAATACACATTCAGCTACATTTTTACATTTCACTTTCGATAGAAATCGAGTTTACTGTTGAAAATCATGGTATTTCACGTACTGTTGTCTCTTTTGGAAACACTACAACGGGCTTTTATCGAAACAAATTCGAATCAAACCCCACCTTGCTGTATTAATATATAAAATAAAAGAAAAGAGAAAAATGTGTTCAAATAAATGATACAAAAAATAGTTTTTGTAACTTAGAAACGATCAAAAGACCGAGGAACAAGTTTCTTTGACTAAATTATTGTGTTGGTAACGCACAACAGGGCCGCTCAACAGTAGCGATAAGTATGTATCAACATTTTGACACCTAAATCTACCAAAATCAATCACGAGAGCGTCGCGGCTCAAGATGTCCGTGCTGAAAACGAGTGAAAAAGGCACGAAAACCATGTTTCTTCCATCTTCTTTTTACCTTTTTGAGCAACGAATACTTCACAGCGATATCACGACGAGCGTACGAATCACTTCGTACCAAGCCAAACCTCGAAGCGAATACAATGGCGTTAACGATAGCAAGAATGCTGCCAATGACGGCAACCGCTTCCCGAGCCGAGACGATCGATGGCTACTCGTTATGCAGATCACGGATGAAAATCGTTAAATCCAGCGGAGCAGAAGGAAGGTACCGAAAAGCATCTTACTTCTTAAGACCGCGGCTTTTTTTCTGTATCCAGTGTGGTGGTACAAGTACAAAATGTGGAAACGAAAGTCGTTATCAAGTACGGCTGCTAGGAGAATTGGCTAGCGGCCTCTTTCAGACTCGCGCACTTCAGAGGTTGCCACTGAGCAGACTGCTGACAATTGTTAATTTTGTAAATTGATTGGAAAATCTCGATCGCTTTCCTGCCAAGCTGTGGGGAATATGCATTGGAATAGTCAATGTTTCAGTTTGCTGTGGAATGTTCCGAAGCATTAATACGATTGCAGCATTTTGTAGTAGAGCCAAAGTCAATAATAAAGCCATAACAAACCCAACACTCCAACAGAATGGCGTTTTGTGAGGCTCATGGGTTTGTAAAGCCGAACAAGTGTAGAATAGATACACGCATTTCATTTTCTTTAAAGTAAAAACTTCTTTTAAACAATGGATAATTTGCAATACTCATTTCGAAAAAAACACTATTTAATGTAACTTAAGATAATGAATGGATTATTTGCGTAATATTTAAATCAATGAACACTGCCTCCATTATCATTAAATGATGAGTTGATAGTATGAATTAAAGATTAAATAATGTTGTATAAACGACATAGTCATGAAAAATGGAATGTAACACATTTTCCTCAACAAGTGTTTACACAACATAAGCCACTTAATGAGCAAGTGCATGCCACTTTCTCAAACGTTAAGCAATCAGAGAAAATAATGCCAATACGTCACCAATGACGATTGGACACTGTTCATCTAAACAATGCAACATGCACAATTTCTCTCCATATACACCAGCATTTTGTATGACATATCAACGTGACATTGGTAAAACTATTTTAGCTTGTGTCCGTGACTGGCTAATCTTTTCCGCACACTTCCATCTTTATGCAGGCGTTTTCCATTTTTTGGTTAGCTCCAGTGCCGTATTGCTCTTTTGCCGTGTCTACCGGTCACGGGTTCGTTTCAGCTGAAAGGGCTCTCGAAAGCGGCGGTGCAGCATTGGGCAGTCGCACTCGCGCCCAACTATGCATGCACTCCATCAACTCGACTCGCCCGGGCCGCGGTATTGCGGATCGTTGTCCAACCGTTGTCGAAATGGCTCAGAAGCCACCGTGAACCAATGAACTGCCATCGTAGGCCCTATGAATATGCATGCACGAGTGTATTCACAATTCTGCATAAAGCTCGCAGACTCACCGGCCAACTTCGCGGGCGCTTTCCATCCGTTCGTTTCTCTGCCCGTTTCCATAGCAACACGATGCGATAAAACGAGGCAAAGCTTGCTATATTTTATCCTGATCCTATTTGGTCTATTTTTGCTACCTTTTACGATTGCCCGAACGGTGGGTCCTCTTCGCCTGGCGCTGCCCGTTCAGCTGAGTCCTTTTTCCAGTCCCAATCTGCCCAACGGTCCCGCATTCAGTGACGAAAAACTTCTACATGCGCTTCTGCTCGTCTGCATCCATTATAATTATTTTTTTCCGTTTTGTTTTCAGTTTTACTAGTGGGTTAATTTTTTTTTTTTGAATTTTCGTACACACACTTTCGGCATTGTGTGTTTTTCCGCGTTACCTCTTTCTCGGCAATTTTTTCCCCGGATCTTTCCTGGCAACATTGGTTGCATCAGCGCAACGAGGTTAAACTCAATTGCTTTTATTCCTGTTTCGTTTTTTGGCCATTTTCTCATGCAACCCGAAACTGTACTAATGAATAAGCAACGTTGGAGCAAAGACACATGAACCTGTGAGCGAAAGATCAGCGGAGCAAATCGTTAGTTTCGGGGTTGGTTTTCTCTGCATCGTTTTTTATCGTTCTGCAAACAATTATGCTTATGCACACACCGCATGCATAGCTATGGCGGACATTTTAAGTACGGTTTTTGTGTGTAACGTTCTTTTGCCTGATAATGTAAGTCAAACCATAAAAAATCCAAAAAAAAAACCACTCCTGCAAAAGCTGATTGAATAATTGTTCGTTCGAGATTTGAATTGTAAATACAAAGCTTCCCTTTTACGTTAAATAATATTCGTATCCTGAGCCGCAACTGCTCTGGTAACGATCTAAAAAGACACCAACTTTGCAAGCCATAGTTGTACGGTTTATAGCAATGTAAAGAAAAATTCAGCACACCTCGTTGCTCGTAAAAGCAAACCGAACGAAAAACAAAACATTGTGACAAAACACATTCCATCTTTTGCTCGATCCAGTGCTGGAAGTACACGTTGTACACTGCTGCCGTAACATCCAATTTAGAATATCAGCCTCACCTCGAAAGGCAGATGTATAATATCGGCTTCGGTGTGTGCTTCCCACTCCGTCATAGTTTCCCCAGCGATTTCCATTTTCCTGACGCCCAACGAGTGTTTTTGGTGTCTTCGTACACAGCGTGTGCTCGTACAGGGCCGAGTTACCAAGCTACCCTCACGCAAAGCCTCCGCATCGCGAGCCTCTCGAAAGCATGACAGTGGAACAGGTGCAATATTAAATTGTCTTAGAAAAATGGGAAGCCTAGCCTACGCAACGTCGGGAGGACCTTTCGCTGTCGTTGCGTTATATTTCGCTCTGCTTTCCAGCCCTTTTATGTACTGACAAGCGTTCAGCACCGAATGGCGGGTGGCTCGGTGTGGAAACGAAGAAAAACATGCGAGCAAGAAGAAAAAAAAACACAGTGCCACTTCCCAATGAAACAGAAACTAAAAGCTTTCTCCGATGATGCGGAACGTATCCGGTTGGGCGTGCCGGTACCGGTCCATGTGTTCCGAGCCGCTACAACAGCGAAAAGGCTGGATTATTTATAAAGAGCCGCGCGGTACCGCAAGGCTCTGAGCCGGGGATCAGGTGAAGCTGACCGGCTGGAACAAGTGCGAGCTATTTTTCTTGACCGTATTAAGTGACTTCTCCCGCGTTACCGCCATTTCTTCCCGAGCAGCGCGTATCTTATCGTGTTGTTGCCCTGCTGAAGATTGAACTTTTCAACGAAAACAAGCAACAATGTCGTGCCGTCGAGGCGCGTTGGCGTGCGACAACACGCGCCCGAAACTAACGCTGAGGGACGGCGGAAGACCCTGGATTTGGAACGATATTGAAAAGTTAATAGATATCCCGCCTGATCGTCTTACTCGCCAGGCCCACCTCCAGGCACCACCGGACGCTCACGTTAGCGACGACAGAGCTGGAGTTGATAGAACTTAATTATTGCATTAAACTTTAATCAGCACCGAACGTCTCCCGGCGCTCCAGTGGAGCGGTTCGGCATTGGGCAGGACGACGTTTACACTAATTTGAAGCACGACCGAGGAGCGCTGAAGGAGATCCGGCCTTCAACGGACGGACTCGCAACGCAATGCGGCAACTACGCCGTGACGGAGCAGGTGCTGCTTCTCTCGTCCCGAGGTCGATGCTAGGAAATTCCGTCTCGAAACCAATGGCATCGGTGACAGACGGGCGATAGCGACCGTGGCTCGCAAGCAAGGACAACCCAGGGCCGGCTAAGCGGATATTCTATCCGTTTGGCCGATTTCGATTCGGTCTAGCACAATTGATTAATTTCTTAAGTGCTGAGCAAACGACGTTGTTTCTTGGCGTAGATTCGTCTGAGAATCGTTTCGATTCGGCCAAGTAGAACAATAGACTAAGAAAACGTGCTTCACTTCATTGCAGTCCAGTAGGTTTAAATGAACAATTTTTTATAGTTGATAATGTATTAAATTATCAAAAACTCCTATTATTTGCTTTTAAGCTGCAAAAATTCTGAACCAAGTTTACTGCAAAGATGAGATATACTTTCTAATTCAAAGACTATTACCCAACCACTAGTTTAGAGTGAATTGTTAGCTTTTTAATACAACAATTATTGAAATACGAAAACATAAAATGTACTCTGATGCATGCTTCCTTGCACCACCTTCCAGTTTGTTACCAACGACCCAGACAGCTCATCCAAATTATGGCTCGCACGCAATATCATGTGATTAATCAATAGACTTTCTTGAACTGAAAAAAAAACATTGCACTCTTTCTGGTAGCCTGAAACATATTGCTATCGAACTCGGAATGGGTTAAACCACGAGCATGCCCTTAAACAAGGCGCCCGCACGAATTGAAGCAGCATGAATGCATGAATTCGTGCATGTACCTTGCGATACCGATTTATTCGCCACATCGCATTAAAGTATTGGCTGGAATGCTCCCAACCCGCCGACGATTTGAAACTGTCAAAATACGCCAAAAGCCAGTCCACAATGGCTCACTATGGAATAGTTTCAAGAGCTCCAGCACCATTCGCTCCAACACTAGTCACTAGAAGAGCCGTAGCAAGCTCCAGAGGCACACGGAGCGGCACAAAGTGTAACAAAGCGAGAGAAACAATAACAGGATAGACAAGGAAGCCGGCTGTTCTGGGAACGTGTTTTCGTTAAACGAGGCTTCGTGATAAAATTCAATAAACCTAAATCCTTCAAAGCCAACCGAGCAGCTTCGTGAGGATATTCCATGGAACGCGAGTTCGGTTGCTCTGGTTTTGGTTTTCAGTCCCGACCCCGTCGACGTTGCGCTGTTCGATGGGTATTAGACGAGGTTAGCCAAGAGACAGGTCGAGACTGCATGTACTCATTGTACCACTTTCTTCCTTTCGCAACACATTTTCGATCCGTTTGTTTCGAGCCATCGTCGGTGTTTAACGTTTTTTTTTTCTTCACTTCGTCTTCATCTGTTCCACACCCTCTGTGTGGCTACCCGAGCTCCCGAACCGTTTATCGAACACCGCCAGCACGATGGCCAAGCGGCCGCACGGGAACGGGCGAGAAAAAACAAGAAACGGAAAACCAAAGAGCACAACCTCAACGGTGGCGAAGAGAAATAACAGTTATTAGCAGCTTTGGCCTCGTGCTCGACCCGCTGCAGGGGGCTGCCGTTTCGGGTGGTTTATTTTCCATTCCACCCACCACATCGGATCGGATGGGGTAACGGCTTTCACAGCACCAAATCTACAGGAAAACACGAAGGGAACACTGCGAACGAAAACCAGACGTGGGATCATTTTACCCTACCCAACTGACCAGCCGAGCCCCGAGTGGGATCCCGGGAAATGCTTCATTCCGTAAGCAATTTTCCACCTTCGCAGGTGGTCGCTTTCATTAACCCTTTAGATCCTGCTAGCGGCACCACAGGAGCTGCGTTGGAAAGCGGGCTCAGTTTTGCCCTTATACGTTGAACCAGGAAGTGGCACTAGCTCCAAAAACAACCAACTGCGAGCACTTACTAGGACGGATTTTTTATGCCCTTTGCTTTCCCACAGTTATCTCCCGTACGTCAAGTGTACGGTGTATAATCGGTTGCCAAAGTACCACGGCACGGCATGCCACGGCCACTCCTCGATTGATGTTCCGTATTTTTCGGGCATTAAATTTTCGCCCCACCTACGGCGCAGGTTATTATTTTCCACCTCTACGGCGAGCCACATTCCGAGGTTATGGGTTAGCTTCCTTAGCCCCGCGGTACGAGTGCACTTTCGTGCTGACAAGGCGAGCCCTGGAAGCCTTCTTGGCTGGGGCAAAAGGCGCAGAAACCCCCATACCCTCGGGCGCGAAGCACGAACCATCCCACCCTCCCGAATGCTCGTTTCGAATGAGTTTCCGTTGGGTGGCACGAGAATTATGAACAGTATGAAAGGCTCATAATTTATGGTAAATGGTGTCATTTATCACGGAATTTATCGTGAGGCTCCTACTCGCTCATTAATACTTTATGGCGGCCGGATTTCCACGAGTGCCACACCGCCATGGGATTTGCGGGCCCCGTGCGCTGTTGCGACAAATTTATCCCGGCGCGAATCAATTTCCTCGGCCCGGCCACCTTAATCCTTCCCGGGGTGGTTTATTCGGTTCGAGCCCGCCAAAGGTGTTTCCGCGACACCCGAACGCTGTCCGCATACGCGACAGAAAACGCGCAAGACGGCAAACGGTAGGCAGCACCAGGCAGCACCAGCATTCACACCATCCGGAGGGATATTTTAATAAATCGATACTGGTTCCCCTTTTCCACGCCCTGGGTTGTGTGTGGGTTGGCGCGTTTTTGGTTTGGCATTTTCGGGAAAACTGCACGAACGGTGTGGCGCGCGTGTGATGGCCGTTGACTTGCGAGAACTCCGCGAGCGGTTGGCTTCCGGATGGTAAATATTGACGTTTCTCGAAATCCGACAACAAATAAACAAAACTTCCTGACGGCTTTGCCATTTTCGCCAACTCGACTCGCGCCACGGTAAGAGCAGCCCGAGCGTATGTGAATTGGGTGCGCTGGCGTTGAAATGAAGCTCGAAGGGTGGAGAATCTGAAAAAAGGGATTTTACGAGCACGCGGATTGCAAATTTAGTTGCACCGGGCACAAACCAACGGTGGCCAATTTCGATGTGGCCCGCAATGCCCAGGAAGCATGAAGGGATCGTATTTCGTTCGCTTCCGGCCACCCACCAACCGAGGTGGGCTCGAGCTCCTGGTCGTGGGTTGGGGTCTGCGTGGCCGATTCGTTCGCATGTTTACGGACGATTGTCAGGGCCCTTAGCGGGCGTCCTGTCGTCGTTCCGGCGAGGCCGCCGTGTCCTTGTCAACGGCGTCGGGTTAGTTAATAGATTGTTAGTGGGAATGTAAAATTTAGCAGACACGTCAGCCGGAAATGTGTTTGGCAGCGAAAACAGTTAGCAGAACGTTACCGAATACGAGGCAGCACGGACAGACACTGGCGAAGTTGGGAATGGGCATTCGTTTTTTGCCCCACCCGGAAAGTGTAAATGTAAATGAGGCAAGCCTACTGTCGCGGCATCAATCAAAGAGAAAACACTAAAACACTTCAAACAACTACCGGGTACACGTCAATCGTAGTGAGAGTATCGCAAAAGCGATAAAATCTGCAATTAAGCAAAGCTTCAAGCTGGACGAATTTAAAGAGTTTTTAACGAATATTAACGTACCACACGCATGCACTTTTTACAGTTAAAATAAAGCGCGTTACGTTAACATATTAGAGCACCGTGTTTAATTTTCCAAATTGAACACTCGTTTGATGGAAATTCATTCTGATTGGCACGAGCTTTCTGCCTTACCATTACACCATCGCGCGGTATTACTCGCAGGTGTGGCACCGACAAACTTTCATCTCGCCCAACCACATCTGCTTCGTCGGTGAAATGCCACACATCCCATCGATGATAGCGCGAGCGCCAACGAACATATGCCCCCTCAAATTGTATTAGCGCTTCGGAGAGGTAAAAATGAGATTTTAATGATGAGAAAGTTTAAACAAATTCTCACCTATGTTTCTCGCCAACCAACCCAACCTGGGCTGTGCAAGTGAGATTCGAGGTTCGATGGTGGTAAAATAACATTAAACTTTCGTGCCATTCGATCGAATGTAAGACACCGAGCGAAGAACGTCGAGCGCGTATCGTCTCAGCCGGGCGGTAAGCATACGTTCGCCAGCAAAACCACATCGTTCTCAAGCGAGGCTGTCGAAATGTTGTTATCTTTTCCATCCTCCCTGCAGTGCCAGGCGCCAACTTACACGCCCCCATCCGAGGGTGCGCTGCGCTTGCTAAGAATTTGAAACTTTTTCAGATGATGCTCGTGTACGCGAGCTCACGCGGGCGCGCGCGCTTAAATTGCTTTCTCGAACACGTGCTGGCCTAAAGTGGCACCGAAGGATACGGGCACGTGGTCTCGAGTCTCGGTGGCCGTAGTGCACCATCCCGCCATTGCGCCATTGCGGTTGACACGCGCTGCCTCGCTCCAGCGCTCCGGTACGGGCGAAACACACAATTATTGTAAACTTAATTAAATTAAATAATATTATTTGAACGAAAGTTGGCAGCACGGAGAGCCGAAGTGCCGGAGTGGCGAGCGATGGTGGGAAAGTAACTCGCGCTAAGTAGAGTTCGACTTACACTCGCCAAGCTGCCGGTGATGCTGAAATCATGCGCCGAGCGTCAAAATCGAGCGTCAAAGTTGCGCTACCCGCTGACGGCGAGAAATTGTTTATTTATTTAAAAACTTATTCAATTACACCAATTATTCACCAACGGTGATCTAGAATTCGCCACGCGCCCGCGTTTGATGGTTGGCCGACGGTACGGCGTATCTTTTGGTCGAAACTTTTGCCGTGGGTAAATATTTGCCCAAGTGATTGAGCGACTTTACTCCAAATGATGATTCGCCTGTGAAGCCGACCCGTCGACATTGATCACTGTCATTGGGCGGCCCGTGCATTTGGTCGACGTAAAGCCAAAATGTGTGTCTGTTGGAGGCTTTTTTTGTTTTTCATTCTTTTTCACTATATGTTTTCGCTTTCTCTACATCATGTCCACTTTGTTCCGCGCCAGTGCAGCCGGCGAACGGGACGGGCCAGATTGAGATATTGCTGTTTTACACGCGTACCATTAAAACCGTACCCATGGCCTGGCCCATCAAATCCCATCCACATTCGCCCTAATGTGTGTCCTGGTGCGCATGGCACATCCGGGAGGGCGACATTCGGACGCACGCTGAATATTAATCATTGTCACCGGCAGCACGACCACGTTGGCCGGCGTGGTAACCGAGACGAAATCAGGAGACCACATGGCGTACAACCCACCCCTTCCCCAGAGAGACAGAGGTATGGTACGGCCAGGAGCAGCTTATCAAACCGCTTGGCCATTTGGCCGTCATCGTTCCGGTGGATCGTTCCGAACGCACCAGCAGACGGTGTACCCCAAAACTACATTGATCGTGAAGGCGAACCGCGTGGGCAGCGTTTTTGCTTTCCTTCTCCATTCTCTCATTCTGCTCCCGGTGCACTCGCGCGGTTGGTAATAAAAATTTTGTTGATCGTAATAAGGCGAATAAAAATAATCCATAAACCCAAACGAGACGATGCTCCAGCCGCTACCTAGCGACGCCTCCGGTGAAACGGACGATCCCGTCACGGCCACGGTCGGGTCAGCATTGATTAAGCTACCGGGGGTTGGCAACAAACAATGGCCGGCGTCGTGGCTGGAGGGTGTCGAAATAAAAAAAAAAGAGGACACCCGGCAAACAAACAAACAGCATCCCGTTCGCTGGTGACCGGTCTCCTCAATTGGCACCGTTATTGCGGTCCGGTTTCGGTGATGCTGCAAATTTTCTCCGTTCACGATGGCACGAGGAAGCAACGTCCCAGGAATCCTGCCAGGACACGAGCGGGCTGGAAGTGGGAACTAAATTGGAAAGTATTTTCCGCCCAAATCGAACTATTCCCCAACGCCAGCCCGTGTCGGGTGCCAGGGGCAAGTTCTCGTTGACGGTGAACGGCACATTTTCCTAACGCAACCCCACGGGAATGGCAGCTCACCGAGCGTGATGTGGGAAGACGTGACGTGGGTTCCGTGTGACCCGAATTGAAATTCAAACAGTTTCAATCCGAACCCGGTAGTCCGGTGGTAGCTTTTTTTTGCCGTACGCTCATTCAACGAAGCACACGCCGCAAGTACGGCGCAGTAATTATGCAGCAGTGAAATTGAAATAATACAAAAGCTCCCGCCACGGGACGCCACGGCTTTTACGAGAGCCCGAGCGAATGCGCCTATTCTTTTCTCGCCCGGAACTCCTGCTAAGCCAGCCAGCAAACGCAAAACTCTGCAAACGGTGCAACATTCGCTGCCAGCCAGCTGGACAGTTGGCAACATTGTGCCCGGCACTGGTGCTCGACCAGTGCCAATCAGCGGGGAGATGCCATTGTGCTCGAGTTTCAGCGGAGAGAGCGCTAATTTTATCCCGAGCTATGATAATTAATTATCTCCTGCCGAGTGGTTGGCCCCTCGCTGGCTGGACTGATGGCTGACGAGATGTTTTCCACGCGGATTTTTGTGGTCCGTTATTCGAATGGGCTCGATCGCACTTTCCCATCGCCTGAGTGGCATGGTGTGCTTTGTTTTTGCTGTGAGTTGATTTCAGTGTATAATGCATGACAACGCCACTACTGTGATTAGATCGGTGATGGTATTTCATGATGAACCGTTCGGGAAGCATCATGCTAATCATAGTATCCGCCAAACTCGAGCCTGTGGTTGACCTCGATTTACACCACCACGAAGTTTGAAGCTGATGAGCCACGCGTTAGTGTAAATGTTTCTTATCCAGTTGTGCCTGCTTATTTGCTGTGGACGTCACTAAAAGACGGCACATTTTGCTGGCATTTGATATTCGCAGCTCACCTTACTTAAGGTCAGCGTTTCGTTTTTCCTGCCTTTTGCCTCATTTCCAAGACGTATGCTCAAGGCAACCCAAACGCTGGCGCTGTGGTTTGCTTCGTTGTGCTCGTTAAGGGTTGAAAGTGGCATAGGAAAAAAATCCTCACCCACCAGCGGGAGAAAGCCGACCGGTTTGAAAATGATGCCATGCCCGAGGTTGGGCTTGTAAAGCACAATAAACGTGTCCTGGCAGCACCTGCCATGTGGGGCATTTGCTGCGGCTTTTCATTCGCGCCGAAAGCCACCCAAGCGGCGTGGGCAGGTTTGGCGAAGGACGAAGATTTATATAAACCATGAAGGCAACGCCGCGGCGGTAAGGCGTTGCGATGGAGCAAAAGACACCCGACCGCCGAGCAAATTCCCAGGGCCACCGGCACCAAAGCCGACGCAAAGGGACGTATGGCGACGACCGCGTGAAAAAGGCACGGGACGAAAGGGATACGCCCACCCGTAAGGAAGGAAATTTAAATAAAATGAAAATAAATATGAATAGGATGAAAGGCTGCCGTCTTCCGAAGGCCGGCCGGTTTCTTGTTATTTCGCTCGGGTTCCTCGTGCTGCGGCGCGGGAAACCCACTAGCAGACGGCGAGAAAAATGCTCCGGAAATTAGCCACCGGACCACTAGAGGGCGAAACATTTACCGTGTGTCGTACCGGCTGGTCGGTTGCGGTCCGGCTGGTGCGAGATCGTAAAAGGAAGTAGAAAAAAATCGATAGTTTTGAACAAAGGGAAGCGCATTTTCTCCACCGCACTTTGTGCGAGCGGTTAATGATACGTGAATTCGCTTAGTTTAAATTGCAAATCATGCGGATTTTTTTATGTTGCCTTCCCTAGGTTGCACGTCGCTGTGGACGCTACAAACGATTGCAAACATTTATCCTTTTGCGCACGACGATGAGGCCCTCTATACGGCTCTCGCAAAGCCTGCGGTGTCTTTGGCACGGTATCGATCGTCGCACTTCCTGTGAAGTGGCTCTGAAGTCCAGCTGCGCCAAGCTAAAATAGGATGGAATCTGTTTTACTTTTCGTTGTGTTTCGTAAATTGATTTCTGATGAGGCTACTTAATTGTAGCTCATTGGGAATAATTGCTTGCTGGCATGCAACGTGATGAAAATAGCCTTCCCTGCCAGATCGGTTGCGACCCATCGAAACCAATCGAACCGTCCCGGAGCGATGCAAGAATTGGCTCTCGATACATTTGGTATTTTACGAGTACTCGAGCTGTCAATTTAGAAGCTGTTCCAGATGGGACCGGCGCCCAGACGAACTGCTTGCGTCACTTATGAAACCTTTCAAAAACCTTCTCTTCATCAAATAGCTCACCAGGTATCCAAGCAGCCAATGTAAATCGATTCAGAGGCTTCTTGATCAAAAGCATTCACTGCAACATCACCCCGGGCACGTTGGTCGGGCATGATTTAATTGGTATCGTTCCGATTGACTGGTCCCAGCAGCCATGATATAAACCGGTCATTTGACCGGTCATTTCTATTTGGCGAAAAAGTTGTTCGTTGACAACTCGTGTCATAAAATCAATTCGAACGTTCGCTCGCACGATAATGGACAATATGGTATGTTGTGCATATGCACGAATAACGACCCGGCCGCCACCCAACAACGTCACTGGCCGTCACCAACGCTCGGGGTAGATTCGTTAGCTCAATACACATTGCACAAATATGCCAACCCGTGCGAAGGTGGTGCTACCACCGTGCAACACGAAACAAAACGAAAATCAACACCCGCCAGCCATCCGAGGCATTCGTTCCATCCTTCGCCCACGCCGATACACATCATATTTTTCGATCGTGCGAACATGCATGTACGTACTACAGAAAAGCACACATGCACACACGCGCACACGCTCGCGCAAGGAGGGCAGGACTAACGAGCGCTGCGCAGATATTGGATTTTGCGAATCTAAGTTCGTTAATTCCAAAAATCTGCACAATAAATCTAGGGATGACCTGGAAATCGTAAACCGCCTCGACGGCCGCCGGTACCGGTGCTCGGCCAGCGTAGCATCCGAGTAGCTCGGCCTCGGCCTCCTGTGCCACGGCAAGGCACCGCCACCGGCCGGAATCGGAAACGGGCGACGATGGTACGGCGATCGAGGGCGGAAGGAGACTTGTTAACATTTTGCCGTTTGCTGGTTTCGCTTCATCGAGCTCCGGACCCGGCCCGGTGCGCTGCTCGCTTATCGGCCCGACCCCACGCCACGGCGAGCCGTGTTTTGTTGTGTGAGTGATGGTTGTTATGTGTTCAATCTACTGCGAAAATCCAATTTCCACACATGAATCAATTTCTGATAGAACGATCACGGTCATCAATTTGATCGAAGCGAAGGGATTCTCGGTTTTCCTCCCTCTTTCGTTCGGCACTTTCCCGGGCCGGCCCGGGAGGTCCGGACTGTGGGCTGTGCGGGGTGGGGTTTTTGGGTTGGGTGGGACACTAGCCGCCCGGGAAAAATCCCGGGAACACGGTCCAAAACCATCGACCGATGGGTGCGGTTGGACGCAACGCGCCTCACTGACCGGGAGGATGGCAGCGATGCAAACCTTTTTTGATGAACTATCAATTTTGGCATGATGAGTTTGACGTTCAATCATAAACCAACACCCTGTCGGATGGGGGAACACTCTCGGGAACGCTCTGGCTCATAACAATTCAGGGCCAAACCAGCTGGCTTGAGGCCATTTTTTTATGCCTACATGTCCCGTGTGGAGGCCGTATAACGTGCTGCACTTTCAGATGCGACCATCGCCCAGTGCATCGGACGGAACGGGTGAACCGCGGATGGATGATTTTTCGTGTCACTTCGTTGGTCATTATTCTGATTCTGTCTTTTTTTTTAGGTTGTTTCAACCCATCAAAGAAATATATTGACGAAAATGTTGCTCGTGTATGTCTCATTCTGAAGCCGGGTGCTCATGTAGTGCTGTAGCATTCATTAAAATTAAATTAACATCCATAGGAACAATATCGACCCATTAGCGCTAGACACATTTCGATTACGCCCTCGGAATTGTGCACGTTTTGCTCCAATGCAATCCCCTTTTCCGCGGCCATTTCCGCAGAAGCACACCAAAACGCGCCTCTTCCCGATTGCGAACAGACGAGTGCATGAAATCAAGACATTTTCCTAGTCAATTTGCTCGGATAACGATCGGGCAGCTCAGCCGGTTTTTCGGCCCGCGCAAGCACGCACACCGGTACAAATGGGAAAACAACGCTCGATCGACCGAATTAAATCGCACGCAACAAATTGGCGGTGTAGCCGTGGGAGCGACCTGCCGAAAGGTAACCGCTTGTTGACTCTACCGAACCGAGAGCCGGATGATTATTTATATGGCGTTTTATGCGAGGGACGGCTGGTCTGGCCAGGCGTCGAAACGTGAATGATTTATGCACGCAGTGATCGTAAAATCGGATACTAGCATTCACCTGCCCAACCCCGAACCACTTTCACGGCAGCGGCACCCTCAACCGGGCCGGGAAGCGAGAGCGAAGAAAGAAAAAAACAAGCCCACCGCTCGCTCATTCGAAGGTCGTTGAAGGGCTTCCGAGGCCATTTTGAACCCATTTGATGAAGTGAGGGTTGATGTTGATGGGGCTCGTTCCGTGCACCGTTAC